>NC_049170.1:31909398-32638123 GCF_009769625.2 Cygnus olor
GAACAGGAAAGGTCCAAAACTGCAAATTGTTTGCAAATATTAGAAAAAACATTTGAAAATACAAGTAGTTTGACAGGAATTTTTCATAATTCCAGATGTCTAGGTTTACCCTCAAAAGAGGAAGTAAGACAAAGCCCAGAAAGATATCTTTTCAACCTCTGTTGGACCTAAGAAACCTCACTGACTTCATTGGTCAGAAATATTTCATTTTTATAATTATTCTAGAAGGTTCATTGCAATTGAGGGTCAAATGCTTTTTTCTTATCTCTCTGTGATACCACATTTAGGAAGAAATACTTTTCAACATTATTGGTCTTTAATCTGAACACTTTTTAAACCCTACTTTCTCAGGTTTACATGAACACCAGCCAACATATCTGGTTGATCTATGGACACATTTCATATTAGTTCCATAAGCGATAAAGGGTTAAACAAATACCAGATTCAGTTAATTGCTTCTGAGAGCCACAAAACCTGATTTAGAGTTTGGCCTGGAGGCACAACTCTGGGTATTGCTCAGACCAGTGATATGATGGATAGCAAACACTTCTGTATTTACAGTGGCACAATGCCCAGCCTTTATACTATCTGCTTCCTCCTCTTCACAGTCCATGAGTTCTTCATTTATTTTTCAAAATTACAGTCTTCAAATGATACCAGAATGCCAGACTATAGCTGAGACATATGTGGCTCCAGCATACCCTCTCATTTTATGGGAAATGTCAGTCTCTAGATAATAAGCCCCAATAAGCTCTAATTAGCAGAAAGTCTCATTATATCCCTAATAACAGAATGGTCAATTGTAAATCAGTAGATGAGGTCATTATTTTCAATCAGACTCCTCCATCAAACACCAAAACTTCATAGCTAAGAAAGCAGTGACTTCTTATAAACCACTGACTCTCGTTCACTTTGTGAGTAGCTTAGCAGTGTTCACATGAACATATGAATCATTCTATTTATCTTCTTTCATCAATTTATTATATAACTGTTCCAAAGAAAACTCTTTTATAACAGTGATTTATAATGTAATAAACTTCCCAGTATGTATTCATGTTATTATTGTTGCAAAATGGTGATCTTTTTTTTTTTCCTTAATGTTTTGAGGAAGTGGATATTTGGATTGTGAATAACTATTTTGGTCCCATTAACAATAAAGATCTGAATCTCTTTGGCTAATTCAGTGAAAAATGCAGCAACTTTATGAACAACTGTTTTCTGCAGACATACTTTTGGATAATGACATAGATGCAGGGAAAGAGAATGAACCCATTTTTTGCTTAGGTACAGAGTTTGCCCCTTTTTAACACAGAACAGGGAGGGTTTTTTCTTATTCTCAAATATTGGGTGGGAATGCATTTCCTTAAGAGTTCACACCCATGACATGTACCATCTAGAGTAGACTGAGCACTGAAACACTTTTAAAATGCACAGAACAGATGCAACAGAGCTACTGTGATTCAGCTGTGGTTTGCGGAGAACCAAATAGGTCTGTAATAACAACACTGTTCCTATGCTTACCCTGTCCTGGAAATTTCAAATGTTTCAAATGTTTCTCCTGGAGATTTCAAATATAAAGACAGACTGACATCATCTGCTGCAATGATTTCTGTTATGCCTCCCTTGGAACTGAGAAATCATGAAAAATTAGATTTTAAAGTTAGCAAAAGGCAGTATCAATAAAATAGAACAGAAAGTGAAGTCTACTGGAAGTTTTATGCCTACAGAATGGATGTCTGCAAACAAAATAACCCTTGCTGTAATATTAATATCAAAGTTTGCGTTACTTATGAAATTTGCTGATAACCAATAACCTTTGGCTACCTGCAACCTGTGAGGCATACATATCTTTCTCACACCTTATAATGAGATTCAGTATGAAGAAAGGTTTCTAGCATAGGGTTGGGGGGGCAGTTATGCATCAGGATTTGCATTAATGGTTAATAACAAAACAATTGGATAAAATGTCATTAAATGACTTCTGGGCAGAAACCTCTACTGTATTCAACTGGAATTCACTGTGCATTTCTACTGCTGTAATGGTGAAGGAAGCAAACTTACAAATTATTTGTATTCAATAAGGACAGCAATAAAAGTAATATGCAGCAGCTCTTTAAACTTTCACTTAAAACCTATTTTTAAATTATATGCAAAACATCTGTTACAGATACACAAATATGTGGGACTGTCTTCCAGATGTGAAATAATGTTTATCAAAGGACGGAACAAAAAGCAGTTATCACTGAAGTAGGTCAAGAGGGAGGTCCCTGAATTACATAGGCATACCAGTGCTCCACAATAGGCAAGAGGTTATGAAACAAACATGTGATGATGGTCAATATAACTTTATTTGCCTTATGAGTAGGGTACTTAACAGGACCCATCACTAACAAGACAAGCTGGGATTTAGTGGAGTACACTGTAAATAACAAGTAGCCTTATCCATACAATTCGTGTTGTGAGTACAATTAACTTGAAGAGCATCTGTCATGTTAACACCAAGATTAATTGTGCTATTCAGGCACAGCTCCAGCTTGAGCCACACCTTTCCTGGAGGAATTTGGTGAGATGAAAATACTTCCCAGGACTCCTGAGCTTGTGGTGTGAATGTGGCATATGTACCAACAACAGGGCTGTGCTTTGGCCCTCTCTGCGGGCTGTTCCCTTCTCAGTAGACTCATCAACATTTTTGTGAGCAGAAGCAAGTAGACCCCCAAGACTGAATGAATGCAGTCCCTACTTTATAGCCATGCTAACTACTGCCACCCTTTCTACAAAGGCTTTCTCTTAAAATTTGGACTTCCAGCCAGATCAGCCATTTATTTAAACTGCTCATGTATCCTCTCCTCTGGAATTAACTGTTGCCCTTTGTTTTCTGTTTCACTGACACATCTGTTTCTTCTGTGCTGCTTTTATGGACTTTCAAGTCATCCAGTATATGCAGTTTTCTCATACTGTGCGCTCAGTCATTTATTTTACAGCCATTATTACAGAATTTATTTCTCCCAATAAATGGATGTCACAGTTTTAAAAGGGTCACCGCATGCATCAGAGGCATTTTAGGATTCTGAGATCATCCTAATTCCATCTTTTCCTGTACAGAATATAGTGCAGAGCAGGATTGTGAACTGACCCAGTAAAGAACATAAACCTTTCACAATATATTGGTGGTCACAAAAGTCAAGAAAAAATGTAAATACTGCATGTTTTCAATGTAATCTTTTCTGATTTTGAAATCAAATGTGAAAGCTAAATGATAATATCGTGAGTGATAAGGTGGGGACTCCTTTCACCGAAGTAAAGGCAGTTTTTTTATGGGATTGCAAAAGGAGACCTGACCTTACACTGGTTAGCAGTGCACTGCAGTAGTGAACGATGGTAGAACACTGCATTCCAATCAAAGCCACTTTGATCTTGGCTTGTGAGCAGAGATTCCCTGTATCCAAATACATAACAATGAGGTTGCACTAAAATTCCTATAATGCTTCTCTAGAACATCCCAGTCTGCATTACAAGCATGTAAATTAAAGGGTCTGAAAGTGCTCACCATTTGACAGCTTCATGTAATTTCAGTACTTAAATGCCTTATCTTTTCAATAAGGTATAATATTTTACAATGGAGAACCTAACTGATATCAACCAAATAGACATAAAAAAAATAGTTAGACTCTGCACTTCTGATAAATCAATAGGTAATGTGAGCATTTTTCCAGTTTGAGGTTCAAACTCTCCTGATTCCACCAGCACTCTCACTTGATTCTTGATTACATATCTCCCTATTTTTTATATTCATCCCACTTCTGAAGCAACGTGGTATCTTTAGATCTGCTTCCCATGGTGCTTCAGTAGATCCACTCTGCGATTTTCTGGAGCAGGAGATAAGGTATTACTGGTATATTGAAACAGCAAGCAGAGCTGGTTTTAATGTTCAAACAAATCTGCTTGGCAGAAGGCCAAAAAAAAAGGGAAGGAAACAAGCTCATGACCTCCAGGCAATTGCTGGCAGCTCTTTGGGGAGACTGCTGGGTCATGATACTGAAAAAGTCATTACTATAGGTTGTAGCGTTCTCAGTGAAAAAAAATGCATATTCAATGCATTAATATTTTGCATGTAATGAGAAGTCTGTTACACTTCCAACTAGAATTATAAAACAAGTCAAAGTCTTGATAAATAAAGCAGATATCGTCTATATGCCAATGCCTACCATACAGTGATCCTCATATATGAATACAAGAAGCACAGGATGTTGCTTGGGAACAAAATATATGCTACTTTTTCTTATAAAACTGTTGGCATTTTAAAGATGACTGCCAGACTGTGAAAATACAAATTTGCAAAACAGAATCTGTACACCTTTGCATATAGTTAGATAAGCAAAACTCTTATTTACCCAAGTAGAAAGAAAAACAATTCCCCAAAATACCCTCCCTCCCCTGTTCAAATGAGTCATATGATTTCTAGCAACATCCTGGTTTTATTCAATGTTCCATCTGTGTTGACTAAGGCACCAAGAGGTCAAGTGACTTCAGGGGTGGCTTTCCCATAAAGGCAGAGCCAGCAGCTGTCTAATGGAGGAAAACATAAAAGCAGAATAATATTGGTTGACACTGGAGCATTTAAGTAATTGTGGTCTGGGAGGAGATGACATTTTCCAGTTTCCCCAGAGCAACTAAATCTTTAGAGGAGTTGTTAGCGAGATGGCTGCAAGCACTGGGCTTTTCACTGAGGGGGAAGTAGAAGTCGTGCATTTCCTAGAATGGATATCTGATCTCTAGGCAACGCAGCTTATGACCATAAACATTTACCTGTTCTGCAACTACTCTTCTGATGCCAAAAGAACACTAAAATCTAAAGAAAAAGAAGAGGATTAAAAATTTAGAGAGAAGAAGAGGACAGGGTCATCAATCCTCATAAAATCTTAAAATCACACATAAAATTTAAAAAAAAAGAAAAAAAAAGAAAAAAAAAAGCTCAAGACAGAGTCATGGCTTTTTAATTGGGTTTCTTTTCTCTTTGATTCTTAAGAGCATGCTAGACATGAAAAAGTCAATATTTGCCAACATTTACTCCATTACAGAGGCTGAGTTAACAGTAATCCTTTCAGCCTGAACAGAGGCATAATCTCCATGTGGGTGGTAGCATGCAGAAGGTGTGGGATCAGTCCTGTGTCTTGCCCTGGTTTGAGGGCACAGGATGCTGGCAAGAACAGCGACAGATGCTGGCAGCACTGTTTACATGGAGAGCTTTCTGATGCTTTTTATGCACACAAAGAAGCTAGTGGCTGAGAGACAGCTAAGAGCAACAAATTCTCCTATATGTATCTTGATAGTTTTCAGCAACTGGCACTGCAGTGTGCAGCAGGGGAAGGCAATGCAGAGCTGTTTTAGGGCAGGGGAGATGGCGGTCCCCTGGCAGCTGCAGTGCAGACCCAGTGCTCCTCTTCAGGCCTCGTGTTCTCCTTCCCTGAGCACAGTGACCAGGCTGTAGGGAGGAAGGGCAGTAGGGGTCCTGCTGTGCAGCCAGGACTCAACTATGAGTCCAGCAAAGATCACCCTTTCACCTGGCCGAACCAGCTGCATTTCTGTCAACGCTGCAAATGCAAAACTTCACACACACAATTTCATCTCAATAGATTTCTACATGGGTACATTTTTTTTTTTTTTTGGCCTTCAATGTACTCCACTGTCCAGCAACAACATCCAAGGCTGCAGCATGAGACAAGCAAGAATTCAGATAACAGTAAAAGAAATTACCCCTTGTAAAATAGAGAGAGTGATAGCAATTTATCCAATGACAATAGTACATAGAAAATCCCCATTAACTGGTGGAATTACAGACAATATTCATAGGCATCAGTCCAAAAATAATACTTCTGAACTAGACAGTTTCACTTTAAAGAGTCAGGAAGGGAAAAAAAAAAAAAAAAAAAAAAAAGTATTAGTCAGGACAAAGTGTATCTTTGAAGCAGTGCATGAGAAAGGAACTATGTGATGTTCCCTGGCATTTCTAACACGTGCTCTCTGTCTGCTCTGTTCTGAGCCCATTTATATAATTAAGACAAAGAGCAACTTGCTGACAAAACAAATTAATGCAGCTGACTTGCCTACTGCAAGTGAGTCTTTATACAGCTGTTGCCTTAAGACCACAGGTTTCTTAGGTCAATAAGAATTGAGCAAAGACAGTGAGGAGGCAGCTCAAAAACATCTTAAGATACTTGCATAATATTACAGAGGGATGATTCCAAAAAGAAAAGGACTTTAAAGCTTCAAAGAGGCATGGAGAGAGTGTCAGGACCTATAGCCAAGGTGGTGATCTAGAATCTTCCTGATATACCTACCTCTAAATCTGCAAATACTTTATTCTAATGTTCTCTAGACATTTAAAATCCAACTTTGCCCTATTCTGAAGGTGTTTTGCCTAATTTCTCCCCAAATATAGAGAGATTTTTTCATATAAAACTCCTAAGGAAAATAATTTGCAGACCTCCTTGTCTTGCAGGGACAGACTTCATAAACATGTAGTGGTGATGGTGTCTACTATCAGTTTAAAGCATTTCCCTGTGAACTGGAAAGAAAGGTTAAATTTATTCATCTTGCTTAATGCCAAATCTTTACCATTTGTCTTTTACAAAAAAGCTTCTCAGCACCTTCAGAAGTTTTCAGGCCAGTACATTACAGTAAGTGAAAGCGTGGTTGTTTTACCCTCAAACGAGGCTGGAAAGTGGCATTCGTAGTACATACAATCAGACATTCCAGTGCAGGACAGTGGGAGGAAACATCCCATTTTGAGTCCAGAATTTAGAGTGTTCAGTTCAAAGATTCCTGTTCCAGAAACATAACCCTGGGGAAAAAAAAAAAAGGCTATTTATGCACATTGAATGTGCCATCCTATAAAATGTATATGGAGGAAGGGATACGAAGGTAAGAAAGACTCAGCACTTCAGTGCTCTTGCTGTTCTCTCCCCATGAAACTGCAATCCTTTCCTGATATTATTAGAGCATAAAACAAAAGGCCTGGAAACTTCCCTCACCTGGAATACCTCAAAATCTGGTTGCAAAATTGCTCTCCTGACTTGTGTGTTGGAACACTTTCACCCAGACAGAAGATCTAACTTCAGATCCTAGTTCTTGTTTGTAAGATCCTAGTTCCTGTTTGTAAGTTCTACCTATTGGTTCATTTAACAGGATGTCAAAGGTACCCATTTATCCTTTCAGAGAAACATCATGCAAACCTTAGCAGTACAGATGGTTGGCAATTACCTTTGGAAGTAGGCCCTAGGGCCCAGATGAGGGAAGCATCTGTGCCTGGGCAGGAAGCTGACTTTCAGACATGTCCTTCTTCTCTGGATGTTCCTTCCTAGCCCCCAGGCCAGAAAGCCTAGTCAGGTCTGCTCAAAATTAGGCCATGCAGTGCCATATTTTTTGGTGTCTGCATCCTTTCTTAGACTGAGCAAAGAACCTTTAACATGAAAGTCTAAGAGTTCTGGTTAAAATGGACCTACTAGCCTGAACCAGACAGATGTTTACAACGTGAAGTATTCCAAGCAAGAAATCTGTAAAAGCTGTGATTTTAATTATTTTTTTCCTATTTAATCCATTTTATATCTGCTAAATTAAAAAATCTGGTAAGAAATATTGGAACATATAAATTAACGTATAAAACTGTCTAAGTTAGATACTGGAATTAAACATTGGAAATGTTTAGAGACACAATTTATTGTATCACATGTATACAAGCAGACAGTTTGGGCACTGAGAATTAGAAGCCATATTGATTCCTTCTCAGGCTCTGTTCTTTTTTATAACTGTTCATGGACACTGCAAAATTTACAGTATAACATATGTGAGATTGATCAACAGTAACCATAGTACCAAGTGTTATGTAAATGGGTAAATTTGGGGAGCTGGGTTGGGATTGTGTACTCAGACTTTGCTGGAAGATATTTATTTGTTTGTTTGTTTGTTTGTTACTGAAAAAAAAATGATTAAGAGGCATTCAGTGAATAAAGTAGCATAATTCCATTGTCATTCTTACTTATTCTGAATGTATCATTTTATTTATTTATTTATTTATTTATTTTCCTGAAGGGATGAAATCAGAACCTCTTTAATTCTTAGAGATTTGGGAAACAGTAGCTTCTTCCAAGTAGTGATAAGCTTGAACATTGGTGAACAGACCTGGTGTTAACAGCTGTTGTTGTTGCAAGACATGCAGTGACCAGTCATTAGCGAAAGGGTTAAATGACACTCAAAATCAAAATTGTATTGGTTTCTGGTCTGGTTAAGTCACTGAACATGCCTACATTTAACAGAACCACGAGACACTGAGATCTGAGTATCAGCTGGTGTCTGCACTTCACCTTCCATATGATACAAATACACCCCAGAAAACAATTTAGAGCATACTGCATATGGAGAGCCAGAAGTGACATGGGGTTCCAATTATAGTAAATTGAACCATATGTCTAATTAAATATATATGTTTTCTATTGATCTCCTCACTAATTGCTGAAAACAGATGCATATGTTTCATCTAAACAGCAATTAGCTATGGGTAGCTATAATCTGCAATTCACCCCCATACATCTTTTTCTCACCTGCTGCTCATCTTAACCATCATGGAAATATTTTTATTTTTATTTTTATTTTTATTTTTTTTTTGTTTTTATTTTTATTTATTTTTTTTCCTGCCCAAGCTGTAGGTTTCTTTAACTTGGAACATGCATGATTTCTCATGCGTGTTCATATGTCGCTTAAAAGTAGCTGTCCCTGATAGAAAAGTATAAACAACCATTTAAAAAAGTAGTGATATGACATTTCTCCAGTTTTAGGGGAGACATCTTAAGGATTTCCTGAGGGTGGTGCTAAGCACATTATGAAAATCATTCCTGCAAGATCTGCCAAATAGAAATCCACAGAACTGCTGCACGTTTGAATGGGATTCGTTTTCTTTTTTCTTTTCTTTTTTCTTTTCTTTTCTCTTTTCTTTTCTTTTCTTTTCTTTTCTTTTCTTTTCTTTTCTTTTCTTTTCTTTTCTTTTCTTTTCTTTTCTTTTAAGAAGATTTCTGTAAAATTATGTTCATAAAACTGTGCAAAAGTAGGAGCAACAAAAGTTTTCAAAGCATTTCCACTTTTATTAAAACTTACCTAAAATGGTCATCTTAATAAACCTTTTTTTTTCAAAAGCAAAAATAAAATTACAGCAGCAATTCTTTCCATAATAGTAATCTAAGAAAAGTTCTATCTCATATGTAGACACAGTCTAGGAAAAAAGACTTTCAGAAAGAAATTCCTGAAGTAAAGATAGGAGTTAGAAATATTTTCAGAGTTGAAAAAATGAAGTCTGAAATCATGCTGCCCAGATGCATTCTTAAATGCATTAAGTTTTGCACACAGGAATTTAGTGGCTATGTGAATTAAATTCTGAACAGTGTAATATATTTAGCAGCAGTTATCCAGCTAAAAACAAAGATAACTTGCAAGAGTTTTTCTTCCTTTAAACATGACTGTACATTATTTATTTGGAATATGGAGTTCTTTCCCATTTTTTTTTTTTTTTATCTTTGTAATCATTATGCTGTTGAACATCCTCATTTACCAAAAATATTTGGAAAAATAAACAGCATAAATAAAGTAAATTCTTTAAAAAGATTTTCAATGAATTTTCAGTGAGGTCTTTTTATAAGAAAGAAAAAAAAAAACTGCCTGAAAACATTCCCCCAGTAAATGTTTTTTCTTTCAGCGGTCCATGACATATGTGTGTAAATTCTTAGTAGCCTATTTTACCAAAGAGACTGCTCTCTATTGCCTCTACTGTACGTGCAGTTACACAGCAATGGGTATTTTCACCATCTGCATTTGTTTCATTCTGGGCATGGTGCTTAGGTGTGTATCAATGAACTAGGAAGGGGCTGATTTTTCAAAGGTACTCAAAGGCAGAAAGGTGGAGGAGGGGAAAGGAGAGAAGAAGTGGTACCAATGTTAGATGTTTGAAATAGTTTGAACAGTACAGCATTGGTGTTCCATGCAATGTCAATCACATTCCCTGTATTTGTAAGTATTCCCAAATGTGTAACTTAAACAAGGTGAAACATGGACTGAAAGTCAATTTGTGTTTATTATGAGAATATTGTGATCAGCAAAAAGCAGTTTCTGAAAGCCTTCACTTGGGGACTAACCTAAATATACAGGGTTTGGGGCAGTTATAAGGTTTTGTTGTCTCTCAAAGTCCACAAATTGGTTTATCCAGCAAAGGCAAAGGTGAGCCATAATGTTTTAATCCTGATTTGAACAGTTTTTCATGCAATTCAGATGACATGCGCTTCCTGGTCTTTTCTTTTGGGGAATTATATTCATAAAACATCTGTCAGTGTTGTTTAGGAGAATGAAAGCCACACATTGTCTCTTCCACTTCACATGCCTATTCCCCATTGATAATCACGGTTATGCAGATTTCTGAAAAAGGAACAAATTCTCAACATCTTTAGCAGGACAAGTTGACACAGATATTTCATCAGGTGTATTCATATATTAAGACATTTGAAACATGAGTGAGAATGGCAAAAGTGGGTCATAGTCACTAGTCTGGTAAGCTGATTTCTTCATTACCCTTAAATAGTATTACACTTTTATTTGGCAATGTATATTCATTTCAACAGCAGAAGCTTCAATTATGGCCCTCAAAGATGGAATCTGGAGAGATGTTGTTACATTTTACACTTCAGGGAAGATTCTTAAGGCAAATACTAAGATTGTTTAACTGCTTGCGATTCATATTTTTTCCAGGAAAAAAAAAAAAAAAAAAAACAACATTTTTTTATGCTTTTGCCGAACATTTAGCATGAAATTTCCAAACTGAAAATGTATCAGACTACTTTGTTATTGTACTCTGATGAAGACTTCCTTTTCTAAAACAATTAATTCCCTTTTGTTCTGTTTACACTCATGGGTCATATTGAGTAATGCCATCTGCTGACAGAAATATGGACGAGTGAGTCATACAATACAAAAGCTAGGGCAGAAGATAAGAAATGTTCATGTTATATACAGACTAAAGGCCAAAGATCCTGCCTCTGTCAAAGGTCTGAAGCTGATATTTAGGGAAAGAATGCATGAAAACTACAAGAATATATGTCTCACAAATCTGCAGACAATCTGTGTCTGAGGCACTTAACGTGCCAAAGCAGGCTTAGCAGTCCTGGACAGATTTTTCTTTCAAAATTCTGCTGTTAGATAACTATTTTTGATTCAGGTAAATCTAGTAACAGTTTAAGTACCAAGTGCATCTTGTGTTAGTGAGCACCACAATGTAATTATGGGTGTGTGAAAAATACTGCCTTTGGCTGGTTTTGCACCTATTCTCTTTTCTTTGAATACCCCCACTCCATCCTTCATTATAAGAAACAATTATTTATTGCCCAATCATTCATGAATTTCCAGAACATATATAAAACTTTTCATTGCCTAGAAATTATATCTGTACTCTCCCTGATCTTTCTTAGAATGAGAACTGTTAAGACTATGGATTCAATAATGGTCAAAATTGCTCTTTTGCCCTATGCTACATGAAAATCTTACTTCCCTGCTTACAGGCAAGCAGTGCATAGTAAGAAAATAATGGTGTGAGAAGGAGGACAAGAGCAAGTTCAGTAAAACTGAAAATATTATTTTCAGGCCTGTATGAAAATTCAGCCCCACATGTAAAAGATCTTTTTCAGCAGCAGTTTCCTTATCTCTAACTAGCTGTGCAGTCTTGCATAAGTAAAACAGCAGCATTTTTGTTGATAAAATCTGACCTTAAAAGAATGGTTGGTTTTTTATTGATTTTTCTGCCTAGACCACATTTACAGTTGAGATGATTAATTAATGAATTTCTAGTTACAGAAAGAGATTATTGTACTTAAACTGATTAGCACAGAAGTATTTTATGGCTTTCCAGCAATTAATCTTTACAGCTAAACTGACGTAAGAGTATCTTTTTCACTCTAGCATTTCTGGTTTATGTAGAAACTATAGGTGACTGTTACTGATGTCAAAAAAAAAAAAAAAAAACAATTATACAGTTGTATCACAAATGTACAGAATGTCATGGGAAATTTTTATCACGTTACTGATAGGAAAATACATTTAGTTACATAGAGTAACTCTGCTTTTATAGACTGCTTTGCCATATATGATATAGATACATATTTGTGCACACTGCTGTGTCAATAGTATGATGATTTTCTGCCACTGTTTATTCATTTAGTGGAAAAGTACTTAACTGAGCCACAATACACAATCTACTCATCACTGAGAAAATTCCGTGAATTTTTGGAAGTAAGAAGACCAGAAAAAGAATACTTACAAGAAAAAGAAACTCTTAATGTTTCCCAAAAATAAGAGAAAAATGGGAGGGATGTTGAAATATCACCAGATTTAATTTGAATAATCATGACTTGCTGCGGTGCTGTGTTATACACAGGTATTAATTTGCATTATACAGCATAGTTTGTAGGAACTGTGCTATACTGGATAACATCTCTGCATTTAAGAAAGAACAGAGAATTTCAAAAGGCTCTGCCCTTGGGAAACTGACTCGCAGTGACCTAATTACTTCATTAAGCTTGGATTGAATAGTTGATCCTAAAGTAGATAAAGCTGGAAGCAGGAAAACAGAAAATTCACCCACTCTCCCTCTGTCTTTCTCTCAGTCTGGGAAGAAATGTCATTAGGATGATGCTTTGTATCCTAAAAAGCAATCTTGCTGTGTGTCTCTGTTCAGGAAATTGCGGTAGGTAACAAATACATGAAAATACATGACACTGTGCAGAGCTGCAACCGTTCATGAAAAGAGAATTAGCCATAATGTTTGCTTTGAAGAAGGTGAATGCAAACAGGAAGTTTTTTTTTTCTTTTTTTTTCTTTTTTTTTCTTTTTTTTTTTTTCCTCAAGTAAGAAGGTAAACAGAGAAAGAGAGAGAGCTGAAGGAGGAGAAAAAGAGAAGATGGGAGGAAGTGTATGGGCTGTCAATAAATGCGAAGTGGGAGAGAAGGGGAAAACTAGGAGTCTTCAAGAAAAACAAACAAAATTTTGTATCCTACCATAAATAACATAGGAAGCCAGTGAACAAATTTGATGAGAAAAAATGTATTTTCTTCCTTTAGGGAGAAAAATTGGAGAACAAGTCACAGGAAGAACATTTTATTTCTGTTGTTGCTAACTATAGTGTAAGCTAGTTCTGAATGAAGAAAAATTCTTTCTGTGACCACTCTAGTATCCTCTGAGTGATCTGAAATCCCTCATCAATTTTGTCAGGATAGCAAAGTCTCTCAGCTTTCCCTGAACATGTCTGCAACATGTCTGAAGGGTACAGAATTTCTTTTAAGAAGATTTCCAATTTTTTTTTGAAGATTACTACGGTTGACAAAAAAAAACAACAACAAAAAAAAAAACTAAATGTTGCTAGTGAAATAATCAGTCTTAGCCACAAAGCTCTTCACCTTATCACTGAATTATTCAAGCTTCCCCTTCCAGTCATGGGACCTTGTTAACATTTCTTCAACTGTATTGGAGATCCCCATACTCTGAAACCTGATTTTCACAAATAAGCATAACTAAGTTAACCTTTGCTTCAAACTAAATCAATAGATTAGGATCATTATGTTCCTCACAAGAAATACTTTTCTGAACTCTGTCTTATGGGATATATAAAAATAAAGGTTATAGCACTGCTGTCTTAATCTCCCCTACACCACAACAAGTTGATTGTTCTTTGCCTACCTGTCCATATTTGCTCTTACCTACAGTGTTGAAGTGGGAGCTGATATATAGCTGCCTGTCCATCATGACTCCCTATAACCTCTAGTCAAAATTTGGAATTTTTATCTCACTGGAAACTGACATTTTCAGAATTTTTTTTCAAAAATTAAAACTTCATGAGAAAGGAGAATAACAAAAATTAGTTTTAAAAGAGTTGTGTCAGAATAAAAATTATTTTCAGAATCCCCAAACTTCATCTCAGATGCTATTTTTGTTTCTATATTGAGATTAATATTTTCACTTTACTTCATAACACACTGTGTATCTTACATTCACAGCTTACCAATCCTAATATTGATATTTTAAAAGATGACAGTACATAATAGCTAAAATAGTCTATTCTATCTTTAAGGCCATTAAGACAGCTGCTATTCAGTGCTGATTAAAAACCTTACCTCCTTTTATATATCAAATAGCTTACTGAGACATTGACATGGCATGGATTTTGGATATTTTAAATAGATGTTCTTCAGATGACCCTTATGGATCTCAGGTTTAAGTTCCACTAGGAAGTAAATCACATGATCCTGACTTTTTCAGCTTTTTGAAGGATTGTAAAATTCCTTGAAGAAACATAGGATCTCTGTGGGGAGGAAAAAAAAAAAAGAAAAAAAAAAGACAGTAAGATAAAAAGAGGTTGGATTGGTAACTGAACTTTCATGTGGAGTCTTTGCAACCATACTCATCAGGCTAGACTAGAGCTTCCATGATCTCCTGAAAGGGTAGTTTTTTTTGAGAATCCCAGGAAAAAAAAGAAAAAAAAAGAGAGAGAGAGAGAGAATTTGATTTCTACAGTTGGAGAATAAACTTCAGTTTTGCTTCCAAATAAAGTTAACATTTTGAACATTGGTTGTATTCAGGAAAGTCCGTGAGATCAAGAATTGTGGAAATATCAAAATGCCTTAAACCATTGTTGTATTAGTCATATTTCTGCTATATATAATGTATATATTAGATATAATACATATAAGGACACAAATATCTCAAGGTTAAATAGACTTCAAATCCCATTAATTGCATCTCAGACACAAGGACAGAAGAATGGTACTGTATTTTACTTTTTTTTATTATTATTTTTATTTTATTCTGGAGTTCACTTAGGGATCTGCATAAGAATAACTAGTTACCGGACTCCAGCCTGGCTGGGTGTAATATTATTGTAAAGGTCTGATGGCTGAAAATGCTCCGGAAGAAAGTGAGTAAACAACCATATTAATTCAACTTGTATAACTGTATGTTCAGGATCCAGATGCTTGAGAGTGAACTATTAATGGCTGACTTGGCTTGCATATTTAATTGTATGTTGGATGTTTCATTCACTGTATTCTGCTATCCACTTGGACTTCAGGCACAAACAAAAATGTGATAGTTATTTTAATGTAATTAATGGAGACAATGAATAAAAAACATACTGAAGACTCCTGCTTCCACACTGTTTTCCAAGAACAGAAGTCTCCTGAGGGTAGGACACTTTTCTCTAATTTTCTAATCAGCCACATTTGTGGTTAGTTGAACAGCTTCCATTTGCTAGCATTTATTTTTATTATCCTTGTCATCCTTGCCCCCCCATATTTTTTTTCTTATTTTCCAGATTCTGTGGGGGAGAGAGAGAGACAGAGAGAGTTGAGAGGGAGAAGCAGACACAAAATAAAGACAATATCATGCTGACCTGATGTCAGAGCTTTAGCTCCAAACTGGTACCCTATACTGAAACAGAGCAATAACTTTTTACTTTCAGGTGAGTAAAGTAAGGAATTTAGTTTAACTGAGAAATAATAAGCTTTCCACATTAATATTTCATTGCTACTGCATCCAGTACCACTTTATAAGACAAAAGCATTGCCATTGACACAAGCTTTTGCATTTCAAAAGCCAAAGAACCACAGTGAAAAGTTTTAAAAATATGCCTAGTAATATTTAGCCATAATAAGAATGTTTAATTGCGTTACTTCAGTAAAAAAGGGAATTAGCCAATGTACTTTCCAGTACTCTGTGTAGTAGACATAGTCGTTTTCAACTTCAAAATTTTCCAGCTCTGTAGAAGGAAATAAGTTCTGTGTCATTCTTGTATAATTATTTTAGCATTCTGTAGGTAGCAAACATAATAAATAAGTAGTTGTGGAAATTTGGTTGGATACAGGCTGCAATTGAGTCATTTGGACTGAAAGTTCCTTTTCATTCACTTCCTGTGAAACTTCATGTTCATTTTATCTTTGCAGTTATTTATGGGATGAGAAGCTGTCAGGATTATGTGCTCACTGAAGTGCTCATGTCAGAGGCATACAGCAGTCATTAGAAACACTGTTGCGGGTTTGGGAATCATCCAGTGGGGGCCAATAGGTAACTCACAAAAAGAAAATAGGGACATTTGCTGAGTCAAGTGCTTGCTAATAATAGTTCTCCCTGCTCTAGTGGCTTTTTCCTTGCTTTGCACATACTGCTGGCTAGGCTTGGATTATATATAAACACACATGTCATGACCCATGTGTGTCAAAAAAAGGAGAAGATACTATCCTGGAAAATGTAGCTTTAAGCTTTATTTTTGTAAGTAGAAGGGAACAAAAATAGAATCACCATGAACAAACATGTGGAGCTGTGAAATCCTTACTGACCACAATGGGGCCCTGAGGCTGTCACAGCAGTCAAAACCTGCCTCCATCACCCCTTGGTGCTTTGCTTTGAAGGTCGGTTATTACTTGTGCCCAAAGTCCTGTGCCTGCTTGAATGTTCTTGCAAACATTCTTCCCTAAGGAAGGGCCTAGTGATAACCTTTTTACCCCTGATCTGGTTACATTTTCAACTCTCAGGAGAAAAGAGAAGCTCTGAATTTCTAATCAAGGATCAGTGTCCAAATGAATGGGGAATGACTGACAAAGAAATCTGATTTTTTGTTACATGGGTTAAAAAAAGCAGATCATTAAATATTTGGCTGATTGTTCACTGCTGTCCCAGAGCTCCCAGAAGAAAATCAGAGAAATACACACTGCATATATATATATATATATATATATATATATATAAATACCTCAGGTCTGACATGAGTTCTCAAGGAAGCAGATTTATTTTAGGTGGCACACAATGGGATGCATAACCTGAAGGAGAGACCGGTAGAATGGGAGGTTGTGAGTACAAGAGTAATTATGAAATTAACGGTTTGCCCTCAAAGAACACCAGTCACTATTGATATAATTCAAATGCTGTAATTTCATGTTGTACAAAGTACAACACTCACTTTTGTACACAAATAGAGCAATCCTGACATGTTACAAGAAAATTTGGGAGTACAGAGTCAGATCTAGGTAAAATTAAATACAGCTCTTATGTCTTAAGAGTATTAGTCTAAGGCAGATGTTGATGGGGCATAAGATTGAGGTGCCTGAGAGACAAGAATTGAGCTGAAATCATGTTCAGCTGATTATTGTTATTGTATCTACAGAGAAATTACTGTTTTCCTTCCAGCTACTACTATGCAGAGACAATTGCATAGATTTTATTAAACAGTTTTCCAAGTTAATTCCAATTTATCAGTGTAAATGTTTTCATTTGCATTCTGTTAGCTTTCATACGGCTCAAAGCAAAACTGTGATCCAGAAAAAAAGCCACAACTCTACAAGAGTGTCACAACTTTGTTCACAGACATCTTAAATGAGCAGCAGTACTTGCTTTTGATTATTTTGGTTTGGGGTTTTTTGTTTATTTGTCTATTTTGTGTGTGTGTGTGTGTTAAGCATGGGGAAGCTGTACCTTTGGTTTGAAATAAAAGGAGAAATTATTTTGTACTATCTTGCTTTTATTAAAAGCATACTGTTTTCAAAAGAAAAGTCTCTGATAGCTTCACTAGGAACACTTCATGCATGGTAAAGGTTGCAATTTGCCAAAATAATACCAAGAGTCTTGCTAGCTCTGCAACAGATCTTCTTTTCTTTCCTGTTTTCTTTGTCTGATCTATTTAGATTGAAGGTACTGATACAGAAATTGTTTAATAATGTGTCCTGATTATTATTGGAACACCAGAAATTAATTACTACCACCCAACTAGAAAAGCTTTTCCACAAAGCACAGCTCGTTCTTGGCTGATAAATTGAACCACTGGCAAAACCAGAAAATTTGATTTTAATGTATTTAATTTTTCATAATGTATATTTGAAGAAATACATTATGTGTAGTGTTTATGTCAGATAACTCTGCCATTTTCTAAAGACAAGATAAGGAGGTTGTTATGTTTTGTAACTATAACTTTCTACAGATCTCAACCTTGTAACTTCAGGCAAATGCTGAGGTAGCATGAAGTTTTAAGCACAAGTCCTCCACACTTGGTTAAAATACTAGGAAACATTTTCATTGGTACTAAGATCCTAAGGAACTATTTGGATGATCTAAAATCCCTAATAATACACAGCTTGTATTCAGTATTTCTTCCCAACAGTGTATTGCTGTATATCTATTAAGTAAGTGTATATATGCCAAATTCTCTATTTTTGTCTTAAAGAGAGAAAAGTATGATGAGTTTATCATTCCCCAAGGTACATTGATCTGGAAATGTAATGATGGTCATAGGGAAAAGGAGAGGATTTATTTTCAGTTCAGATTCACTTAAAGTGTGCTTCCAATTCCACTTTATGGTGCAGTAACTTTCCTAGAGTAAGTGACAATGGAAACACCTGAGCTACTGTTTATTCTTAGCTGTAGACATAGTCCCATTTACTGTGCTATGGCCTGGCTGTCCGATGCACAGACTTTGTCACATACCGGTACTTATTATTTATCACAACCCAGATCTTTTCTTCCTATGTATGAAATGTTTCCGCAAAACTCAGCCTTCTACATTCTAAATGTACTCTGCTAGACAACTAAAATGGAAGTCACTGTTTCTATAAAAGCTGTGAATTCATGTTTTTTCTACATCACTTGAGGTAACATTAGAGTCTCATAAGGGACATATTGATGACACAAAATTAGGAGATATTGCAGATCAATAGGAGTAGATCTGTTGAGTAATTGGTCTCCCCAGTGGCTGCTAAGGACCTGAAGCCCACAAGCTACATGTTTTGTTGCTTATTATTTCAGGTTATCTGTAGACTGGTTCAGTGGACTGAATGCCCAGTGATTGCTGGACGAAATCCTCTCCACTGTTGAAGCATATGATTGTCTAACTTCGTCCAAAAGGCATCCAGTTTCAGAAGGCCTAAAAACAATCTTAGCCAAAGTACAGCAAGCAGAAAGAATCAGGACACTGACTTTGACTCTCTCAATCTGAATACATATATATATATATAATAAAAATATGTAAATAGCTTCATTATTTTCCCATTACGTTTCAGGTGCTGCAAAAAAGATTAGTTTCTGAAAACATGTGCTGGTAAGACAAATGCTGTTATAGTTGCAATAAATCAACTATCAATGGCAAAGAATCAAAACAACCTTTTCTAATACCTGAGAAAGCAAAATGTATTCTGTGTTACTTACTTTTCAGCTTTGAAGAAGAAATGAACAAAATGTTAAGCCAGACTACCAGCTTCCCCAAAAGGTCATACTTGCCAGTAACATATCTCAAGGGGGGAAATTTCTCAGTAGATCATGAACAAACCTATGCTGTAAACATCAAGGTCCCTTCAGATGTTTAAACCAAAAATTGCTGGGGATTTTGTGGAATTATGAACTCCCAACAGTAAAGTACATTTTATGACTGGCAGGTTAACACCATGGCATGCTTATAGGTCCCAGTATCACCGCACTAATTTTGCTCCCTCTGGTCTAGCCCTAAAATTCCAAAGATTTTACACTAATCCCACTCCACCCTTGTCCCCACACTGCTTACGCAGGCTGCTTGAGACTAGCCATACTGCCTCTGCCTGTGATTCTCATATTTTAAGCCTACCTCTGGCAGGGCAATATCTTAAAAAAAAAAAAAAAAAAAAAAAAAAAAAAAAAGGGTGGTTTGGTGCTGGAGGCCTAGATAGAAGTTAGGGAATCTGGATTCATCCTTCCACTCTGCCATAGGGTTTCTTGTGGATCCTTGGTACAAACAATTAAAGGGAATTTAAGCTTTCTTTCATCCTCATATTAGAGCTTTCTTCTCTTTTTGAAGAAAACTTTCCCAGATATAATCCTTACCTATGTTATTTCCTAGGAAAAATAGGAAAGAATAATGACCACTCTGCAAGAAGCATTGTTAAGGACTATTTAGTATAACTCCTCTCCAGGAGTCCATTTATATCTATCCTGGCTTGGCTTGAGGATACTGCCCTTTTTCATAGGAGATTTTAAGCTGACATTCTAGTAACTCTTGACTTTAGGAATTTTGTGCATTTTTCACAAGGCAAAAGATGTGATTGGTTCGTTTGACTTCTTTACAGCTGTGCAATGCTGTGCTTACTGGCAGATCAGTCATCAGAAGACACTTGTGGCTATTTGCAACTTCTGAGTAAATTCTCTTCACCAGAATCGTAATGGCAAAGAGAAGGGAGAGTAGATAAAGTATACTGAGTTGACCAGAAATTTTGTGACCCTCAGAATATAAACCCATGAAAGAAAGTGACATATCAGTAGTCAAGGCTCCATGATCTGAATCCTCCCTTTCTAAGCTGGCAGTGATCTTGTTCGTCAGCTAAGCAGTTCATTTACAGAAAGCCTGTAATGTGGTTTGTTTCACAAAACTAGAGTTTCATGTGTTTGTCTATCCAAACTCTCGTAATAAACATTTAATGTGATTTGTTTTCTTCAACTGTTCTGGTTTATTCAAAGACACTTAGGCAACTGTCCCTTTTCATAGCTTTTGTAGGGTGTGTGTAGTTTGCTAGGCAAATGGTGCAAAATGCTATGCAAAAATGTTTTGATAAAGCTAGAGCAGTAGTCCTTCTAGCCAGAGTGGCTAACCAATAGTAGTTTTTGCTGGGATGGTTCAATTAGGATAAAAAATGATGCTAGAGTTGGTTGCCTTTGAAGGAGCTGTAGTTAGAATAGAAACAATACTACTAAATTCTAGGAGTGGAATGCACAAATGCAGTAGAAATGTTGCACCTCTAATGTGGTTGGAACTTCAGAAAAAGTTCTTGCCTCCTACCAAGTTGTGAGGCTGTGGCATATGGAAAAAATGTACAAAATCCTTCTCTCTTGGACATATGAAGAAATAAACACTTAGCCTTCAGCCAACACCTCCACCCCAAAGCCCACTGTCTCCAGACAACACAAGCTTTTGCAAGCTTTTCTGACGCTCACTTCTTTCCCTACTTCTCTATTGTCCAAATGACAAGCTTTTTTTTCTGCATATACAGTTAAGTAAAACAATATTAAGCAACGTCTTTCCACAGAGATCTGAATTGGAATTATAATTGGATTTTCATTTGTGGAAGCATTGCCTTAACTTTCTCTTTCAGCTACCTAAAAAGTAGGCTGAATTAAAGAGTTCTGGTGAAAGATAAAACCAGCATAGCTTCATTTCTTGTTTCAACTGGTCTAAAAGGGACACACCTTAAACCATCTACTTAAACAAAAAGAAAGATATATAACTTTATAGATTATCAATGTTGAAAAATTAAGCATATATAATATACAGAGAGTCTTTTCTGGACAGATATATAATATACAGATAGTCTTTTCTGGAAGTGTTTCATGTTGCTGTATTTCAATTCCTGTCCAAAACACCTTTTTGAGTATGTTTCAAGCTCCATGGTAGTTTTTCTTTCAGTCATCAATGAAGGCCAGGCTTTGTGTTACCCTTAGAAGAAACTACCGTTTACATAGAATTTGCTAGCTGGAATGGATTCTGTTCCTACTATTCAAATTTTTATGACACTTGCTCTCTTTACTGGAAAATCATACAGCAATGGTTCCAATATTCAGTGGAGAAAAAGAATGATTAAAAATTGCCTAGAAGCCTTGCCTTACAAGATTCTTAAATTTTGGATTTGTCTCTCTGGAGGTTCTCCAGAACGAAAACAAGGCTGATATTTTTAGAGTATGCCCAAATGTAAGTAAGAGTACACATTTCATACATCACAAATCTGTTTTCTATAAACTACCTAGAGAAAAGGAGCACAATACTTAATAGGCAGTTAAAACTCTATGATTACAGATAACATTTCCAAGCAGAACTTTGCAAATCCAAGATCTGTACATCCTCACAGTTCTCAGATCTGTGTGTAAGTTTAACTGACATGAGAATCTCTGCAGATTTCATTCACTAGTAATGAAACCATTTCCACAGCTTTTTATTCTGTGAACAGATGATTATCAACCAGTGTTTGCATGTAGCCACAGTCCAGCATGTCATTTCTCAAAAATACGTTAGTACTTGGACAACAACATTTCAATAAAACTTCTTAAAATATCATTCCATATGGGACCTTCCTACTTTAAGAAAGATTGTCTTCGGCAATGCAAACACTAACCTTTCTGCACCAACAGATATACCTGAACCTGCGAGCTTCATACACTACAGATATTTTTCCTTTGTTTGGATAAGGGCTTTCATCTAGAAATGTCCAAACATTTTAGAGTTGTGCTAGAAAGACTATCTGTTCTCAACATCTAGGTTAGAACCGATAGTTGTTTGCTACTTTAGCCTCATTTCTTATGATCTTACTTTATCTCCTGTTTCCCCCAGACACCCTGAGATCCTGACAGGATGCTATGTTAAGTAGCAGTTGCCTTAGCCAACAAATGTGCTGTCCTGACACTGTTTGACTAAATACATCACTTTATTTATGTTATTTTTTCAAGTTACATGGAAAAAAAATCCAATTCAAGATGTAAGTAGTTAGTTAGAGTATCTTAGTTATAACTGATTTTTCGTACAACCTGTTCATAAAACTGTTCACACAGCTCACAACCTGGCCTTATGTTGGGACTAGTGGCAAGTTTTATACAAATGCAAACATCAAACTTCATCTGCACAGTGCTTATATTGAACATTGGATTTATCACTCTGTGAAAGCTACATGAAATGCAAGTCATATGAGGTGTATCTAGGAGTAGCCTAGGATCAGACTTTGAATTTTCAAGGACATCTAAAGAAAACAGCTGCAAAAGCAAGGACATCTGTGAAGTAGATTAACTGGCTTAGCATGGGGTGCCTAAACACAAACCTTTCTAACATCCATACCAGCCATCTGTTACTCAGCCTTTCTGGCCTGCTACTGATTGTCGCATACAAAGCTGGATGATAGCCAGCTCTATTTAGTCATGTGCATTATATCATAAAACTTCTCATCCAATCTTTTACCATCTCTGCGAGTGCTTTGTAACATACCACTACTACACGTGTGGTGTGAGCATACAACAGTCAGCTTTGCAGAGGAAGTCCTGGACTACCATTTTATATGGATCCATCAAGCTCATGGAGACTGCCTAAGGACATATCTGTGGAACCTCACTGTTAACAGGAATGGTCTTCATTAGTGGTAGCTAACTTGCAAGCTTGTTCAGTAGCAAATATAAACCTTCTGATTTTAACCTGCCACATATGGATTCTGGCAAATAAGTCATGCCAAGGTTGCTTTAGAGCCTATGTTCCTGTCTCCAGACTGGTGACAATGACTACAACAAATTAGCAGTCTGTCTTGACTAGACATATATTAATTCAAAAAAGAGGATAGAATTTGCTTGAAACCACCCCAAATGAGCCTAGACAAGCCATGGAGAATACCAAACTGCATTCTTATATTCGTGGCAACCAGTTTTCATTTCTTTTTTTTTTGCATCCAATGCACTGCTACAGGAGTCCAGTTTCTGAAGATCAGTGTGAATATTTTTGCAAGTTGCATGAATTATGTTGATCTTACTTACACCATTGGCATATACACTAATGGAGACTGGTAACAGGAAAGTATTAAAGCAGAGGAAATAGTTTATGGTAATACACTGGAGAAAAGATGAATTGTAGTGAATGTAACATGAAGGCATTAGTCTGTTTACATTGCACTGTACTTGAGGAACCTCTAATGCTTTTTACCTGGTAGGGATTTAAAAAATAAATAAATAAATAAAAGAAAAGAATGAAAAAAAGAAAAAGAAAGAAAGAAAGAAAAGAAACCCAGTAATAGAATAGGATTGTGCATACATGTATATCATTTAATGGAATTTAAGAGAACAGCATCATGCAAACTAATTAGCAATTAGCAAAACATTAACAAGGTAATAGATGACAAGCAAATTTATATGTTATATGTTCAAAACAAAACAAACAAAATAAAAGTCATTCTGTCTCCTCCTACATGCTCATTTTTGCACTCAGCCTTGGTTACCACATACCTGTCTGTGATTTGAGGGAGAGCCAGGGTACTGCCCATGGAGAGCTGACATGCAGGTGCATTATTTCCCAGTTCTATGGGTCCTGGTGCCAGAATTGATGCAAGTATATGCACCATCTACAGCTAGGGGCAGAGGAAAATAAGATCCAGAAAGATTTTACCAAGTTACAAATTAGAAAATTCTGATGGGGATGGACCCTTATATCCCCAAGATGAGAGCTATCCTTGATCCTTAAACTAATAAAGATTTGGAGATATCACTTCATTTTATAGTCAGCCAGACAGGTTATGTTTGTAATCAAAATTAAGGTGCATTGCCATATGAGTCTCCTCTGGTTCTGGGATCTACAAATAATAGTTCAGTACTATCATCCTTTATGATAATACTAAATCTTTGAAAATGGCCTGGGGAGGAAGAGAGATGTTTCAGAAAAAGGAGAGATGTTTCAAAAGATCACACAGGGAGACAGAGATCTGCCCTGTTAATCATATTTATGGGTTTGTTCAGTCCTTCTGCAAGGTTCTTTTGCAAGCTGCATGACAGCATATAAAATTGACTTCTTTATGACAATTCCCTCCTATCACACTCATCCCTTTCCTGACCCCATTGATCCCATAAGTAGAGAGCCAGCCTGCTCCATTACTTTGCTGGGAAAGAAAAGGATTGCCTTCCAGAAGTGTAGGCAATAGAAGGTGTTGGGTCTGCCTCACAGTGGGGAGTGGTATGCAGAGAGACCCTTCATTGCTCTGGACCAGGAGCAGCAGAGGCTGAGGTATCACCAGCTGTCAAGGCCCAGACCAGGGCTTTTCTGAAACACCCAGCCAAGATGGGCTGGTGGTGTCAGTGAATACCGAGGTAGACAATTATGGTAGTACGAGCACCTTCAATTTTTCCCTTTTCATTACTTCCACCAATGACATTCCATCAAACATAACTAAATTCTCTTCCTTATTCCAACTCTATTTAGCCTCCCTTTCAATAACTATAGACACAGGAATAAGACACAAGTTTATGTATCTTATTGCAAAGGACTGCAACACCAGCTGAATATTACAGGAGCCCTTACAGTGCACTTAAGTGTCCTCAGAAACAGAAAAAGAGCTCTGATGGATCACATGAAGTCCCTCTTTAAGAAGTGACTTGGTAAATCTTCCCTAAAGACTCAAAGATGCCATCAGACTGTTAATTAGATATTTGACAGACACTGAGAGTACTTTTACTGCATGTGAAGATTAAATAAGGTGTTCTTTGTCAAGTGGTGTTTTTTGTTTGTTTGTTTGTTTGTTTGTTTTTCCCTGTTTAAGTGGGCTGGACGAAAGGCAGGAAATTTCTCTAGTCTTGTATTTTCATAGAGTAGAGAAGTGTCAGCCCCAAATTTCCACTTTAAAAGTCTCTTGGAATGCATAGCTAATTTCCTGAAGACATGATTCTTAGGCTTTTATGTTTTGTTGCAATAAATCTTTCAAAAATCTGTCCAAATAGCTTTTAAGCCTAGGATTTTTTCCTTCCGTTTCTTTTTTGATTTGTCTTCTTGAATATAGGCATCAAGATAAAGCCACAATGAGGAACTTACTGTGGTTCTTTTAGAAATGCACATATAACTTTTTACGTAGACTTTTAGAAGAATATTACACAAGATAAAATGCAGTCAATAATTTAGAAGGCTTCCATAACAGCACCCAGTACTACTAAATTTGTCAGAAAATGTAGGAGATGTTATGTATTCAAAAACTGTCTTTGTTAGACATCCAGCACAACAGTTCTCCTGGACATCTTTATTTTCTCCTGGTAAGCCATGATGTAATAGAGCTACAGTATGGAAATCTCATGAATCAGCAGCACAACTTCACTGTGTGAATACCTCAGCAGTGATGTCATGGCATTTACAACACTGGATTACTGCAAAATATTATGACTGCTCTGATTAGGCCTCAGAAACCCAAAAGAATGTAGAATCAGGCAACTTAATGGAAATTTTGTGAGGAATAAGACTGTAAGAAATGTCCTACTGAGCCAAAGCAATGTTCTATCCACACCAGTAACCCCACTGAAGAGCAGCAAATGATAAGGTTATTTAGTGAACACAAGTGAACACAGACACTTTCTGTGGTCTACTCTTTCCATATCCCCCCAACATTCATAATTGCTACGTTAGTGTAATGTATGCCTATCTTTCTTTTTGTATCCACTTCCCTTTACTAGTATTCTACTCACACTTGTCTGTGTATTATGAGATTTGGTGAAGAATAGTTCCACATTTTGTTTATCTAATGTTCACGACTGTATAAACTTCGATCACATCCTGCCCCAGCCTTCTGCTCTGCAGACCGGAATCTCATCTGTTCTAGTCCCTCTGTGGAAGGCAGCTGGTTTATCCCTAGATCATTTTAGTTGAACTCTTTACCTTTTGACCTAACTATCCCACTGTCTTGAAGACCAGAGCTGCACATAATAATCAAGACATGGTTGTACAGGTTTTCATATGATGGCAAAATTACTTCTCCAAGTCTTCATCTCATTACTTAACACTGGTGGGCTTCTTGACAGCCATTGTAAATTGAGTAAAGATTTCTGAAGGTTTTCAGTGGGAACTCAGAAATCTCTTACCTCTGTTGTGACTTCTACTTCCAAATTTGGCATCATACATCTATCCTTAGGTGCATTACCTTGCATTTATCTACATCTATGCTTTATTCAGCTGTTCACAAAGTTTTGCAAGGCATTTCTGGAGTTCATCACCATGAGTATGTCATCTGGTTACATAAAAGGGCTTAGTATTTCCTCCAGGTTATTGAGGAAGATATTAAATGAAACTTGTCCCTGTAGTAATCCCAAGATTGTGCCACTATTAACTTTTCTGAAAAGTGAGCAACAGAACCCCATTTGTTTTCTACATTTTAAGTCTTTTTCAGTCCACAAAACAACCTTTCTGTAACCTTTCCTATTCTGCCCACTTTGTCATTTGCAACTTTTTGCATGCAGAAGGTAATTCTGCAAACAGGATACACAGAACTTGAAAGGACACGCCAATCATTTACCCAGCCAATAAATACACAATAAATAAATACTACTAGGTTAAGTAGTAGTACACTAAGCACCAACAAGATACCCAGTGAGTCTTAACTAGCCCAGAAGGCATCAGTCAGGTCTCCGCTGGAATTTGGAATGTGCCAATCCTTAACCCTGCTGATCTTACCATTTTGTGAAAGTCAAGCTATTTTTCTTTAGAAAAAAATATACCTCTTCATGGATTTCCACTTGAGTCCTTGAGCTGCTAATGATTACCATCTCAACAATTACCATCTCATTCTTTTGTTGTGCTTCTACTTTTCTTATTTTATACGTTGTGTTTCTACTTTTCTTATGCCTTCAGTTCATATATCTGCTCTCACTTTTAACAACAATATTCTTGAAAAAACAGGGCTAAGAAGGTCACACAGATGCGATGCATGAAACGTATCACCAGCGACTGAACACCAGGCTGAAGGTTACGTTCGCTCCAACCTTGTGGCAAGACTCTTCAGTAACCTGTGGTGTGGAAGTTCATCAAAGAGTCTTTGAAAATCCAAGTTTTGCATGTCCAGTGACTGTTCTTTACCACATGCTTATCAATGCATTCAGAGTACCCACAGGCTGAAGTGGTGAGATTGCCTATTGCAGAAACCATGCTGACTCCTTTCCAACAGCCTGTACTTCATATACATTCTTGTGTCCCTTGATCTTTTTCTCTATTATAGATGGTACCATATTATCAGGGAAGGAAAACAGACTCATTGGTCTGCAGTTTCCAGGATCACTCCCACAGCTTTGTTTGTAGATGGAAAAGACACGATCAATTTGCCAGTCTTTTGGCACAGTATCAGCTTGTAATTATAGAAAATACAATCTGGTCAGGAGGTCTAAAATTTTACATTTGATTTCCTTCAGTGTTCTCAGGAAAATTTCATCCAATCTTGGTGACCTATTGGCATCTAAAATGTCTATTTCATGTAATAATTCCTGTACATGCACTTCATACTCTTCTGACCAGTGTGTTACAGATATATATATTAAATACAGAGTTCTCCCCACTGTGTTCAGCATTTAGGTCTGATTCAAAAATTCAGGGAGCTTCCCTGCTATGGCCTTATCATCCCTGTTATTTTATACTTTTTGTCATTATACAGTCCCACTGATTTCCTCCCTGGTTTTGTGTTCTAATATAATTAAAGAAATTCTGCTAACAATTTCAACATCTTTTTAAAAAGAAAACTTTTCAATTTTTTTTTTCTCTCATAATTCCGTGTTTGCATTCTTCCAGAAGAAGAGAAAGAGAGAGGAAGAGAAAGGGAAGGAGGGAAACCATTTAGAATAGTAGTATATTTCTTGCAAAGCATGCTTTCTTTAAATAGATTTTATGTAGACATCATGGTGAAAAATTTAACGGCAACATATTTACTTCTGAGGGCACAGATCATTATCTAGAAGAAAAGTGTGTACTCATATGAAAAAGGGGTTACAAAAATAACTGTTGATCTTGATGGCATATTGGATTGGTTTTATTTTCATCTGAGCAAAGTAGTTGTTTTCAGTAAATATTTCTTTCTGCAGGCTGAATACCATTTTTCTTTTGTTGTTTTTTGTTTTTGTTTGCTTGTTTGTTTTTTTTTTTTTACTCACTGATAGCTCTCATAATAAATGGGTCTGCAATATACAGATAAGAGCAGAAGATGGCTGCATATCTTAATGTTTAAAAACAATATCAATTTGTTAGAAGAAGAAAAGTTATTCAATTTTTTAAATGTAAATCAGCATTTCTTAAGCATTTCAAGGATCCTAGGTGTGGTAATATAGAACAAAGCCCTTTTAGGTTGCTCTATAAATATATCAAACATTTTGATTCAAGATGACTATGTAATTTTTTCTTACATTTACTTCATAAAATTGTCATAATGGTGTTTCCACAAATGCATTCAGTTTTTAACCTTTTATTTCAGATTTTTGTCTAGTAGACATGAAGAAAACCCTTAGAGGTACCTGTAAATACAACTTGTCACAGAAGTTGACCTCAAGTTACATATTCACAGCTCACACACAGAGTGCTCTGAGCTTAGTAAATGTGGTTAGTGATATTATCCCTGAACTTTTAAAGATCTGTAGATGATATATGGTTATAAGCATTACCATTCTGATTCTAGATTTTAATGGCTTCTTTCTCTGGTCCCCTCATTGCAAAGGTAATTATCTATGGGGCATACCCAAGGTGAATAATATATCTTTTTGTGTTCTGCTCTGTTTATGTAATGAGTATCCAACATGTAATCAGTTGTTGCATCTTTCATCTATGTATCACTACTTACATTCTTCATTTACGGAAAGACATATATGTTAACTTTGCATGTAATTATTCACTGAATGGGGCCTCACTAGGATGTAATTTATCTGAAAAATAGATAAGACCTGAACCAATTTTATCGATCATCTTTATTTGATCGGAGTGGATGACCAAAAAAAAGCATTTTCCATATGAGAAACTGGTAAAGGCTTTATTGATCATTTTGTGACTTTATCCTAGCTCCTTTTGAAGCCATAGTTTACTGGCTGGTCCTGACTTTTTGTAATCTTTATCAGAATTATCTTACATTCTGCTTTTTGCCTGGGATGCACCTCAAATGGGCTGTTAGTCTTGCACACCAGATACAGCTGCATGCCTCTATGTAACATTAAGTGAGCTTTAGTCTCTCAATGTCCAGACTGGGTTCCTGTTATACATCAACAAATGTTAGTGATGAGATACCTACTGAAAATTAAATGATGTTCCCATGTGGCCACACAAAAATTCTGCCGTATTTCCTACTATACGCTTATGCCTGAAATGAAAATTAATTCAACCTAGCCATTGAGATGTATGATTCACAGATGGAATATACCTGTATTGAAGAGAAAAACTGCAATGTCACATCTGTTATGGGACACTGATAACATTTTGAACAATACTCTGATAACATGGTACCTCTATAAAATACAAGGTGGGCTTTACACCCATTTATCTTGCCATGCTTTTTTACATTGCTATCTTGAGATACAGAAACTTGAAATATCCTCCATTAAGTAAAAATAAGGGAAAAATATTTTAAAAGCAGAGACATAGGAACTTTACCCTTTATTCATGACCTTTAAAGACAGAACTATTAAGTAGTTCTGAAAGAGCAGCATTGAGGTAACCTTGGTGGTCCTTTCTTTTAAATGTCATTTAATGAAAAAAAAAAAGAAAAAGAAAAAGAAAAAAGATCGTAGTATATTTCCAGGTTCATAAAATAAAGGTACAACAGTAATAGTATGTTCAGCCTAATATGCTGTAAAAGAAATATGACATATTACAATTATTAAATGCATGTGTGATTCCAGAAACCCTCTATATTCTCTAATTTAGAGGCGATCTCTTCTACGCACATTCACCTTGAAGCAAATGCTTCTCTGTTGTAGGGCTTAAAACCTATTTAATGTCTTCCTTAAATAAAAACACTGTTTTGATGTTCAGATGACAAGTTTTTAGTAACTGTTTTTAGAGTTGATATTAGAGCTATATAATTTATACATTAACAGTCTAAATACTCACCTTGACCTCTCAGCTGAGGCAGAAAGAGGCATTTGGATTCCTGTGATATGTCAACTGCTCTGCTAATGACAATGAAGTAATTTCTCACATACACAACACAAAAGAAGTCAGTACTCCTTGTGCTCCTAAATCCTTCACAAAGACTGATATTTATTTTCTCATTTATCACCTTCTCTGCACAAATATGTTTCAGGCTGAGAATTGTGAGCTTTTTGATATTCATCACTTGCAGGTTGGATGTGTAGGTAATAGTAGAGTTAATGTTTATTCAGCTCTGTTTAGATCAGGAGTGCACTTTTAAAATGACTTGCACAGTTTTCCCACTTCTTATGCTTTTGTTCACAGAAGCAAATGGGTTCAGATTACATGAGCTGGACTAGTTACTGATGAATCTAATTAGCAGATCACAAAATGCATTCCCCTTGTTAACAGAGATTCACTCCTTGGGACCAGACTAGAGCCAGTCTGAGGTAAAAATCTTGAAACTCTCATAATTTGGACACCAGATCCTTGATTTCAACTGTCTTGCTCTACTGATCTGTCCTTAGTGTACTGCAAAATTTGCTAGTGTAAATGCAGCCTAAAGCAGGAGATGTAGATTGAGACATTTTTAGTATCTCGTGAGATTTTGAAGGGATTTACAGATTCTGGGATTGATGTCATTTCCATTAAAATACAGAATTATCCTGTTGAAGAGGTAGGAAAATAATGGTATTCTGGAGTAAGTCAAAGAACTACTATTATATTATAAAAGGCCAAGTCATTCCCACAAGCTGAACTAATAAGAGGAAAAAATGTATTTTTGAAGTATATAGAAATATTCACTAATTCTATAGGAGTAGGACAGGGACTTTGAGAGAAGAAAAGGATTGGGTGGGACTGAACCTTCAGAGACCTTCCATAAGCTGGAACTAATACTACCAGTACTGTTCCTGATAAAGAACGTATAATAATTTTTGAAAATGGTCAGAAAAAGCATTTCATGCATCCACATATAGTGATAGATACATGAAATATTACCCAGTTATCTTGATTTAGCATAAATCATTGAACCTCTAACTACTTTTCAGTTGAGCAAATTTCACTACATTTCGCCCATTTCTGAGGTGGAGTGAAACAGCTTTATTTTATCCAAGAGAAACTCCACTCAATGCACTGAGAGCAAAGTATTTTTATGAAAATGAGTAGAGGAAAGTCAAACAGCAGTTTCTCCACAGTCTCTCAGGACACAAGCAAAACAACTAACAGTTTTCAAAGAGAAAAAAAATCCACAAATAAATAATAAAGAAAAATAATGTAAGATATAAATAAATAATGAAAACACAGGAGGAATATGCTCATGTTTGAGATGTAACCTTGAAGAGAGGGATATATTACAGATGAGGTCTTAAAAATCCTGATCTAATTCTAGAGTAGATCATTCACAAACAAATAACGCCACTTGCTCTAGAATAGAAAGGAGAGTTACCTGTTCCTGCAGCTCTTGTGTGAGCCACAGGATCTCTCAGAGGAAGGCACACAGGTGAGGCAGGTTGGCTGCAGCATGAGAACCACACAGAGAGACACGTTGTAATTTCCTTATCTGAACAGCATGCAAATTCCTCAGGAAGTACAGAGTTGTGCCAAATTCTGTGAATTTTGGCCATCCTTGCGGCACCCTGTAAAAGTCACCATGGGGAAAAGCCAAATGGTGGCCAGGAACAGAAGCACTGGATCAAGGGCTTCTTACCACTATTTGAAGAGCTGGGGAGGAAAACAGAACAGCACCTTTATGCATCCTGGGCTCTCCAAATGTCAAAACTACAAACCCTTTAGCCTTGGAGCTGTAGCCATTAATGAAATTTCAGACACATTGATGAGGGGCAGAGAGATGTCTGGTGTTTGGCAGGGATACCAGCAAGGTCTCTACTCAGCTAAAAAGAAAATCCTGTATTATTGGGAAAAAATTGTTGGCTTGGACTACTTTTCTTTTAAGGGAATAAGTAGAATCTAGAGTAAAAGATGTGATAAGAGACTAAATTTGGATCTCCAATTGCAGACAGCTGTTAAATAAGTCACAAGTGAAATGACTTTGGCATTGTTAATTCTTGAAAACAGATACAAGCTGAAAATTCAACAAGCCTGACTTCAGCACCTAATTTTTCACTCCATCTCTGTTTTCTGGGAGTCCTTAAACAGAGCAACTTCAATTTTAAATTAATAGCCCGCTGCCAAGAATTGATTGAAAAAACATGGTTTAGGAATAACACTCTCTAGGTATATTTTTAACAGTAGAACCCAACTTTAAAGGAGAAGAGCTATTATACCATTAATTACGTTTATATAAAATTTCTTTGAATAGTTTTGAAAACTAAAATCTTCATATTCTACAGAAATTATTTTCTGCTAAATTACTTATTATCTATCTTCTATACTAGATATATTTTGGTGTATTTGTGAGCAGCAAAATTTAATAATTTTGAAACATATTACAAGATAAAACCTAGACAGGTAAAGAAAATGTCATTTTCATATGTGTAGCTTTCTTAACTTGGATTTCTAGACATACTGCTGAAAAAAAGATCTAGGAACTTCCTACCACCAACACCACCTTGGGCTAATGAACTCTTCTTTGTATTTTCACCTTTTTAATCTCTTTCCTTTTCCCTCTTATTGACCATGAATGCTTCAATAATCTGTGAGGTAGAACAGCTCCTTTCCTTTTCCAGCCCATCTTGACCAAATCTTTCCAGTGTGCTTCCAATAGAAGACAGTCAAAAGTGCAGGAAATTTACCTAGGACTTGGGAGATGTCTGTTCCACTCTTTATTCCATTCCAGGTGGCCACTGGACAAATTACTTGGTCCCGATATACGAAATAAGAACATTAACCTTCCCACATGCCCAATGGACATGAAGACACTAAAGACATTCAAAGACAGCTGCCTTCCCAATCCTTCCTGAGCTCAGCTTAGACTCCTTTACCCAATGCAGTACTCATGGTCATGTGGAAGCAGATCAGCAGACCAACAGAAGCAGATAATCCACACTGGAGAAGCCATTATCCATTAAATCAGTGTCTTTGGAAGGTCAAAATATATGCTAAACAGTAACAAGCATGTATTTTCCTGTTGCCCAGGAAGTGATTTTTAAGACAGTGACACAAATCCAACCAGTGGACCAGCAAACTGTATACCTCTGAGCAAGCGCCTTTCAGAAGAAGTACTCCTTCAAGTAACACCTTCAACAGTTGTTTTAAAAAAGGAGGCAGATGTGGCCAGATGTCTTCTCTGAGTGAAACCCACTGAGGAGCAGGAAACCATATCTTCTTCAGTTGTGCCCATTTGACTCCTTCTTGTCAATGAATCCTTTCCCTTATCAAACTTGTTTCGGCTTTCAGGGGATTTGACCTTTCTGAATTATACACAGAGCTCTTGTGTAACAGTTCTTGTATCAGTGTGTTTACCATCTGTTCTCCCTTTTCAGATGCAGACATGTGTTACTGTTTATCCACTATGTGTCACCAGTTTACTACAACAAATTCAGTCAAGTGGAAATCAGGTCAAGGTAAAATTTATTTCAGGCTGTTTTGTTCCACTTCATTTTACAGTTTGCCACATGCTAATCATAGGAATTCTGAACTAGGATCAAAAAAATAAATAAAATTATACTCTGGCTTCTGACTGACATTTTCGATGGATTGTTTCATTCACCTTTTGGAAAACCTCATACTGTACTTGGCTTCACTGAAAAATGTAGCTGCTGGAAATTTTTAGCAGTTTGTTGGACAATATGGAGGGTGAAAGCCGAACCCTTAATGCAAAGCCAAAAAAAAAAAAAAAAAAAAAAGGAGGGATATTCTTTGTATTTTAACAGTATACAGTAGAGACAGAAGTTATATACTTCCCCTCCTTTCCCCATGTGTACTGAATGCAAGGGAAGTAATGCAAAATCCTGCAAAAATGTCCACACCCACTGGGTAAAAACTTGCCACCACCCTAAATATAATGCATGTTTTCCTTTGACTCACTGGAAATAACTCTCCTTTTTGCCTATGTGTTATTGAACAATAGTATATTGCTAACTAGAATTATTACTAATTATAGTTCTGTGTGACTGTGGTATGAAGATGGGTTCAGACATGATATGACTTCACAGGATGTGCAAGAGAGGACGCCTATTACCCCCAGCCTCCGTGACTGCTGCCAGTGGGAGGAGGTGCTGTGGGTGTATTCATCCCTTTAACCCTCAGAGAATACCCCTGGACATTTACTTGGATTGTGCAAACTGGCTTTAGCTATGGAAATTTCATGAACTGCTTTCCCCAGAAAAAGCAATTTTGCAGACCTCAAAGCACATACCAGAGCTATTACTGCTGTACTTGTGCAAAGAATCCTTTCCTCCTTACATAAACATAAATTACTTGTTTCTGTAGACCCCTGAGAAAGTTTAAATCTCAGCAAGCATTAAGACATTGAAATTTAGTCAGTGAACACAGTTTTTTCTTGAAACTTACAGCTCTTTCACATGATAATACTTTTCAGTATTAGCCTTTCTGCAGCAGTTCACTTTTATCAAGGAAAAAAAAAAGGAACATTCACAAAATGTTTTATTTGCCCCCAAATGGGGGCAGTTTTGGTTCCTTTTTTTTATTGCCATTTTGGCTGTGTTTCATGGCATTTTGTTATTAATCCTGTTCTAGTCTGCAGTTAAAGGAGTTTTTAACAGAAAACAGTAAATGACATCAACCCCAACAATAGCAAATGGAGTCCCATATCCATATCTTTTAAAGACTCTCATTTTTGCTGGTCTGCACATGTATAAATGCTGAATATTTTCACAGAGCTGTGTCCTGCTGATTATAGATGAGACCCGTGTTATGGATCACATATAGCCATTTTTTGACAAACTGATAAAATGCACGTGATTAAACATTGTGGCAGGCTGGAATTACTTTACCTGTGACTAAATATTTACATTTCAGTGATCTGAAAAAGAATCAGATAGTGTGTTGCTCCATTGAGGTAGGCAATGTAAAAAAAAAAATAAAAAAAAAAATAAAAAAATGCAGATTTTCCTTCTGTTGGGGTCATTGTAATACCACCAGTGGAAATGGAGGGAGCAGGCTGTATATGAGTTTTCACAATACTTCCACTTCCAACAATTAATAGAAATGTTGAATTCATTGGCTAGTTCTGCAGGACTTCCTGTACAGGCAGTGGAGATAAGGTCTCCTACAGAATGATGCAGAACAAGAGTTACACTAGTTCTCCTAGTGCCTAGCGAGACCACCCAGACCTCCAGGAACACACGTGGCTTCAGTGTGGCCACAGATCCATTAACAGAGGCTAAGGAACCTCAAAATAAAATGTTGGGGCTACTGGAGACAACAGAGTTTTACTATTAGTTTCGAGAAGACAGAATTTTTTGAAAGCTTTTTCTGATCCATCTAGCACTCACATGTTCCAACCTGTGGGCTGGGCTTCGGAGCAGCACTGCCTGACACAGCACTACTTTTAGTGCCTGTGAGGTGAGGATTTAAATATTAACTTCCTTTCTCCATGTCTGATACAACTCTTACTAGGTGAGATTTCTCTTGCCTGGGGAGACCAGTGTAGGAGCTTTTAAACATGTTAAGCATATTTTCAGATACTTGATTATGATATTAGTAAAAACTTTTGATGAAAAGTTCTATTTTTTTAATCTGAAATTATCTGAATGAGTGGAACTGTTCCTAGAGACCTGTGAAATTCGTGTACAGTTCAGCAAGTTTATAAATCAGAAGTGGCTTTGAGCCCACCACCAGTCCAAGGAGCTCAGAGCAACCATAACAGGAACTGAGTTCCCCTCTTTCTCACAATGCAGCACACTGCAGTATGGATGTTTAGGTCACAGCTCCATGTTAGGTTGCTGAGTTTGGAAACCAGTGCTCTTGCAGGCTATAGTATTGTAGTAGAGAAACATAAAACAGGTCCAAAATCAAAGCACAGCAAAATATGTATTTCTGCTATTTCCTTATCTTGGCTGGATTCCTCGACTGCCGTCATATGTGGAATAAAACTGTAAAATGAAAGCATGCTGTTAAGTTCTTGACCTTTGTAACCTGGCACCAGTCACACAGCTCTGTACAAAAGCTCACCTTCTCTCCTGCACCATCCTCTGTGTGTCTCAGATAAGCATCCCTGAGATCAGCATCCCTCAGCTCTGATCATGACAGCTGTAAACCTCATTTCCATCAACCTCTAACCAGACCTGCAATTCTCCACTACTAGGTACCTAACAGAAGCAGTACTTGTAGTAGTGCCTTCCCTTGTAATAATCGAGCCTTATGTTTGTGGTTCTGTGAATAATGTTCACCCTCCCTCTTTGTATCCATTCTAAAAGATTTACAAATTAGTAAACATTCTCCTAATGAATAGGCATTAAAATGACAGAAAACATAAATAAATAAATAAATAAATAAAATTATTATTCTAATGAATAAAAGTTTAAAATTATCTATTGTGTAGAAACTTTTTTAAAATTAGTGCGGGTAATGTTAAATACTAATAGAGCTCAGGAAACAGATCTCATTATAAATGAGGTACTGAGATAACTCATAGATTATTTTGTAATATGATATACAAATACTTTATACAAACCTTGTCATTTTTTAAGATGATTTCAAATAGTTTTTTTGCTTTCAGTAAGAGTTTCAGCAATGGTAATTTCACAATATACACACCCATTTATTTTTAAAATTATTCCATTAGTGATTTTGCAGATTATTTTTACATGTAATATAAAACAAAAGAGATTCTCTGAAACATAAGCAAAATAAGTAATGGTAGAACTTAAGTTTTGTCTGAAAAATAATCATGTTCTGGGAATTCTTCCACTGCCCTCTACTCTGTTTACTTTTTTTCTCCTAACACAGCTGGAATCTTAAGGTGATCTTTTCACAACTTTTTCTTAATTGCTCTTCAATGCCACCACAATTCACATTTCTGTATGACAAAAATAAAATAACTGTCATTTACCCGTTTCCCAGAGGGGAAAAAAAAAAAGAAAGAAAAAAAAAAGGAATAAAAAAGTAGTCCATTAAAAAATTCATCCTAAATATTAATTTAGCCATTGTTCCTCACTGGAAAGAGACTTAATTTATAATAATTTTATGTAAGGAATCACAGCCATATCTGGAAGGACTTGGTAAAATATATTGGCATCATTATTTGGTCATTTCACATTTAATATGCTTCATTACACTATATATGTCAGCTACAGTTCCCTCACCTTCATTGACAGATTTTTCCTCCTATGGCTGGATGTTGGAATTATGTGAATACTTTCCTCAGGTTTTTTTTTTGTATTCCCTGTGGCGTACAAAGAACAAGCTATTACTTTTCACTGTACAAAACGTGAAGGTATTTACTGCAATCTCTTAGAATTTGACCCTGGAATGCAGGCAGAGTTCACTTAATTGGGACTTTTCCATTAGTGGATTTACCAAAACTGCAACAGGTCTGAACAAAATTCAGGTAAAACCAAGGGGTTTCTTTCCACGTGCTTCAGTGACCTCCAGATAAGGTGTGCTGTATGTCAGGAGGAAAGAGGTAGAGAGAGTGTTCGAAAAGTAGATTGTAGAGTTTACCCTTGTGGAGTTGGTGTCCCTGTCCCAGCTCAGAGTCCCTGCTAGGTTCTGGGACAGCCACATAATGCACCCGCAGGACACAGTGCAGCTCTCAACAGGGATATTACCTGAGATCCTCAAAGCAGTGCAGCTGTGCTGGCATACAACACTGGAGCTGCTCCTGCTTGTGTCAGAGACATCCTGTTTGTAACTCACTTGGGTACCCCTGTGCATCTGTACAGTGCATGATTTGCTTACACACAGGTGTCCTGGTTCCTCATCTGCACTGAGAGGCAGCTATTCCCAACTGCTACCGAAGAAAAGCATTTGAAGATTGATGAATTTGCATGCTGTGGTAGTGGAAGCCGAAAAGATAGCTAAGGTAGTATATGCATAGTGATACAATACTGTTTTTGCAAAATAAGGAAATTAGAGACCTCAACAAAACTCATTTTAGGAAATAATAAGTGAGGTTAAAGATAATTTATTGGAATGGCAGCTCTGAAATTTTATTATTTTTACCAGAACATTTTTTTTATTCATTTTTCAGAACAATTTCATCCTGCTTGTAAAAGACAAGAAGAGAAAGGAGAAGAAAAGAAAACAGAAAACTTCCAAAAAGCCATCCTGAACAATCCCAGAAGCAGTATAAAAATTAAGAAGCAAGCAGCACATTCATATAGAAAAATGCTAACATAATGAAAATGTCTGTAACTATGGAGATAATATACTTTGAGGCAACCTGCTTATAACAAAGTTTCACTTACTGGATTACTTCAAGTATTTAATAACTTGTAGTACTGCCAAAGCTCAGACTAAACGATAGTTATTTTCCCTGTCAAAAACTATTCAGCTGTGCAATGTCAAGCCACCAGAAGTGTTCTTTATTGTATCCGTATGAGAAAACCTAACCACATTTCATTTTTGTAGAGTAACAGTTTTCTTTTTGTTAGCATGCTATGAATGTATTCAGAGATCAAAAAGCTGTTATTTAAAACAAAATGTTGGAATGGTTCAAATTAAAAATAAATTATACTCTTCTGTTTTACTGGGAATAAGATGAGCAATCCGGCCATGTGAATCTATATAACTCAGACAAATAATATGGCAGATGTATTTACAAAATATAGATGTGTTTGTAAAGATATATTTTAAAATCATCCTTTAATAAAAATCTTCCAGTTTTCAGAATATCACAAAGCCACACAAACATCATGAAATGTTGAAGACACAGTAATATCACTGGCAAGTTATTTTGCTGAAATGTGAAAGGACTGTCTTCTTATATGGTCAGGTCACCAATGACCATCTTTCAAATCCATCTTTCAGAATGCACAAGAAAAATTTGTATGTGCAGAACACAAAGTATTAACTTCTCTGTTTTGATGTTGTATGTGATATTTAGTCTCCTATGTATTAACTTATTAAAATGTCTTGGGAAGTGTCTCTAACCTTCTCTTGCATCTGACAGTTCAGTTCAAAATGAACACATTGTATTAATGTAATAAATATAATAAGAATAATAACTACAGAATTTAAGATTTTCCTTGAAAGATCTTGATTGAAGGCAGACAGGGCCTTCTGGAAATATGATCTATGGTTTAACAAGCTGTTGGAGTTATACAGTCTTCTCACCTTCAGCTTTAGTCTGACATTTCTCTGTTCCCTTAACTAGTGTTATTGTCTATATTTGCTTTGATGTGTGAGAAATCATTAGCTTGCACCTGAGCATTCATAATTCCATACTGATGAAACTGGGTGTTGAATCAAAAATAAATAAATAAATAAATAAATCTTAAGTTCTGATCCTGACTACTTTTGTTATTCTCATTCATTTTGTCCATGATTGATGGACAAATTTGTGCACAATATTTGTGGTTTCTTTTCGGTATTGTAATGGAGAATTCTGGACCTTTAACTACTCAAAAAAGTTAGGAGGCTTGCCACTTTGTTTATGTACTTGCTATATAACAAGTACCCTTTAAGAAAACCATGCCTGCACAGACATGCAGACAAAACGTTTATTTTAATGCAATTCATATTACACACATATTACACGCTTATATGCTTTAATGTTGGCCTCTGCTTAACCTATCTGTCTTTTCTACAGAAATTTCACATGTAGTGGAATATTTAGCCACCCATAATTAGTATTTTTTTTGTCCACAATGTCATACACAATAAAAATTCATGGAGAGTGAGATCTACAGGAAAATAAATAAATAAATTGATAAAGGAAAGGAAAAAGAAAAAAAAAAGAAAAAAAGGAAAAAAAAGAAAAAAGAAAAAAAGCAAAAAGAAAAAAAGGAAAGAGGAAAAAGGAAAAAGGAAAGAGGAAAAAGGGAAAAAGAAAGGAAAAAGGAAAAAAAGAAAAAGGAAAAAAAGAAAGAAAAAAGAAAAAAGAAAAAAAGAAAAAAAGAGAAAAGAGGAAAGAGAAAAGAGAAAAGAGAAAAAAAACACAAAAGAGAAAAAAGAAAAAAGAAAACAAAAGAAAAAAAGAAAAGAAAAAGAAGAGAGGAAAGAGGAAAGAGGAAAGAGGAAAGAGGAGAGGAGAGGAGAGGAGGAGAGGAGAGGAGAGGAGAGGAGAGGAGAGGAGAGGGGAGGAGAGGAGAGGAGAGGAGAGGAGAGGAGAGGAGAGGAGAGAAGGGGAGGGGAGAGGAGAGGAGAGGAGAGGAGAGGAGAGGAGAGGAGAGGAGAGAACAGAAGAGAAGAGAGGAAAGAGAAAAGAAAAAAGAAAAAAGGAACAGAAAACACCTTTAGAGACTGTAAAGAGCGGAGTGGAATAATAGAGTCATAAAATCACAGAATCATTTAGGTTGGATAAAACCTCTAAGATCATCAAGTCCAACCTTTAACCTAGTACTGCCAAGTCCACCACCAAACCATGTCCCTAAGAAGCACATCTACATGTCTTCTGAAGACCTCTAGGGATGGTGACTCAACTACTTCCCTGGACACCCTGTTCCAATGCCTCACAATCCTTCCAGTAAAGAATTTTTTTCCTAATACCCAAACAAAACCTCCCCTGGTGCAACTTGAGGACATTTCCCCTCATCTTATCACTTGGTGTTTAGTAGAAGAGCCCAGTCCCCACTGTGCTACGACCTCCTTTAGGGTAATTGTAACGTACCATAAGGTCTCCACCAAGCCTTCTTTTCTCTAAGCTAAACAACCCCAAAAGCCTCAGCTGCTCCTCATAAGACTTATTTTCTAGACCCTTCACCGACTTCATTGCCCTGCTTTGGACATGCTCCAGCACCTTGATGTCCTTCTTGTAGTGAGAGTGCGGCCACACGAGAGCTGAGTACAGAGCGACAATCACTTCCCTAGTCCTGCTGGCCACACCACTGTATTCTGATACAAGCCAGGACGCTGTTGGCCTTCTTAGCCACCTGACCACACTGCTGGCTCATATTCAGGTGCTTGACCAATACCCCTAGGTCCCTTTGTGCCAGGCAGCTTTCCAGCCACTCTTCACCAAGCCTGCAGCATTGCATGGGGTTGTTCTGCCCCAGGTGCAGGACCCAGCACTTAGCCTTATTGAACCTCATACAGTTGGCCTCAACCCATCAGTCCAGCCTATCCAGATCCCTCTGCAGAGCCCTCCTACACTTGAGCAGATCAACACTCGTGCCCAACTTCGTATCGTCTGCAAACTTATGAAGGGTGCACTTGATCCCCTTGTACAGATCATTGATAATGATATTGAAGAGAACTGGCCCCAGTACTGAGCCCTGGGGGACACCACTACGAACTGGCCTCCAACTGAATTTAACTCCATTCACCACAGTTCTTTGGGCCTGGCCACCCAGACAGATCATTACCTGGTGAAGCATATGCCTGTCCAAGCTGTGAGCAGTCAGATTCTCCAGGAGAATGCTGTGGGAAACAAGTGTCAAAAGCTTTACTGTCTACGTAGTCTAGGTAGACAACAGACAAAGTCTAGGTAGACAACATCCACAGCCTTTCCCTCATCCACTAAGTGGATCACCTTGTCGTAGAAGGAGATTAGTTTTGTCAAGCAGGACCTGTCTTTCAAAAGCCCATGCAGACTGGGCCTAATCACCTGCTTGTCCTGTATGTGCCAAATGATGGCACTCAAGATGATGGGCTCCATAACCTTTCCTGGCACTAAAGTGAGACTGACAAACCTGTAGTTTACCTGGGTTCTCCTTCTGGCCTTTCTTGTAGGTAGCCATAACATTTGCTAGCTTCCAGTCTACTGTGACCTCCCTGGATAGCCAGGACTGCTGCTAAGTGATGGAAAGTGGCTTGGTGAGCACTTCCACTTACTACCACATTACCTTTGGGTGGATCACATCTGACCCCATAGACTTGTGTGTCTACGTGGTGTAGCAGGTCACTAATCATTTCCTCTTCGACTATGGGAGCTTCATTCTGCTCCCTGTCTCTTCCAGCTTCAGCTTCCAGCTCAGGAGGATGGGTACCCAGAGAACAACTGGTCTTACTACTAAACACTGAGGCAAAGAAGGCATTAAGTACCTCAGCCTTTTCCTCATCCTTCAACACTATGTTTCGCCCCACATCAGTAAAGGATGGAGATTCTTCTTAATCCCCTTTTTGTTGCTAATGCATTAACAGAAGCATTTTTTTATTGTCAAAAAACTCCAAAAAAGAAATGTGGAAGTGAAAGGACTGTAGAAATAAAGAAATCTGTTGGAAGATAACTGCTAGCAAAAGGTAAAAAAGAACAGGGAACTGTGTGCTGCCACATGAAAACCATAGGAAGAAAGCATCAAAAAAAAGTTAACAGAAGCATTTACAAGAAACATATGGCTGCCAGTGAAGGCAAAACACAGAAGGAATGCAAAAACTGGTGAAGAAGCTATAACAGCTGATATCACAGAAGTAGACAGAAACTGTCAGAAGAAAAGATGGTACCACTGATATTTTGGGGGACAGCAAAAGAACCTGCCAGTACTGAGATTTTAGGTAGAATATCCAGCAAACCTTTAACTAAATTCAATGAAGTTCACAAATAAAATATTTTAGGTATTTATTATTCAGTAGCTGTTCATTAGGTTCTGTCACACTTGTGAAAAAACAGATATTCCACAGATATCTGGATTTGCCGCAAATCTGCTTCTGCACTGATGCTGGACATTCCCTGTGTGTTTCTCAAGAATGGGTTTAGAAGTCTATTCTAACTGAATTCAGCAGAGAAACTCACATCAATTTATTATTTTTTTTCAATTAGAATATAAAAAATGTCTCTTCCAAGTCTATCTTCTGGAATACATTTATTTTTAAAATGTGTTTTTGGAAGACTATTCTAAACACATGGGCAGCCTATTAGCTTTTTTATCTTGCTGGGTTATTACCACAGAATTAGCAATAACAGAACCGTCTATTGCACATTCAGTATGCAGTAGAGACTTCTGCTGAGCCCTAAGGGAATATAATCCAGCAAGGAAGAAAAAATGTTCCTCTCTTCTTTTTCCATAGGGTTGTTTTCATTTCCTTCTGCCTTCCACTGGAAGACATCAGAGCTTCCCAAGAGAGGCCAGCCTGAGTCTGAAAGCCAAAAGGCCTAGAACAGAGAGATGTGTGGAGTTACTCTTTTTTTTTTTTTTACGTCTATTCAATACCTCCTGCATGTAAAAGCTATATACAGGAATTAAGGAGAAATGTTTGTTAATCATTCCATTTAATAGCAGCCAGGAACTATGCTGTGAGATCATATTTATTTTATTGTACATGAAGATGTGCAAATGAACCAATATTAATGCAGGTAGACAGGAAACAATGGCAACCGGCAGGTCAAAAGTGCTTTTAGACTTGCCATGCCTGTCTGCATAGCTTGTCCTCAACACAGAAGACAGAGAATTATGCATCATTGGCAAGAAATGATAGGAAGCATTCAACCCTTAAGTATGATTATAAAATACCCAATCTAAATGTTATAACTAACCTTTAAGTGTTTGAAGTAAATGTTCAAAATAGTTCTGCTTTTTCTCATCGATACCTTGAAATTCTAGGGTGCCATGTAATCTTATGTTGCTTTTACATCCCTCCGTCATGGAGGAACACATTTGCAATACAGGATTCCTTGAATAGTACAGTAAATGAAATTATCAGAAGTTACTTTTGCATATTCTGTTATTTCCATTTTAGAAAGCAGAAGTTAAAACTCAAAAGCTTTAACAAAAGTAATGGCAAGGACAGGGACACAAAAGCAAACACTCCATAAGAGCAAGAATATAATCTATGGTGCTCTAGGATTATAATTCCCTTAACATTTACTTCATGTAAAATAATTCTTGCAGAGTATCTGCCTTCAAATCTTGCTATGGAGAATGGGATTCATCTCATCTAATTTTCACTATTTAAAAATTCACTTTAATTTAGCTAAAGTCACTGATCTAATCAATGAAGAACCCTTTACTCCCCAAGGCTTCATATCATCTTAAAATAGGATCTAGAAGTCACTGATTCCAGAAGTGATATCGTTTGCCTCTTTCTGCCACTGACTGCTGAAGGAGGACACCTAGATGTGTCTCAGGCTACCTATCTACCTTCTGGACATCTGAAGCAAGATGAAAGAAATCCCCTGATTTAAATACAGAAATTAAATTAAATGGCATGAAACACTTCCCTGTTTTATAAGACTACTCTTCCTTATGGCAGTTAAAGGATTGTTTTTTTGTTTGTTTGTTTGTTTTGTTTGTTTTTTTTTTAAGGTCTGGGACTTTGAAAAACTCTGGGAAAAGGACTATGAATACAATTTTGAAAAACAGGCAAACGATTCTGAAATCTGACCAGAACAAGGCAATTTGGTTTCTAGTTTCTAGCAAACAAGCATGCTTGTTTTTCTCCCACAGAAGAAGCTATCATCATGAGTGAAAAGGTTCAGAGCTTGTCTCTGTAGAGCCACAAGGAAGAGTCAAATCAATTAGAAACAGTCCGACACATTTAATCAGCTCCCTTAAGGTTATGCTTTTTCAAACTGGTGAGAGTCAAAAAGTTATATAGCAAAAGGCTAAAGGCATTTCCTCTCCAACCAGGACAAGATATATTTCAATTCTAGAAGTCTCTGACCTTCCTTAAACTAAATACAAAGTCTTCTAATGATCCGAAGTTTATGCCTGTAAAGTAGTTTCAGGTTTATTCATTTCTCCAGGCCCATTTTTCTTGGAGAAAAAAAAAAAAAAAAAAAGAGTCAGACTATAGGCAGATAGATTAGAGGCATTTTTTTGACAAACCAAGGCAGCTGATTATAATTATGTTACCACAAGACAGCGTTTTCCATTTTTATACTCAAAGCCATGAATAACTTACCCAACACACTTTGATATTTCTTCAGACTATTAATTGTTAGTTGACTAATCTAGAGTTCTCTGCATGTGGGTTTTTAAAATATTTTCAAAATAACTTATTACAAAACTTAGCCTCAGAGTTATTCATGATCTCTACTCTCTGGGCTTGTTCTACTGAAGTTATTTCAGCAGGGAAGAAGCATACATTTGAAATTTCAGTGTTGTTTGTATTGTGAAAAAACAAGGACTTCATCCCATTTCTGACTTGACGATATTGAAGAACATCAATAATTCTTGGAGCAATAGATGAAGGAAATTATCTGTGCTCCATAAAAACTTAGTGAATTGCAAATAATATTGACTAAACTTTCAGTCTTGGTGGTGTTTTCAGTGAACAAAGCAGCAGCTATACAGTTAGTCATGAACTGGAATTATAAGATATCAGAAAAGTCCAAACAAACCCAGTATAGTAATTCCTTGGATTTGTGAAAATATTTTTGAATCATTTAAGCTATCTTGAACTGATGACCAGTCATCAAACTTTCTTTTTTCAAGGTAACGCAATTGCAGAGATTTGGGGTTAAAAAGTTTAATTTTAAAATTACTACTGTCTTTAAGAGCCTATAAAATGTTGGATCGAAAGTGATGAAGAATGACACCAATAAAAATACTAGAATTCAATTTACCTTCAAGAGTCATGGCAAGCCATACCCTGTGGGCCATTAAACCAGTCTGTAAGGCTCTGTAATTGAGGTTTAGATGGTTCACAAACACAGAAAAAAGATATTGTGTAAGGCTGGGAAGTTATAAAGGTAAGCAATTCAGAAGCAACTGTTCCCCACAGAATACTCCAAGGAATGAGAATGTTGGCAAAATGACAAAATTAATTATGCATTTTGATTATTTCTGAAATATTACACAGGAAATAACCAAACCAGATGATTTTTCTGCATTCCTTAAATTACAACAAAATTATATCCATCAGAAAATTCTCCAGCACTGGTTTCTCTCTCATTATTATGTGTTGCTGTGGAATTTAAAATGAAGAGTTTGACAAAGACAATAATTGTATAGTCCATGATATATATGCATATAGAGATAAAGATATATATTCTAGATGTATATCGCACACAAACCTGTACAAGAGTATTGAAAAACATCAGTGATCCCTTGGACATAAATATATGGATATTTGCTTTTAACCTGCGTAAGTAAAAAATGCTTTATAAGTTCTTTTGGCAACAGAACTGCGACTAGCCTGAAATCCTCTTCTTGCTAGGAGAAATGCAAAGCAAATCTGAAATCCCAAAATGCAATGGCAAATCTTTGGAGAATCAACTGTTCAAGAGTGACTCACCTCCTCTGAGAAAGAGAAGAAGGATAAGGACTTCTGGGGAAGATGCCACAGGAAGAACAAAGGATGCAACTAGTTCAAATGCCCAGTACAGGGGACTGGAGGCTTAATTTACATTTGCAGACCTATACCATATTGCTGCTATCTTTATACGGAGAGAAGAGGTGAGGTGAAGAGATCTGTCTCTGGAAATAGCACTGAGGCTGGCTATTCATCCATTCTACCACTGGCTGCTGACTTGGCTGGCTCTGCTTGCCCGTACCAGCCCCAGACTGGAACACCACCACCTTGGCACTCACATCAAATAACATATGAGTGGTTATAAAGCAGAATATATGCTCTAAAGACTGATACCCAATCCGATCTGATCTAAACACAAGGAAGACCTTGGCAGAGAAAAAAATATCTGTCCTATCAGTGGTAACATCACACAACCAAAGTCTGTTGTGGTTTCTTGCATGTTCACCAAACACAGGTAGAAAGGGATAATATATTTCCTCAAAGGTGGATGTCATCTTTTCAAATACCTTTCTGGCTAACTTTCTAACCACAAAAAGATGGTCAACAAATTAATAGTAGTTTGGGTTTTCAGCCTCAGAAACTATCTTCTCAAACTATGTTGGCTGCTTCCTTCACTGAGTTCTGGACAGATATCCATTAATTCTTCTTTCCTATCCTGAAACCTACCTTTACATGTTTTCTTTGCATGTCTTGCACCAGCCTCTTCTTGTAGGCCAGACTGAGACGAATACAGAATTTTCACATATTCGGCAGTGGACCACCTGGTAGGGCATGCATAAAATTGCTTCTTCCGTATGTGTTTCATAATGATGAGCACTCTTAGTTTCCATGCCCCAATACACCTTAAAAATTATATCCAAGTGATTTTATTTTGATGAGCAGATATCATGTTATCCTGCGAATGACATGCATTTTATCTGTAACTCTGTGCAGGATAGTGGCTGAAGTTCAAACCACAAAGGCAAACCATAGGCAAGCCATCCAAAAGCAGTGCCATTGTACAACAGAGTGAGCACCCCACAGTTTGCCAGGAGGGCAAGCAGAGAGCCTGGAATTTGCATGATTCAGTCTGATATGTTTACAAAGCATCTCTGTCTCTATCAGATTTGTACTACCAAGTAATCCAAAAAAAGTAAAAGTAAAACTTAATGTTACTGACCATAGTACCACAGTCTGGTAGAAACCAAGACTGTTGATAGACCCCATGTTTACAAGATGAAAACAAAGTTTGAGGTACATGGTTCTGTTTGAAACTTGACACAAAGGTGTTTCTTCTAGATGAGAGGTCTCATATTTTTTTTTCTAAATTATGCTAATGACATTCCACCACAAAGATTCTGATATGAGGAAAGCCACAAAAGTTAAATTGCTTTTAGGGAGCTGTTGGAGGCCATTGCTTAAGGAATGCACATCTGGAAGCACAAAGCGTGTGCAATGTGAGGAATTGGCTCAGCTGATCTAAATCAGTCTAACTCTGACCTTACAAAAAGAATTAAATTTAGACCTGTTGAGGACACAGCTGTAATGTCAAGAAGAAAAATAAAATGGAAAAGGAAATGCAAGCTCTAGAAATTAAGAATTTGGCAAATTTTATTCCTACAGGTAATGCCTACAACCATATTTAGTTTTGTGGACTTTGATGGAATTACTCACTAATCTTTGAAAGAGAAGATCAGTGCTAGTACATTTTAGAGTAATAATTTCCATGATGTTTCCTAGGGTCAGTCTCCAATGTCATACAGTATAAATTGCTCAAAGCTGCATAATTGAATGGACCCCCCCCCCCAAAAAAAATCTATTCTCTGGCTAATGTAAATAAGAGAGGTATAAGCACAGATCATATACAGTGACAGAAATGTAAGGAAATGATTAAAGATTTAAGAAACACTTGAAGTATGCAAAACACTAACTCTTCCAGAGACTGTCTTCCAGGGACAACTTGAGGAAGCAAGGTCTATTTTCTAAATAAATGTTAGTTCCTTGGCCTGAAGCACAGAAAAACAGGAAAGAGACAGTCATTGGATAAACACAAATTTTCTTGATTAATGATTTTTTCTGCCATTGAAATTAAGTATTAGTCATGATGAGAACGTAGTTTTTAAACAACAGTGCCTTAGGATTTCACTTTTTCACCTCCTATTAGCACTACGTTTTATAAACTTACTTCAAGAAAAACAGCTTAAACAAGTGCCTTAGCTTTTAGCAGTTATCTGGATCGCAAACAGCAATGAATTTACATGAGCAAGACACAAGAAATTTCACTTCAGAATGTCATTTGGAAAAAATCCATGTTTTCCCTTTCATGAAGCTGGGGTTTCATTAAGTTCCCAGTCACATTATTGAATGTACCAAGTTACTCTAAAAAATCCAACTCATGTAAAGGACAAGAGGGAAAAGACAGAGGAGAAATCTTATGTAAGCAACACGCTGTGATGGCACCTAGATGAGTAGGTCACCAAGAGCCTTGGAGTCTGCTTGTAGCTTTTCAGGACACCCAGGTCAGAGGACCAAGTACAGTGAACAACTTCTGATGACAGAGGTGAGACGGGATGGTGAGGCCCCTACAGGCAAAGGAAGAGCATAGCCTAAAGCAAGAGATGGCTGCTAACCTAACAGATGTAGGGAGGACTCAGCAACTGGCATCCTTTATCCCACATCCTCACAAAGAGTCCTAGATCTACCACCTGAATACAGACATCCAGGTGTTTGCATGCTGAACAAACCACCTGTATTCACACTTCTTGGTGTTCATGTGGGAATAAAGGTGTGAGTATGAATGGGCCAAATCAGTTTTACTTCAGATTTAATTTTAAATAAAATCATCTTCCCCTTCCCTAACAGCTTGCATAGAGCTCTTTTAAACTGTTGCTAAAACATTTCACCAGTATTATCTGCAGCTGGACCTGGGGCCTCCCTATTTCCAATGTTCAGAAGCTCAAAACTCACTCTTAATAACAGACTTGCCTTGGGGGCACTAAAAGTCTGCACATATCTGTATTTCTGCTCATCAAGTTCCCCAGACATGAGTGCTTTTACTGGACCTGTCCAGTTCTATGTCACATTTGTCTTGTCTGTAGGGTTTGGTCCTGGAAATGTACTCTGAACAGACTCCACCAGAGGAGTCTGGGCTGGGACAACTTTAGCAAATCCTCTCAGCAGAAGGCAGGATATCATAAGTTTACATAGGAGGTCTGGACCATTCCAGAAAGTGTTTGTGAATTTGAGCCTGATTTAGCCCGCACACATGCAGTCTATTTGCCATTTCCACTACAGATCTATGACACCGGTGCAGCACACTGCTGAAACACAAGACTTACCACTACACTTCTGCTGGAAACCTATGCTGCCACTGCCAGTGCTTCTGCTGAGTTCCCCAGTATTTAGACATATAAATAACATGTATCTAAAGCTGGCTTTGATAATAACAGTCTTTTATCCAACAGCCAAAGGGCTAAGTTACTCACCCACACTGCTGCTCTCACAACTCTGCCAGAAAAGCATACCTTCCAAGCAAATACTGTGGCATACTGAATAGCACTCTTTACATGATGTTTTCTCAGTCCCTGCTCTTGAAGCAGTGCCATTTTGTAGAACTACCTAAATGATTTTTGACACAGAGTATGAAATCCACATTTCCACTTTCTCTGAGTTTTGTGACATCAAGCATCATTCTAGTGGTCACTTTCATGAGACAACAAATATTTAATTAAAACTACCTTAATGAGAGATGTATTACTTCCAATCCTCTCTGTCCCATCCCCTGCATTTATTCCCACTGATAAAATTATCATCAAGTTTATTATGTTTGTTTGGAAGATTGTAAAGACTTGTGATTCAGCAAGCAGTAGAAGGAAATGAATTCAGTTATCTCACTTTCACAGCAGTATACAAATTACTGAATTATTGGATTAAAGATGGACAGTGTAGTAACATCATGGCCACTGCACAGGAAATGGGTAAAAATGAAAGGCAATATAACAGCAATCATATTGCAAGACATTCCTCCCCCCTCCCCCCCCATTTGGTATGCATCTTTGTGGGAGTTTCCTCCTGTCTAGAATAGTCAGTTTTCCACTCCAGGTTTAACCCAGGTCCCACAGTTTCACTGCTTCAGGTATCAAATCTACCCTAGCACAGGTTTTTCAGATTTATTATATATATATATATATTCCTATATAGCTCTTGTAGAACTCAGATCCATGGTTTTGCTAGCTAGCAGATGGCCACAATTTTACACCTTCAGTGGAAGTGAAGACGGATCTACCACTCCCAGACAATCCAGTCTTGAGACTAATTAGTTCAGGCATCACATCATGTTTATTCAGCTACAGTTCTTCTGAACCACAATCTGGTTGCTCTTTATAGATTAAGATACGGTACTATGCCACACAGGCATACAAACTTGTTTGAAGATAGTTTAAGTTTTCTAATATGTCACTGAATTATTTAAATCTAGACATAGCGTTGCTGAGGAAATCAAATCCCAGAGACTGTGGTAGAATTCTCTTTTTATCAAATGCATGATCTCGGCAAGTCCCCAGAGCATAAGTTTTATCGCATCATGGGTAATAACACGCTACCTAGCTGAAAAATAGCATATGGCTCCTTCATCATAAGAAATCAGCTTCAACCAGCATAAGCAACAATCCACCCCAACATAAAATCACTATAAAAATCAAATATGAAATCAATCATCAGGATTTATTTGTTTCAGAGAAAGGCTAATGATCAAATTTCACCACTTAGACAAGGATTTGATTCCTAGGCTGTAGAGTTCTGCTTACTCAGAAATCAACCTTAAAGATATATAGAACTGCACAGAAATAACATGGACCAATTTTTAACTTTAAGGAGGCCATGATGATTAACAACTCTGAACTGCAGGTCTTTTGGGGAGAATGTTTTTGTTAACGAAGGCACATTTTGAGCAATCTCAAGCAAATTCAACTTTTTGTTTCAAACAGTGGCATTAAAATTCAGGAATAAAGCTAAGAAAAGTCATAGTTTATACATATAATTTGCATAATTAAGGCTTGTGGTACATAAAAGACCAGAATGATGACTCTAATGTAAGCTTTTTACATTTTTCCTTATTAAATGTGTCTAGCTTTCTCATAACTCTCTGCTGGTGGTCTGGTTATGTGACCACAAACTCATTTTATTCTCTTACTTCATTGCTGTGAATGCCAAAGAAAACTTGTCCGTAGGTCTTCTGGAATGCATATTACGTTTACTGCTGGACTGAATAGGTTTTTAGTAATTAAGTAGATCTCACAAAGCTATATATACTCACTATACATGGCTTTGCAGCCAGAGGGAAAGTGAAGTGGATGGTGTGCAGCAGAAAATTGGAATGGTGTGCAGCAGCCAAAGGAAAACTGCATGTAGCTCGAATGGGAATAGGACAAGTGTTGGATATGGACAGAGTGGCAAAATACCAGCTAGGAGAGGGATTGATCCCAGAAAGCAGAGTTCCCCTTGCTTTGAAAGATGTGTAAGTAGTAGATCAGACAGACCTAGAACACATCTTAGGTCATTCCAGTAAGTGTGTAAAAGGTAAAATTTTAAAAACAGGAGAAGTAGAGTAGTCAGGAATTTGTAAAAGGGCCAGAGAAAAGTTGAAGTCTAAAAATGATTAGCTGTGAGAGAAAGGAAGAAGTCTGCTTCAGCTTACTGTATGCAAGCATCCAAATGGAATACAATATATAGAAAATTAAAATTAACTATTGCCAATGTGGTGGAAGATAGTTACCATCCCTTCTTGTTTGTTTTTGTTTTTTTTTCCTTTTTCCACCCTCTTTAAAAAAAAAAAAAAAGGTTTGAAAACATGCAAAATTGCAAAAAAGAAGGAAAAAGGTAAAAAGTTAGTGATTATTAATATAATAATGATTGTCAGTAGCATACGTTGGATTGTTGAATAAGCATTGTGAGCATACAGTGCTCACAAGAAATGTTTTTTTTTTCTGATATAACAATGGTTTAGATTTTTCAGGTGCATTATTGTGCTTTGTTTTTTGTTTGATTTCGTTTGGATTGGTTTTGAGTGATCTCTGAGGACTGAAAGCAGCAAGTATAATATATAAAATAGCTGCATGAAGATAAATACATTACATTTCCATGACAATGGTTATTTGTAGAGAGAACTGTTCAATTCTTTGGATTATAGGGCAACGTGTTCAAATACGGTAAAAAGTTTTATAGGAGTTATCAGCAAGACATTTCTGGGTTTGGCAGTTGAGATTCTGGTAAGCTTATTTATGACATCCAGTTTCAATACACAGGGGAGCTGTTTTCCAGGGTCCTCTTTGCAGCTGAAAAGTGACTGTATTGAAAATCTTCACGACTGAAGTTCCTTCTCCTGCACTGCCACCAGTGACAGAGGTTTTGCAATGGCTGTGCAGTGCCATGAAGCTAAAAAAATCCATAACCTCTCTTTTTTTTTTTCAATGGCTTCTATTCAGTGCTATTGCCTTAAGTGATTTTGGAGCTCTCCTTAAAGCACCCTGCTATAGACAAAGAATAGCTCAATTCAGTAAGTTTGATCTAGGGAAATATAGGAAATAACACAGGACAAGAACTGCCTTTAAGTCACTGTGTTTGAGACTGTGGTTAGACGGTTGCATCAGGATTACAAATAACTGCAGAATGCTGTGATACTGAGAAAAGATTGCAGGAAGGTATGTGATTTTTGAAAAGGCAGTCTTGCTAAATGTCCCCTCACATTTACAGCTCTAAAACTGGCAAGAATTTTTCTTAAGGCAGAAGCAAATGAATTCCCAGGTTTGATCATCCCTGTCACCGTTGCACTTTTGCAGATGACACTTCTGACAGCAGGCTCCCAACAAAATGTATTTTAGCACTTCCAGCCCCAGCATCTCTGTGCCTTAAAATTTTTGTGTAACTACCTCTGTTTTACCACAAAAGAAAGAGTGGCACAGAGATTTATTTTATTTTGTTTATAAATAAAAGAGAGAGAGAGAAGGAGAAAAAAAAATCTGACATAGGTATTTTTAGGTTTCTCTTACTGTTTGTGCAAGACACAACACCAAAGCTTATGGGCCTGATCTCCTCAAGGGCTGCTGACAGTTTCCTGCAGCTGGAGGAAAGAGCTGCAGACGTATTTTTATGCCTTGAAAACAGAGTCCTCAAAAGCACCTTATCCCAGCTCTCTGTGTCCTGATCTCCTTCACTGCTTTTTCTTTTGTCACCACTCAAGAAATGGCTTCTTGCTTTTGTGCTGAAAACCATTGAAAACGGGGCTTTCATAGGATGGCCTGACTCTGTGCTGACACTCCAGACTCAGTTGCCTCATGGACGTGTTAGATCCAAACAAAACCACAAATTTTAAACTCTGTAATTGCTAAACAAAGTCACTCTCAGAGGGATTTTGAAGATGTCTGCGGCCTTTGCAGTGTGGGAAGGCTGGGCCGCCTCTCAGCTTCTCTCAGGCCTTAACCTCTCCACGGCTGGAACACATGTGGGCCAGCTGCTTGTCCCTGAGAGCAGGAGCAAGTTTTGCATCCCCTTTCTATAAGGCTGGGTTAGCTATTTGTCTGAGGGACATCTTGGCATCAGCAAATAAACATCACTTTCAGGAAAGCCTGTGTGTACACAGTCTTAACCGTTTACACAAGAACAGGATGCTTCTGAATAAAATGCTAAATTTAGACTGAAACTTTTCATTCACCAAAAATTTCTGGTCAAATAAAACCTTTTTTCTCATTTCCCATCATTTTGAAATCTGTCCTTGTGAGCTTACAAAATGCTTAATGATTTTCTCCTTGAACATAACAGTACAAATATTTCAACCAGAAGTCAAAAAATAATGGTAAGCAGCAAATAGATTTTTTTTTCTTCTTCTTCTTCATCCAAGCTGTGTCTTCACAGAATCACAGAACAGTTGAAGTTGGAAAGGACCTCTGGAGGGCACCTGGTCCAACCCCCCCCACCCCCACCCCGTTGAGGCAAGGATACCTAGTACAGGATGCCTAGGACCACGTCCAGTCAGCTTTTTGTTGAACTCCAGGGTGTTCAGTAGTCTTTGAGCTAACTCCCATATAACTTTGGGGACAATTAAATGTTTGTTTTCTAAACAGGTCATTCTAATTCCAGACTATAAAACTTAAGTCATTAAATGTACTAGACCCCCAGCAGATATACATCGTATACAAAGCAAAAAGCAGCTTTCTTTGAAGTGAACTTATGGTTTTCATTTCTCTGCTGCACCAAAACTTGTATTTTCTCACAAAAATCTTTCCAGTTGAGGTAGTACTATAACTGGATATTATTATATGTAGAAGCAGATGTTGGAGAGACAGGCAGAGGATAGGAACAGGTAAGTATGAAGAATTTCTGTATTATTTGCTGAGGATTCTATTTGGCTGACTGTTCTGTCAGGAATGTTCGCATTGCAAAGACATTGATTTTAAAGTCATTCAAAATGTAAATATGTGACATGCCATTAAAATCTTGAAGTCTTAGCCTCTGCTATAGGGTGTAGCCCCACAGTAGGAAATTATGCATTTCTGTATGTCAGTAATAAGCCCAGGCACATACATGATTTGAAAAGCTAAAGAAGAAAAAGAGCTCTGTGGTGCACAGCATGGAAGACATCATCCCTGAAGTTATAATGGGGAAGAACTGCATGTAACTACTATGAACAAGTTGTGCTAACACTGCTGTACAACCTTCTTCTCTTTGTCTGCTCTCTGGACAAAGCACATCCTTGGTCCCCAGCATGAAGTGCCTTCTTTTGGGTTTCTACACGAGCATGCAAAAAAAAAATATATATATATATATTCATTGGAACTGGAAACAAAAAGTACCAGTGCTGTTCTGAGAAAAGATTTATTTTTTCATCCTGTTGAAGGTATCACTGGAGATTTTATGTGCTTTTTATATTTATAAGATTTCATATGAATGTAGTCTTTCTGGCTGCAGAACCAGGTCCAGTACACAGTATTGTGAAATTAAGCACTTTCTACTTTCACAAGCTAACACAGATATAAACCAGTAACGGAATGTCTTCATTTCCTTTTTTGTGACTTATGCAAAGAATCAGGAGTGTATTGGTATTTCCATATTTGAAGTCTGAGAGCACTGAAGTTATGCAGCACTTTCCAAAATAATCATTATAGGGATATGCATTCCTCATTATAAATAAGCCACATAGAACAAATCTGCTTTTCTAGACAGTATCTTAGAGCAAGATTCTATCAAGTCGGTCTCCAAGAGAAGAAACTATAGCAGAAATTACAAATAATATTCCTCTGTTACTGCATGACAACAAATTATTTTTTCTAAATATATGTATAATGGGATCTCTCAGCAGCTGATGTGTCACTTCTGAACATTCAAGCCATCTGTATGTTAATGCCCCAGGCAGCAGCTATAGTTTCATTAGGCAAAAAATAATTTGGGTTTGCTGTCACTGATAGCTGGGAATAACTCTAAAGAAAGTAAACGGGCGATCTGTCTTTTAATAAATATATTTGTGTGGTGAAGAGGGTAGAATTAAGCTGACAGATGACATGAAAAAACACACTGATTACTTTTGGCAAGAGCAAAACCTCTGCTACCCTGTATATTCTTAGTTTAAAAGCTCTGAATGTCGCAAATAGTGACACTGCATCTTCTGTAACAAGATTCCTTGGAGGAAAATTTCATGGGTTTAGTGTCCACTAGGACAGTGGCCAGCTCTGCATATGAGGTGCAGACATTTAGGCATAGGCATTGCATTGTGCCCAAACAGTGAGGAGGAGAGGGCGACAGAGCACCTCTCCCCACCCCAGAAGTTTTAGGGAGGGTACTTAGCACTGGTTTGCTCATTGTAGCTCAAGGCAGGTAGTGCAACAAATTTTTCTTTACAGCTATACTGTGTTTTTGGCTGATGTGGCCATAGCTTTGTCAAATGGCCATGCTTTTGGTCTCAGATAATCAAATTGTCACAGAAATCTTATTTCCTCCAGGTTTTGCTCCCTTCCTCATCCTAATCAGCCATCATAATGGAGATTTGCTGACGTGTTCTCAAAAATTATGAAAATAAGTTTCACTTCACTCAAGAAACCATACACTTTCCCCATAACAGCTCCGTCATGCAGCTAACCTCTGATTAAAAATAACTACATTTATTAATACAAAGACATAAAGGTATTAAAAAAATTGAACACATTTTTTGTACAGCTAGATTCACTTAATGGTATTATTAAGTGTAACACAAGATTTCAGAAAGTTTTCTTCCTATGGTATGTGGACACGATTTCAGCCCTTGAAGAAATGCTTCACTGTTTGTAGTTTGGGATGCCAGATTTTTAGGAAAGCCATTGCATGCAGGGGAGTTTGTTTTCTGCTTTCATGTCTATAATAGGAATTTAGCACCTGAGAGTTAAAGACTCCCTGTGAGGCAGGCATTGCAAAGCAGGATGACATTTCTGAGGAAAAAAAAGGATTCCCTCCATCTGGTTTCTTGACCCCTAAGTCCTATCCAGTAAATGCATAAAATAAATGGTGCTGAAATACCCACACTGTATCACTGATTTCTCTTGCAGCAGGAGAATGGACATTTAGGTCCTTTATAATCTGATGCTACTCAGAAAAGAGGGCCTAATATAAAGTTTAATTGCTGGTAAAGCCTATAGTAAATATTTGCAATGCTTTTCAGCTCCCTTCTCACAGTTCTGTACAATAGACCAAACTGTAGCAACTTCAGATTTCAAACTGATATGCAGAAACACTGTCACTGAGATAAGTTAAATGCTATGTGTACCTAACATAGTGTCACCAGGGTGAAGCTCCCTGTTCTAGAGAGAGATGACAAACTTGCAGCTTAGTCCTCTGCTACCTGAATCCCAGTATGTTTTCTGAGTGACTTTGAAGGAAGAGACCAGCTGTCATGACTTCATTCTGTATTATCTTTGAGACCTGGCAACACTATTATCCTCAACATTTCACAGAGATGCTTCAGACCTTGAGGAAAGTACTCAGCACCTCCTCAAGTCACACCCACACATGTTTCTTGACAGCTACACCGAGAAGAAAAACATTTGTTAGGAACATATGTCCTTGACAACTGCATAATTAGCCATTTTCATTTCCCAGAAATATGAGATTTCAGGCAGGCTCTGAGCTGGTAGAGCAGTGAGTTTTTCCTCTTTCATTATGACAGAGCAGGAGACATCCATGCTCTCTGCCCTCTGGTGATACTTGCAGTAACAGCGGGAAGTCCCAGACAGTGCAGGAGCCTTATCCTAGTACAAGCTATACAGATAGATGTCACAAAGCGTATTCAAATAATTATCAAGGTCTGCAATCCCACATCTGAAAGCAGTTTGAAAACTTATATATCTGCCTTGCCATACTGAACTTAATAAGACTGTTTACCTAAAATATGTGGAAATGCATGTGTGAATGACTCAGCCCTCTGATAGATATGTAGGTGGGAGAAAAAAAAATCCTGAGTAAATAAGCCAAGAGGCTTAACAGTCAGATGATATAGACAAGCCCATCCTCCAGGCCCTCATTCCATTTGAAAAACTGTCATCATTTATTACACTGGAGCACACAGAGCTCAGTTTGAGTGTGCATGGTCACCAGCATGGAGGAGGAATGACTGCTACCTGGCAGGGCAAAGCAGTGGTGTCATAACTCTACCAGTCATCAGGAACAAAGCAGTAAATGGAAAAGAGAAGGGTAGCATGAGGGCTTTCTATGCTGTTTGTTTCAGACACATACATGACTCTTTCAGCACATCAGTTTTCCGTATGCCTAGATTGCATTGTCGCATACATGGCCTGAAAGTCCTTTAGGCTGAAACTACATTGAATGTATTTCTTTCAATAAACTTATCAGTAAATATTCATTTCTCACAGCATTCTCACAAGAGTTCCCAAATACAAGGATTTTTCTTGAAAATGTTCACAAAAAAAAAAATCTGGGACATATCCAGACAGAGACTTTCTTCGTACTGCCAGAATTAGTTAGCCAATTCATCCACACTGGGTTCCTCATGGTCTTTTCAGGTCATTACTACCAATGAGCTGGCGTATGATGATGGTGCACTCCGTAAAAGCTTCCACTACATGGGTCATGTACACTTGACTTCATCTGGATCTGTGGATATTTGTTCATTGTCTAGGTCCCTATAAATCACCTCCCATATAGCTAATTCCCTCAGGTACTGGATCCCCTTCTCCATAGTGGTCCACTTGCCTGGTAGACATACAAGTTCTTCCTTGAAGGGATACCTTTCCTTCACAGCTGACAGGAGATGCCTCCAGAGGCTGTAGCCTGGTGCTCCATTTCCAATTGCTTTGTCAATGCCTGCATCTCTAGCAAGGGATCCCAGCCACCTGGCTTCCCTGCCCTCTAATTCCAAACTATTGGTTTGAGTGTCCCAACACCAGAGCAGCCAGGTGACAAGGTGCTCACCTAGAAAACAACCAAAATCTCTTCGCACATCTAGTAGCTCACACTGGTATAGGTTTCAGGTAGTTACTCTTGTTTTTTCAAGATCTTCATCCTCCTGCTCCTCTGATGGCCTGGCCTTGTCTTCTCCATACCTAGCCTTAGCAGGAGTTTCTCCACATTCTAAACAATCTGACTCTCTAAACCATTTTTTCATCTTGGTTACAGGTGCAACAGACACTGGTAGAGTTTGTTTCCCTGGCTCAGCCTTGGGCCCTGTTTTAGTGCTTGCAGTGGCCGCTGGGCCTGTCTCAGGGGTTGAAGTGGCTGCATGGTTTGTCACTGGGGTTATATTGGCACTAAGTGCAGCTCTGTAAGCATAGAGCAAGCCCCAGCACATTGCAGTGATTTGTGTATGTCAGGTACTGCCAGAGCGATGATACACCTTTTTCAAGCACCCCACCATTTTTTTTTTCAGATTTCTCTGTTGTTCAGGGGTGAATTTCCAAAGCACTGGAGGTGCCCACTACTCTAAATGCATACCCATATCCCCCCCACTCTCCCTGCCACTCATAACTATCCTGACTCAGGACAGATCTCTGGTTGACACCCTTAAGAATTGATTTAACCTTAGACAAAACCTAAAGTGCATTCAGGAGACATAATGATAAGACCATACTGGCTGGAACATCCCAGGATATTTGAAGTTTTGGAAAGCTACCATAACTCACCTAGAGAAGAGGAAAGGGAGAGTGAACAAGTGGGAAAAAAATATATTCCCCTGACCCCAGATCAGGAACTCTTAATAATTACACCTCTCGGGCTTTCTCTTAAGGGAGACAATACATGTAGGTGTCAGGAAAGATGTCCAACAATAATTTCTTTCTTTAAAGTGATCTCCTTGAAACTCTAATTTCTAGTAATACAAATGCTTTTGACTTGCATATTGTGAAAACAGCATTTCTTTTATGAACAGCGCATTCTCACACTTTCTACTTAGTGAAAGTAATGACAATACTACCAGTATCTATCCAAATCTGTTTCTACTTACCACAAGGCAAAATTTGAATTCACATTAAGGCACATTTTTTCACACAGCCTGTTGTTGAATCTTAACACTTAAGAACATTCTTCAGAGTCTGGCTTACCTGTAGGCTGACATTTTTTATTTTTTATTTTTAGTTTTTTAAATGTATTTATTTATTTTAGAGCTGGGAAGGCAGCTTAGAATCAATATAAGTAATTTCACTGAAACAGACAAGGGGAAGGAAGTACTCAAAGTCCTCAACATTAAACAACTGTAGAACCCAGGAACACTTACCTGCCAGCTTCTGACCTTCAGTCACTTCCAAACTACTTCCCAGTGAAGTAATACCACCAGGGTTTTACTGTACTGAGAAGGCACCACCAACATTAACTAGTTTATAGAGTCTCTATAAACCATTTCACAGAGATGATAGAAAACATGAAGAAGAAAAAGCAGCCTACTGGGGAACACCAAGTCTATTTCACCATGAGAGAAAGGTCACCCCACATAACCTGAGCCTCAAACTCCCTCCTAGATAGGCAATCGCTATGCTTCCCCCCCCCAACTCCTCATGCTTCCTATATAGCAAAGGTCAAATGATCCACACCTGACAGATTTCACATAACAAGGGTGGAGCTAAGAGACCTTGTGGAATAGGCTCATCTGCCTGGCTTCAATGTTTTAAGGTCAATTGCTGCTTATCACTAATAGAAATAACCTGACAAGGGGCTTAGTGGTTAGAGCTGACCTAATGAATTAACTACAAAAGGTGCACAAGGGTCATATTTCTGTTAGTCATTCTGTGAGGAAAATTTGTACAGAGCCTGTTAAAAACAAAACACAACAAAACAAACAAACAAAACAAAAGCAAAGATCTTACAGGCAACATTGCTATCATAGATTTTCATCTGTCTAGTCACGACAGATAAAGAATATAGCAATCAGAATTACTTTTCTTGACATTAATGTTATTTAAATTTGCTTTTCTGAGATCTCTTCTTTGAGGCTTGGAATATACTTGGCATTCATATCCCACAGAACTACAGACTTTTATTTAAAGGAAAATTAAGCAAACACTGAGACACAATTATGAAACTGTTGGGAAAAGTATTTCACTTTCATTAATTCTGGAATGAGAAAAAAAATCTGAAAGATCAGATACCTATTCTGTGGGAATGGGATACCAATCCACTCACATAAATCACTAAGCTTGATCATGGGATAGATTTATCTGAGGCATAAATTAGGAAAACAGAAGTAAGTGACAAATTACTGCAAAAATGGTTGGTTCTAGGCCAATTGTGCGAAAATAATGACTCTCTCATCAATTTGGCACCCTGTTTAAGTGTTTTGCCGTTCTTCTGATGTGGGGAGTCTATCATCAAACACACTAAAATCCAGTTAGCTGCTGAAGCAGCTGAAAAACCAGACTGGATATCGACTACGTCCTCGCCAGAATTTCATCCGCAAGAGATGGAACTGTGGGGTGATCTGTACCTCCAAAAATGAAAATTCTGTTTTATACTCTGTACCAATTAACCTTAGCTTGAATTTCCTCACGGGAGAGTAACTAGCATTTCCGTGAATTTGACAAGCATTGTCTATTTCCATCTCTCATACTGCTTCTGGATTATTTCAATTATAAGAGACCCCAGGAAGGTATGGCTAGGACAGACTTCAAGACACGCTGTAGTTCAGTCCTCTCTGAAACCCTTCCACTCTCCCTTCTCACCAGAACCTACAGGGTAACTTGGTTGTTACTCTTATATTATCTAAAGCAGATCCTAAAATGGTATTAGCACAGTGGTTGGTTTTCCTTTGTACTTTGCCTGGCATGTTTGTTCCAGAACAGCGACCCAGAGAAAAAAGGGGGAATAAGACTTTATCCGACCATTTCTCTGCCTTCTGCACTGGCTCCAGACTAAACTTATTATTCAGACCATAGCATCATATTCTCTGGTGGCTTCTGTTCTTGCATGACCTCTAGGCAACTTTTAGTGTTAAAAGAAGAAAGCTGCGTTGTTTGTAACAAGCTGACAGAGTATATACAGGAATGTGCTGTGATACTCTAGTCGCTATTTCTATGTTGAGAAAGAGAGACCACATCCTCAGTTAATACGTTGGTCATTGGGTCTTCGTTAACTTTTTTGATGTTTGGATGCTTTTATAAAATTAGGTCTTGCAAAAATGCAGCATCAACATTATCAAAGAAACTAAACCATAAGAGATGGCAGCACGAGCTACCTCAGTAATTGAAATGAAAGTATATACCGCTCACTTTTAAAGAAATGAGCATTACAACTTGTAAGTCATTCTGTTTTGAAAGAAAAAAAAAATCTTCTTAACTGGATATAAGATTCCGTACTGAAGACATTTGGACCTCACTCTTTTGGGATTTTAGTGGTTTAGTTGGCTATATAGTTCTCCTTCTGTGATAGAACAACGGTATAACAAAATCGAATTTTCTGTATTATTTTTTTTTTTCAGAGAAGAATGTCAAGGGAGCTAGAGATGGCATGAGGATCTAGAGCTGATTCTAATTTGTAAAGCTTTTGTATAACACTGAACAAAGGTGTCTGCAGTTTCATTCTCCTTAGTGATATAACGACTACCGGGAGACTGAGCAAAATCCTTCTTTAAAGTTTAGTTTCTTGGCTTTTGTCTTTAAATGCAGCTAGCCAAAAAGTGAACAGCTGTGCAAAGAACAAGCAGGTAGCTTTGATTTCATCAAAAGAACCCTTTTTCTTTTTCTATTTCTTTTTTGTTGTTGCTGTTTGAGTAAGTCTTACATAAATTACAGACATGCTAGCTGACTTTTTTCTGACTGGCCAACCTTGAGGCCTCACATTGCCAATGCTGACTGCACCGATGTCTTATTAAAATTGTGCAAAACACCTGGTTTAATTAAGTTTCTTGTATATATTCATTAGTAAAACAGTTTCATTGAGTAATGATTACGGTTTGTGACAAAACTAGCATTAATCCTGCCTATCAGAGAAACATTTCTCCATGTCTTTCAGTAATCTGAAGTTTAAATGTGTTAAATAGGTGAGAAAATTTATCCTTCCATGGTTTTGATGAGCTTCTCTACCTTGTGTGTATTTGGAAAGAATATATTCAATTCTTTTAGTTTCAATAACTGTTTCAAAAATAAATGTTCTCTGTAAGCCATGCTGATCTTTCTGTAGAGATGTTCTGCTATCTTGTTAGGCTTCCTATGCCAAATAATGAGGAAGTTTGGTATACTGAGGTACAAAATGACTTGTACTGCTTCTTAATGTACTGTGTTCTACAAAGACTCATATTCATCTAGCATCCAATCAAGGTGTGTGGTGAACTCAATAATTTGAGGCCTTCTTTGATAACTCTCCTTGCTGCGTAAGCACTCCGAGTTTGCATTCTGTAATCATCAACTGTCTCAGATTTTTCTAATTTTATTTTATTATTATTGGCAGGAAAATAAGTGAAATCTGGAGATGGAGAAGGAAGTGTACAGGAGACAAGGACTTCTGAAAGCTAAATTTAGATCAATAGATAGGAATATCAAGTTTTGACCTCCTAGTGCTTTCCTTGGAAAATGAACGTAGCAGTGTTTATTCCGTATCTGCAGTAAGAGAACTTACTGTTCTGGTACACTTAGCTAACCATCTTAGCAAGATGGTTGCAGTCTCCAAGCTCAGATACAACCACACATTAGTCTGGCACAACTGATTTTTGTGTTCCTTGCACTAGCTGTTCCTTCACCTTCTCTTCAGATCCAAGGACATGCATCTCTTCCACGCTCCTTCATTAATAAACAAACCAGGATAGATTAAAGCCCCTTTCTTCAAGTCAGTAAGATACCTGCCTTTGGTTTCAGTGAGAATTCAGGCCCTAACAACTGAAGTTTCTTCTGGATGGTGTTTCTTCTGTAAAGGGTAACTTCATTTCCCTTTTGAAGACTTACAAGGATGTAGTAACAAAAGTAAAGGCGTAAAACAGTACCTGAGGCATAGGCTACTTTTGAGCCTGCAGCAAACTATAGGTATGATATTATCATTTCAGACAAACATGATCTACATAATGTGATGTGTTCCAGCATGCTTACAGTCTGCCAAAGGCCAGAAAATGTGACCTTCATTTTAAGACTGTATGGAAAAGAAAACAACAACAACAACAACTTAAGAGAAGGAACTTTTCCTTCACCTAAATTTTATTTTGCAACTCCTTCAGGTGTCCATAAGGAATTGTGCCACCACCACCAAAAAAAAAAAAAAAAAAGCACATTGTGGCATAGAAGTATAATGTCAGTTCACACCAGAAGACATTCTTCTCACTGAAGTACAGTTAAACCCCACAAACTGTCAAAAAGATGCCCCAGAGTAATGTATTTACAAGTTAGTTTTACATGTTGGCATTATTTATTCGTCTGGTCTTGTAATCAGGGCTTGATCTATCTCGGGGGGGTGGGGGGAGGGGGGAACATGTAATGCTGCGCAAGGTGGTTTGGTGGTATGACTGACAAAATAACTTCGAAATTTTGAACTGCTTGTATAGAAGCAAAATACAAAAGAGTACGCTATCCCCAAGGGAAATGTAGAAACTAGCTGTTGCTTCTCAGGTTAAAAGTTCTCCCTTAAAAGATTAACATCAGCTGTTTGAGTACAATTATTACATATACATGAACATTTTCCTCTCCAGTTTGCAACTTGGAGTGCAACATTTTTCGTGATACACTTAGACCAGGATTCTGATTCAGAGGAGTCACAAGAGAGCTTTTGAAGCAAGAAAATTTATTTAAGGAGGTTCCTTACAATAAATTTTTCCTGGCGACCAGATCTGGGACACGGGATGCACACAGGTTTGCATCCCATGCAACTGCAGGGTTGCAGTAAGAGAACATACTGTTCTGGTACACTTGGCTAACCATCTTAGCAAGATGGTTGCAGTCCCTTAAAAGGTTTACCTCAGTTGTTTGAGTACAATTTTTACATATACATGAACATTTTCCTCTCCAATTTCCAGCTTGGAATGCAGCATTTTTCATCATACTCTTAGATCAGGATTCTGATTCTAACAATGGTTCCTAATGCAAATTTCCAGAGAAGAGAGAAGCAAACCAGTCCTGTCTGCTTTGAATGAGACGGAGATAAGAAACAAATGTAAATGAGGAAAATAAACCTGTAGGAATGTTTTCAAATAACTGTCATTGTCCAAAAGCTTTAAATTGGTTGAATCCTTGAAAGTTAATTAATGTAAACTCAGGTTGCATCACTTAATTTGAAGTAGTAAGATAGACTTGCATCATTGCAGAGCCTCAGTCACAGTTTAAATCGGCACTGCCTCTAACTTCACAAGAATGAAGGAGGGAAAAGCATATCTTTCTACCTTGTTTCTGGCTTATGTCAATGAATGTCACTGAAAGGAATTTTTCCTTTTGGCTGTTACTCCTAGATGGCACAATGCCAGCACAAGGCAAAAGCCTTGGAAATAGTTTTGTATGCCTTTGGGTGTGGGTGAGTTATGCTAACACAATCTACATGCAGGGCAGCTGTAGTTAGATGTGTCCCTGCTGTGTTCACAGTAGGGAGTCAGAAGAGAGCTTTTGTAGCAAGAAATTTTATTTTAGGAGGTTACTTAAAATTAATTTTTCCTTTTTCTCTTTCAAATAATCAAATCTTTCTTGGCTGCAAGACGTTCGCAGATATACAGAACAAACATTCCCCTCAAATCCAGCCAGCTACAGATCAGTTCTACCCATCTCTAAAAGAGCTTTCAGAAAACTTGACAGACCTAGGAATAAAAGGGATTTTGTATTAATGAGAACATTACCTCTAGTTTTACTTGGTTATTTTTTTTGTTGCTTGTTGAAAGCAGTAATGTCTTTTTTTTTAAGGCTAACTTCAATAGCACCTTCTGCATATGCTTCTCTCTGTGGGTAACGCAGGGTTTGGGAAGACACTAGTCATAATGTTTTGAATCCTCTACTCCAGTTAAAGTAAAATATACATTGGGATAGGGGCTTTCACAGTCCAGTCCTACTGAGGACTGAGGACAGTAACTCCTTCAGTAGCTCTAATTTGATGTGTTCCGTTGCAAACTATACAACAGCTATAACTATTGAGAATGCATCTAGATGTACCTTAACCTCAGCAGATTCCAGTATTGTAGCAAAAGAGGTGGGGTAGTTCCTGGTTCTTCCTGCACCAAAATACAGGGTTGTTAGTACACACTTTAGTCCATACACCTATCTTGTTCTTTAAGAATATCTGCATCCCTGGTCATTTTTGCTTCATGCAAAAGTTCCCTTGCCACTAACAAAAACAACTCTGAAGTCACAGAGGAGCAAAGCCATCGCTTACGCTCTTCCTGTAAATTCCCACTTCAGCTCCTTTTCTTCCTTGCCTTTCTTCTTCATTAGTGAAAAATATGCTCTCTAAAGATGAAATTTGCCTAGGTGATCTGAAGCCGATATGACAATTTAGTTCCATATTTGTGCCATTTGATGAAAGAATTACATCTTGTCCTTCTGGAAACTGTGTAGAAAAAGGGCAAATCCTATCACCATCTTCAAGTTCAAGCTCTGGAAGTTCAACCTGAACTTTCTGAAGAGTTTACTTAAAAGGAATTTATCTTCCTACCCACCTGTACAAACCAGTGTCTCAGCGTCCTTCTGTGCAAGGAAGACGATATAGTGGGTACACACCCCGTGCAACCCTGTGGTCCCAGTATTGTTATGAAAATGAGTAGAGGAAAGCCAAACAGAGCAGTTGCAGGAAATTTCTTTTTGTTCTTCAAGTATCCCTAAATTTAAAAAAAAAAAAAAAAAAAAGGAAAAAAAAAAAAGTGTAAGTTTTTTTTTCAGGGGAAGATTTTGAAAGATTGTGAAACTATCCATTTATAGTGCCTGAATTTTCCTTTAAAGAGGCCCCTGCATTGATCTGTGTACTCCGTAAAGTTGAAGATTCCTGTGGTGCTACGTGCAAAGGAGATTCTCATTTTGTGGATGTCTGTGTGGACAGAATGTAGAAAACAAAGCTGTGGTGATTTATTAAATGTTTTCTGGGTAAGTAAGTCTCTCTTCCCTCCCTTTCTCTCCTTCCTCTGGCCAGGCAAAGGTCAGGAGAGAAACGGGAATGATGTGGAAGGAGGAACTGTGGCAGTAGTGTCTGGATCTCCAAACAAATGCAAAGACCCCAAGGTTTTCTTCAAAAGCCCAAAACAAAGGCCAAATCTCTTCAGATATGCTCCCTCAGCACCTTCCACATGAAGGCAGTGAGGGGGAGTGTTGTTCAGTCATGGTTTGCCAGGCAGGAAGGGCACTCAGTGGGCAAGAAATTTGTGTGTTTCCAAGTGGAAATCTACTGATACCAAAAGCACTATTTTGCTATGGAGACACAGAGGCCATGTCGCTCCCACACACAGTTTACCCAGATACTTGTTCATATGCTTACCTCTGTCCTGGAATATTACTGAAAGAAGATGAAAAAGGAAAGGCAGCAAAATAAGCCCCAGCTCAGCAAAGCACTGAGGGTTTAACATTCAGATGATCAGGCTTCCAATTAAAATCGGTGAGATGAACAGCATTCTGCAAGGCACATCCAAAAGATTTTAGTGAAAACTTTTATTTTAAATCAATAAAGCATACAATCCTTGGTATAAAACCAAGCAGCAGACAGTGACCTTAATTTTGAGGTATGAGAAATAATAAATAAATAAATAAATAAATAAAAGCTGTAGGTAATCTTCAATTTTGCCTTGTGGCAATTCACCAGGGAGCACAGCATGTTGTTTTCCCACACTAGCAAGCAGTCCCTAGCACATGTCTGGCACTGGAAGGACACAAAGTACTGTGGAGAGGAAGTAAGCTGTGCTGAGACAGCAAGCTTTCAATGATGGTCATTTTCCATTCAGCCCCTTCAGTGAATGCAGGGAGCCTACATTATTACATTCTCAGTTTGATAGGATATTTGACATCATCCCTGCTTTATTGATATGCTGCATGTACCCCCACACTTAAAAGTTCTCCTTGGCTGTCAGTTTGAAGAAAAGTGGAAAGCTCATCAATGGTCCAAAAATGCTTTTTGTGGGCCATTATTGTTTACATCGGACTGTCCACTCCAGGGGTTATTTTGGAATGTGCTTGCATTGGGGTTTAAAGTTTTTCAGAAGAGAAAAAGTTTATATTTACATACAAAATATTCTTTTTTAGAAGAAAGGTCAGAACCATTTGTTTTGTTTTTTTTTTAACCAAGATGCACTTCATTTTTATATGTTCATTTCTTCATATTTTTGTTTAAGACTTCAGCCTAAAACATATGCTATGGGCCACTGAGATATTTTATTTTTATTTTTCCTCTTTGTCCCCTCTCCCTCACTTCCCCCCCAAAAAAAAATAAAAATAAAAATGTCTTGAGGAATGACATCTCAAGGAAATGACAGAATAATATAATATAGGCCCAGCTACCCACAGTTTTTTTAGAACAGAAGACTTTGGAAAACAGTGAAAGCAAGGACCAAACTAGTTTTTCTCAGGAAAAATACATTATTTTAAATACCATGCAAATATTTGTAACATTTGAAATTCTAATGTAATTTGCCCTGAGGTCTTATACGTCCCACTTCTTCACCAGGAAGGGACCTGTTTAGCCCATGGACAGGAGTGGTGATTATAGCTCTCTTGGTAAGTAGTAAGGGAGTCAGTGGGCTGCGATTTGATAGACTTCTGGTCTTCTTTAGGAACTATAAATAAATGAAAACATCTTAGCCATTGTACAGTTTTTATTCCCTATGAAACAATTCTATACATGAATAATAGTCACTTGCCAATGGAAACAAAATTTTAAGTCTAATATTCATGAGTTAATATCTATCTATTATAATAGAAGCACAAATATAGATTTCCAGCAATCAAAATGACACAAATAGTCCTAAGACTCATTGCTAAGTAATTACAGAAAACTTACTTATTAAATAACGTCTCTACTGGAAACTAAATGTTTCAAAATGATACTCAAGAGACTAAAACTTAGAAAATGTGCAAGTTAAAACCACTATACTGCAGCTTCTCTCACCATTTCTGGCAGTGCACAGGAATGAAATCCCAAACAAATAAAAAGGAACACAGTATCTCTGCTATGCACTTTGCAGCCCAAGTGCAAGAGGCATACAATGCTCATGTTTACTGTACATCCACAATATGAGGGGTATTTCTCACTTCAGCATTTTCTGGAGAAGACATAGCTAGGTGAAATATACTAAAGCCCTGAAAAGCTCTGAGTGAGGTTGTTCTCACCTATACTATGAGCAAAAGAAAAAAAAAAAAAAAAAGAGAGAGAGAGAAAAAAAGTGGGAAGGGAGTAAAAAGGAGACTGAAATGTCCTTTCTTTCTGCATCTGCCTCCACTTGCAGACAGAAAATGGCTTGGCCAGACAGAGGGTCAGGGTCAGTCTATGCTTTTATTTTGACACAAAACACCATGGTCCATTTAAACTTAGGGGAAGGACATTGCCTTCAAATGGATTTTTAGCACAGACCACAGAGAGGCTATTCTGTAGTTTAAATTAACAAGGACGTGCCTTCTAAATTTTGCTCTGAACGGGATCTGGTTTTGGTGGGGAAAAGAGGTTTGTTGCTCCCTCAACATGACTTATGAAACATTAAAATAAACAATAAAGCTTTGTCTGAAGAGAAAGCTTTGACAGCCAGTATGCAGGACTCCAATATATGCACAATCCATTCAAACTGAACAGCCGTTGTATTCCGAGAAACCATGGCAGACTAGTGGATGAAATCCTTATTTGCACAATTATGCACTTATTGGAGTGGCCTTTCCCATAGTACTTTCACAGGGGGTTTAACTCCATGCCAGTCGTGTTTACTCCTGTCTTCTATCCCGATGTGAACATTTTTCACTCTTTGAGTAACAAGGGATCTTGTGTGTGAAAATGTTATCTCATTATACCTTACAAAGAAAGGGTCTCTAATTCAGAAAGATTACATTGTCATTAATTGCTCTAATCGTAGCCTCTGTGTGTATGCTCACTCCAAGGAATGCTCTCAAAATTTTATCTGTCATAGTTTTTCTTTGTTCAAGTTACCAAAAAACTCCTTAGGAAAACATTTACAGTATAAAAACTGTAGCTTTATAAAAAGTTCTGTAAAAACCCTAGCCCTTTTGATACAAGAGAGACAATTTAGATGATCAGGAATAAGTCTTACGAGACCTCTGTCTCTGTCTTTGGCTTTGAATACCCAAATCTCTGACAATTGGTGAGACACATCAGGCTTTAAAAAGCTAGAAAGCAGAATCAGACCTTCTGAGTACAACATGGACTTGATATTGAACCAAGGATATCTCAGTATTCTCCTAGAAAAGAAAGAAGTGTAAAATTTCTGGTTTGTGTGCTTAAAAGGAGGCTGAACAATGTGGAGACTCCCTTGGAGTTTGTTACCAGATTTCATGACTCACTAATGGTGACTTTTTCATTTTGTTTTCCAAACTATCTCATTGTTTACTTCCAAAATTTCCATTGACTTCAGAGGAAGTCGGATGGCGCCAGTGAGGTTCTTATAGTTTAAGAAAGCCATCCAAATTTGTCACTAGCTTGAAGAATTTGGTTTGAGAAGTCCTTTTATATGTGGGTTAATTACTGTGGTAATGAATACAGCCACTTATACGTACCAAGATATTTTAGCTTCTCTTCATATTGTAATTATATGTATTATCTTACATCATTAATTAAGTTCAAATGCTCTCTTCTTAACCCTGTCATTAATAAGCTGTAAAAAAAAATAATAAAAAAAAATGTCCAGATTGAAACTAAAGAAAAAAATCCACTGTAAAGACCACTTGTAAGAGCATGATCTGTTTTTTTTACTGCTGGCTCTCAGATACTGCCTCAGGGACTTCATTTGGGTGGTCAAGTAATTCTGCCTGATGAGTAATAAACAAATAATTCTACACCCAATTCTGTTTTATTCCCACTGAGTAGTAGTTCCTTATGCAAGTAGTTCCACTTCAGAGTTTAGGCATGCAGTTAATCCTAGCTATTTATATGGCTAGATACCACTCCCTGAAACAAAGGATACAGTAACAGGCCTTGTGTAAAGAAGTAGAAAATTGTCCAATAAAATGTAAAAAATCCCATGCAGAAAAGATAGACGTTATATTCATGACTCAGACACCAAAGTAATTAAAATTTTGGTTAAAAATAAAACTTCTCAACATAATATCTTAATGCTCTTTTCTTCCCAGATTTGAAGGGCATTCAAAAAACTCACTTACCTATTTTTTTAGTAACAAGTATTTTTTTTTAATAGGTGGATTATCACTTCTGCCTTGATCTCTTTTACACGGTCATGTGTTAATGTTAACAAGAGCTTTTTTGATGTCAAGAATAATGCACTGAATGTTAAGTGTTGCTTTATATTATCTTTGGCAGTAGATACTTAGTAATATTAACCAGCTCTGCTTTATTTTTTTCTGGCAAAAAAATCACTTATCAAAAACCAGTCATTTTACATTTGCTACTAGTGCCAACCATAGGAACCATAGGATACACAGAGCTTTGGGACACAGTGGTGTTGCTGGAACTAAGTATCTCAAAGACCTTTCCATTTTTGCAACCTCAACAACAACAACAAAAAAAAAAGATGATTTTTTTAATATGTTTTTTCTATTTTTTTTTTAATTTTCAGTTACAGTGCCTTCTGGCCACTCACTCCAAAACACTTCAGTGGAAAATCTAGAAAGAATTCCTTTATTAGTGGTTTAACTGAAAACAGAGTTTGGCAGCTAATCTTCTAAACATCTAAACATGAGCAACTATCCTACTCCTCCTCTGGAGGAAAACATATGCTGCACTCCGGAGAGCAAAACTCAGAATGTGAAATATATACGTGTACATTTTGATATATACATTCTCTGGCAAGGGCTTTTTAGAAAATACAGCTCTAGTTCAAGTTCAATAAAAATCTGAACAGTTTAGTCCAGGAGATTTATCTGCTAGTTTTTAGAGAACAGATTTTGACCCCTTTATGGAAGTTAATACATCACAATTAGCAGTGAGGTTTGGTCAGCATCAGCCAAGATGGAGCAGAGGCCTCAGGGCCAAAAATGCCACAGGAAACACACTGCTTCTTCCCTTGAAAGCTGGCTGGATTATAACTGCAGGCAGAAAACGTGGTCAGCTTGATTTTACAATATTTAAGAATCCTAAAAAAGTGGTATATTTGAAGATTATTTCCAAATATTGATCCATATCATAGGACATGCTCTTGTACATGGATATACACCAGTATATATTGATACACAACAAAGTCTCAAAGAGTCCTGCTGCAAATTTCCTTTTATTGAGCTTTTCAACAGTGTCTTTCAAACAGTGTGTTAATCTCTGAGTTCACAAGTGATGTAAGGAATTTGGGTTCAGGCACCTGCCTATCTTGTTGAACTTCAGTGGCTACAATGTTCTCTGTCTACTCTTAAGCACCTTAAAAACTGAATCTGGAAAGCTCACACAGCTGTGGCTGGCACTGCTTTGGCTCTGCATTGTGAGACTGAGTGCTACCACCTTGTCATGGTTGCTTTTAATCTATTGCTCCTCTTCATCTAAAAATCTGATATTTGAGTCTTGAGGCATCTTTTTTCATTGCAATCAATACTGTGAGCCATAGTGGGCATGCTAATTGACAAAAAAAAAAAAAAAAATCCCCAAATAAATCTCTAGGACTGTGAGCAAGTATGATTTAAAAGCAGAATATAGCTGTATAAAAGGAAGAGAAGTATATGTTATTGTGCCTTAAGACAAATTTCAACAGAAATGAATTTCTTATTACTACTTGATGTTCCAAGGCAGCAGAAACTTTGAAAAATATATTATCTATATTCTTAATAACTCATAACTGTAATAATGCAAATATTAAGAATGAAAATTTAATGTCAAACAGGATAAGGATACTTCTCAGGAAGTATATGCATTTAAGGACTACTGTAGGAACTGGCACCTCTGTATTAGTTCTAGACATGTTATACTTGGCCACATTAAAGAGATAATGATGATCCTGTTTAATATTGCAATAATAAAAGAAGGGAAAATAAACCGATGATTCTCCACTTCTGGCTGGGCATTGTCTTTCCATAGCACTGTTCTCTAGGAAGGTCCCTCTTTGTCATCCGACAAATTGTCTATATGGAATGGGGATGTTGACAGCTACAAACCTCTGATACATGCAAGATACATTTCTAGGTTTTAGATCTACCCAACTGCCTGCTAAGATATTGTCCTGAAGCTTTGGTAGTTTAGCTAATTTAGTGTGAGTTCTATCCAACATTTTAAAAGATTAAAGCACATACTGTGAATTCATCTATGGGGGTTTTTACGCTCCCAAGTATGAACTGCTGTGGGGTACAGGAAAAATCTTTCTGTGCTCTATTTTCTTGCTGCATTCACTGGGAACAGCAGAAGTTCAGAATCTCTGAAAACGATCCTCTGTTATTTAAGTCACTTAAGCTGTTGCAACTCTGAATCTTGTTGTCAAAGTTCATTAATTCAAATTAGTGTAATAAATTGTGCATTTTGGGGTTGGCCCAAGGGAGTCTTTAAAGTCTTTTTTGCCTATGGATTCCTCAGATGCTAACCATTACAGTTTGTTTTCCTGTAAAGTAGTCTATGAATTGTACAGAAATGATGAGGATTTGACAAGAAACAGAACTATGTAACACAAAACACCAAAATACTCACATTCTCCCTCACCTCCACTAAGGGTTTCTTTTTTCTGTTTTTCCCTACCCAAGAAAGTAGAACTGTTGAGCCAGCACCCGCAGTCCTTTAAGAGCTTGTCTATAAGGGTAGCTGTTGCTCCATTTAGGACAGAGAACAGAAAGACTTCTTTTTTCCCAGATATAGTCATAAATCTCAGTAGAAGGCATCAACTACAACTTAATGTGCCACAAGGCTGGCTTTTGCATTCTCTTGGTTTCTTTGAAGTCATCTGAGCAGATCTGGGACATAGCTGTGCCCTGTGACGAAACCTATTTTTTCAGAGCTCTGAAAGTATCCTCACAGAGCATGCAAACCAGTCACATCACTCTTCTGTTCACTTTAGCACTCATTCCTTTGAAAATATTACTAATGTCTTGAGTGATCTATTCTGAGTATCTTGCTTTTTTTTTTTCCTGAAGAAAAAGGTGCAAGGCATGAAACAATTTCATGTCCACACCTATAAAGCACTGCTGTCAGCTCCATTGGAAGTAGAGTATTTATGATGATACTGTCCCATGAAAGAAAGGCAACTCTTCTGTAAAGTCTCCATACAGGAACACAAAGGCGTTGTTGTACTAAAGAAATAATGACATGCAAACCAACCAAAAATGCATAGCTAAAGGTCAGGGACTGTAGTAGTTTTATGCTCTGGAGATTCTCTGGTGTGTTATGGAAATTAACCCGAATCATGTGGTGTGGGTACTCATGGAGCAGAACAATTGAGACTAGGAGAAAATGTACAGATCCTGAACAACCAGGAGTTTAGTCCATAAAGAAGCACCCAGAAAGCTGGTTGCTGTCTCCTAACATCCTTCTTTGATGAGCAGCAAGAGGACAAGATGCAGCACATGACCCTACTACATTCCCTGTCCTGGCAAGTAGTTAAATACATTTAACTACTGACACAGCTTTTTAATGCATAATGCTCATACAGACATGTTTAGATAGAAAGATGAAGGAAACATTTATTCAGCCACTCAAATTATCTGTATGCTTAATGAGGAAGAAAGCTCTGCCTTCCTTCACATGAATAAATATACATCATGTGCCTGAATCCTGACAAAATTATAAATATTTTATATAAAAATGTTTCAAGGCAGGTGATGCTTCATCTAAAAATAATAAATGCTATTTCACTTCAATGAGAAACAAAAACATAACTGAAGGCATTCAAATGAGAAAGAAAATTATATGGGGAAGCTGCTTCAATTAGAATGACATCAAAGAGCTCATTACTGTATCTCTAGTTAAGTAAGCATGTTGTCAGTCTAGCAGACTGGTTTTAATTTGTTCAAACCACCCTGTTGTGATTATTCATACCCCAATATTTCTGGCAAACATACTTAAGAGAGTTAAATATCTTTCCTGAAGGGCACAGCAGCTTGCATTGATTGACTTGAGATGCAGAATATCTACATTTATGTTCAATATAATAAAATGAGCTATTTAAATAAGTTATTCTAATTAAGTACCGCCAACCCAAATCAGAATCTAGCACTTTCAGTAAAAAATAAATAAATAAATAAATATAACTTTATTTTTTTCCTGAATTTGCATGTGCTCTTAACTCTTTGTTTCTGGAGAAAATTTGTGGGATGGACTAAGAGCGCTGGTGACCACACAGCAACTCTGCTGCAGTTTGCTGTCCCCTCAGACATACCAATGCAACTCTTTATGAGAAAGGCATTTTTGCCTTTTTTTTTTTTTTTTTTCAAATAGATCATTTCAGTAATTCAGCTTACTGAGCAGCCCCACATGTTGTTGTTTTTGTGCAATGAGGATGAGGTTTCTCAACAGATTAAACCAATCTATACTGGTTTTACCACAATCCTCCCTCCCTTTCTCTCACATTCTCCACTCCTCTTACACTGGCACTGATGGTTCCCAGTGACTCGGATCTGGTTCAAAGCACTTAGCAGAAACCCATCAGGCCTTTCTGCAGGGTTTCAGTTAGTACAAGAGAGGCAGTGGGGGAGCCAGAGAGAAGTATTAAGATGAGACCATGGCTGTGCTGACACAGATTGGCTTAATTTGCCACAGAAGTGCAACCTGAGGGTATGGCAAACACTAGCATGGGCGATGTAAGCCACCAGGGCAGAGGTGGAGACTGGAAACTTCTGAAGCCAGCTTTTCCAGCAAAGCCAACAACTTGAGTAATTTCAGCCACAGGGCTAAGATCGGCATAGGTGGAGCCTGGAGCCGCTCACAGTATGTCCTGTCACAGCTGGGCCCCCTGCATGTCCCCACGCCACTTACTGCAGAAGGCAGGGAGTGGTGGGGTGCAGAAGACCAGAAGATTTGCCACAGCTAGAAGTCTGTCCTCTGGAGGAAATCTCCACGGGTCATGTTCAGACAGTTTTTAGATTCTTTCCCTCTCTTAAGTAACACAGTTATTAAAGACACTGCCTGTTATATCACTTCACGAGCTGAGTCACTGGCTTTCTACTCTTCCACCCATTGCATCTGCAGTGTATTAACAAGTATTAACTGCTAGTCCCATTAGTTGGATTCTTTCTTCGGGTGATTTCTCTCTGGGATCATTTTTGTGCCTTGCAAGCAGAGCTGCAGATCAGAGTGAACATTCTGGACATACATTGACCCAGTGAAGGCTGTTCATGCTCACGCGAAGAAAATACAGTCAAGCCTGCAAGGATAATGTCATGTCTCATCAATGCAGGAGGACTGTGAAGTCCCTTTGCAGACATAGCAGTGCTAGAACTAATTCACAATGAGCATTTTAAACCCTCTTTTAAGGAGTAAATTTAAAAACAAGGATTGCCCCTTTCTCAGAATTTATGTCTTCAGGGGTTAGTAATTTCAGAACCATTTCAGGGTTGGAAGAGATTCTTAGAAAATTTCCTAGACAATTCATCAGGGACAAAATCAACTGTATCATAGAGGAATTAAATTATGTTCCATTCAAATTAATCTAAAAAGCTAGGGAAGAAAAAAGAATCAAAATGATAGTACTTAAATAAGTTGCTTGTTTTGGCAAGCATCCTCCTCTATGTGATTCCATAGGAGCTGCCAGAAAGTTTATGGAAGATTTAATATTTTTATTTCAATGCTTTGGCCCAATTCAGAGGACAATGACCTGTGGGAAGCATTATGCATGCTTACTCAGAAAAATGTCTGAAATACCACTGTTCACCTCTGGCTGTTCAAATGAGAATGAAGAATGATTTAACTGCTGGTCATGACCAAACATGGATGACAATAGTTAATGTGGGATTCCCATCTTGGTAGAAATTTACTTCAGCATCTGCGACATTCAACAATAGAAGGAAATAGTGGAAACCAATAGCAGGATTTCCTTTGACAATTCATTTTTATTCTTTCTTCCCTTAAATCCCTTTATTCTTGCCTAGTAAAAATTGTATACATCAGTAGCAGCTGGAGGGAATGCAACTTCAGACTGAAAACACTTCAATCCATCAGCAGAGAGGTGTGGCAGCTGGTCACTCTGCTGTCACTCAGGAAGGAAGCTGTAGCCTTCACTCTGAGTCACGAGAGATGGGCCAAGGAGGGAAACATCCATGCTTAGACAGTGGGTAGAGTGGGGTCAAGATCTGGAGGAAAGTTGTGGCTAAAAGATATCATCCTGCAAAGCTGCTTAGTCACTGGTTTCCAGCAGACACCAATGTATATCTGTGTTCACAATAAGAAACTGAAATACTGACTGTATTTGCGCTATTAAGCAGTGGTTCTATGATTTAATGATTAAATAGGAGCATCTCTTCAGAGAGAAAAACTTGCTTCTGAAGACCCAGCTTCTCTATTGTATTTTCACATCTGTATGAGCACATTACGAGCCTGGCTAGATCTCATCTTCTGGTTTGAAAGCTAGCCAGTTTGGTCAACATAGTGGTGTGCTCTTGGAGTGAACAAGCTGCAAAAAGTGGGGATAACAGGGGATTCATTTCAGAAGTGAATTCCTGATATAATCTAAAATGATAAAGCACATGCTCCTGTGGCAGTGGATTTATCCTGATTCACTAGTGAATGAGTAGTGAGATCAGAGTCCTGATAACTAACAGAAAAGAGATATGCTGACCTTGGAAAGGAATTACCAGCAATGGTCCTTGGAAGGACTGATCCTATCACTCACCCTGGGGTCACATCAGAGGGGTGCCTTCTGATCAGGAGGTGTGAGATCACAGATAAGATACTGCTGAGAATACCTGAGCAGCTACAGCATGACACAAGCTCTCCACTATGACCAAAACCACCTGTGCAAGAGGGTATATAGCTTAAGCACATAATTCATCTCCAGTGAAAGCCTCTCCTATCCATCAGCTTTACAAGCTTTTTGAAGTTACTTATGAACAAAGGATTAAAAAAAATTCAGCAGAGAGGAATATCATGTTCAGAGCTGGTGAAAACTAATACTTGCTTTCTGTTCCATTTGTTGTTGAGAGCTTATCGTATTGCATCGTAGTAGTACAAGTGCAACCAAGAACACTTGATTGCACAAGGCAGCTGAAAGACACCGAATCAACTCTTAGTCAGCTGCCTGGCTTCCCCTGAATTAGCAGCAGGCTCCAAAGAAAACACTTTGAAGAGTTCAGAAAGACTACTGTGAATAAAAATATCATATGTGATACTGTTTTCTGTCCACTGCCAAACAGTACTAAACCCAAACCTTTGGAAATGCAAGTCATTTTTCTTCAGAAAACTGCAGGAAAAACGGTGCTTTTCGGAGGAAACATGGAAAAAAAAAAAGGCAAAACTGATACTATGCTCCATCCTGTCAACACATCATATAAGAAATAGAAAGAGAGACTGATCTTCTTACTCTCTGACCTGGTTATATTTGATTATATGTTGTACAAAACATAGTTAAACAGCCTATTAACAAAATATAGTTAAACGGGAATGTTATGAAAACAAGGTTAGTGTTCTGGCTTGTATACAGACAGGGAAAGGAAATCTAGAATTATTGCTGAAACTCCAGTCTCCAACCATACAGTGATATTCAATGACTTCTTTTACAACACTTGGGATGTTTGTATACTTAAGAATATGTGGGCCTAGTTTATTATAAGAAATCCATCCACTACTGTAATTCCTGATTTAGCAAGCTCCTTAAGGCTTGGTTTGTTTGTTTGTTTTCGTTTCATTTGTATGTTTTGTTGTTTGTTTGTTTGTTTTCACGCAGAAAATAAGCTAACATAAACCTCAGGGGTTAGCTACTGTCATTGTTTCTTCAATGAATGTATGTAAAGTTGTAGATTTAAGTTCTTTATACATCATACTGGGGGGTGGGGAGCATCAGGATCAACTGAATCCAGTATAAAAATACAAAAATACATTGATTTTACTGGAACTGAGATTTTCTTGTGGTCCATTAACAGAACAGAACAGGGACTAAGAGCAGGTCTTTCTTTTATTCTTTTCTTTTTATCTTCCTGTGCCAATATCTTGATATTTGACTTTCCTGGTAGTTTAATACATTCCAACTAGCATGAATTTCACTGTAGTAAAAAGCTTTATTTTAAGATGAATTATTTATTATTTTTGCTACTATTATTTCAGTAAAAACATATTTTGCAAAGTCTATGAAATTGTGTAATCAATCCCTGCCTCTCCACAGCTGCATGTTCCTAAAGCAATCCTCACATGACCGTTCTCATTGATGTTAAACAAGAAAACTTTCTCTGTAATGCTGCAGCTCTTTCTTTTGACCATTTACACAACCAATGACTTCTGAAAATTTTCAAAGTCAGATTAAGTAACAAAAACTGTGATTCTGTGGGTTTTATGTCTATTGAAAGAGACTTCTTTATGCCTTATCAGCTTCAATCTTTCCATCAGAACTTAGTGTTGGGGGTGGGGACAGAGGGAAAATTTGCACACTGGGAAGGAAGAATGTGTACAAACATAAGCACACACTTAGCCGTTAAGTCATCCTCTGTGTTCTGAATGTGATTAATGAAAGCCGTTTTTTTCCATCAATGATCAAAGCTTCCATTAAAACTAAATGGCTTATGTAAAACTGAACAAAATCGCAATCCAAATCCTCAAAGAAAACTTCCAAAGCAAGAGCACACGCGCAGGCTCCCACACACCACCACTTTTAAAATGTTTCTCACTGACTATCTCGGAGAAGATCTGTGGATATATTAAATCTGATATGACCATGCTGCAATTGGACTCTTCATAAAGGGTCTTAGAAGGAGCAAATGGACACATGTGGCTCAACTCTCCTCTCATGTTCATATCAGTTCAAATTAAGACTAATATTGAATTAATTTTTTTGACAAATGACAGAATTTGTTTCAAAGAATCCAGTTTCTAGGAAACCAAAAGCTTTTGGAAGATTGTGTTTTATATGACAAAACATTTCAAACAAGAAAACATTTTTTGGCACTTTGCTTGGAAAGCATTTACAGTTTGAAACTTTTTTTTTTTTTAATATAAAGAAAGTATAAATAAATCAAAAGTATGCCCAAACTTTATGGACCATTCCTTTTTCATTTTTGCAAATGGGAAAATCTTACTTAAAGTTGTCAGTTCCATTTTTATGGTGAAAAAAAAATATGACAAACATAATTAAATATAATGCCCAAGTCAGTTCAGCATCAACCTCTTTGTACTAAAGTAGTAGCGTGTTCTCGTTCCATGGGTCAATTTTGCTCAATGCCTAAAATCAATATTTTCAGATTGTTTAATCTTACAGATTAAAAATGGCATCCAGTAAATTTGATAAATTCCTTAAAGATTTCTTTCATTTAAACAAAGGAAATTACAAGGAACTTTACAGAAAATTCAGGCACCCATGAGCCCCAATCAAAGACAACAGATTCCCACTTACATTGAGTACATTTTTTCTTGCTTGAACAGCACAAAGTAGCTATACTCAGTTCATTCCTATTTATCTACACTTTAATTAACCATCTCTGTCATAGGAAGGTGCATCAAGTGAAGTGAAGTGAATCAAAACCTAAATTATATTGCCATTTTTGCTTGCAATAACTTTTCAATAATATGATAGTGAATAATATGATAATGAAATATAGCTCAGTGCTCTCGGTTTATTTCATTTGAGATGACAACTTTCAGAGTTTTTAATCTAAATCTAGTTTGATTGGTAACAAAAAAAAAAAAAAAAAGTGAATCATTGGATATGTGATTCTTTTACCACTAAGCTTTTAAAAATCTTTGTAAGACTAGAATTATTTCTGACTTCCAGCCTTATGTTTTTTCCTCTGTAACTCAAACCCCATTTCTGCTAAAATAAAATTTGCATATGATGACAGTTTGTTTACTGGAGACTCAGTATAAGGGCCTGGCCCTCTTAAAAAATTTAAATAAAACAAATTAAAATAAAATAATTAAGAAAAAATAAAGTGTGTACACCCAGCAGTTTACCAAGAAATGATACAACATTCTTAATTGCCGAGGACTTGTTAACATATGAGATTGCTGCTCCATGCACACATACACACCCACTTCACCTGGTTCACTTGAGAAATCTTCAGCCCCGTTATAACTATTTACTAGTATCACTGACAGCCAAGGCTGCATGATGCAGCAAGAGAGCTGATCTAGCGTCCTCTAATGGCAACATTAATCTTCCCATGCTTTAAAGGGTTGCTTCATAATTTCCTTTATAAATTAAAGAAGACTTTATCTTCTATGCTTAGACTTCCCCAACTAACAGTTTTTTTAGGGGTTAAATAGCCCCACAAACTGTAGCATGAACTGATATATAATGTTTCAAGAGCTGGTAAAATAGATGCTCTTGTGATTTTATTCTCTTAGTTATTTATCAGTCTATCTAGGTTAGACAGATAGGTAGCTATCCAGATTAGACAAGTAGATATCTAGCAGGAAGGAAGGGAAAGAAAAAAAGGCGGGAAAAAAAAAAAAAAAAAAAGATAAAAAGAGACTGATTTCATTATGAGGACAAGAAGCACCAATTTCAAAGGTCGGAAAATTTAACCTCTGTAACAATATTATAGTCTTAGACAGACTGGATGGATTAAGGACATTATTATTGGTTAAGCAGTTTAGAGAAGATTTTCGGTCACAAGAAAATCTTTTAGAAACCTCTTTCTTTGACAGAAAGGTTGAAGAATGACCATGGTTTCAAGATCCTAGATAGCTTTTACCAGACTAAGAGTCTATTGAATATTGTCATCACACACATAAAATTACTGAGAAAAAGCATGAGTGAAGTAATAAGAATGAGTTCTGCACTGCCAGCTTTCATAAGGAAAAAAAGGATATTGCCAGTCCATCGCCATTAACAAGTTCTCAGACCTTTCATGCACACTGTGAAGGACTAGGTCATTGTGTTGGAGCTGCAATGCATTTCCTTCCCAAACCTGAGACAGGAAACAGAAGCACAAGGGAACAAAAGAAGCAGCAGAAGTCCAGAGATAGTTCCATTATAACCACATGTGACACTGCAAAGTATTTCCCTTCTCTTCCTCCATAAAAATATCTACATTAAATTGAGCTATGAACCTGGACAAGAAAGAGGACTTCACTCCTCCTTAAAGTTGCCCTCTTTTACTCTGTGTTCAAACTTTTGACACATGATTGGTATTACCCAATCTTTCCTCTCCTGCCCAGCAAAAAGCCTGAAGTGCCTGACTAACCAGCCAGTAAAGACTGGTAAATTTGAGAAAGCCCTCTGGATTATCTTTCTCTGATTTTAAAGGGAATTTAACAAATTTATTGCTTAAAAATATAATGTTTAAAAATTGCTTTTCTTTTCCTCCTGTTCCCTGAGGAAAAAAAAAAATCCTCATTTTTTTCCTGGAAAGATATCCAGCTTAGGCTAGTGACTGAATCAAGATTAATAAGTCAGTGTTATTGCTAAACCAAAGGCACTAAAAGAGTATTTGCACTCCAGGCTTCCAGTAGGCTTTGTCCTGGTATCTCTAGGGGAAACATAATATGAGACTAAACAGGTTTTCCAGTAATCATATTTATTCATGCTAGTGCAGTAAGACACACTGATGATCACTCATTATTAACCAAGAATATTTTTATATTTCTAAATATATTTTTCCCAATTAAATGCATAATAAAACAGCTTGAGTATATAGTTTAATAGTTCCCCTCAGTATTAATCATTGAAACGTACACAAAAAACTAATTCACACTTCCACTGAAATGGTTAAATGTCAAAATTTAAAAAGGACCTTTCCATAACAGAATCAACAGTATTACCTCTAGGCTAATGCATACGGTAAAGGAAATTAAAAGAGGCTGCAAAGCAAAAGTAAAAGTAGAGCTGGCTCTTACTGAGTCAATGGCAAAATTCTTTACACTGCAGTAAAACAAAACCAAGACCCAATAGCCTGGATTCACTACAAAGCCAAAAGATATTTTAAAACATAAGTAATAAGAATAAGGAACAGAAAAACAACTATTAATACTAAAAGGTTAGAAATCACATTTATTAATATTTACATTAATTCTCCAAATGCACATTTTAATTTGGTTTTAGGGTTAGTATGCATGTTATTACTACAAAGAAGGATCTACCCTTTAGTCTCTTTGTTTTTTTCTTCACAGTATACATGCAGCATAATGCATTCATATTTGTATATATCTGTACCATGTGTGTCTTCAGAGAGGGAAGGACCATAGTTACATGGGCAGGAAATAGAAAATGTTCCATTTTCCAAACTTATCCTTGCCTCCAAATCATTACAATGCCAGATTTTATCAGGAACGCTTCTTTAAAAAATTAAAGAGAATTTCAGTTCCAGATGGAGTCTACAGTGATGTTACAAAGATAATATAAGGAAGAGAAAGTGGAAACAGATGTGTCATTTTTGCAGAGATGGATTACATTAGCGTAAAACTCTCCAAATGTTATGTGAGTTGTGACATCTGCAGCAATATGTTCAGACCTGGGTAGACCTCTTCCCTTCCCCCTGTGGATTTCCTGGGTTGGATGGCCACTTCTATCTTTACAGCTTCATAGATTGTAAGGGACCATGTAGCCTGACCACCTCACAGACTGCACGACTTCCTAGAATTAGTTCCCAAAACAGGCTTGCCTTGAATTGCACCAGCAGACAACCCATATCTGTACTTGCTATCTGTACTATTGATCTTTCTGTAGCTAGACTGGAAAACCATTTCTTCTAAACTTCTTTTCCCCACATATGTGTTTGCTGGGTGCAACCAAGTTCCCATTTATTCTTGTCTGCAATAACTTAAATAGCTTCTGCCATAAATTCCACTTTTCCATCATTTTCATGGTGCTGAGCAGCAGTAGCAGACATGACAGAGGAACCAGGAGAGCAGCAGCCCTCCCACCCAGGTGCATGGTATCATGCACTCTGCTACTTGGGACCACTCACTAGGGGATCTGTTGGTCCTTCAACGCTTTCAGGCACAAAGTCCTCAGACCTGACCACCTGACCTCCTCTTCTTCTTGATGGGCCCTGTGCATTTGGAAAGAAGAGCCATCTTCTGAGACTAGTTGAAGGATTAACACTGATTTTTCACAGCCATTAGCTCTTGTGTTGTATTGCTGTTATTTTTTATTCTTAGGTAAATGACCTTCCATTTAGACACATGAAAATAGATTATCCTCTCTCTTTGCATCAGTACTCTGAGATTATTTATTTATTTATTTAGCATACTTTTCTCCCTATAAAGTCTCAGCACCCTCTTGAAAACCTCATCAATTTTCTTTTTTTATAACAGTGATGAAGATGTATAGGTCAAGAGGAGCCCTTCCTCTGGAAAGTATGTTCTCCTATTGCCAGTTCCCTGAGACATTTGCAATTTGAGACCTCTTACTGAGGTTTTAAACTATACCATACTACTGTTTGTCCCTTTCATTCCTTGACCAGAATGCCAAATGTCAAGTGCTCTGGTGCCACTGTCCTTAGCAACAAATTTATCTCAATTTTTTAAAAATAAGATATCAAAAGCTGTTTTGTTGGTGTTTTCTTTTTTTTCTTTTTTTTTTTTTTTTTTTTTGGAAACCTATGTAGACTGATGCTGAAAATCAGACCCTTCTGTTTTTCACATAGAAATTGTTCAGCACCCTACCACAATTCCTCCAGCCACTGGGATCACCTTCTTACTCTTAAAATATTGGTGCTGGATTAATTTATTCCCAGCTCTAGATGACAACAAATATTTAGATTGAGGTTTATCAAGCTAGCTAATTTTCAATTAAGTAGTTTGAATAACAGGTGCTAAATGTCCTTCTTAAATACTGTATGACTGGAGTAACTATATCTCCTGCCTCTTTCTCTGTACTCAGGACGTGACTATTTACTGAGTAGTACTACCCGTTTGTATCATTATAAACAATTCTACTAGTTTCTGTTAGCAATAGATCAATATAATCCTTAGATAACTTCTCAATATATTTCAAAACTTCCTTCTGACACTCTAGAAGTTACCCAGAGTTCTCTGTGTGTTGTTTTTTTTCCTGTTTCTTAACAAGTGCTAAACAAGTCCTGCCTTCTAACTTGTACTACTATCAAATTTCCCTTTCTTCCATTCTTATATAAATTCGATTTTTTTTATTCTGTTTCCATTTTTCCTTTGAGTCAGGGTTTTATTTTGTTTGTTTGGGTATTTTTGTTTTTGTTTTTAAACCAATGTGGCCTTGGCTCTCAGTTGTGGCTTTTGGGGCATTTGGTAAAATATTCCTAAGCAGCTCCCAATTATCGTTCACATTTTTCTGTTCAAAAGTTTTCTCCCAAAAGATTTAGCTCTTAATTGTTTTCAGCTTTATGAAATTGCTCTTTCAAAGCACAAAGGAAGGGGGAGGAGGTGTTGAATATATATATATTTTTACAGTTTTTTCTAGTTTGAACACCTTCTACCTTCACAATGTTGAAAATAGCCATTTAAGTCATTTAAAGAGCCAGTCATCATGTTCAGTCCTATGACTTGGTGGTGCAATATTCTTACCATAAGACCAAAATTAAAAGCACGGTTTGATTTGTAACTTGTTACCAGATAAATATATAGATCTTCTTACTGCAAGACTGGACAGATGTTTTCAAGAGACACACTCACCACTGCACTTCAGATATCCTTTTCTCCGAAATGTTCCTGAGGTATCTGGACTTTCACTGAATGCTTGGTGAAAAGTCAGCCAGGCTTTATAATAGAACAACCAAGCTGTTTTGAGAGCTGGGGAGAATGGGGCTTGAGAGAGCAGCAGTAAATCATTTTATATATCCAAAACCAATAAAGTGTATATATTGAAAAGCAAAACACAATAAAAATTTGATTTTCATATACACTACATACTGGACTACATCTGATCAGCAGGTCAACAGTCAGGCTGAGTCATCAGGATGAGTTGTCTGATGTTTCACTTTGTTCAAAAGAAATACAACTGGGCAACAACTTTGTTTATATTAGAAACCATCCAGTCCCAAATTTCTAAATCAATTCATTGGTAACATGGTGAAAAATAAGGAACATAGACAAAGAAAAACATTCTTCTTTGTGTTCATGGTCAGAGTTAAATACATTAGAAACTGATATCCATTGCTGACCCTCTGGAGCAAGCACAGAAATTTCTCCCAAGTGTTACATAATTCAATTATGGGCTTTGTTTAATGATTCAGAGCACACTTTAGATCATTTTTCCAATGAGCTCCTTAACTAAATAATCACTATTCTCTTCTTAACAGGATTAAAAGATATGCAGTAACTCACATGAATTACAAGAGAATTAGTTGAAGTAATCACTTGAAGAGATCCACTGTGGAATAGGCAGAAGTAATTTGGGTGCCAAGATGGATTTCCTCATTATTATAAGGAAGGAGGTGCTTCTGAAACTAATGACACTGAATTGAAATACAGTCAAGATTATCCTGCCAAACTCTTATTAAATTAGTTTGAGAGGGTGCAGGATGGTCACTTATGGGAGACATGCCAAAGCAAGTAAACTTCAGGTTTACTGACATATCAAAGAATGGTTGCAGACAACATTTAGGTGTGTGATATGGATTCCTCTTTTGGTATAATCAATGACTTGTCTCAACACTGATGTGTTTTGTCAACACCTGGTCAGCAATAACATTCATTAGGGGACCTGAGCAGCTGAGGGAGGGAGAGCATCTCTTTGAAGCATAGGCACGGAGATATTTATTCTTCAGTGGCAAACACTTTGACACAGCAAAAACTCTTTGCTGAATGTTCCTAGTCCAGGGCTATTTCAACAGTTAGAGCAGACGTTCTGGTAAGTCACTTCCATTTTGTGTGCCAGAAGAAAGGCATAAAATTTTTCAAAGTAATTAGTCCTCAGTTTACTTGCCATGATATGAGGTGAATGATTTTAGTAGGTAAGCAGAAATGTTAAAATATTTTTTTTTTACTCAGTTTGGTGTCTGACAAGGAGAACAAAACAGTGTAGAATGGTCAGAAATAAAAATGTTTTTCTTGCTGATAGGAGGAAAAAAAAAACAGTTTTACAAAGAGGACATCACAGACTGAAAGTTATATCTTGTTTAGAGAGAGAATTTCCTTCCAAGTATTTGTAGTAAGAGCCAAAGAAAGAAAATCTAGATTTAAGAAGAATTAAAATTTCCTCTAATAGCTTAACAAGTAAAATTATCCCTACACCTATAAGGAATTTGGTCCTATTTATTAAAGAGTTTTAAATCTACATCACCTAGTCCCTTAATAAATGTATGAATAACCAAGCTGTAGACTGGTATTAAAGAGCATTCGCTCAATCTCTCATCAATTTTCTTCACTTCATATTAAAACTTGAAGTAATAATCACAGATTGGAAATCTGTTTTCCCATTTCCCAAGGTGATGGACTTAATTAGTATGCTGATAAGTCATTTTTCTGTGATTTAATAAATATTTAGATGACTTGTACAAAGCAAAACACCTCCTATAGAAGAGCACAGCCTGTATCAGGATACTTTAGAGAAGATCACTAGAGCATTCTTCTGAGTGCAGATTGTCCATTTTGCATGTGCAATGTTAAAATATTTTTGAGTTGAAAACTGTTTAGGATCTAACTCACCCATTTTCTGTTCTCTGACTTTTGGCTGTTATTCAAAAGACTGCTTAAACTCCATAAGAATACAAAATGAACCTCAACCAAACTGAAAATAGAAGAAAAATTTGGAGAAATATCAGTGGGGAAAAAAATACAGTAAGATGTTTGAAACCATTTGATCAATGACCCTTTAAACAGTCAGACTAAAATCAGAAATAAAAATTAAAAAGTTCTACTTAGAAAATGCTTTTCTTGGAGGGGAGGGGGGGAAGTAACATTACAAAACTATTTACTTTTACTTTTTATTTCCTTTAGAAGACATAGGGTTTTTTCCTTTTTTTTTTTTTTTTTTTTTTGTAAATAAAAAGCACTATCAAAAGGTATTAAAGTTTTCCTGTTCATGCAGAAAAAAAGAATTCTTAACTCTACTGAAGTGAATGGCAAAACTGTTTGTAACCATTGTAGTACAGGAATGTCATCCGTGCTTTTCAGAAGGAACATTTCCACCCTGATCAGGCCATTAAACACTATAAGTAGTTATAGCAAAAGAGGCAAAAATAATACAGACTAAAAAATAGAGCAGATTGAAAGAAGTTTAATGAGGAGATCCTGATAGATTGTGCCAGTTTTACTTCTAATTCAAAATTGTCTCTAGTGTAAATCTGAAGCTGACATGTATGGAGTAATAATGATTAGGAGAAAATAGAGAGCAAATGCCCTTCTAATTTCGTTCTCATTTTGTATTTTTATGAGTCAACTGGCTCTCAGAGAAATTAGGCAGTGGGAGAGATTTAAGAGAAGTTATCTGAATGACAGCGGTTTCCCAGATTAAAGAGGAAAATCCATTTTGTTTACAAAAGCTCAGCTGTTTCACAGTGGCAGAATGTATCTGCAAGAAGAAGCACCTATGGTGAATATAGTTAGGAGACAGAAGCTCTGTAACTGAAAAAGCCTCCCCTCTAAACGGATAAGGCATACAGGAGATCTCTTTCCTCTGCTGGTAATGGGCACAGACAGCACTGCAGAGCAGAGTTGCACCCTCCTCATGCTAGTGACAGCAGTGATGCTGCTGCTAAAGATGAGATTTCTTTGGATTTACCCAGTATCCAAAAAGCAAATAGGAAGGGACAGCATCAATGAGTTTTTTTAAGAACACAGCAACACTGAAGAGGCTGTCAGGGAAGATAGAAAGCAGGAGGCGGAGGGGGGGGGGGGTACAGGCTGTACTGAAGACTAAAGTTGATGTCTTGAATTCCTGCAGTCAGGGACAAAACATCCCCTGCCACCTTTGGGGCAGGATCTTACCCTCAATGTGCAAAACAAAAGGGAATGAACTCACATTGTGCTGACTGCAGAGCCCAGCCAGGCTGCTCACAACAGCTGCTCATATCAAAAACTGCTCTCCTAAGATATTTTCATTTCTGAGAGGCATAGCATGTTTACCCCAGTTCTATTTCTTAAAAAAGAGCGAATTCAACTTACTACAGGAAGCAAATCATTTTCACATCAGAAAGAATTTCATCAAGAAATCACTATCCTCAGTAAACCTTATATGACAGTTTAAAAGCAAATCTTCGTATTGCCTGCTGATAACAATGTAAATGAAACTTAGGAACCATGAAAAAGAAGTGTCTTAAATTATAGGGAGCTTGATAATGACAGCATGTTAACTTGTGACAGAAGTTACTTCTCCCTAAGCTGAGAGATTTAAAATAAATTTCAGAGCACAGCACCAGTATGTCAGTCCTGGTATATCAAGGAAGTTACTATGGAAAACCTCCCTACACACCCAGGGGCCAATATGGGTGAGGGTCTTCCTATGATCTAGTACAATTAAATAACGTATCTGTAGCCAGCCTTTGTCAGAATGCACATATCAATCATCCAATTTTATTGAGTAACTGGAGTAACTTTATCACTGAAATAAAACTTGTGACACGGTGTTTAGGAACACCAGCAACCCAGAAAAGAGTTAGCTTGGATGAAAAGCTTACATCCTAGTTTCCAAAAGCTAAAATCCACCCCAGCTTCTCCCATTGCTGCTCATTTTCCTCTGCTGAAAAGTGACAGTGATTGATGTCTTCTCCCACCCAAAGTATGCCGCGGTTATTGCTCCTTATGGTTAGAATTAAGCTAACAGCCCAGCTCAAACACTCACCCATTTAGATGAAGTATTTATTAGCCACGAATCCCTCTGTTCTTACACCACCTCAAAGTTCTCGTGTACGTCACTGTGAAAAACAAAGGGAAGGACTCTGGCGTTCAGTCGGAGAACTCCAGCACCAAACTCTCTAATAAGGCAAGCAGGCATGGAACGACTCAGAAGGCCCAGATGTTTAAACCATATAAAGCTGAAAAAGAAAATAAAGAGCAGCTGAATTACAAAGGAGGGAAGGATACAATGTTTGTCTATGGTTAAACTACTGTAAACTTTGAAATCTGTATTATGGAATCCATTATAAAACCCATAATTCTGATTTAAAAGTAATAGTCATAAGATTCTTACTTTGCCATTATTTATGGAATAATAAGAAGGTATGTTACTAGAATCCCACAAAGTAAATTGATGGATTTCATTAAAATTGTCCTGATAAAGAGTCAAATCAAAAGAAAAAGGAAGTAATTATTTTTATTTGATGCCAATTTATTTTCATGGAGCACTTTGTGCCATAGAAACCTAGGAAGATGAAAAGAGAGGGAAAACTTTTCCTTTTCCTCCATAGCATAAGTGGAGATTTTTAACGGCATTTGAGGGGCGGAAGTGACCTACTTCCAGTTGCTTCTATATTAAGAATTCGGCTACATATTCAATACTTGCCTGAAGAATCAAAGCAGCATACAAATTCGGATCAGGATTGATATGTCAACACTTTGGCTAAATAGAAAATTTGTTGCAAAGAATGCGCTGGAAAAATGAGTACTTGAAACTCTGCCCCAGTAGGGTCCTTCAGGGACATACCTCAGATGTTTGCCTTGCCTCCCACCCTGCTCCCCCCTGCTCTCACTTCCTCTCTCCTCTCTGATGCCTGTCACAGAGAAGCAAAAATCACAGGAGAATTATGTGCTTGTGCTCCTCTTTTGAGTCGTCCCTTCACTCCAATGGCCCATAAACCAGGTCTGCCCAAAGTGGAAACAGGACTGCTGTGGGCACCGTGCTTCTCACAGGGATCCCACTCCCCACTGGACTACAGGAGCCCCCAAGGCTCCAGAACTGCGCCTGCCAGAGTGGTTTCTCACATGACAGAGCTCTTCTACGAAGGCTACCATGAGCAGATCAAAGAGGCTATCCTATATTATGGATTCCATTTAAAAAAAAAAAAAAAAAAAAAGGAAAGAGAATTTGGTTTGGGTTGGAAGGAACCATAAAGTTGGAACTACCTGTTTCCAACCCCCCTGCCATGCACAGGGACACCTTTACACCAGATCTGGTTGCCCAAAGCCCCATCCAACCTGGCCTTGAACACTTCCAGGGAGGAGGCAGCCACAGTTTCCTTGGGCATCACCAGCTGAAGGAGTCCTGAGGCCTGGGGGGACTTTGTTTCCTCACTGGGTAACCAGCACTGCGCCAGTGCAGTGCTTGCAGTGGTAAGGCTGCTCTCCTCTCCCTGTTCTCCAAGAACATTATGTGGTGGTTTATCCTCCTGGTATCATGAGACAGAGGGTATGTCATGTAGCATCACTTCTGGGACTGTGCCCATCCCATGCAGAGTGCAGATGAGAAATAAATGAATCATCCAGCATTTGCATATGATTATCTCATTGCATAGAAACACAGGTAGGACACAGGCCCTCCTGAACTGTTAACTTTAGTCTTGTGTTATAATTAAGGGCATTAACCACATTACAGTCTGTATTTATGGTACAAAGAGGGGGTTCTGCCCCCAAACTCCATCTCTCTAGTTTCCATCTCAATGACCACTTCCCCCCTACTGGTTCTGTGCTGTCACTTACCTGCATCTTAAGTAATGTTTCTTCTGTGCTTCAGTTGGCTTCCCCAAGCATGCCAGTGCTTTTCCACTTCCAGCCTATGCTCACCACCTCTGAAGTTGAACAACCAGAGCTGGGTGCAGCCTTCCAGGTGAGTGCTCAGACAGCCTCAGGTCAGAGGTGCTAAAGCTCTTCTGGCTTCACAAGAAACACCTCTCCTGTTTTATTCTAGGCCATACTTACATTTTACAATGACTGCATAGCTGCATTCCATTAGTCTACTTTCATATCTTGAGCTTCCTTCCATTCACTTGTTGCCTACTAATGCACTTCTGGCTTATTGTTCCTATATCCAAGCCTTAGCATTTCATTTTAGTATCCACATCTCTTTCAGACAGCTGGAGACCTCACACTCATCCACCTTTGTGGCACTGCTTTCCAATCTTTACCCATATAAGCAATATTTTCCAAAACTGACACCCATTCATTTCATAATAGCTAATGTATTGTGTTGAGACCCACAGCCCAATGGAAGCTGAAGTCTGCAAACAAACAAAATTCACTGAATACCTGAAAAAATAAATGTTTTTGTTTGCAGCTTTTCTTTGTGAAATTGCATCTAGTGGTGTGCACGTGCTTCTCACATGTGTGCCTGTGTGACCAGAATATTAGCATCAAAAGTGTGGGCTTTAAAACTGCTTGGTCATTTTGATGATTTCACACTCACAACTATTAAGCTAGTGGTCTGAGAAGCTGAATTTACTTTGGGATGAAATGTTCTCAGACAGATTGTAAACTCAAATTATGGAGAAACTTTGATGCTCCCATTTCTTGTTCTCATTCTAATGTTTTATACTGTTGATATGGATTTATTAGGACTTAAATAATAACTGCAAGAAAAGAAAAGAAAAAAAAAAAAAGAAAGAAAGAGCCATGAATTCCTTTTCACGTTTATTTTTAAATCTACAGGATTTTTGACCAACACTGCCTTACAGTGACACCTTCTGGAAAAGAGGAGAGAGAAGAGCTGCTCAGTAGAGGAACAGAGTGGGGGAGACCGGGCATTGAGACAGCTTTGGAGTCCTAATTCCTGGCAGGCTTCTGATGTTTAAACACCTGTACAGAGCAGTGTTAGAACCACCCTATGGTTTCAGCTCTTTTTATAGCACATGGCTTCGTGGCTTATGGCTTCAGCACTCTTTAAGAAAAAGAATCTACCACAAAACAATTATCCTGTCTATATTCATGTTCTCCATAAAAGAATACTCAAATATAGGGTGGCAGTAGTATCACATGTTGCTTAGAGTCTCACAGAAGTAAAAGTAAGCAAGCAAATACGAAAAAAATACATTTTTAATGGATAAAATATTCTTCCCTTTCAAATCCTTACTCAGAATATTGCTCTATTTTGAAAGGGGCATGTGTTAATACTAAAATTCTTTAACATAGAATAATAATTTAAGGATATGTACACTTCTATCTAGGTTTGGCAAGCAAAACAGGAAAAAAAAATTCAAAGTTCCTTAGAAGAGTATAGCAGAAGATATAAAAATACATTTTCCATTTCTGGACTGCACTTCAGCTGCTGACAATCTACTGTCATGGCACAGCTCCCAGTTTCATCTGATGCTCCCTCAGTGTTAACTCAGAAAGAAGTTACGCCAGCAGCAACAGTAGTTTCTTAGGCCACTCGCAATACACTGTTGCAAGAGTGGCTCTGTTGTGTCTGGCTAGATTCACAAACAAGAACGCTTTGAGGTTGGTTGCTATTGAAGAAAATAAAAGTTTTAAAAGTAAGCTGGGATCTTTACAAGATCCTGGGATAGTGGCATCCTTTTGTTAGCAGCGATACTCTAAAGAATAGCTTCTGTCAGAATGGCATAGGGGCAAAGATGGTATATTATAAGAAGCTGAAATCTAACTGAAAGCAGAGTCCTGGGCCCCCCAACGAATACGGCACTGTGATGTTCCACATTCTCAGATGTGAACATCACAAATGTTCACTCCAAAATGTCTCAGCATTCGTAACCATGCTGTCACTGGTGACCCCAGTGCCATGAGTCTACATGCATTTGTATAACAGTGCTGGCTGTAAATTTCCAGCTTATTAGTTAGTATACGTAAGCATGAAATCAGCACAGCCATACTGATTTAAACCAGATGAGGGGCTGACCTTTAGTTTGGACACAGAATAATGTGGGACAGAAAATTGTATTATATGGAAAAGAGCCATTACAACTATCAAAACAAACTTTCATCAGGTGACCTCAGCTAAATTTGTAGCATCTGAACACTATGCCCAAACCCACCAAGCTGACCGGCACTCACTCAGCCCAGAACACAGCACATCGAGTGTTGTGCCCCTGAGAGATGGGGCAGCCTGGCAGTACAGTGTGACAAACCCTGACTTGCTCCATCACCTAGGCAAATAGTCTGTGCCCAGATGTACGCCACAAAGACATCCCAGACTTCTGGTCTCCAGAGCCATTCAGGCTGCACAGTTGGCCCATCCAGTCTTACCCAATGAGGAGCCAGCACAAGCCTAAAACTTGCATTCAGTCTCAAGAAACTGAAAATCACCCCAGTGCTACCAGCAAGAGAGGACTTCCATCCCCAAGAGTCTGCTAATTTCAAATGGAGATCTTCCCAGTTGGTCTGCTTAGCCCAATTACTCATTTATTTCCAAAAGTTCCCATTATCCTCTGTGTTTTGGTAGTTTGTGTTTCTGGTTCCACCTGAGAGAGGACTCCAGGTACCTAAAATAAATTCTACTTACCTTACAAAAAGGAGTAGAGAAAACTGCTATGCAGACACACATTCCAGAAGACAAGAAGACAAAAATCTGTAAAGCAATAAAAAAGATCTCATATAACCAGGGTTGACCACAGGGTCTAAAAATCAAGAAATTTCCAGACTTCTTATTTCCAGCCATCAGAACTCATTTAGCTCAGTCTTCCAGCCTTGCCCAGAAGGTGAGGTGCTCAGGTGACAGACCAGAAGCTGGGGAGTCCAAAATACCAGGTACTGTAGGATTTGCAGTAAAACAAAGAGTTTGCAACCTTTGTTTTATATCTATACAAATGTAATCTGACAGTTACTCACTGTAACTCACCGGAGCAAAAAAGGGGAAGAGGGAAAAGTAGCAGGAATGATCTGAGACCAGGGAAAAGACTAGCACAGTGATTTAAGTAAAAGGGGCTTAGGGCTGGAATGCAAACAGATTGCTATCTTAGAATTAGATTTTCTTTAAAAAAATAAAAAATAAAATAAAATAAAATAAAATAAGATAAATAAAATAATGATAATCAGATTTGTCACAATAAGCTCAAACCATTTTTTGAGGACTTGCTATAGCTGCCCTCACCGAGACTCTAGAAACACCACCTCACTAGAAATGCTGGAGAAACTGTAAGAAAAGACTTTTGTAAAGATCAGCCTAAGACAGTGAATATGAGTGTTTCTTTTTTCCTTGAGATCAGCTGAAAATTAAACAAAAACTATTCAAGATGCAAGGGATATATGCAGTTTTCACCGATAACTCTGAGAGTCACATGGCTATAACAAGAAATCATTTTGACTGAGATCTAACCTACTGGTCTTAAAACCACAAAATTAAAGAGAGAGGGAGGCAGAACCATGGAGAGTAGCAGAGAGCATGTGTATTTGCAAAAGGGCACAATATGCTGGCTGGTATCGCTCGGAAAAGGACAGTAAGCTTTCTGTACTGTATATATAGTTACTATATACTGCCCCTCGTAAAATATTTAGATGCAAGTTTCTTTCCCATTCAAGTAGTAATCTTCAGGAAGGATTCTTTTACTGTAGTAGCAATCTATATTAATTTACTACAACAATAACAGAAGTCAGTTTGCCAGTCGGTGTTTTGCTTTTACTATAAAGCTTGAAATGGAAACTGTGGCCTTGATGAAAACTGTAAAATTCCAGTAAATGGGATTAGTCATCCTTTTGTGTGCCCCAGTTCCACATATCAAATAACAAGCAGTGACACCCTCAGCTACCAAGTGGAAGCAAACATACTTCAAAAAGGAATAAAAAGCCACAGAGGGGGTGAGTAACATTTGACATTTTCATGTCCGGAATTTCTGTAAATGTCTCTCTCCCAGAGGAGAAATATCTTCCAAAATATTTAGTCCATTGTAGTATTTCTCTTTGATAGAGCACTGTGAAATCCAAAGGGGGGAAATACTTAATGAGAATGTCCTAATATTTAACTCTTTGCAACCTGTAACAATATAAGGCATTTCAAATCAGTATTATTATAGCCAATGGCAAAGGTGAGTGGATTTTGATCTAACAGATTCCTGACAGCTGTGGAGAACTTCACTACATGTTCTCTCCCCATTCAATAGTTTTAATTTAATTTAATTAAATCCTTTTTAATTTTTTAATTTTAATTTAATCCTCAAGAGAAGAATTCCATCAAACAAGAAGCTATTGATCATACAAATATTGTATGCTTAATCCCTTTGCTAACGACAGTATGAATTGCATCAGCCTTCAGAAAGGATTAATATTTCCTTGTTAGAGCTCAGTGTCCCCAGTGGAAACCTTAAATATTTGCATTCTGCACACCTTGGTCACACAGCATATTAAGCCAAATCTCGATGCATTCCATTGCTTGTGCAATCCAAAACAAGGCAACTGGTTTGAAAAGGTTGCATATATGTTTCTGAATTGTCAGTTGTTATTGAGGAAAGCACCTAACTTTCATAAGATTTCAGCATTCTGAATGGAGCTTAGACAGATTACCAATGCAAACTTGCTGCCAAGCATGCTTGCCTAACAGGGTTTAATTACTATGATATTCTGTGAAATTACATGACAATAAAATCACATTTTAAAAATATAATTGCAAATTTCACAGCTTGGCTAAAAACAAAATCAACTGTAGCAAAACTAAATCCTTGCAAGTGCTTAGCACTTCTGTTATTCTGACTGCATGCCATGCATCAGAAGAAAAAAATCCCAATATAATACATTACTAACATCGGTTAAATCCTCACGAAGACTACAGGTAACTCTACAATGTCGGAATCACCCAAAGTCATTTCTCTCCATCTTCCAAGAAAGCCATGCTCCACAGCAATCCCACACTTCTTCCTGATGAACAGGGGTCTGCCTCCAGAAATTCAGCCCTGGATGCCTTCCCATATCTCTTCTGTGATGACAGGATATGGCAGCAGAGCATTAATGCTAAAACTGTACATCCACTCATACTTCCAAATACCTGTATTTGTGAATAGCCATGGTAAAAACACCCTCCCCAGGTGAGTCTTTCCAGCTCCCATGGCAGCTGGATTGTGGGATCATACCAGGAATTTCACTGCCGCCTTTGCGTTGCTAGTGCAGAGAGCACAAATCAAGTAGGACTTAGGGGACCCTGTTGTCACCATTTGGAAATCAGCACTTGTCATCACCTTCCTAAAATCAGACCCCTTAAGATTTGTTTCCATCCCAACAAATTAGGATGTGAAGAGCCAGAAAGTGTGGAAAACAAACCTATCTGGAAAGGAAATTGTGTGTCTGAGTTTAAAAAATCATTAGCATTAAAATTTCCACTTTACCTGATACTTCCTGATATGTCTTGAGGTAACAGTGATGTTTGCTGTCTTGAGATGTCTCTTGAAGACTATGATCACACATTGGAAACAGGCAGACAGTGACCTTGCCTTTTTGTTACCTGCTGCCGTAATGGGCTGCCACAGAGCCGAACCCTGCAGGGCTGGCTTTGACCTGGGACAAATGTGCTGAGTGTGCCTAGTGCTGCTACCTGGCAGTGCCGTGAGATAAAAGGAAGAAGTCACTATCCTTATTACTCATTTCTTCACCAATTTAGTACTATTGGTACTACTGCAACCACCCCCATTATTGGGTTTTAGTACTGAATGTTTGGAGCTAGTCCCTGGAGCAGGCCACAGAGAGGAAGAACATAAATGAGGAGGGATGCTGTGTCACTGACCATTCATTCTCCCTGAGCCAAAACCACCTCTTCTCCTCTCAGAAAGGCATCATGCTGTTGCTGCTGAGGTAGCCACAAACCGCACCACATTCCTGTTGGGAAGTATGAAATTTTACCTTGCCTTTTAAGACAAAAAGGAGAATCCATACCACCTAACCGAGCATATTTTACTGTTTGTTTTTTACAAATTTACGCTGTACACTTGATCTTTCTGAAGCTGAACGAAGAAAACTAAGGCACCCTTCACTGCATTCACTCACAGGCCATGCCAGGCAATGACCGTGGATAAAAGGACAGCTGACACGGGCTGGCCAAGGTAGCTGATAGCACAGAGGAGAAGGCTGAGATCTCCAGGCTTACAGCAGGGAGGGCAGAGGCAGCACACACACGCTGCACAAAGCCCAGCAAACCCGAGCAGGCCTGCAGGAAAGCTGGCAGCGATGCCAGCAGAGCAGCCCCCACCCCTTCAAAGTCCTCCTTTTATGCTACAGCTGGCTGCCAACTGTTCAGCGGCTGCAGGGAGGAGGAGGAGGAACAGGGAAACTTTACAATTGAACAGCGTATAGCTTTGTACAAATAAGTTCAGAAAGAAATGCAGAGAGGAAGAAAATACATTAACCACATTGCCCTCCTCCCTATTTTATAAGGAAATAAAAGAACTGCAGGAAAATGACATGGTCACTTACAAACATGAGGTTCCTACACCAGCTGAAAGACAACAGAACGGTACAGATCAAGCCATTTGCTAGCTGGGGCAGGGACTGCAATTTAACTGTCCTACAAATATCCAGAGGAGTCTCTTTGAAGTCTACAAAATACAAATAAACAAAGCCCAGAAACTCTGGTATTTAAAGAAAGCAAAGACATACAAACAGATGATTCAGGACACCTGACTCAGGGCACAGTTATGAAGCTGAGCAAGACCCATCAGTAGTGCTCTATGCCCATAGCATCTGCTGAGGAGATGTATCACCCATTAAGCTAAATTAAGATGCACGCAGGAGGGGTGGCTTCTGGGAAGAAATTTCCAGTAAAGCCACACTAGCATGAACAGCACAGATCACGTAGTCTGACACAGAGCAGACCTACCACAGAATAAAAATCAGTATCAGAGCTTCCCATTCCCCAGGCTGCCTCCTAAAGGAGCCCAATAGGTATGGTGCAGGAAAGAAAACCCCAAGCAGCATGGTGCTGCTTTTCTAAACATACTGATATGGGAGATTGAAAATCATATGCTGATGATTTTCTCATTAGAATAGCACTATTGCACTATTTGCAGACTGAATTACTACTCAGCATGTGCATTATGTCCCTAATCTGGCCCTTAATAGGAACATATTGATACACACTCCACCAGATGGAATGCATTAGACATTAAATACAAAAGTTGTTTTTGCTTTTAGAAGTCTATGTAACTTCACACACACACACACACACACACACACAAAGAAAAAAAATATCCCACAGACTATATATTAATCATGTTTACTGATCTCTGGAGAGTATTAGCACACTTTGAAGTTAGCCTACTGTGCCAAGCCTCTGTCAGCTGAAGGCATAAATTTTCTTCTTTGCTCCTAGTGTAACTTTTTCTTTCTTCCCCACACAGTCCCGAATGAAGTAAGGTTAGGCTGGAACTAGATGCTCTATATTAGCCTGCAAGAGCTTACTAAGATGTGTGAATGGGTGGCTTCACTTTGAATGTACATGTTCTAGTACCAAAACCATCTTTTCCACCTAAAAAATATCTCAATAAGGCATTTTTTTTGAACTGTTCTGCAACAGAATGAGATTTTTTCAAAAGTACAGCTCCATCCATTAGCACGCCATTAGATAGCCAAGTTTCAAACATAAGGCTGCAAGTTGTCTTTGCAAAGTAGTGGTTATAAATAAAGCATCTGAGATATGGTTTCCTCCACATTGTGGGGTACAGTAGTAACACTGAATAGGAATTTTGTGTCAAAACACAAACAATATAGGTTCCACTCAGAAAAAAAAAAAAAAACGTAGAACAACTGAGCACAATCAGATAGCATTTTATTCCTTATGACACAATGCCATCTAGCAGTGGAAAAAGAATGATTTTTCAGCCATCAGATGGTGCAGATGGTGTAGGCATGTGCAGCCATGGCATCATCACAGCCACGGTATCAGGCAGTCAGTGTTCCTGGCTGCAGAACCTGGTAGACTGGGAATAACTCTTGGGAGTCTGTCAGCAAGAGTTGCTGAGAATTATTATAGATGTCATGCGTGTAAAGGACTTAATGGAGACCAAAGCATAAGCACAGATTGATAAGAGCTGCTTAGGAAAGTTAGTCTAAACTACAGGTGCTTCCACCACTAACAACATCTTTAAAAAAGCAAACAAGTAAATGCAACACTACAAAAACATAGTCATGTTCATTCACACAAAAAACCTCAACTGTAGACAGCAAAAAATTCAAAGTTAAGGAAGCAAGATGGATTCTCCTCACAATTGCATCATCATAAGTGACTATTTGTGGCTATACATTGTCAATAACTATTTCAATCTACATTGCATTTGAAAATTTAGGCTTCTGATTTTGGCCCTGTGAACTGTACTGAAGCAGGACAACGAGAGTAGCCTAGATGCACATATATCACCCTAAGTATGTTTTTCATAGCAAAGAATGGCTGCAGTCACAAGTAGCCCTGAATTCATTCAAGATCAAAAGAAGCTATCTCAATTAGAAAGGACAAAATCAGACAGCCTGGATAAAATATATTGAATTTTTTTCCTATGCCCTCCAAAAAGACAGCCTATCCATGGCCAATCAAACAGAAATTGAAAGACAGAGAACACAGAAAGCAAATGTGCCCCTTAAGTTATGGGTAACACCAAAAATATCAAAGCTAGCAAAACACACTAGAGCACTATAACACGTTAACAGTTAGCTCTCACTTAACTTTACAGGGTTCCTGTGTGATGTTCCTTTTTGTATGAAGAGATTTTTTTGCAGACCCAGCTTTAAAAGCCAATCTGCAAGATGTCCCAGTGAATTTGCTCCTTCAGGATGGACTCTCCTGAAAGAAAGGCATCTCTCTTTGTCTTCTTGGAGCTGCCTGTTCTGTGCTGTGTCTATAAGCGGTGGGTGCCCAAATCTTTTCCCAACCTGGAATCCTCACCATTTTCTAAATTGCTTATCTTCCAGTGGATTTCTGGGGGCAAGAAGTTAGATTTTAGAAAGGCGTTGTAAAAAAGCTTAAAGAAAAAAGCTACCTTCATTTTGAAATGCTGAATAAATCTTAAATTTTCTAGTCCACTGTCTTCCCATATCACCCTAAGCACACTGGGAAAAGTTATATGAGGAGCCAATCCATAAAACATATTAATAGGTCAGACTAGCAGGCATGACGTTGCTGTGCCATGAAAGATCCTGCTGTTGAAATAAATGCATGGTATTCACAAGGGAGTAAAATTAAGGTAACTACAAGGTACCTGAACTCTACATTCCCACTTCGGGACTTTGTATCTGAGATTTAGGCTGGTAGGAGTATGATTTAGTGCATTTAACAGAACAAACTCTTGAAAAAGATACCCGCTAGCACACTTACTGTTGCACCAACACGAGATCTCTCTCCCTATTCCTACCATGTCCAGAGTGCACATGCTCTCTCACCCACAGCACAGTAAGAATAACAATAGAACATCAGAGACCCTTTTGAAGGCTTTAGAATTTGTTTGTACTCTGAGCCGGTTAGTTATCAAGGCTACAATACCATTCAGAGGCAGTTTTCTGACGAAGCTGAAATGGCTGCTCTCCTGGACTGGGAAAGGATGTTACTTAAAGGGCTCCATTAGTCACCAAAGCTTTTTTCTCTCAAATTGTGCAAGTTTTTGACCTCAGAGGTCAGCAATAGACTGTGCGTCTGTTGTTGGTTGGTCTTCCTGAGGACTCACGTCTAAACGCTCGGGCTGATGTTTCCCTAATTGCATTTCCTTTTCAGAACAAGCCGCCATGGCCCCATTCAAGAAGGGGCTCACCCAGGCTGGAAGTGCTTTCTGAGGCACTCAGGGACAGAGCCTGTTCCATTATTTCTGGCTGGCACAGACCTGCCAAGCAGAGCAATCACAGATCTTCACATCCCAGCAAAATTAACCAAAGGGATCCATTCAGAGCAGGGCGGGGGGAAGGAGCAATAATAATGTACAACAAATTCAGAGCCATCTCAGGGTCTAGTCAGCATATGCTGGGTGACAAGCCCAGCTCTTTGCTGCTTGTTTGCTCTTGACTACAGACAGCAAGCTCTTAGCTTATGAACAAGGGTGTACAAAAGGAAAGACAAAAATTTCTACCTAAATCAACAAAAACTGCAAGAAAGAGAAATAAAATTATTTCCTAAACCATTTGGCAAACAGTAAAACTACAAAGAAAAAAAAAATCCTCTCTTGTCACTAAAGACAAATATATAAGAGCAGGAAGAAAGCAGTGTGACGCATCAGGGTTATTGATGGCAACTGTTCTATTTTCCAGTAACTATTTTCATCTCAAATATGCACTTCAGATGGCTTAAATAGCATACAAATAAATAAATAATTTTTAAAAGAAGCCAAAACTCCCGCCAAATACAGACAAGCAATCATTTTTCCTTGCTTTTTCTTTCATGTTACTTGAGTCATCCTTTGTGTGTGTATTTTAAAACAAACACATTCAAAGATCATTTGCATTCACACCAGTTGTGAAGTACAAGGCAAACCACTGACTATTCTGCATATACATTCTGCTTGTGTGTAAGACCTAATGTTTTGTAGTGGCCACAGTACACATCCCTGTGAAAAGTAATATTATCTGGCTGTGACGGGGAAATTCATTTTCTGTGTAACCTACCAGCTGAGCATGTAGTTAGTAGTCAAGACAGTGCCTGAAGTCATTCAGACTTGTTAAAAGTCACCATGTTGAAAAGCAGCCCTCTAGAAACAGAAAGGAGACACTCAGATCACCGCAGAAATGATACATAAAACATACAGATTCATATTTCAAATCAAAATTTGAAATTCTAAAGTTCCTTTTCCTCAATAAAAGCAAGCAAACAAATAAAAAACAACAACAACAAAGTCCAGCTGTACTTGATTTCCTGTTGTCGTAGCCTTAAATCCTGGCAGTGAAAATACCATTCAGGACCAGCATGAAATGCATATGCTCCCCCTATACACATAGAGAGCATTCAGCCTCATGCACTAGGTGGCGCTATTAGCCCGTCCTTCATTTGCTAGTGAAATTAAAGCCCATCGGCGTTTACTCCTGTACGTGGTGCAGATGTCTGTCTGAAAAACCACGTTACGTTTTTAAGCCTTCTTTAAGAGTTCTTCTGGGTTTTAATAGCGTGTTTTGTCACCTTCAGCAGGAGAACGGTTTTTCAAAAGACTATGAGATAAAACCACAATACGCATCATATATTATATTTATGATGACTTGAATGGTGATGTAACCACATAAAAGATCTAGCATGGTAGGGGGGAGAAACAGCTAATGTGTGTCTGAAGTTTGCCTTTAATGATATATACTTTACTTAAGTTTTCTGTGAAGAAAATACTGAAAAAGAAAAAAGACCAAAAAAAAAAAAGGGGGGGGGGGGGTGGCGGGAGAGAAAAAGGGGGGAAAAAAAGAAAAACAGAAGTCTGTAATTCTGAGCCACCAGAAAGTTTTATCCCTTCTAAATGTTCATTTATGGATCCTGAGCTGTAATAATGATACGTAATGCATACTTTATTTCTAGCCATTTCGTTACTGGTTACTAAAGCTTAATTCAATAGACCATATAACAGAGGTTTCCTGATCTTCACTGAGAAAACTGCATGAAAATCAAGGGACATGAAATTTAGAGCCTGCCTATTCTTAATCTGCAGGACTTAATAGTGCAGGACTGCAACTCCCCACACTTTCCACCGAGCACAATAAACTAACATGTAGGGCAGCTGTGTCAGCCAAAGCACTTCCCATCAAGGAGTGCAGCGAGACTGAACATGGGGTAAAATGTTCTGAAACCCTGCTATGAACTCCAGCATTGGTTGGGTCAGTAAGTCAATGATTCACAATGCTGATTTGAAAAAAGGAGGGCAGAAAGAAAAAGCTGGTTTTGAAGGTTAAAAAAAAAAAAAAAAAAAAAAAAAAAAAAAGCAGCTCATTTTTAGACCCTACTGCATGCCTGTGCTATTTCTTGACTGTGCTTGGAGGATTACTTTTCCTGGAGACCCCCACAGCTTGTCCCTGAGCCAAAGGCATGGTGGGAGCAGCCAGGACATGTCACGGTCTTTTCCCAGCACCAATCCATGGTGTAGGAAAAGCCAAATAAAAGCTAAAATAAGAAATAGCTGTGGTGTTGCTAACTCCAAACAAAGGCCAGTGGTTGCCCCTGAAAGACCAGAACCCATTCCCTATGGGAGTCTTCTCAATGCAAAGGTCACAGGCAGGTTCTGATATTTCTTTCCATTTCTACTAGAGAAAGCCATGAGATGCCAGAACAACGGGGTCAGCACAGACCTCATAGCAGCCCAGATGCAAAATCTTGTGCAGATCCTACCTGGGCAGCTTTCCCCAGCCTTCCTACCCAGCCAACACACACCCATCTCCAAGCACACAGACATCTCATCCAATGCCCAACATTATCATGCAGCTGAGTTTCAAGTCATATTTAGCCAGAGCCATTAGCAAAGGTGGGGAAAACAGTTGGGTGCTCTAAAGCACCCATCTAAGAGGATCATTGAATGGGGCAAGTCTGCAGGTGTCCTGTTGGATGCAGCTCCTTTGGCACCTATCCTTCAGGGAGGTGGCAGAAGAAAAGGGGCTTGAGGAGGGCTAGCTGGTGGCCAGATGTCAAAACTCTTGCTTACAGGGGGCTGTATGCACAAAGAACAGTTTTTAAGAGTTGTTCTGTGGTCTTGGCACAAAATAGCTCACAGCTAGGGCTGCTGTATGTGAGACCTGATGAGGAGAGGCCAGACTGTGAGGGCAGATCTGGCACCTAGGGAGGAGGTGCACAAGCATTTGCAAGTGCTTGTGAAGGCCACGATTCACGTCTAATTGTTGTGCCACAGAAAAGTCCATTCAGATGTGTCCCAGACTTCCTAGAGGACAAACTCCACCGTTGCTCAGAGAGCAAATTGTGTACCAGGTTTCTGAATGGCCAAGAAGTCTTTAGGATCATATTTTTGAAGGCACTTACCAGTTACTTCTGAAATCTGGACCACAAGTGATGAAACAGGAGATGTGATAAAGCTGACTATATGAAGGTGTCAGAGCCATACATATTAGAGAAGAAAACCCCTGCTGAATCATCTCTCCAGTCTTTCCAGTGGTTTTATGTGGAGTCATTTTTTATTGAGTCAGATATTAACATTCAGAGGAACAGTTGCTTTTAAGTAATTTCCGAGGTCCTTTAGAAGTATTTATTTGAATGTTTTCCTTCTTCCATTTTTGTCACTGCTCACATATGAGAAGTTTAGAAAAAGACGCAGAGCACCACAGTGCTCGCAACTAACTCTCTGAATAGTCCCTCTGCAGCTGTAACTCAGCAGGAGAGCTGAGCTGCTCGGATGTGTTAATTAGTTGGCAGCTCTCTGCAAATTTTCAGCAGTAACGCTTGGTGTTATAGGTCTGTCTCCAGGCGAACACTTTCCTTTTGCTGTTTCACCAAGCAAATCCTGTAAAAAGGAGAGCAAACATTGAGTTTAATAGGAGTTAATGCATTACTTTACAAGTTCTTCATGGCTGGGAGTCTAAAGTCTTCCCTTCAGTGATGTAATTGAGACAGCTGCAAAAAGCCAGTAATGACCTCGGCTAAATGACTCGGTCAGTTCTGTCCAGCTCCCGGTAGGTAAATAACGGCAGGTATATCTACCCTTCAGCTATTTGGCCCAGAATTTGGGAAGGAAATGCTGTATATGAGCCTCATCCTGCTGTGGTTGGACACGACCAGCTGTGCCTAAGTGAGCAAAGGTGAGATTAACCCTGTAACTGTGACCTTGAGGCCACAGAGCACCTGGGTGCCACCAGCAGACCAGCCGCTGGATAGCACCTACGGCCTGACACGGCACTTGGCTCATCAAACACAGAGCCTGGGCAATTTGTGTTGTGCTTCTTGCTGTGTCAGTTGCTCATTGCATCACCTCAGCCAAATGCATAATCACGCAAAACAGTCAGATGGAGACTTTTCCTTTAATATAAGTAGTATCTGCTATGAACAATTAGCTCAAATGGTTCTAACCACAGTATCTTTCAAAGTAAGATTTTTAAACTGCTTAGTTATGTCTTTACCAAGTTAAACGCATTTTAGATTTTCATGCTTGATCTCCTCAACACTAATGACATCTTCATTGAGCACATTAGCCAGAACCTTCCAAGTTTTTTGCACCACAGGAGGTTACCCATTTTCAAAAACAACATTAGACAAAAAATAGAGTCACTTGTGAGCACAGGAGGGGTCCAGTTTCCAAAAAATTAGGAATTTTCATTTTCTCTTTCACCAAAATTTGAGTTTTGTTGGCTTGACCTGAAGTATTGTAACCTACAATCATATATAATTATTTGAACTGATGCAAAATAAATGCATGAAGTAAAAATAAAATACAACAACACTAACATATTCAAAGGTCAGTTAAGGTAAATGGAGTTTACATGTTTTACATGGTTTTGTTTGAATGATACCCTAAGCGTATGAGATATAGCTAAATAGGGTAAGCAATGTCCTTAATTTGGTTGGATGATTATACACCTTCCATACAGCCTGCTCTTCCCTTGCACTTGAAGAACAGGGTGAAAATATTCACTCTGAATAATTTTGCATTATGATGGCATAGCAAAATTGCCATTTCAGGTGGCACTCAAGCTGTAGAAAACAACAGGTAACAAGATTTTATTTATTCTGTATGCCCCTGGTATTCAAGAGCTTTCAAGGGGACACAGAGCTGGCCACAGTGAACACCCATCCATGCCACAGTCACGGCAGTTTCCCCACGCATCTCTCCTGGGGTACCAGGGACTCGTGGCAGTGCGGACACCCCGTCCCAGACCTGAATGTTGGAGCCAACCGCACTTTGCCGGAAAAACAGACGTTAGTACTGTTTGCCAAATACTTTAATCTGATAAAAAAAATCCCAACTGTAATGCAACTCGCTCATCTCGGTTGCTTTTCCAAGGTCTTCCCATATGGTGGCAATCTTGTTTCACGTTTGTGCCATCCACCCTGACTTGCAGCAGGCAAGAACGAAAAACCAGCAGATGTAAAACTGGCAGCTACAGGCTTAATATAGGCACAAAATCAAAAGAAAAGGAAAAGAAAAATCCTCATCTCTAGTGACAAAAAGATTACAAAGGTGAGCATCCTCACTGAAAACTGCATCTTTAAAATTTGTTCTTGTTTGGTAGAATTATTTCACAACATTGCTTTTATTTATAGTTACTATTCAGGACTGAAAATCTAATCGTAGCCCTATTTTTAAAGGGAGAGCATTTTAAGCACGTGTAATGATAAGTTTTTATTTCTTTATCAAACGTGTGATTTAACTACCTCAAAAAAATAGTGCAAAGGAACTTTGTATGGGAATGACTCCATATATTTTGCTTCCTGGAAGAGCCTAGAGTAACACAAGAGTAACAGGTGTCCAAGCACACAAAAAGTTGTTTGGATAGGTATTTGAAAAATGAGCACACTGCAAAGCAAAGTGGCCCTGGTTTCAGAGAAAAAAATATATATAGATAGATATTATTATATATATTTCCCATGACTGAGAAGAAGGAGCTATTTCTTGTGCAGGGCCTAATCCCACCTGCTCTGAGGAAAAACCTCAGTGACGTAAATGGGAGATTTACCATAGCAAAGTCTGTGATCCCTTTTGAACAGGAAGTAACACAAGTCCATGATTATATTTCATTTATCAGGCCTTTCCTTTGTGTCTCATGATAGTTTGGCCATTCTGTCCTTCCACAGTCAGATACAGATACAGGCAGAGGCATACTGTGCACACAGAAGTGAGACACAGAAAAGAGTTGAAAGGGGAACTTTTACAGGAGCCACAGCCATGCACCTGGCTGTGCATTCAGAACTTTTACTGATCTGAATGCTTCCTGGAGAGACTATGCATTTAATACTTAATTTGGTATTTTCCACCACAGAAATGTTCTCCAAACAGAGGACCTCTTGAAAAAAAGAACTCTCTTTTGCAAGTTGCATATAAAGCCAAGATCATTCTCTACAAATATCTAATCAGGTAGTAATTAAATATTTAACATTTTAGAGATTTCAAAACTTTTTACTTTACACGAAGAGTTTATCCACAAACACCAGAAGTTGCCCGTTTCTAGTCTAGTTCTTCAAGAGCATCCAACAACATGCCCACTGCCAGACTTCCCATCACTGCACCGCAGACCCAGCTCGAGCCAGGCTTCACTGTGCTGGTGCACTTCTGTCCCCCAGGGGTGAGGCAGGCTGTTTTGTCCAAGACCCAGCACTGCCTTGTGGCAGAAGCTTTTTCATCACCACTTTTTTTTTTTTATTTTTGAAGTGTCCCCCCTTCCTTCTGATACTTTAAGCAATTATATCCTAAAGGAAATAAGAGCATACAAAAGTAAAATTAAAATATTTCTGGTTCTTTAAGGCATCACCCATTCAAGCCATGCTGTGGCTGTTCAGTCAGAGAAGCCTTCATCCCCTGGCTCTGACAATACTGGATTAATTGTTGACATGCAGAAGACGTGTTTATGCTGGTGTCTGTTAGAGTATCAATCTCTCCATTGGCTGTGAGTGGCTGGGAGCATCAGTACAGCATGATAACTGTAAAGGATTGAAAGCAAGAATAAGGCCAAAAATCCTGTGTGCCAAAGCACAACAATAATTATGTTGCATACAGACATTTACAGTCAGCTTAATGAAGCACGAGTGAAGGCCCCAAGACCAAAGGGTATGGAAACATTCAATCTGCTGCAGACATGTAACAGCAGAACCACCCATCTCAACATAGGGCCAAAATAAATCACTAAGATAAGAGAAGACTTCTGCAGGAGACTGAAAAATATGGGAACATCTGGACAGAAAAAAAAAATTAGTTGAATGTGTGTTTTGGATGCTTTGTAGGAAAAATATCTGCAAGAGACTGTCTTGTCTGTAAGCACTGAACACTGAGACCCAGGACATTTCCTGAGGATTAACAACTACCTAAGAGAGTTAATGACCCAGAGGAAAGCTGAGGGTCATTTAAACCAGTCAGTCATCAGCTCGTTGGGAAATACCCTCCGCTGAAGTTTGTTACCCTTGCTGCTTGAACTCCTCCCTCTCAGTAAATACAAAAAAAAAAAAAAAAAAAAAAAAAAAAAAAAAAAAGGATCATACTGCTTCCTGCACAGCCAGAAAGCTCTGCAGCCATGCCTCTGCACAGGGAAGTATGGGGGGACACCACCACCATGCCAGGTTTTCCAAAAAAGCAAACAAAAATTCTTCCCTTGAATTTCGATTATATCACTTAGAAAATTAAAACAAACAAATAATGTTTTGTCTAAAAGCATTTAACTAATGAGGTACCTGATGAGCTGTGGAGGGGAGAACATCGCTGAGGAGTGGAGCACATCAGCATGGGGCAGAAGCTGTGCTGCTGCTACAGAACAACCACCGCATCATGGGCAGTGTGGAGGGGATGGAGAAAACTTTCTTCCAGCTTTCTGTCTATTCCCAGAAGTGAATGCAGCCTGACTGGCGTTATAGAGGAGTTTAAAGCAAACCACAGAGACGTTTCTAAAGCTGAGAATGACTTCTCCCTTCTGTATTTTTGCTCACTGTGGGATTACAGCACACATCTGAAGAGACCTGCTGCCATGTGGGCAAAGCACAGAGCACTGCCAGCCACAGACCCAAGCCTAACCTGGCCCTTAGATAAAGCAGTGAAAAGGAAGAGTAAAAGTGTGACCTAGAATATATGGTGGCGGCAAATGTTTCTTGCAAAGTTTCATGAAGATAACACTTTTTGGTGATATTCCCTTAACCCTGGGGCATAGAGATGCACCAGAGCAAAGGTGTTGCATTATGAAAGAGTGTATAGACCAAGGTAAGCAGCCACACAAATCTTTGCAAAAAAGTATTTCATCTTTAAAATGAGATATGCATGGTAATCATACATAAGGGTATTTCACAAGCTTATAGTTTGGGAACATACAGTGTGTGTGTTTCTAACATGAAAAACAGTATTACTTCATCATATTCCAGTGGCTTTAGATTAGGCAAAGTTGTGCCTCGAAAACCTCAGGCCTCTTTTCAGTAAATGCTAGATATCTGTTAGTTTAAGTATTACTTATTTAAAAGGTTCTTTACATAAAATATTAACTTATTAATAAGTGCACTTGTGGTTATTAATAACACTTTTATCTGAACAAAGAGAGAACAGGTTGCTGTCTTAAGGCACCCAAACGTTATCAGTTACCTGAGCTCCCTGATTTGGCAGCGAACACTGGGAGAAATGCACTTACCTGAACTTTACATTTGTCTGAATGCTCACCAGTAACAAGGGCAGGTAGGTACAAGAGAGGCAACAACTACAGCCACCTATTTCCTGCCTCTTTTATACTTCACGGTACCGCTGCAGGAGCTAGTGGATAAAAGCTGGTGGATAAAGTCAGGATCGTTCTGGAAAAGTGCTTCCAGGGAAACGCACATGCCTTTAAGTTAAGGTGGGCAGCCATAAGCACTTGAGACAACAAAGTTGCTTTTAACAAGTAGAAGATCTGGTAATGAAGCACATCTGATCTAAGCTGTTTAATTTTGCCTTGAGCATAAGCAGTAATCAGCTGGGAGAAGAAACGGCACCACTGGTGCTCCAGCCCCCTTTGTTAGGGGGGTCAACCTGAAGGCTGAGCATCTTCAACTGGCTTTTGCACAGCAGCTTTAGCAAAGACAGCTTGACCTAACAGCAGTTGGCAGTTGCAGCCATTGAAGGACCTTCAACACATTTTATTTCTCAGCCATACAGAAAGGTCCAAGTGGGCATCGACAGGCAGTCAAGACAAGGGCAGCCCTGGGGAGCTCTCACCCTGCTCTCTGACTTGCTGGCAGAGTAGAACCCCAGGTACATGGTGCCTGTGTTGTCTCCTTGCCTTGACTGTCGAACTGCCAACTGCTCAGCAGCAGAAACCTAAGATAATTTTGCAGCTCTGGAAAGGTCTACTGAGTGTTTCTCCCACCATGCTGGGGTGGGCAATGGAACTGTATGAGCAATTTAGGAAACACAGGGCAGTTGTTGTTCATCTCAGGCAGAAAAAAATATATATATAAACATATATATATTTATATATTGACATTGCAGTACCTGTGTAGCAGGGATATTCTGTAACAGAGAGGCTGTTCTTTTACAAGCCTCATTTTATTGATTTATTTGGGTAAATTATTCCTAGCTGGTAGAATGTCTATTTTTTTTCTGTATGAAATCTTGCTGCACTTTCAGCTATGAACCTTTCTTGCGTCTCTTGACTGAAGTTGTTTGGCTCTGGTCAAGAGGAATGTTCCACCAAATTTCTCTTCCTCCCCCTCCCGCGCAGGAAGAGGATGCCAGGAAGAGGATGCACCGCTTCTCATGACAAACTTTGTTTGGACGTTACACCTCATGAATTTTCAAGATGTGCTGGGGATGAAATACTCAGGATAGCAACTTCTCTTTTACTGCAGGAAAGGGAGAAGACTTATTTTCAAGTGGTCCTACTTTTGAGCCAAATGCCTTAATTTTTTTCTTTCCTTTTTTATTTTTGTTACAGAATTTCTCTGCACTTTGAAAAACAAAAGTTCATCAGGAGACGGAATGATCTTTGGACATTCAATCCGTCCGTCTCTCATCAGTGCTGATTTCCCCAGTGTTTATTTTCCTTCCAAGCTTCATTTTTATTTCTTGTATCTCAGTGTGACAATCTTAGGCAGCGCCATCCCCTGTGAGATCGAATGGAAGAGAAATTCAGCTGCCTGCACAGATGAATCCTCTCATACTGGAGTTCTACCAGATATTCCTGTCATTACTGATAGGCTAACAAGTACAATAAGTATTTACTGCGTCAGCCCTGCGATACCTTTCTGAAGGGACAGGGTTCAACGTGAGGGTTGAAATAAACATGGAAAGGCGAGGCAAGGGAGAAGGAAGGCTGCCAGCAGTTCCCGTGCTTGCTCCAACTTTTTATGTAAACCTTTCACTTTCTGAGTTAACTGAAAATCTTTCAAGATAGAGCCCTATAATGAGCACATTTTTGACTCAGAATTGTGGCAATCAGCACAAAGTATGTGGAAATACAAGAAAAAAATAAGTCAACTAATAGTTCTACGGCGGCATACCTGCAAGAGCAGGAGATAAGAAAAAGATTGAGATTCAAAACGCAGAAACTTCCTTTTTCAAATATTTTTGTCAAATACCAGGGACTACACGTAAAGCAGACGTCAGCAAAACAAACCTTTATCACGTGGCAGATGGACCTGTCACAGCACCATGGGGTGCCCAGGAAGGCAGCACCAGGTCCCTCACCAGCAGCAGCAGGTGGGCTTGCCAAGAGGAGAGTTTGCTGTATATAGACAGTAGATCTAAGAGGATTATAAAGAAGTACAGCTGGGAGAGACCCTTCCAAGGAGACACCCTTGAAAGAAGTCTCCTGCAAATGAAAATGAGTAAGTGATTCTCCTAATATATGCCAAAAACCAGCACAGATGACTTTTTGGACTTTGTTAAGGGATCTCTCTGTAGCTTAATTTCTCCTGTTAGGATTACTGTTTCTACAAGTTCAGGGGACTATAAAGCATATATTGTGAAAGCAGCCATGGCATGAAAGCAGAATGATAATAGCCTAAGTCAAAAATATGGTCTTTGTGACAGCACTCTGAAGAGATAAGATTGCACTTATCAAGACCTGGAGAAAAAGCAAGCTACAGTAACCTATATGGTGACAGCCTTGACATGAGGTAAGGTTCAAGCTTCGAGCAGTAGCTGGCTGTGACGAGACTGACTCTTCTAAAAATTCCTCTTTCATCATCATGTGTAAGCAGAGACTACCTACAAACCAAGACCTAAAGATTACATGGCTGTTTCTTCTCAAACAACTGTCCCACAGACATGGAGTACATGCAGGGCAAGGGTAACATTTTAATACATCAGCTCTCTAGCGCACCAGAAGCTTTTACAGAAATGTGGAATCAAGAAACCTATAGAGAAGAGCAAGAAGGAACAACATACAGTTTTGGGGGGTAGAAAAAGTTTCCAAAGCCTCCGTATAGCCCCTGAGACCCGGCAGGACTGACAGATCAGCCACAGCTTCCAGTCAGGACTTTGCTCTCCCAGCTACAAGACCCCATGCCTGATGCCTGCTCTGCTGACACCATCTGCAACCACAGGGTGCCCTGACCAGAACTGCTTCTGAACAAAATGTTTTTCAGACAAAATATTTTCCCATGAAGGCACAAACACAATAAATAAATAAATAAAATAAAATAAAAAAGACAGCAAAACAACTAAAAACACTGCTCAGTTTAGTAGGACCCATTTTCATAAATGTGTTTTCAATCTGATTTAATCTGATTTATTATTCAAAGACAACAAGACAACTGCTAACATTCACTCCCTGGAACACTTTATGGAAAGTATGGAAAGGAAAAGAAACCATTTAATATAGAGAATACATTACCATACAGGGCTTTTCCCACATTAAAACTGCAAAATTTGGTAACAGAAGTCATACCTTTGCAACAATAATAGCAAACTAGTAATAGTGATGCTGAACAGTGAGCTTATCAGGATGGAAATATGCTGAATTTGCAGGTCTCAGTGGTAGTGAGAGCTGGTAATTTAGATTAGCTTCTGTAGAACAAACTAATAGCCTATTTCATAACATGCACCACCACATATGATTTCTGTCATTTTTAGAAATTCACAGAGCCGACAGAAGAGATGAAACATTTGCTCAGGGAGAACAGGGTTGGGCAATTTTCTTTCTTGACCTGGAACACCCAGATCCTCTCCCAGGGAAGCTCTGGAGATAACACTTTGCTTCTGTATCTTGCAAATTCATCATCTTCCAGTCCGTCTGTTAACTTCGCCAGACAGCCATGCATCTTCTTTTTGAAGATAGCTTTTAAAGAGAGGAAGGATTAAGCTATCATAGCCTGAGGTCCAAGAAATTAAATTTGCTACTTCACTGAACGTCACTTGGGGACTGCCTTAAACTTTTCTGGGGCACGGGGGTGGGGATGTTGGATTTCTCCAGACCCACTGTTTTTGTGTGTCTGCACATGGGAGGGAAGGAGAACACAACCCCAACACGTGATGCATCCACAGCATAATTGCCAGGCAGCCTGCCCTTCTGCAAATACCATTAGGAACTTCTTTGCTCAAAAAAACAAACTTAAATCAACACTAGCATTGTAATTATTGTAAAGCTGCTGAATGGGCCACTCTGTTACCGAAAGTCTGTTCTAATCCCAAAACAACATAGTTAGGATGGGAGACTTTTTAAAGGTATTTGAAATATGCATACCCCATTTCAGGTCCCGAGAATCAAATTACCAGCTTGTAAGCGAGATAAGGCAGCAAGAGAGTGCTGAGACCCCGCACGTCCCCGAGACCCAGCAATTTGCTGGGCTCGGTCCTTGGGCCGAGCTAAACCCTGATAACACCAGCTGGAACGTGTGCGCTGCAGCCCCGGACAGCTGGGAGGAGAAAAGGGCAGCCACAAATTAAATTAGGAGGTGTAATATGCTGTGAGAAGAAAAACAAATTGAGATTGTGAAAACAGGTGCCAACTGACATTTACTCAATACTCAGTCACACTTTCCTTTCTCTATATGTGATTAGCAGCTAAGCCGAATTAGGATAGATTTCATGCTTCTGTGACCTTCCAGAACCCCCGTACAGAAAAAGAAAAACACCTGTAGCTAGAAGGGGTTTTTTGCTAAGGGGTAAAAGTGCCCAACTACTGCAGAGCTGGGTTGGCAGGACTGACACATTAAGGGCAAAATCTGCCAGTTGTCTTTCTCGGAGGAATCATTACTAAATCTCAGCATAATGTAAAAAGGCAGAGGGTCAAGATAAAAAGGATAAATAATATAACAAATGTTAGATATAGTGGTAGGTTGGTAAATATTTATAAATGTAGTATAATAGTCTAAGGGTACAAGCTGTCAGAATAACCTTTCCACGGGACCTCTGAAAACGCTGCTATGCTTCCCATAGCCCCAGGGTAATGCAGTTCAGCCCAAGCGTTTGGGTGACCACAATCAGATTAAATCTTACTTTTTATATTTTAAATTAGTCCAAGCAATAAGTAGCAGTAAACACAGCACTTAAAACCTGCACCAGACTGGCATACTGATGGATTTAGTTATCATTCAAGCCCATCTTAGTAGCTCTCACATGGTTAATAAGCTGAAGCCTGTGGGTGCAGTCCTGAAGAAGCCCATGAGGACAGCAGTGACACATGATGGGCCCACTATTCCCCAAGGAGACCCATGCTCATCCCATGCCTCTGCAAGCAGCACCGCTGTCTCCTGTCAGCTCCATGCGGGGCTCCGTGAGTGAGACGCCTGAGCTGGGAGGGCGCAGGAGGGGATTGCTCTCAGCAAATGGACGTGCAAACAAAATGCCCTTCTCTATTGACCTGGTTCAGATGGCAAGGAGGTCCCTGGCACAACAAGCCCTTCTAGGGGGATGATGCGATGTAGAAGATACGCCAGGCCTACCTGCTGAAGCCAGGGTGACCTCCTCGCATACCCCCACCCCCAGTAATTTCAGAGAAGTCCCATTGAAACAAAGGGATCTACATGTCTGTTAGGCATGTCTGTGGTCACAGAGCAACTTTCAAAGTAGATCCTTCCCTCTTTCCCAAAACGACCAGAATTATCAGAACAAATGATTTTGATGTTGCTTTCCATCACCAACATAAGGATATGCCACCCAAGAACTGGCTTGCAGCATATGTTCAGCCCCATCCTGCAGGGCTCGGTCCCCCACTCACTCCTGTACCCCCAAACCCAACTAGAAAACATAAACCACCCCCACATAACCCCAAGTATGCTGTGATGTACAGATCCTAAATGCTTCAGTGGAAAATACTTCAAGCTACACCTTCCGCTCATTTTTTTAAGGTAACTTTTACAAAATAACATTAAGTTTTGGGTCTCTGTTAACTACAGAAGCATTTCATTAACATCTTTTCCTCAACACTCCCCACAGCTGAACACATGATGGCAAGCGTGTACCATAAGACCACTTGAAAGTGTCAGGGGCCTAAGAAATAGTTCACATTCTCTGGCCTTCAGTTTCATGATCATTAGCATAATAAAATGTTTTTGCTTATTCCTTGCACACCTGCTGTGTGTCAGTTCCCTGTTATCGCAGCTATATCACCGCAAGGCACTGCCGAGACCAACATACTCCATCACCTTCCTTGTACCAAACAGATCTCAGGCAGTGCTGGCCCATCACACACCGATCACAAAGCATTTTATGTGCTGTGTATTTTATGAGAGGAATGTAGTCCATGGATGTGGTTCAGGATTAGATTAAATTAGAACAGAGTTCTGGAACTCTGTCATCAAGTTTTGGACCAAAATTCATAAATATTTCTGAGGTATTTTTGTCTCATATGAAAACTCTTCCTGTGAAATGTCAGCAGCAAACCAAGCCAATAGGTGGGCTCCTTGAGTTTTGAAGCCATAAACCATAACCCAAACACTCTGCAGGGATTAGGAAGGATGGATGGGAGGGTGCAGATCCAAGATCTGCTGCCTGGCTTCTTGCTTAACCCCACGATTAGAACTGCAGGAGGGGGAAGGTGCGTTAGGAGATTCAGCTCCTCTGTCCCAGATCTTCCTCATTGCTCTCAGTACCTTCACAGCCTGTCCCCGGGTGCCTTATCCCGTGTGTCATTCAACCCCCTAACACCCACAATATGCAATTTCCTTCAAAATAAATTTGCTTTTAGAAGCATGTTACCCATGTTGTTCTTGTAACAAATCAACCCAAGGAATAAGAAATGGTTAAATATTGACTTTATAACTGAAAGAGAACATATTCTAAATAACGTTTGTATCTGATTTAAATGAACTGTTGGAATCTGTAACTGTTTTTTATTGCAAGTTTAAACAAAAAAGTCTCGTGCGTATTCCTACACTGACTAAAGAATAGCTGATGAAGAAAAACCGACTAAGCACAAACAAGACTATAACTACTCTCCTTCAAACACTACTTAAAAATAATAAAAATAATAAATAAATAAATAAATAGAATCAATAACATTTTTCCTTAAACGTGATATATCAAGTAAATGTTGAAAATATCTCAGGTAATTACCCTTGCAAGATTTTCTTCTTAGGTCTTGTGAATTAAAGTGACTCAAAAGATGCAGCAGACTACTAATATTAAGCAATGGAATTTATCTTGCATGCGGAACTGTTGGTAGCAAAGAGAAGTTTCTTTTAAATTATATTATTCCAGGCCCACAAAACACAGATCCAGAAATAAGAGTCCTAAATGCGATTTTTTCCTCACCTTATAGAGAAACTGCTACCATGCAGGAGGGAAAAGCACACATGGTCAAATCAGCTTCAAAGACAGCAAACTCACTAATTTAGCATTTGCATTGGCATTTTGTTCCAGCTTCTGTTAACCAAGATTTCATTCCACATCCTTACCTTTATTTATAAACAAAAAGCTTTTTTTTTTTTTTTTTTTTTTTTTTTTTTTAAATTTCTGTGCTCTAAACATCTGCAATTCCGACAGCACAGGATTCCTTGCTCACACCTTCTCCACACACAACCCGTCTGCCTTGAAGCCAGGCCAGTGCTGTTTGAGAAATGGATGAATCCACGCCACCACTTAACCACAAAGGTGTTTACATTGTCCATACTTCAAGGGCAACTACTTCCTGAATCTCTGAACACTCTCAGCATCAATGAAAAAGACACATGGATGTACACCAGTTTTTGTTTTTTTTTTTTTCTTACCTAGATGTTTGCTACTGCTGTGCAAAATGGCACATAAAGATGTGTGGATAATGATTTAATTTGTGTGTGTGCAAAATACAGCTGTTTTCTCTGATGACTACAAAAATGAGCGAGCAGAATCTGCCAGAACTTACCATAATGTATTTTGCTTTCATGATTCTTCAAACAAGAGAGCAAACCGTTGCGAATGGTCATGCTCATGTATCAATCAATGAAGACCTCTAGTTAGCAGTATTTCAAGAGAGAAGCACCTGGGACAAATTCTGAGCTTTGATGGCAAGAAAGTCTCATGAATGTTGTTTTTTGCAGCAAGAAATTTGGACTTTAAGTTTTGGTGGTAAAAGTGGACGAGTAAAAAATAATTTCTCTTGTACTGTAGGCTGCAAGCAAAGAAGCACATCCAGTCATGAAACTAATATTATATAATGTTATGCTCAGATATTGGGTATAATTTTAGTTGCTATACTATATTAGTTTGCAAAAACAGTTAAGTAGTACTCGTAGCTCTTCTGAAGTCGGGCACTCAAATCCTCTAAAAAAGGTGGAAAAATAAATAAGAAGCAACGCTTTTCTCCCCCCCACTCTCCAACTGCAGTTAAAAAACACACATACACAAAAAAAACCAACACTATAGTTTATCAGGTTCTGTTTGTATTACATCATTCCTTATTATCTAGTGCTCTCAAATCAACATTAAGTGGAATGGAGACAAGGATGTGGTACATCCCAGAGACTTCAGATTACAAATAGCCCAGTGAGAGAGAGCATCAACCAAAAACATGCAGAGGATCTCACTTTGCTAACTGCCCATACCAATTCCTTCAAATTGCTCCCTTGATTATAAGAAACGCAGTTATAAAACGCAGTTTTACATATAAATTCTACAAATGGTAGTGAATTAGACTTAATTTAAGTAGTTTTTTTCTGTTTACTCTTCTGATTAGCTAGTAAACACCAAATCATTTTAACCACTGCTCAATCAATATTAGCAGCTACAGCACAGAAAAAAGTTTTTTGATACAAAGATTCGGATTGTTGACAGTAGCACCGCTTTATGTACCTCCCTTAATCAGTTTTGTTGTTGGTGGTAGTTTTTCTTTGTTTTGGTGAGTTGGATGAAGGTGCAGATTCTCTTTCATCATAATCAGAAAACTTTTTAAAAATGCTTTCCTGTCCAGTATTCACTCGCACTTCCATTCAAACAAACTAGTGATAACCTGTTATGACAAGTCACTACGATTACGATGTGATTCTGGTTTTTTGAATCAGTGAAGCCTTTGCCACAACGGAAGTCTTGCTATATAAAGTACCGTAACATCAAAAATTAAACTTGAGAAACCAAATGACTGCTCAAGTCATTCTATTTAGTATTCTTAGTTTAATAAATTATTGGATTAGTTGGAAAGACTAGAACTTAATACCCTACATGGTACCACCCATGAATTTTAGTCTTGTCCCCAATACCAGCAGCTGAAAGAGTCCAAACAGCTATCTACTGAATATTAGTGTGCTTGCTGTGGTTCAAGACAACATCCTTCAGAGAATACATTGTTGGTAGTCTCAGTACTATTAAGAGGGAAAAAAAAATAGCACGGATTCTATAGCAAGTGAAGAAGTTAGCACAAATGTTAATACACGGAATCACTTTTAATAGTTCAGGTACTTCAGAAAGATTTTTTTCTAGTACAAGAACAAGCCTGCACCTTAGTCCTAAAGCATCCTTGTCAATGAAATCCAGTTTTGCAAGCTGTATTTATATCCTGTCGTGATAAGTAAGAATGTATTTAAAAGACATTTAACTCAGCTGTTAACTTGAAGCCTCAGCAGCACTTAGAACCTACACAGAAAAAATAACTTCAGTGGTTTTTTTTGTTGTTGTTTTTAAAAATATGTGATATACAGGAGAATCTGGGCCCATGTTTCCTTTCCCAGCACTGCAGAAAGTCAGCAAAATTAATGAATTCTAAACTGAGTGATATTGAAGTTCCACATTGTGTTGATGTGATTACCCAAGACCGCAGAACACTGAATGAGCCTCCTATCCTTTTCTCCCCCAAATACCTCTTAATGTTTTTATATTAGGTATAAGCATGCCTTGTTTGTTTCCAATGTTTTGTATGAAGTCCTTGAAAACCAAGAGGAAAATGTTTTCTTTCATAATCCAGCTTAACTTCACTTTCAAACTGAAAAATAAGAAACCTATAGCTTGCTAATGTGAGGTGACTTGTGCAAAGGAAGTTTTGTACTTATCCTAGCACTGGTAAAAAGAACAAGTTTTTCAAATTCTAGTTATTTTGCCCACGGAATAACTGGATCACTTGCACAGTCTTCCACATGTTCTGAATGAACAAATGTTCCCAATTCCCACAAGTTTTTCAGAAGCTCCTAAGATTCCAGTGCTAATTGAAAATTCTGTGTCTATTGATTCAATGCAGAATTACCGCATTTCTCAACCTCAAGCTGAGAAAATCCAGGACACAATGACTGAAAAGATTACTTGGAATTTGCTTTTTAAAAGTGCTACGCTAAGACCAAGGACATTTTTGAAAACTGTATTCCTTCCTCCCAATAAATAGCTCTTGATTTCCAGTAAATTCAGTATAATCTAGTTCTGTAGTTAAACCAACCTCAGAATTAACTTATGTACCAGCTCAGTTCTAAAATGTCAAAGAAGAATTCCAGTTAGCCCTTTCTAAAATAGATGTCAAATAATTTAACATGCAGATTTCCCCTACCCAAACCCCAACACGCCAGAGTAATTTAAAGAGACACAGCATGGGAAACAGTTATTTGAGATACCTACATTCAGAAATATTCAAGCATATTGCTGTGTCCACAGTGGGGGAACTGCAGAGGCATGTTTCAAAGTGTTCATGAAAAGAAAGCTTACTTTCTTTTTAAATTCTTAACAGAAGTAAACTTGTTTCCATTATATAATTTCCTTACTTCCAAGAGAAAAAACATGAAAATTGGAGTTAAATAAATCAAACGTAGAGTGATGCTGATTACCAAACATTATAAAATCTTCAGCAATCCTCACACATACACTAAACACCACAAACAATATAAACCAGATAATGTGATAGATTGGAGAATTAAGTAAGCCACAGGCACATATGACACTCATTTAACAAATGGCAGATACTTTTAAGAATTCATAAAAAAAATTATAATGGAGTGAATTTCCTGTCATGAAATTATCCTAGGATAACAGCCTCAATAAATATGAATTTGCAAAGTTAATGAAATTCTTGACATGTGTCTATATCCTGTAGCAACATTGTGCAAGTTAGTGAAAACAGTAAACACTTTACCCTAGGGTCAAAGAACTAACATCTCTGTAGCTCAGGACATCTTTTTGATGAATGTGAAACAGCTGGAATAAATATATCAAGGGTAACAATTGTGCTCTCCCATGGTAGATCCAGCTGCTGCAAAAATAAACCCAGGGGAAAAAAGCAAAATAGTTAAAAAAAAAGCATGCAGCATATAATTACATAGTTTCTGTATATATCCTTTTAGAATACAGGACACTAAAAATGCTGATTGAGAATGAATGTAGCGATTCACTTGTTAAAAGTAAAACCAGTTTATAAAGCATTCTAAAATCAGGAAATTACCTTTTTTTTTTAAGCAGCACTTAACAGCAATATTTATCTTCAGTGATTTTTTTCTCCCAGACCCAAGAAACATTCATACCTGCTAGTGAGAAAGTTATTTTTCAAATAAACAGTGAGACTCATAATAATCCTGTTAATACTTTATTAGTGTAATTTTTTTTTTATTATTATTTTTTTTTTTTTTAGCTTTGGACAGAACATAAATGCAAACTCCAAAAAAAAAAATAATTCAGAGTCCTCAGCCTTCCAGTAGAAGTGACCCTGGCAGTCTGTTTCATGTTCATTCTTTATCACGGAAACGACAGGATGGGGAAGGGAGGGAAAAAGCATTAATAGAACAATTAGGCACACAGCTGACACTTACTGTACAATGATATGCACAAGTAATTTATAACAGCTATATTCATGAGATGTGCTCTTCAGATTTTTCCCTTGTAATGTATGAGCTATGCTCATATGAGCAATGATCATTAAGAACAAGGGAATTAACAGAGGAGTAACAAATAAGACTTTTAAAACAAGTCCTTAAATAAACTAACGCAACAACAGAATGCAAAATTGTTTAGCTGAGAAGACATTTTTAACCTAGACTTCAAAACATTAAAAATTCATTTATTTTACAGTTATTCAAATACACATGCATTTAATGAAAATATTGCACAAAATTAAAATTTAGATTGTGGAATTCATATATTTTTATTTTGGTACACATTCTGGTAGCACTTAAAATTTACTGTTTAGTTCTAGCAAACACCAGCAGCACAAGCTTGAGGATGAACCAAATGAAAAACTGAATTGCTCATTTTCTCTTAAAAATAATTAAGGCTAAAACAAGTGCATTTGTTGACAATGGCACAATTTTCAGCAGCCAGTCACAGCACCCAAAGGCCAGAATATACATCCAGAAACTTAAGTGCTGTATATTAACATTCAGTTTTGGAGACTTTATAGGATAACAGGCTGCATGGGTTGACAGGGCAGATATTCTAAATCGTCAACAGGAAAACCACTTAAATAAAGATACATACAAACTTTTAAACAAAAAGTATTCATTTCTGATCATTCTTGCCAGCTAACAGGCACCACTGAATTAGGAAGCCAAGTTCTGTAATTAAATACAGAAGACAGAACTTTAGTACATATATACATATGCACACACATGTATATAAATGTGTGTATAAGTATATATATGTAATAAATTCATTAAGTAAAATGACTAACAAACACATTGTATTATGTTCAGTTCACATTCCTAGAGATATTATTTTTTTTTTTGTACAGAAATGTACCAGACAATTAAGAAAATCCCAAATTTGCACACATTCGCTCTTGATTTTTTTTCTCATGGTACCTGCAGATAGAAAAGAGGCTCCACAGATTTGACAAAACAGTATTTAAACTTCCCATTTTCATACTGCATAACTAATTCAGTGATTTAAAAGATATAAATTAGGTTTGGTAGTATCAATGATATATTTACTATATCACCAAGAACAATTGCTGAATGATCTTTATCAGTCAGATATCAGGTATAACAGAGTATACCCTGACATCAGAGGAAGATGCAGACATGTAAACAATAGTAGCTGGCTATATTGATTACTTCACACAGGAACTCAAGAATTTTGTTAAACTCAACAGCACTTAATCCACGCTTCTACAAAACCTGCAGAGAGGAAGGGGGAAGGATTCATACATATTTGCCAACTTGTCTTCCTAGAAATTATAAAAGAAAGGGATTTAATTTACAGTATTTAGTTCTGCAATAAAGAAAAAAACAAGTGCACTTGAGCCCATGCATACTGTATGAGAATGTTAACAGTACAATATGATCACCATTAAGTAGTATGATAAAAGGCTACATTGTGTGAATAGAGTCCGTAAGAAAAAAATATCTATATAGAGGCTTCAGTCAATTTAACTAGGTCCTTTAAGAGCTTTCTATCTTCTCTTAGAACACTTTCATAAAAAGTCTGTGTTCCCCCCTTGCATAAAAAGATCATTTGTTCCCATTTCGACACAATTGCTATAAGGATCCTTGATCAATAGCTGTATCTTACCCTGTATTTAGTGTTCAGAAAAAATATGGACTCTGCAGGATCTTTCTATTCACCTGGATAGTGGTGCTCATAAACAGCAGGGGACTATGAAAAAGAAAACACAAACTGAGATATGCTGTGGCCAAACAGGATTACTCATGTTACTTTATTTTTAGTTGGACAGAAATTATTCGATGAAACTAAACAGATGGATGTGGGGCCTTGATGTCAAATTTTTATTAAAATTTTACACTATGCAAAAAAATAAAAAAAATATTTAAAAAAATATTGTAGTTTTATCTCCTTTTTATTTTCATATATACACTAAGATGCATTCAGGAATTTCCAAATGTTTGCATATGACTAATGAAATCTTTTATCTGTAAGGAACCAACTAATTCTAACATTTTTCCATGAGGCTTGCACACCCAAAGGTAGGGAATCCTTCAATTGGGTAGGACAGTCTTTTACACCCAAAGTGTTTCAGATTTTAAGAGGGGAGTTGTGTGAGAACTGTTTCTTCGTGCCATTTCCTCATCTTCTAACATGATATGTCTATCCTCTTTGAAACATGTACCCCCTTCCTTCTACAACTATCAACTTGACATATGTTCAAATACACCAATTGAACATAAATATGATGCCCCTTCTCCACTGAAGTTACATGCAAAATGTATGCCAGGTGCTGTAAGAGCAGAGTATGGCCCTTAGAGCTACAGAATAATCAGAATAAAGGGTTTATTTCTACTGCACCTCTGCCTTTACTAAACACCCCGATAGATGTTAGTTTATTTTTCAAAACATAAAAGGTAAACTTTATGTGGCATAAAAACCACATTACCCCAACTTTTCTTTAATAAATATACTTTTATGATGGGGGCGTAACTGTATCTCCCCTCCCCTATGAACCTGCTGTTCCAGAGACTGCTTTTCATGATAGCTCAGCCTTTACAGGAATGTTAAATAAGCCCTACAGAGTCTCAACAGCCGTAAGGTAGAACAATTCCACCTGATTCTCACACATTGCACTATCTCCCAGTGCCAAAACATTCTTTTCCTCCACTGTATCGCCATAGCTGTTGTGCTTCACTCAAACAGTCTGGCACTTTTCATTGCTGGCAAACATCAACTCAGGAACGGAAGGAATCAGCATTCTTATATAATGGGCCAGTATTCTTCTCAATGTTGCATGAAGACGCACCAAATCATTTAAGACACACAAACCCTTCTGGTAGTGGTTGAATTACAAGTGAAGATGAGAAGATCCACAGGTCTTACAGATGCATTAATAATCTAATATGTGACACTAAAAGACTGGTGCAGAAGTAACAGCATGTGAGTTTGAAGCCCCAGAGAATCTGCCCAAGTAATTAGTCCTGGACAAACATACACCAGCTTAATAGGTTTGAAGTGTCACCTTTTCTGCAAGGAAGGCGCTTGAGTAGTGTGTAGTCTCTGTTTGTACCTCTGCATCTGCTTTGACCGTGAATGCAGTTTGTTGAAGAGCTCATGGAACTTGTTTTGTGGAAATAAGGTTTCTAGGAATCTCTCCAGAAAGACATACACCATTCTCTTATTCAGTTGAGTGTGCTGGAACATTTCAAAGACCCGAAGAATGCCTTTTCGAGTTGTCTCAGCGCCTATGATGTGCTTCAGCTCATCTACAAAAATAAAAATTACACATGTTTAAATTAAATTCTTCCTGATAACAACAAATTTAAACTGAATATTAAGTCTTTTTGAGTAATTTGTATAAATTTTTCAAAAATTATGTCACTTGAAATCTGAAATAACAGTACCTCTGTTATATATAACATGATTAAGCTAACAGTTCTCTTACAGCAGAGAGGATCTCTGAAAATTACTTCTCCTTCACACTGTATATGTGGAAAATATACAAAAAATAAGTATGCTTTTTTATGGTGAAATCATGCTGCTTTGGAATATATATTTTTAATGTACTAAGCTTAAATCCTCTAGTGAAACTAGAGGGTTGGTTCTAAGAACTATAGTTGCAAAGGTACCACACGTGAAGATTTTCAGTGCATTAATAATTAAAACCTCTTTCATTTGGACACAGTTAATAAGTCAATGTTTCAGTAAATCAACAAGAACACTAACATTAACTCCAGCACCACTAGATGGTAAGGATTATTTAGCTTCAAACACAAACCCACTTACCTGGCATTACCTCCAGTAATTTGGTCTTCCCTGCCACTCTTGTTCTCATTCTAATAGCTTTGTCTCTCCGTGGAACAGTCTCTGCTAAAATGCCATTGGGCCAAAAAGCATCTCTGTAACAAAAGCAAATCTGTCAAGATACATTAACATTTTAATCAAGTGAAAGGCTCTTTTTAATCCCTTCCAAGCTATCTCATAAAATAAATACAAGAAAGTAATTATAGAGAACCTAACACACTTTAAATATCAGAGAAGGGAAAAGAAAGGTGAAAAAGGAATAATCCAAAGCAGGAAGTATGATGCACTCAATCTATTTGTGGTTAACTTCACGCTACTTTAGCACAGGAACATTCAAATACCACATACCTTGTTGCATAAAATATATCTAAAATTTGCTTTTACCAATCAGTCTCCATTGCTACTGACAGACTGTAGCCTTAGGTCTATTAATTATTTCAACAGATCTCTGACAGAAGTTAACCTATGAACACGCTAAATCTGAGATGAGGTCATTTCATTATACTATAATGCCCCATGCAAAACACATACCTCTGTCTGAAAAGCTATTTTTTCCTCAGTGAATGACGCATTCTTTTTGAGTAAGACACACGTGTTTTTACTCAACTTTATTAAAGAATAACAGAGTATCTCTAAAGTATGACCCTTTGGCTAATAGGTTATCCTACTGTACATCTTTCACCCCACCCCGCACCCCAAGAAAAAGGCAAGGGGGGGGGGGGGCTATTGCTCAACAAATTTTGCAGAAGCCATTAAGACTTCTAGAAAGAAAGTGATGTAACATGCAGATTGTTGTATGAGGGTCTTTGACAAATTCAAACTCAGACTTCAGTTCAATTGTTCCATCTTGTATGGAACATGTATTAGCATAGAGCTAGGGTTTTTAGTATTAACAACTGCTTGCCTTTTAAGACTGGGCATGCACATGCCTTCATCAAGGAAAACAAGACACTTCATTCAGTCACATCCTGAATTCAGAGATATAACAATACCACAGCTCTTCAGGGCCAGTTAACAAAGAACTTTAAGGAAAAGGAAAAAACTGTAAAACATTTTTCTCCACGTGACAAATACTTTCACTCACTTAAAACAATTAAGAAGAAGGACTTACTAAAACCGTATTTCTGTACAGTAATAATTTCCTCACACAAAATGAATGGAAGTGATACGCAGATATTAGATATCAATTGACAAGCACTTTATATTTAACATGTGTCATAAAAGATGTACCTGAAGCGTTTTACAGCATCTGCTACTTGTTCAGGAGATGTCATCCAGTCAACATGATCAACTATTTTCCTAAAATCAAAGCAACAAAGTCTTATTTTGTTGTTACAACACAGAGAAAAAAAAAGCATAGCATTTTGAAAAGCACTCTGGTGCAAACAAAGTGTAACTTCAGCTTTTCTCCAACTCCGTACATAGGTTCTATAAAGCTGCACATCAGGAAGGCAAACACCAATTCTCAGGATAAAAATCTAAGCTCACTGATCATTCTTTGAATGCTGCTAAAATTAAAGTCTTTTTCCATTTGAGCAAATGCATGATGACTAAGCAGGTTGGAAAACTGACATTACATCTCCCTTCGGTGTTATATAAATGTTCTGCTTGCAGAGTTCTCCTCTTCATGGAGTGTTCTTCAAATTCTGCTTCTGTAAGCAAAGAACTGACTTAAAATTTCAAATTATCCTACTTATGTATGAAGTTACTTTGTAATCTTGAACACAAATTGACTGATCATAAAGTTTGACCTTCTTTCTTCGACACATACACACAGCTCAATATTCAGATTTGGCATGTTTACAGAAATGCTATAAACATCTGTGCATCATCGAAATCCCAGGACTGACTTCCTAAAAAAAATTTGAATTTAATTTTCAAAAAAAAAAAGTAAAAACAGAACTTTGCAGCAGAACGTCATTCAATTTTAAGGATCTGCTAAAACAAGGCCCGACTACTGAACCAGAAGAAGCTGTAAGCATCTGGAATAGTCCCAAATGCAGAAGGAAAATAGTTCTGCACATATCTTTGCATTAAGAAAGCTGCCATCTGTGTACAAACTCAGCTAGTTTGTTATATCACAATCTGAAGGCAGAAAAATTGTTCACAGAGCTGTTCAATAGACTAGCTTGATTTTGGAAGCACAGGTCTCAACATAATTATCATCTTCCCACTAGGAAGTATTTGAAAGCAAGCCGGTGCTATATTATTACAAGGCATCACCACTACTGGTACCATGAGAACTATTTATCTGAAATAGTGATAATGAAAACACTACAAATATACTCATGAATGGTACAAAGTACTCTTTTGGGAATTTCCTCATTGTAATAGAAAGCGCACTTCTCACTGACAGAAATCAAGTTTTGATTCACGGTCCCATACCAAATCGACAACTTAATGTCAATTAAATTGCTTCTAGAAGACTTCGTTCTTTATTTTTACTTACTTTTCAAAAATAAATGATTAGAAAGGAAAACTTGGAAGCAGTAGAATTCTAAGTTTGTAGATTAACAATAAACATTAATTATTTAGCACTACTAATTTGCTTTGCACATGAATGAAAGGGGTATGTCTGAATTACAGAGATGTAATTGTGGGATCCCACAGTAGCGTTTTACCTTTCTCTCCTCCATCTTTTAAAGTAAGAGGAAAAAGGTAACATACCAACTAAGTACAAGTACAGTTCACCCAACTTGATAGTGCTAGTGCATCATTTGTAGCACCAAAGAGATGAAACCAGAAATAGGGCAGAAAGTAATGAAGAGTATTAACAGCAAAAAGTATAATGTTAAAACACAGGTGAAAAAATTTATACCATTAGTATTAAGTTCCATTCACAAAAGCCATGAACTCTTGTGGATATGTGAAAACTTTTGTGGAAGTTCTGTGGCATGTAAGAGTGACCAGAACTGGTCTTTCAGCAACATTGTGTGTATCACCTTTTTACAGCACGTTTGCACTTCCTTTCCCAATCCTCTTTAAAGGGGAAGGCAAGAAGATATAAAACACAGTAGCTGAGCAATACCAAAAAGGATTTCTAGACACATTCTACATAGCTTCACTTACACAATAGCTCTCTACAAGAAAAACAGTACCTGTTAATTGTGTCACCATATGTTGCTCTAATAAGCTGTTGAAGCAGATTTTTTATATTTCTTCTTAACCACTGATTTCTTTCCTTTAAATCAAAGACTTCATCCATCAGGAGGAGCATTACTCTAAGCGGGATATTGTCATCCACCTGACCGAGTAAAAATAGGATCAATTAGTAAACTTATTTCAGCTCAAGAAAGGTACAGTTTTTAGTAGCTATTTCACAGGACAAAAAAAAAAAATATTGAAATCCTAATATAGGGGATTCAGTAACTAAGTGAAATTGTTTTTAAAGATGGATAGTGTACATTTGCAGTGACAGTCAACATGTACATTATTTTTAAAATATTAAAGTTTGAGGAAGTTTACTAAATTTTAGTATTAATTTTTCCTCTGTTATTATTTTGTATCCTACAGTAGCTGCTAACAACATAAGCTGCTAACAACAAAGCCTGCTTATATGCCAAACTACAGCAATCTAAACTTCATGTTAATAGCACATCTTAAACTATTACATAAAAACATAGCATTTGGAGTCACTGTATTGCACAGTACTGCACAAAAGACCACAGTTGTTTATCTCAAATACAATGAATGTGATTTTTTGACTCAGTCATTACCTAAACTTTATATTCATTATAAAAACTTTATAGAATAGCAAATTAAAAATTAAAATTATCTTATATCCTCAGAAAAACATAAAGACTCAATACCTTTTCTGTGGTTTTGGATTAGGATTTTTACATTCCACATATAACCTTCATGGTTTGGTGTTCTATTTTAAATCTGAAATGCTCTAACTGGAAGACTGGTTTCAACAAGCGGTGCAACTTCACCTGCATTTTACTCATGTTTGCACTACATTGTTAATGCTACCACAGAAGAAGCAGCAAGATCTCATTGCTACCGGAGAATTTTTATTTTACTTGTTGGGTACACAGGTACATCTCACTTCAGAGTGAGTTTCTAAGGCTAGAACTGTGGTTAAGAGTACAAAGAACATTTTTATATACAAATGGAACGCAGTTGATTCATCATTCAGCTGAAGGTGCCGTGGATCCATGCCTCACTTTCACAGTATTCTTTCCCCTAGCTTAAGAAATAAGAAACGTAAAATTCTATTCAAATTGACATATTTTTGTCTGATTTAGTGACTGTAGTTTGTGTAGAATTCACAGCAGTTCAGAACTGAAGCTTCTATTCGCTTTACAGAAGATCAGTGAAATATTTGTGGAGAAGCTGCTCATATATTTGAACTATATTAATTTTTCCCATGCAAAAATAGCAGCTTCAGGAGTGTTAGAAGATACACATTTGTAATTACAAATTTACAGATAAATAGTCTGATTTAATGAAAAACAATGAGGTAAAAAGAAAACCCAGAAGAACAAATCTAAGTTATTTGAGTAAAAATACATCTACCAAGCCATCATAGCAGTTATGCACAGGAAGACAAACTGGAATGCTTTGATGTGACTAAAAAACATGAAACGTGAAAGGCAGAACAGGTGCAGACTTATGACCATAGCAAATTGCATATAATCACTGGTAATCTTATGGCCTTTCTGTCCTACTTAAAGATGAAGGTTTCATTTTTTTTCCCTCTGCAATTGTTTTCACATATATGATCAATGTTTCAATCAAAACAATAGCAAAATACCATAGTTATGATAACATCAAGAGCTTAAACTTCACCATCAAGTTCCCTAATATTATTACCTCATACATTCAAGGTATCCACATACTGAAAGTTTATTATTCAGGAATATATGAAGTTGTTTTTTTTTTTTTCCTTCTTCCCTCTCTTCAAAACATACCAAACACTACTTCTGATCCATTAAATGAATGCTCCCTAAAAGGTCACCTCAGAAACCAGACTCTATAAAAAGACAACTGAAATAATGTAATACAATATAACAGTCTGGTATCGTACTACCACTGAACAGAAAGAAATAGGAAGACGACGAAAAAAAAAGCAAATATATAAAAAAAAATACAAAACACCAAAGCAGTGTCATATGAATTTTAAGTTACTGCACTGTCATGCAAGCTATTTTAGTACTAAAAAATGTTAATTTTAAAAGGGAGCATATAAGTTTCTTTTTTAAAAAATAAGTAGTTTTTAAGTGGTTTATTTGTCAGAAGATAAATACATTGCTTAACGAAGTAACTAAATCTTTAATTTGGTTTTAGAAGATTCATCTTTGAAGGGACAAGCGTCAGACTCACATTGTCATCAATTGGTGCTGCAACACGGCAATGGTCAGGGTCTGAATAGGTTTTCTGGATCAAAGGAGGCACCTGCAATGAAATCAAAAATGTAATGTTTATGAAGGAACATACTGTATGAAAACAAACCTGATTTATTGCTATTCTAACCAAAATGATTATGAAAATGAAAACCAAACTGGCCAAAAGTCAATTATATAGTGAAGCGGATAAACATAAAGCAGACCTTTTGTCTTCCAACAAATCAAGTCTTGCAGGTATTCTCCAGTAGCTGCTGAAGTTATCAATACCATTCAGACAGTCCACATATTTTCCCAAGTGCCTAGCGCTTCAACTGAAAAACATCTATAAATCCATATCGGACTGATGTTTCTTTAGATAATTGCTCTTTATCACAAGAATTCCCAGTGAGTATAACTGCAGACGTACACACCAGGGAAGCTATCAGCAATGAGAAAGTCCAGAGGTAGTCATTCTCTCACAAGCAACATTTAAAAAAACAAACAACAACCACCAAAAAAAACAACAAAACCATACATCACAGATTTGTTCTTCCCTTTCATAGTTTAAGGGTTAACTCATCTTGGTTACAGTTCTACATCTACTATAAATGTTTTGTTACTATAAAACGGAATGATCCCTGACCACAGGACCTTACAGCAAAACAAGTAATAGGGTGAGGGAAAAGAGGGTAAGATTACTACTTTATGGGACTTCTGGATAGCATGCCTTGCTACTACTCCACACCTTTAAGGTGTTGTATTTTAGGAATACAACAGATAAGAAAAGATAACAGCTGTAGATGACAGGACAGGCAGAAAGAAAATTTGATTAAAACCAGAATTCAGCAAGGAATAAGCAGAAAAGAAGCTCTCTCCTTATTCTAAGTTTCAGTACATATGTTCTTTTGCTATTGAAAGAGGCAAATGCCACAACCCAGTTTTATGAGAATGGAGGAGTATTCAATTTTTACCAACCATATTCTTCTCAAGTGGCTGCCCTGAATTAAAGGGTCCCTGCATAAAATCCATCTTCAAATATGTTACATAATACCAAAGAGAACTCTACATTTGTGTTATAATGACTGCTGAACCTTATTAGAAGTACATAGGTATAAAACAGATTGCTTTCCTGTCTATTGATGTAACTTTTCATTATAGCACACAACGTGAGTTTAAATGACTTGATAGCTAGTCTCCTATTAATTCACTGGTACGCATTAACTACCAAATATTTTCTTACCTTGAAAAATGATTGCTTTATGTCTTGTCCCAATCTCTCTGACATTTTACCCATGTTGTCTGACATTTTAGTCATTCCCTCTGCCAGGCTGTCAGGGAGAGACTTGACTGCATTTGATACATTTCTCATAGAGTTACGCAGTGGGTTTACAAATGTGTCCATCTGAAGGGGAAGACGTTTAACCAGAATTGTATAATCTGTGAGGACACTAGTAAATTAATACACTATGAGAAGTATCACATTGTTCTAGAGAACAATAATATAAGGAACAACTCCAGTTGCTTAAGTTCATTACAAAATGCAGCAAAATGCAGAGACTGGCCAACAGTTCTCCGAATATTTCTGGTAGCTTAACAAAAAGGATGCACAGCTCAGAGCTCTGAATATGATCAATGGCTCTGAATGTTTACAACAATTAAACACACAGCAGCTGCTTCTGAAGGGAAATGCATTTCATCTTTTTGGCTGAAGAGTGGACAGCATGGTAACAACAGCAAATACAGAGCAAAGATTTGAAAAAGGATATTAGAAGGAATGAGACTAACAAAAAAAAATCACAGATGTCACTGACAAAGTAATTTGCAACAAAAACATGTTTTATAAACTCTTAGTGCAATATGTGGTGCCCAATTCAAAATTTTGATTTTATTGTCATACAAATAAATGTACCTGCTATAGAAATGGTACATTTTCGGTTCTGTGTACCCTGAAATACTTTGTTATTCACAAATATTAAAACAACTCACTTGAAATCTTTTTTGAAAGTGCTATAAAGTTGTTTAATATCGGTTAAATATCTCCATTTAATGCAGTCATCACACTAATAAATGCTCTACTAAAGTTTCCCTAATAGTGCAAAACATTCTTACCTTCCGTGCAAAATCTCCCTTCCCTTTGCTGTAGGCTTTATTCTCCAGGAAGTCATACACATAATGGGCTAGAGCTGGAGAAGCTTTCATCATTTCAGGATTTAACAGGAGCTGAGTAAAATAATTGTTGAAGGGCACTTTTTAATTAATTATGAAAAAGGTCATGCAGTTTAGTAAATGTTTACCATGCCCAAAAACACCGTATCTTGCAATGTATTTTTTCATCCATTCTCTAAATTTTATTCCAACGCTACTCTAAAGATGGAAACAATCTGCTGCCTGGTAATTTCTATAATTTTAACTTATATGTTAATTATTACATCTCACAGAAAAATACGCTTTCATTATTTATTAACACGTCCATCAAGTCAGTCAACGAGAAGTCTCTGTGAAGTCAAAGCTAGGCCTTATCTGAATGGAGAAGTTGTCTGGTTCTGCTACAGAGCAGAGTAGGTGCTGTGCCAATCCTTACACAATGGCACAAGAGAAATTAACCACAAAAATGAGTGCAATGAAAGAAAGTTAAGTGGTGTAGTGTAAAAAAAAAAAAAAAAAAACACAACACAATGGTAACCTCACCAGCTCAAGGGGAATGAGGGCAGAAACAGCTGAGAATAAACCAAAAGAGCACAGAGATGGCCAACTGACTAGGTAATAATAAGTTTAAACTTCTTATGGTATACTATTGAGTATCTCCATTATTTATTTGGATGAATTCTGTTAGAAAATTATCTGAATTTTAGCTAGCATTATCTCAAAGCTGAAGTCCTGAACCCTTCTGTAGTAATATCAGGAAGTACTGATGATGTTTCTATGAAATTTCTGTTTATTCAAAATTAAATTTGGCATTTAGTTTCAGTTGGGACACTTAAAACAGCATTTTGTTTAGTGCTTTAAAAAAAAACAAACACACCACCAACAAAAAATGCTAGCAAATTATCTACCTTAGGAAAAAAAAAAAGCCAACCAAAAGACGTAACAGCTTACCTGCAAATATGCATTTAAATCTTTCTTCCTCTTTTCCAAGAATTCTCTGTCCATATTGTTAAATGTCTTTTTGCCAGGAAGTTTCAGTATATTTGCCAGATTTTCAAACTAGAAAAAAAAAAAAGATTTTCGTTCTGTGTTCAAAGGAGGTTCTAATCACCGTGTAACCTCAGAAATTAAAATTATAGTGGTCATTATTTCTACCATACAATACCTGGGAAATAATTTCTGCATCGAAGACTAGAACTCAGGCTCCCTGGAGATGCCAAAATGAAGGTAGGCTGTCAAGAATAAGTACATGCAAACTCTCGGGACAGTCAAGGGCAAAATTTAATTTCCAAACATACCAAGTGATATTGAGTTTCAAAATACAGACATATGCTAGTATAGTCTACAAGTTATTCATATGTCATCACACCCACTCAAAAACATTGGATTCAAGATTTATCATTATTATTTGGGTGGAAGTTGGTAAGGTTATGACTATACATCAAGATAACTTGTACACCTTCCTAAAAGATCTCCGGTGAGTCTTCATTGGAGCTTTTCAATACTTAAAGGTGGCTTATAAAAAAGATGAAGAGCAACTTTTTGCTCAGGCAGATAACGATAGGACAAGGGGGAATGGTTTTAAACTAAAAGAGGGGAGATTTAGATTAGATGTTAGGAGGAAATTCTTCACTTAGAGGGTGGTGAAGCACTGGAACAGGTTGCCCAGAGAAACTGCAGATGCCCCATCTCTGGAGGTGTTCAAGGCCAGGTTGGACAAGGACCTGGGCAATCTGATCTAGTGGGTGGTGTCCCTGCCCATGGCAGGGGGGTTGGAACTAGGTGATCTTTAAGGTCCCTTCTAACTCAAGTCGTTTTATGATTCTGTGAATTCGTTACTTTAAAAAAATAAAAAAAAGCCCATACAGATACTATAAACAGAGACAACTTCAATTTCATTTTGGATTGAGTGCCTATTTCCCACCCCACCCCACCCCCCCCAAAAAAAAACCCTGTCCCTTCTATTAATTTTATATAAAAGATTCTAACATTTACCCACAAGATCTCAATAAAAGTATCTCAGACATGCACACAAGAAAGTTCACCACACTAGTGACATTCTTGTGTCTGCAAACTCAGTAAGAATTTCAATTTTACTTTCAAAACAGCACAATATTGGTTGGGAGTTTCGGAGATGCTACAATGAAGCACAAAAATAAGGTCAGGTAATCCATACCTGTTTCACCAGACCAGGGATTATTATTAATTTTAATTCAGTTTTGAAAAAAAAAAAAAGAGAAATAAAAAATCTTAGGTTTTACTTTGTACTTCAGTGAATTACAAGCATCTTGCACATTTTTTTTCTTTCATTTAAGGACAAGTTAAGAACATGAGTGTACAAGTATATCAAATAAAAGAATGTTTAGCAGTACACTGAAATGCCAACATCTGTCCCTTCTGAAACCCACCAATCCTTAACATTTTGCTTAAAACCTAAATACGTATTTTCCAAACTGAGTTTTTATTTCTTAATCTCTGTGACAAATATAACAGATGAACTATGCCACTGTTCCAGACCAATAGCACTTCCATACAAACATTTCACAGTAAATCTGAGCAAAGGGAAGAAAGAAAACAAGTTTATTTAGTACCATATCCTTTTATTAAAGCAATCTAATGCCTCAGCATCGGGAACTAAACAGGTGCACCTGTAAACTGCTTGGTACAAATAATTTATTATATTAATGATTTAAAAGTATACCTTAATGCAAAATAATATAGTGCTGGAACTCTGCATCTTAACTCACTTTGAGAAAGCCAATACTTATGCCATACCATCACACAGAAAAAACACCTTTCAAAGAAACCTTAAAGGATTTCTGTGAGACAAATTACCTGCTCAGTGATCCTCATGTGAAAGTCATGGAAGTCACTGTAACGCCGATACGTCTTCCATGTCTCTTCACTGTTTTGATTTCGCCGATGGACTGTGATAGCATACAGTGCGTATGTCTTGCCATGGTCATTACACACGCCTGCCACAGCATATGGGTCATAGTCAGCATAGACTAGTAGTTTAAAAACAAAAACAAAAAAAGGAACAAACAGAAAGAAGGAAGACGAGAGGACACAAACGTGAAGTAAAGAAATGTCTGGAATGACAGACTTGAGAGACTACAATGGACATGCAAGCAGAAGAGTAAGCCATCCCTTTATTCAAAACACTGCGTAAGTGATACCCTCCAGAAACTTAAGTTTAATTTAGAGATATTAAGCAGCCTTAAAGATTGGAACTTGTCTATCACATGCAAAACATGAAGTGGGGGAAAAAAAAAAAAAAAAAGAACAGGAAAGGTTTCAACATTAAAGAATAGAGAACAAGTCTTTTAAAAATAATTTTACTCTAAAGAATTCAAGATACAGTTGAAAGACAACCATGAAACCAAAAGAAATTCCAGTCTGCAAAGTACTCTCTAATTATATTTTTAAAAGTTTGCAAATACAAAAAAAAAAGTACTAACACTGTAAGCATTCAGTTCTGTTATTAACATCAGCAGTTATTGGCTACAAGATAGAAAATAACCTCCCCACACTATTTCTCAGTCAACAGGAACTATATACACACAAACATACACAAATGCATGCCTTCTGCATGTGTGTACATATATGTACTCTGTATGTGTACACATGCACACACAATTTGATTTCTCCATAAAATAAATCGAAGGATAAGACACTTATCTGAAATAGAAACAAACATCTTTTTTTTTCTCATTGAGTATTTAAATTCTCTCCCACATTCCTCCCATCCCCATACAGAATGTTTCAAAAACTTCCGTTTAAACTACAGACTAACCTAAAACCAACACTGCATACACTGCACACATTTAAATTAATGTGCCGTAACTCTAATTATTGAGCCAACAGCCAGTAGCTCGTTGAAAATACTTCTTGATTAAGTTCTGTGAATTTCTTAATGCACTTGTGCTCTATAAAACACACTTTTCTGCGAAATCATCAACTCTAATCTCTTGACCTCTCTGAAGAGCAAGGCTGATGCCTAAGCAGACAGCGAGCATCCCTAGGATAGGGGCAGCTGCTAACAATGCAAGAATTACATGTTAATAAAATGCACACTAGGAACATAGCATCATCAGCCTTTTCTTTGGTATCTACCCTCTAGAAGAATGATGAGTGCTGAAACCCAAGAGAAAAGAGACAAGAAGCCACGACCCCACAAGCACTGAGCAAACCTTATCCTCTAAACTTACACTGACCACTCTGCCATGCAGCCGCCATACAGGGACACGGCAAGGCCAGGAGTGGTAGAAAAAGAAAGAAGCTGCTCTGATTGCCCTTTACATTGTTTCTTCTAAACCAGCACTTATTTTACAACACAAAGCAAATCAGTTCCTCAAAAATTAAGGAGATCTCATGTACTATCAACAAGCACAGTGAAAGGTAATGAACAGCATATGAATGCTGCCTGTAACATCCAGAAGGCAAGGACTTGTATTTCTTGCTCAAATACAAAGTGAAGAGAAAGGAGACATCCACTTTAATCCTATCTTACAGTATGAATCTGTACAAATCCCTCAGTTCAACTGGAGTATTATGGATTGACAGTCAGGCTGATAGTTATCAATATGTGCTGCTAGCAGATAATAAATTTAAAACAATTTCTGTGGGTTTAGGTCCTCTTTTTTTTTCCCCTTAAAGGGATCAAAACAATGAAACTTCTAAGTTTAATTCCGAAAACAAGTAATAATTGTAATTTTAATTAAAAAAGCAAAATTGTGATTCTTAACTTTTAAAATAATTTTTCCCCTTCTCTGAGGGCTGACTACACTACGTTGATTGCACCACGTTCTCACACTGGGTTTGGGTAATAGAGTTTAATTAAAATGTCAACGAGTTGAATTCACAGGTTATGTCCACTATATAAATGCAGAGTTTTAAGAGTCTATTGCATAATAAACTCCACAAAACAATTATTTGAAGACCCACTGACAAATTAATTTCCTAGTGGAATCTTGTCGAACTGGAATATTTGTAAATAATACCCAATGTTTATTATTTGCTCTCATGTAATATATTTTTTAACTTAATTCTAAACAAAAGTGTGTTAAAAACAACCAAAAGTGCCACCACTGTAAAAACTGAAGTCACTACCTTAAATTAAGCTAAGTCACTCACAAATCATAGAGAATTATGGGGTGACATAGCAAGAGAAGTAAACAGTCAAGAATTCAAATCATGTGACTAGAAAAAGAGTTCACTTTTAGAATTTGTTCTTTAAATAACTGTCAAAATAAATACAACTCAGTATTAAATTTAACATTTATTCACAGACAGGAAAAATAATAGCGCTATAAACAGTACGAATTAAATCACATTTTAAGTATGGATATACCATCTATGAGCTACCGCACTAATTCTGTATGGAGTTCCATTACAAGGACTTAATGGGAAATATGAATTCAAATGTTTTATGATGTTAAAAAAAAAGTTTCAGATTTCAAGGGCCTGTAATACTAAAAAAGTCAAAATAAATGTTGAAAAAAAGCAGCCATTGTAATGGATTAACTTACCAGTATCTGAGATGTATGCATGGAGTTGAACTGTCTCATCAGAAGGGACATTTGAAAGGTCATCTAAGGACTGCGTGGTGGGGGAAGAGAGGGAAGAAGGAAGAAATGGGCAGGAGAGAATAAGATCATGGACACATCTCATTTGAGAGAGGTTTTTTTGATTACTTTAATTAATTTTCAAACTTTCAGTTCAACATACACTAATAGCTTAATGCACTGTAATAATAAAACTAAGTTATTACCTGGTTACCAAATCCTTTTTTTTTTTCCCCTACAGCCACTAGGGCCCTTCATTTCCCTCCCTACACAGTTTCACATAGTTTGAGGACCACTCTGATATATTTACTACTTTCATTTGATATCTCAGTTTTAATAGAAGTACAGACACAAACAGTCTTTCACTGAACATTTAACAAAAAAATGCAAAAAGAACAGCTACCAGGATACAAATATTGTATAACAGATCTTTTGGTTATATCTTTATACTGTTCTGTTTCTTTCAACTGACTTCAAATTACACAAAAGCTACAGTGCAGTAAAAGTCCAAAAATTTCTCCACTCTACATAAAAAACAGCAAACAGTTTCCTCAGAAATATTTTCCCATGTGACAAATAAACAGGCACACCCTTAGGTTAACATCTGTCTCCCTGTTCAGCAATTATTTCAGATTATTTGTGTGCCCACAAGGCCAAGAAGGCCAACGTCATCCTGGCCTGCATCAGAAATAGTATGGCCAGAAGGACCAGGGAAGTGCTGTCCCTCTGTACTCAGCACTGGTGAGACTACACATTGAATATTGCGTTCAGTTTTAGGCCTCTCACTACAAGAAGGATATTGAGTTGCTCAAGCGTGTGCAGAGAAGAGCAACAAACCTTGTGAAGGGACTAGAAAACAAGACTTATGAAGAGCAGCTGAGGGCACTGGAGTTGTTTAGTCTTGAGAAAAGGAGGCTGAGGCCTCATCACTCTCTACAACTGCCTGAAAGGAGATTGCAATGAGGACAATGTCTGTCTTTTCTCAGAAGAAAAATGAAAGGACACAAGGAAACTGTCTCAACTTGCAATAAAGGTGGTTTCAATTGGATATTAGGAGGAATTTCTTCACAGAGAGTGTGGCCAAGTACTGGAAATGGGCAGCCCAGGGAAGTGGTGGAGTACCCATCCCTGGAGACATTTAAGAGACGTGTGGACATTGCACTAAGGGACATGGTTTAGTGATGAGACTCAGTAGGTCAGGTTGACAGTTGGACGTGATGACTCAAAGGTTTTTCCAACCTAGATAATTCTATGATTCTATAAGACAGAGGAGTTATTACAGAAGATAAGTAAGAGTCAACTGCCCTAATACTTTGCTTGCTATGAAATATTGATGTTAAATTATTTTTTTTTGTTTTGTTTTTAAAGCATCATTGATTATTGTTTTCCTGCCTCCCTACGTTACCAACCTGACTTTTTTTCCTGAAAACTGCAAGGGTTCAAGCTAATGGATATTAATGACCTCCAGAAGTTCAACCCAGACATTTCTGCTGCCATTCAGGGTCTTGGGTATAATACCTGTGTAACTGCTTCTATTTGTTCAATGCACAAAGAATAAGTAAAATTCACATTATGGATCCACTTAGATGAAATCTGCAAGAGCAAATATTCTACAATTGTTTTATACCACAATGCGCCCTACTAGTCTAGTTTAGTAGATGAATGTGTCAAATTAAACGCAGAAATTAAGATGATACTTTTAAACTTTTTCCACAAAACAACCTCTTTCAAATGCATTCCTAAATGAAGGTCCAGGAGATAAATTTTAAAATGGAAACTTTAGCAAACACTCAACTTCTGTGGCAAAGCATTATACAGAAATAATTACTGCAAATAATTGAAATGGTTGAGACTTTTTTTGAGATAAAGCAATGGAACGTTTGCATTTAGTGTGCCCCAGTATCTTTGACATGACGTACATTCACAGGAACAATTTAATTAAAATGCACATATATTAAATGCACACAAGTTAATTAAAATGCAAAAATATCACACCACAACCTAACCTTTCTTAATGCACTGTCATTAGGTGAAAGTACAGAAATTCCCTGACCTTTAAAGTAACCTTTCCAAGGTCTATTTTTCTTCATGTAACTAACTAACACAAGGGAGTTATACTATTTGTACAGAAATTTACTTTTGATGTGGAATTCAGCCAGGAAAAACTAATCTATCAGTATTCAAACACCTGTAAAAGCACTGAAAACCCCAAACAGCCCTGAAGAATAAGGACTACAGAAAGGAAAAGTTCTTCTGCATAAACAGGGCTTTGTTAGGCATTTCTGCTAGAATGTTTTTCACTCTTTATAAAAATAATAAATGTTGTATTAGGCAACTATACTGTTCAGAACAACAACAACAAAAATCAAGACTTGGAAGCATCGTATGCAAATACCTACTTATATTGCAACAGTACTTGATAGAGGCTTTAAGACTTTCTAGTTTAGTTTGGAAAAGCCAAGAAATTAAGCAGGACATAAACGCTTGCCAGATGAGCTATAACAAAGAGAAATCCCTACCCATAATATAGCATTCTGATATGTCAGGCTAGTTTTAGAAAAAATACTTGAGATGTTTGAAAGATCTTTTCAAGAGAATAGTCCATTGAAAGAATCTCTTGTGAAATGTTATCAGCATTGTATGCAAATTTATAAAAATTTAAAAAACATAAGTTTTACTTGTGCATCAACAGGATTTTGTGTAAGTTCCATCTGCTGAATCTTCTCTTTATATTTCAAAAACGTAAACAAGATAAAAACAATAGAAAATATCCCAGCTTAAAAAAAAACAAGCAACAAAAAACCCTACATGGAAACATGTTTAGGTTGACAGTAAATGTATTCAAAACTGTATTACAAAATTAATTATATTCCTCTGCATGCTAAGCATGATCTAGCTAACGCACAGGAACTCTTAAGGAGCTACATAATCCTCCAAGAACGAATTAGAAGGGCCTATGAATTACATAAGGCAGGAAATTGCATGCAGACTGCAAGCCTTTCTAAAGCTATAAGACTTTGAAAAAATACTCTCACATGCACCATCGAGCCTTGCTTATCTTGTGGCTCAGTTAAGAAGAAACAAGTAAGAGGGAGGGAAGGAAATGCTTAAAAAATTGTTTAAAAAATTAATACCAAAATGCGAACTTGAAAATGGTCAGAATAGGAAACAAAGATTCGTATTTTGAATGGCTAAAATCCAGATACTTGGATGTTTCCAAATCAAGTCCTAATTCAAAAAAATATAAATGCAATGAAATGCCTTGTTTTACAGTCTATTGGAATTTAATCCTTTGAGATTTCAGTATCAAAGGATTTGTTTTCACCTATTGTTACCCAACTCTGAAATTTATGTCTATTTAAAAAAAAGAATAAGTATAAGGAAGTATGTTTTTCTTAAGTTTACTATAGTCTACTAATACATTCTTTCTGTGAGAAACTATGTAAGCAATTCATTAAATTCAGGGAAAAGTACAAAAAGGACAGTTTTATCTTATAGGTTAATTGATCCCTTATGTGTCTTTCAATTTGATTCAAGAGCAAGGCAGACTTTTTCAGAAGATAAATTGCAACGAAGTAAACCCCCTAACAGTAACATAATTTAAACTATTTTATAACACTTTCTCTACTGTTGGGAAGAGGAAAAAAAAAAATACGTACCAGATTTATGCTGCCAGTAGGAGACCCGTTAAAGGATTCTAGAAGCAGCGAGGAAGGGGAGAAAAAAAGAAAAAACAGGTTAGAAAATTTTCTCCAATACAGGGCCCATATAGAAGAAATAAAAATGTGAAGCCAAAACCTTATGGAAAATTAGACAAGTGATACTGCACAACAGTTGTACCTGACATATAAATACTTTCAGTTCCCCAAAATGACATCTAAATGAAGATGTATGGAAGTTTATACAACTATAGATATGAAATAAACACTCCAGAGAACATTTCTTTTTTACTTTAAGCTTGTATCACCACATGAAATTGCTTCACTAAGGAGTCAGTGTGATAGTTGAACATTTTCCATCAGACTGATGTTTCAGTTAATGAAAAGAACTATTTTAGTTACTGACTTCTTTGGGACCACACTACACTCAAATACCCTCCACCTCCACTAAAAACAAGTCTGGAGTGACAAAATGGTTCCTAGCTTTGTCAGAAATCAGATTTTAAAAATAGTTATAATTCATGCTGGATATTAAAATGTTCTTTTATTAAACTGATTTTTAAAATAGAAAAAAAAACTGTAGTCCGATTCAATATGCACTGTAACCTGGTAGCTCTTTGACCCAGAAGTGTTCATAAGAAAAAGCACAAAGACTTGAGAGTGCTCAAGGAAACAGAATAAAAAAGGTCAAGAGTTAAGCTAACTGTAGCAACAAGTTATACAAAACCAATTTAATTAACATAAGACCGCTAAATAATTTGCTCAAAAAGGATGCATTCTTGTCCACTATGGCTAACAAAACCAGACAGCATACTAATTCAAAAGACACAGCAACTTTTGAGAAAATGTGGTAGACTGAGGAGAAAAACTCTTCTTCTCCCCTTCCAGGATAACATGGATAGGAAGGACAAGCCATGTTGACATTCTCAAAGTGAAATAAAGCTAGTATTTCTATCGTTCTCACCCTACCAGGACAAAAAATAGCTAAAGATAGTGGTTTGTGTTGTCAGTGGTGCTCTTAAGAATACTAGCAAGCAACCAAATGCTGGTAAATGATGCTAGCAGTAAATTCCAAAATACCACCAGGCAGCCTGTATGTTTTTTTTTTTTTTTTTTTTTTTAAATTCCTTTCATCATGAAGTTTGCCTAATCTTAAAAAAAATAAAAATAAAAAAATCAAAATGCCCATGCTCTCTGATGGACAGATGCAGATGCTTTCATCCCTACTCACTCTAAGAGTGAATTAGTTTTTTATTCAATTATTCAATTTACACAGCTTCTTGTTTCTAGTGGCAGGACTGCATCCAATATATTAACTACTTCATTAAATTACGCATTCAAAGGTATTAATTTGTGAATAACCTGTATCTGATCCAAGATAGATTTTGTCAGAGTTCTCTGGGATTTGTTAAAGAACTTAGAAGACCAAAAAAAAAACCCAACACTACAGGAAGAAATTAAACATTATGGAACAAAACTAACACATGAAAATTAATAGTTATATTCACGAAAGCTGGTTAAAATAACTACAGAGAATAAAACCACTAAACAAAAAAAAAGGCAAAATAACAAGTAGATAAGAATAATTTGGGAACGAATAAAGCAGGCTGTAGAAGTGTTATTAGATATTTTGTATATTAATGTAGGTTTTGCAGAGACACTGGAGGGAGTTCCATCAACAGGACTGTTACAAAACTTAAAGAATATGGTGTAGTAAATACACATTATACTGGAAGTAACTTAAGTGAGAAGAACAAAGCTGATCTTTACAGTTCTAATTTAGATTCTTCAGGTGTTAACAAAATGTATCGCTAGAGGGTAGTAAAGATCACAATCCTCCTTCCATCTCCCAAATTTTTCTTAAGAATAACTAAGTTATATAAAACTGTGCTTTAAAGAGGAAAAAAATATTTTATTTATAAAGGGTTCTGTGTTAAAATTACTCTTGATCCACGATTTTACTTTAAAGTAGTAAAAAAGAAGGAAAGCTCTTATAATAAAAAATTCAGAGGAGTTGATAAAAAACATGCAGAAAAATGTATAAAATGAAACTTCCAAAAGTGAAGGCTCCTTAGTAGCATGTAAGACCAAGGGGGGGGGGGGCAACCACACATCTTGAAGTTTCAAGCTCAATTCTTCACAACAACAAAAAGACTTCACAGACTTTCAGTTTTCCAGAAAGCTTTAAAAATCCACATCTCCTACGTACTTCTTATTTCTATTTCCAGGTGAAGAATATAGTTACGTATTAAAACAACCCAGCAAAAGCTGAAGTACCTCAGTATTTTGGAAAAAAAAAATTGCAAGTGAAAGAGTTGCACACTTATTTTAGTGACACAATTGTGACTAAGACTTGGAAAAAAAATTGACACAAAGCTAATAAAGTTACTACAGAAAAACTTGTTTAACTTCCAGAACAATTTACATAAAAACACAAACAAAAAAGCACTAATTTAAAATCCTATACAAACCTTTCGACTTATCAAAAACAGTGTGAACAATGTTCTTCATTTCATTTTAAAGGAGAAAAAAGAATATGCCCAGAAAATCTCCCTTACAGGTAGAGAGCTCACCTCCTTCACCATCATCTGATCCTCTGAAACTAGGATCCTTCAGCATATCCAGCTCAGCTAACATGCGCACATACAATACGTTCTGTTTGAATGAAGGATAGAATCTTTCATCCCGCAGCATCAATTCATAAACCTTATTGAAATAAAAATAACATTAGAAATATATATATGTACTTTATTTTTTTTTAAATTAGACAAGCTTTCATCAATAATACAGAAAAGGAAGGAAGACACCACATATTACTTTCCTGAAGATTTCCAGTTCAGCCAATACTGTATAATCCTACATCACAAAGATTTAATCACATCATCTCAAAAATTTATCTGTGTAGCTTGAACAGTAACATACTGCTTTCCTGCTATATTGACATATTCTTTTTTTCAGTGTCATCATATCCAATCCCCCAACTACCTACCCAACCAGCTACAAAAACAACCTTTATCATGAAGGTAACTAGCAATTTAAGTACCTATGAATTTTAAAAGGAGAAATAGATAGGACATGATATCTTAATCCCCTACAAAATTGTCTTAAGTGACTATGTTCTTCACTCATTGTTTTTTAAGCAGTACTTTGCAGCAATCAATATATATACACATATACAGACATATTTACGTGTAGTAGGAACAAATTTGTACAAGTACAATCACCCGGTAAGAATGCAAAAAAAAATCATGCAGGTTTGAGGATGTCACTTTTGTAATACATGAAAATTTTATGTTCTCTTCAGCAGATATCACATGCAAGGCCCTTATAATAATCTACTTTGAGCAATGCAGTTTTTACAACATGTTTTCATTATTATTAAATGAAGTACAATAAAGTGATTCTAAGTTCTACAGCTCATTTCATTAATTTTTAACAGAAATGAGTACATGAAGTTAATGACCTAAAAATCATAAAAACCTCTTAGACTGGATATGTAATTTACTGAAAGAACATCAATCATTCACTTTTTAATACCTATATATATTAGACTTGAGTGATAACTCAGTGTATGAAGGTATTGATAAGATTTTATCTTCAATACTTGCTGCTTTTGAGTGCTACACTGTGTAGCCTGGCAGAAACAGAGCAGTCAAATTTCTTAAAAGAAATAAAACCAAATACAGTAATATGTTTATACCTCCTTTGAAAAAAAAAAAAAAGCTTTTTCAAAGCAGACCAAAATTGTACCACTTAGCTGTTATTCTGCATAGGCACATTTTCTTAGATTGGTACATAAACACAAATCATCCCATAATTTTTAACCTACCCATTACTTTGAAAACCACGGACTACATATGGCCAAGCAACAGATGACAATTTAGAATATGATTTTATAGAATATGAAAGTGGTAAAACAGGTTTTAGGTTTCTGATTGAGTTTCTTGCTCCTCTTGAATGGCTGTAGTTAAATTTAACACACTATAGCCTTAAAAACTCCTATGAAATACAGGATGAATAGAGTATACCTTTCTTTGAATGTCATCAAAGATTTCAGGTGTTGGATCCTCATGGTTCAGTGTTTCTGCCAGTTTTGCTACTAAGTTGTCATCAATATTAACTCTCGGAGATGCCTGTCAAGAGATCTAAATCAACTTTCACATAATAAAAATAAGCATTTTTTTCCCCACAAACAAAATCCAATACAATTCTGCAATTCTCTAAGCAAAATGTATTTCTGCTTGATGAGTATATTCAGGTCACGAACTGTCTAGAACACAAAACAGGGGTCAGAAAAAAAAAAAGACAAAATTTGGATTGTGTATTAAAACTCAGAACTTTCAGAATACTAAGAAACAATTCAAAAACAATTTATGCACATCCCAACTGTGCATCCCAATTGTTCAAAGCAATATCCCAACTAGATTTACTCAGACTTAAAACACAAGTTTTATTTATTCATGAACAGAAAGACCCAGATTCAGAAACGAAGAACAACACAGTTAAAAAAAAAAAAGGTAAATAGATGGAGTTCTAAAGTGTCTAAGGAAAGACTAACAGCTTGCCAGTTCTATTAATTCCTGCAGACTACTAGGAACTGTAATCAAAGTAGCTTCTTATACAGACTGTATTACAGCTACCAGAAGAGACAATGTATTAGCATCCATCAGATTCTCAGTCATCCTTTGATATGACACATTTCAAACTAGTGACCATTAAGCATTCTTTTAGATAGGTCCAAGCTCACATACTTTCCCATTTTCTGCAACAGACACGGAAGCCAGCAGTGAACCAGACCCAACATAGCTAGCTGCTCAGCTGATCTACTTAGCCCAGCTGAGAGGCTGAGTTTGTTGGCTTTAGAATAAACTCCAGGATTAGGCGGCTTCTGACTTTGAACTGGTGTGTGTTCAGTCAGCTCACAAAAACAGTAGAGCAAGTTCTGGACAGTCCCATAGAAGACCCTGTTGATATGCTATTGAGGTGAAAAACCAAAGTGAAAGAAATTATGAAGAAAGAGAAACATTACAACAGATTTGAGGGATAATTTGCTGAGGGAAGCTTCTAAAATGAGCTGACTAGTGATTTTTATGTATACACAAATTCAGAAAAAGACGCTTTGTTCATAGAAGTTGACAAGTGTTTTCTTTTACTGAACGCTTCGTTGTTACAATACTATTGGGAACATTAAAGCTTTGCCTATCAAAAGATATTTAACAGGGTGATATTTGTGCAACATATACAGGTATTTGCAGAGGCACAGGAATTTATTTTGTTTCAAAGCCCAACCTGAATCTGTGTTTGTACACATACTATTCTTTTTTCCTTCTTTCTTTCTCTTATTTATTTTTTAATTCTTCTTAATCTGGGGAGAATGGGGGCAGCAGGGTGAGAGAGAGGGCAGGGTAAAAGGATGGGAAGGGAGAAAGGACAGCATACGCTCTAAAAATTTATCTTCTGTCTTCACGCTTTCTTTTTTCCTCTATGTTGTCCCTCAAAAGCAGACTTTCTAGAACACAATGCATTTATAAGATAGTCAAAAAAAAAAAAGGAAGACATTGACCGCTTGACATAAGAAAAGAGAAGATATGCAGGTAATACCCTAAGTTTTAGTTTGTAAACAAATTGTACTCTATCAAATCCATTTCACATTAATGTAGCCAGACAACTATTTGTACAAAAAGTTTCAAACAATTCAGAAATACATTATTCCTACCTTTTCTGATAAATATTGCTCATAAACTCCAACCGCAGCTGCTCTTAATAGACCCTTGGTTTGATTAGTCTGATGCTTTCCATCTTTTTGCCGGCTTTGAAGTACCTCCAGCTGCTGCTGTGCCGTAACCCTGTATCCTTCCACCGTCATCCAGAAAAACAGATGTGCTTGGCCACCAGTCTGCTGCATGTAATCTACACGAACACAGAAAATGGGCAACATGCAGGCATAGTTACAATTTCACACCTTAAAAGGAATAATTCTCTAAGATGTGAACTAAATACTGGACTCCAGGATCTGGTTATACATCTAGAATAGTTGTCATCTGGAGTGAGTGAAGAAAACAGAAAGTACTATATAGATGATATTGGTGATAATAATTAAAAAAAAAAGGGAACAAAGTCTAGAACTAGGCAACTAATCTTAAAATGCACACATAAAAACTGAATCAATCATTATCATGTGGATATAACAGGCTTGTGCAGCATGACAGGAGTTGAGAGGAAATTCAAGCTGGAATTCTAATCACATACATCTACTACATTAAAAGGACTATCAGCAACAAAAAAAACCTGACACTCTCAGCAATGACCATCAGCAGCATTATTCATTTACAGAAGAGCATCAAGCACTACAAAATATTAAATATGAATTACACAACCTTTAAGCCAATCAATTTCTTTTGTATATGGTTAAAAAAGTACATTGATTACAAGGCTGGTGAAGGTTCTCCGAGAACTTAAAACACAGCAGTAATTGAACTTCAGTCTAGTCATTCGTTCCATTAGTTTCACTGAGGCCAGAGAAAGGCAAGCAATAGCAATTAAGACTCAGACTCATTCCAATTATGAAACTGAGCAATTCTTGCAGTGATTCTTTTCTAAACAGAACAAACTTCTTCACTAACAGACCAAGAATGATTGCAAGATCAGTCTTAAGGAAAGATCAGTATTGAAATAAGCTTAATCCAAGTATTCAGAAGCACTGAGTATGGTGCTCTGAATTATAGAACCATTTGCAAAAAAGGTTTTGTGTTCCCTCTGGCTTACATATATTTAGCTTTCAGTAGATACTTATTATTTAAGTACAAGTATACAAACCTGTGAGTTAGGATGGTCTTTCTAAATTGAAAGATCAGAAAACAATTAATACTCACCCATAAAAAACTGTAGTGCAACATTGTCTACCAGAATATGGTCCAGAGGGACTGTGCAAAGTTTTCCAAAGTTTGCTGCCAGTTTCACAGTATCTATTTCCTGTAAAACACAGTTCAGTGTGTTCATTTTTTTTTTTAAATTAGCTTACCAGACATAATCAACAAATCAGACATAATAAAAAAACTTATGTTATAGACAATAAAGCAGCCTCTCAAAGCTTGGTTATTTTTACAGTCACTAATAAGAAGGTCATCTTCTCATAACTATTTTACTTCTTATAACTAAAACATGGAAGATTGCTGCTATATGAGGGGCTGGCTTTTAACACATTCATGTAACATTCATGTAATGCTATACAAGTCAAATTAACCCCAAATATCTCCATACTGGTTACGGTAGAATGAAAATGAATTGATATTAATTAATATCAGAATTTGATGGGGTGACGGTCAGCACAACTTAAACTCATCTCTGTCCAACTTTCTTCTGCTAATTTGACATTTCTTGGTATTACAGTAGCATTTCAGGGCCCAGCCATAAAATATTTTAAACGTTTTAACAGTCAATATGCACAAGATTACATTATCACAGAGCCACACTGAGGTCCAATTAAGAGAGTCAAGAAACTAGGCAAAGTCAAACATACTGACTCTGTAATAAATATAAAACAAAACGAACAAGTAAGCAGAACAAGATTAGGTTCTCAAATTTAACATCCAATCTGCCTTAGGCTTTTTGTAAGCTAAAGTCTGACAAAATACAATACGTAGACTCCATAAGGCACCACAGAATAATCACCAAGTTGTACCTTTATCAACAAGTTAAGGTAACTTTGGCAAAGACTAAACTTGAGACACAAGAGGTATGCACTGAAGCAGCAAAAAAGAACTAAATATAGGTATAGAAATACAAAGATTTGTCATCTACACACCATTTCAATTCAACTCTTATACTGAATATATGGGAATAGTTTAAGATGTACTGGCATATCTAAACTACTAAAGCCAGAATCTAAAGCTCCCTAAACATGTGAACTTTTAGAAAATGTCTCCATATTAAAACTGTAAACAAAAAAAAAAAGTGAGTTTTACAATGTATGCCTGTAATTGCAAGCTTCAAGCCATGTTTCAAAAAGCAGGAATCCAAAAGCAAAAAGCCAGACTGAACTGGTAAGTCATCTGCAACATCTCTCTTTCAGAATCAAAAATCATTCTAAAATACTTACTTTTCCTGACTGCAACCTCTGAATTCTTGAATCACATACTTTAATAACATATAATAAACTGTTTATTTGATTTTTTATAGTGTTGATATCTAAAAGAAAGAAAAAAAAAAGTAATGCAGATGAGTACGCAAACTCTTGTCCTGAAATACTTAAAATACTTTCATAAAATACTTGAAATTCAGGTTGGATGGGGCTTCGAGCAACCTGGTCTAGTGGAAGGTGACCATGGCAGGGGGGCTGGAACTAGACGATACTTAAGGGTCCCTTCCAACCCAAACCATTCTGTGGTTCTATGATCCTACTTTAAAAAAAACATCATACAGAGCAGTGACACCACATACAAAACACATCAGCTTTGCAGAGAAAGTTTTTCGGTTTAACTACTTTACCAATAGAAATGAACAAGAATTCTTCTCTTTCCATTTTCAGATTAACTGTTAAGTAACTGCCCATTAATAAGCAAAGTATTACTGAAATTTAGAACCATCTGTCAGGTAAGTTTCAATTCAGCAGAAGTATACATATATAACTGATTAGTCTACATTAAAAAGAGAAGAAAAAAGAAAACAAACCAAAAACAAATGAAAAGAACAGGTACTAGCTAAGCCCTACAGAAATAAAATACAGATGGTAAGAGACCTGTTTTTAAACATAGCATCCAAGGTCTACCACTTTTAGATATATACACATATATATAAAACGATTTAACAACTATTTTATACTATATTTTATCAGTTTGCATTTTCTGAAATTTTGGAATCTTCCTCAGGGTTCATGCTGGTAAACATACTCAATAATTAAATAATTATATATATGTATAAATATATATATGTGTGTATATATATATATATATGTTAAATAATACAGTACTAACCATCTCCCGCTGTATCAAGAGATCGAAGATATTGCAGTTCTTCACTTGCTTTATCTTTCACTGCTTCCAACTCTCCTATGTTATCACTTAATTTAATAATATTCATAAAGGCCTCATAGTTACAGTTGGAATCACGAATCTGAAAAAAAAAGTGTGAATAATGTAAAACCAGTAAAAGCGCAACGTTATAATTATAAATTATTTCAATACAACACTGCAAAGTGGAATTTTGAAGGCATTTTGATGCTTCTAAATCTTCCTTTGGTGCTAAAATTTTATGTATTTCAAAATTAGATAAACTCTGAGATTAGCACAATTTTTTCAGAAGTTCAAATGATAAATGAGACTGGACATCTGTAAGCTATCTACATATTTATACCCTCTACTTCTGTGGGTTCATGGTATCATTCCGTATCACAGAGCAGCCCTGCCTTGAAAACACAACCAACCTGCCTCTAAGCAAGAGTCAGCACCACCAGATGACTCCTTCCTGCACTATATAATACAGTCCCAAACCGCACATGCCCTTCATTCCACTGCTCTTCTGTAACCAGTTTTAGGATACAATCACCTAGGCACCTGACTGCTTTTTCCCAAATACACAGAAAAAAGATACCAAATATTTTTTTTTTAAAAATTCAGTTTGAAGTTATCTCTGGCAGACATCTAAGTCCTGCTCAAAGCAGGATTCAATTCAGAGCCTTCCCATTAAATAGTGTAAAAGCTTGAGAGTAACCTGGTTCACTTTTTTCCACATCTCACAGGAAAACTGCTTTTTAAAATTGATGGACGAGGAAAGAATATAAAAAGGAATTGAAAAAAAAAAAAAGAAGAATGAAATAAAGGTTGTCAAAGACACAATAAAAATGTTGGTAAGGTAGGGATAAATTAGAAGGAACAGGGCAAAAGAATCACGCTCGGTAGAATAAATGAACCAAGGAAAAAGAAACATGCATACAGTCAAAATCTGTTTCACTCCTCTTGTTTTCAAGAAGTACAGCAAAGCCACCTGGAAAGCGTCATTGTACTTAAAGATCTGCCCCAAACCCATTAACCTTCTTCTGCTATTTCCCATCTCCCATAAAAACAAGTAGGCAGAAATTGACCAGACCACTGAAAAGGTTTCAACTTTGCCAAGGGCCCCTCTAATTGTACATGTTCCCCATGTAAGTGTTTCTTAAGATACAGAATTACAAAAGCAATTAAAACATTCTACAATGTAACCACAACCCAGTGAAATAAAAGTTAGGAAATGTCTGAACTAATATCCCCTCGGAAACCCTAATTTTGATACCCTTGTAAATACTATTAAGCTATTTCAATGCTTACAATCATATCCAGGATTGCAGTCCTAGTATTGGCATAAGATGAACCTAGTCTGCTCCAGGGACTCACAGCAATTTGTGCAAGTGCAGGAAGCCTGCTGTACTGTTCACATCGTTGGAAACTGCGTTATGAATGCAGCGTGGGGATTTCAGCAAGGCCGGCAGCTTTACAGCATGCACACACAGCCGCAGAGGGCTGAGGTCTAATGCTGCCTTTAGTATCTAAAGGGGGACGGGGGAAATCACATCACCCATCTTTTATAAATGCTCATTTTGGTATGGAAATGCAGCAGCTCGTCTGCGCTGCCAAAATGCACTGACATGAGCTGCACAGAGAAAAGAGAATGTAGTGCAGATATCTTTGGTCTAAGTTAATGGAAAAACTTCTAAGAAATGTTGTTTTTACTTAAAGTAACAGTATAAGTAATAGAACTTTAAACGTTTTTTTTTAAATGAATATAATGACAAAGAATTTTTATTTAACTTCTAATATTATAGTGAAGCTTTATGTTTTATTTTAAGAGAAATAGTATCAGACTATGTATGGTACGCCTAGAAACGTGGTATTAAACATCTCATTCTCAAGAATTTTTTTTTTATTTGTTTGAATCTGATTTTATGTCAAAAGTTCCTATACGAACTTCAGAATTTCAGTCATATCAACTCCTGACCTTAATTTTCTGCAATCATCTTCATTCTGTAAGGCTTGTACTAATTTTTTTAAAGTGTTTATTCTTCCTTATATTCCCTGAATATTTACTTCCCCATCTCAAAGAAATTATGAAAAGTAATATTTGGGCCATCATCACAACAGAAAAACTTTATAAAAGCTTCAGCATTCTATCTTTGGATGCAGTCGGGGGCAGTGCTCAGTAAATAAAGAAAGAGGCCAAGTTACAAAAAAAGAAGATGTGTAGGAGGAAAGGGGAAATAAAAATTGAAATGCTTGGTGCACATGAGCAGCAGTAATTTTTCCATTTCACATTCCTCTAGAAGAAACATGAAAACCTTTACAAAAAACGAAGGTGGCCAGACCAAAGTAAACTTTGTATATGTATACGTGAAGCAATTTCATACGTAAGAATTTTTACTCTGAAATCCAAGGGTGTTTTCAGCAGAGTCATTGAATGCACACATTAAGAGTAAGATATACAAATAAAAGTAGACAGAACTTGCAGAAAGTAAAAAAAAAAAAAAAAAAAAAAACTTGACTAATGACATAACAAGGGACAATGAACTTTAAACGCAAGTTTTAACTTGCATTATCAGACAATAACATTAATTAAAATGTCAATGTTCTATTTACATTATTTTAATATAAGCGTTTTTTTTCTGCGGGTATATTTAGAGAGATGTCAAAGTAAAGGTTTTGTTTCTTCCCATTAGTTAAATTATTAGGAATTGTCATAAACATCTCTAGAAAACATCCTGAGACTCCTTAGCAGAAGCCAAAAACAAACACACATGCACAAAAAGCCACCTTACTACTTGTCATTCTAGAGGTCTCTTCAGCTTTAAAAAAAAAAAGAAAACATGCACGAAGAAAAAAAAAGTCAAGGAAAAAAAACTTTCAAGGTTACCACCATACTTTCAGAACAGCTAAGTAATACAGACAACTTTTGCCAAAGAACAATACAGAGTACAGTTAATACAGATAAAGCGTAAGTGCATGCACACGCACCACACCGACACACACAGACACCAGCCGTAATTTCAGTACTTCTGCCAACATTGGTTAACTTTCCTACTCAATACCTACCTGCCATGATCACAGGGAATAACGTAAGTAAAGGCTTACATAAAAATATTCTGGAAATATAAAGTCATGATAAATCTTACCATCCATATGACATACTGATTAATATAATCAGGATCACTGAGCTGGTTTATTAATGGAAGAAGAATCCCTCGGGAGAGGATTTCCTGAAAAAAATATAATTACTTTAATGTATTTATTCATAAAATTACTAAGTGCGACAATCTAAAAATCACTGTATCGATGTTAAAGAAAAAGCATGTAATAACAATTATCATTTAATGGGAAGATAATACCTCAAGAAAAAAAATATATCCATTTTAACATGCTTTTCTAGTGTTGCTAGAGCTACAGAAAACTGGGGAAACATTTCAGACAAACTGTTCCCTGCTATTAAATACTTTTCAAAATTGTTCATTTAAAATAATCCAATGTTAAGTTAGAACAATTAAAAAATAAAGTAAAAAATGAGCAGCTTTAAAAATTCTTATGGCGTTAAACCAAAGAATTAGGATGACTATATTTACCCTGACAAAGTATCGCATGATCTTGTTCTGGAAGTCTCCAGGAGGTAGCAATATATACAGTAAAACCTCACACAGATCCCTTAGGAATCCTAGGGAGGGAGAACAAAACAAAAAACAAACACGAACTTCTCAGCATAATTTTGCATTATATTGTTTTTCATCCTACCTCATAACATAAATACCAACTGATAAATCCTTAAAATAAAATTCAAACATACAGCTATATGTGTTCTTATAGTCCAAGCATCATAGTTACACCTTTCAGACTGAATATAAGCAGCAGTGACATAAAATCCAACTGAGGCAGCTCTACAGAGTCATAACGCCATGAAAAAAGAGCCAAATTACAAGAACCAAACAAGGAATTCCAATATATTTTCCTTCATTAACATATATAGATTGTTTTTCTGTCCTGCATATTTTGCCAATAAACTGATTTCCACTGAAATGAAGATTATGGAGTGGTAAAACGGATAAGAGATCTAACAAAAAAAAAAATCTTCAAAGCCACCCTTCCCTGTCAGAAAACATTTTGAACGTACTTTTTTCTAATGAAAAGATGGATAGCTCCATATATACACACCTAAAATATTAATATGCACAAATCAGAAGAAATATACATATTGTAAATAATCGTGCTTTGAAAGTCACACACTAAGGCTTCAGTATTTATTCATATTTGTAACTTGATAGCATTTTAATTCTGTCTGCTATACTAAAATAGCTTCAGAAGAATATTGAGAGACCTTCTTCATCTTTGGGAGAAGTGCAGACTAGGTCACGACAGACTTCTTTTTCCATTTCAACTTCAACCTCAAAGAATGTATCTACAAGTTCCTCAGCTTGGTCTACGCAAAAGAAAATAAAAGAAAAACTTTTCTGTAAGGATCAGAAATTTGAGAGTAAACGATTAATAAAAAAAGCCAAATATTTCACACATAAGATGCTTGCCAACTTAAGACTCAAAGTAAAAATATATTTCCATCATTATGTTACCTTTCATCTGATCACCTTTCTCTGCTATTCTTTGCTGAGCTTTTCTGAAAACTCGAAGATGAGTGCCAAAGTCATCAACAAGTCGTGTAGTGAAATAAGGCTGCCAGTCTGTTTCCTTTGACCTATCAGAAAAGGGGAGCCATGAAAATTAATTAGTTTACCTTGAATACAAAAAGCAATTATAAATTTCTACTTACTTCTCCCTGCCAAGAGCCAGAGTGATAGCAAACATGGAGAAGCAAAGAAATAAAAAAGCCTCCTGATCTCCTATTCACTGAAAACAAATCAAATATTGTAAAATACCATTTTACAACTCACATCTACACATCATTTATGTTTAAATTACTTTAAAGTTAACACTGATACCCAGTAGAGTATTCTGATTCTCATCATCAGTTTAAAAAAAAAAAAACAAAAAAAACTCAGAAATTGTCTACAAGCATCTACAACCTAAATGCTCCCCAGGTCTTTTTCTCCCATAGTTTCTGTCATTTTGAAAGGCACATAAAATCATTTTCTTCCAAATTTGCAGGATATGCACAAGTAAGAAAACATACCTTTCATTTGAAACTACCAACAACCTAATATTATCAACAATTGATTCTACACCTTACATGAGAAGTAGTTGGCATGAATCTCTAAATCAACAATGTACAAAGTGTTGGAAAATAGTCACCGTTAATTTGCATAAAACCATTTAATTACTGGTCTAAGAAAGATGCAGATTTACTGATGTGTTGTCCATGCCCTCCTAAGCGGAGCTGTCTCAGAAGGCAGTTAACCTGTTAATAATCATCGATAACCCAGATCCACAACCCGCACAACAAACAAATCACACAAAAACACTAGGTGGCAGCCTTGCAGCATTCTTCGGTAAGAGCAGCTACGAAAGAAAAAAGAAAAACCTACACTACTCTTTCTCTGTAGAAATTCACAGGCTAGATGAAATTAGAGATTATGGAACTAATTTAAAACTGCTACAGCTATAACCAAATGCAGTCATTTTAAATGCACTATATCATTTTCTCTCAATAATAATAATAAATTGCTGCAGGTCAATGAAGATATGATTTGTACAGGAAGAAAAAACAATTGCACAGGAATGGTGGCTATTTTTGAAAAGCAGTAATACTGAAGGAAAAAAAATAAATTAGTTATAACTTGACCTGCTTTGACACAAAACCAGTGCTTGATAATGCTCAACAAAGTTAACTTCATGAAATAGACAAAAACATTGTGATTGGACAGCCAAACCAATTTCAGTTAAGCACAGTATTGCTTCCCATATGGTATTATTCACTCAGCTTATCTTTTATGATTTCCAAGTTTATGACATAATGGAAAACCTAGGAAACAGTCAGTAAGATTTTGTTATCATGTACTTCTCCTAGCATTAAACCTAGTTCTACATCTTCGACCTTTCTTTCCAGAAAAGCACACTGATCTACATTTTCAAGGTCAGAAGAAGGGGATGCCAATACCTCAAAACTTGCTAAGAAGTTTATTATTATTATTTAGGTTACCCACAACTGCTTCTAAAGAGAAAACAGATGATCACTACAGTGGGATGAACGCTTGAAATCATTACTTAGTAAAGAAAAATATGGATATAAACACACATGGCTTCCTGGGCTGAGAAATCAGCCATGCTAAAGATAAATAATTTCCTAGACATACTCCCTACTACTTGATTAAGCAACAACTGAAATATATTGGACAATTAACAAACTATCCATTTGTTCTGAACCATGTAAGCTCATTTTTTAAGGAAGAATTACATGAAATCAATAATTTAATTCCCCAGATTACTACTCCTTTGAAAATACTCATTGCTCTTACATACTGAAGAGCAACACCGTTTTTTAAAAGTTTTCCGAGTTGATACAGATATTTGAATTAAGGTTTTCAAATTGATTTGTCTTGGGAATTGCTCTGCTGTTTATATGAAACAGACCTGCACAGAAAAAGGTGATGACTCATGCAGCTCAGTGCCTAAACTGCAGAAAAATACTATTTGCTAATCTTAGGCATTAATCGAAATCTTGAAAAGACTATTTTGAAAAGACCATGACTATAAACTTCACCTTCTTTTATTCCTTAAGGGATCAACAAGACTGTAGCTCTCTTGGATTATAATCTTAAAGTACATTAATGTTCTTTCTGTAAAATACAGTGAACTATGCCAACAGATAAATTAAAAATTGTTTAACTATTACCATACAACCAACAGAGGTAACTGTCCATTTGTTTAGTCAGTGTATTAATAAAAATACAAATAATCTTACCTGGCAGAAAACTGGACAAGTGCATACTGAAGAGCCTGCCTTATTTCCAGAAGAAACGATTCATCATCACTTAGTGTGTAATACCAATACTGCACATAGTCTCTCAGGGAAAACTGGATTACCTGAAATTGAACAGGGAAAAGAAAGACAAACTAATGAACAAAACAGGACAATACACAAAACAGCTTCTTGTGCCTGGTAATGCAACAGCAGTCTTAAAAGGTTCACATAGTGAACTCTACCATTACAAAATTGGGAGTGAAACAATAAAACTCTCATGCTAAAACCTCTTTCTCATATTGATTCATGTGAATTCACCACTGCTATGCCAAGAAACTACAACATACAGAAAACGGACTCAAATGTTGCCCAATATCCTAGTCCATCCTGGATGTTTTCCACTTACCACTCTCAACTATAATTTCTCAACTTCTATTTGTCTCACAACTACTTAGATATTACCTGCTCAATACTTGGAAAAATAAAAATAATAAATTAAATAGTCCTGGTTATAACTTACCTGTTGCAAAGGCTCATCAATTATATTTGCACCTGTCAGTCTTCTGTCAATCTTAATAGGTCTGGCTTCACGTTTCATTTCTTCTATGCACTTGAAAGAGATTAGGAAATTTTAACTCTGCAGGGTTAAGTAGAGCTGGATTCTAAGTATAGCTGCTCGTGATACTTGTATACTTCCAGTAGCAACTCTGTAAAACTTTATGATTGCAATCTATGTAGTGCATAAGATCTAATATTCACATTTCTTCATATGGTAAATAATGGCAAAAAAAATGACTTGCATTACTTCTTGCTTACTGTACAGAAGCAAGTTTGCTAAAATAACAGATCAGAAGGAAATAAAACTCAAATAGCAGTAAAAGGGCAGGGAAGGACAGCAGCACAAGCATGGGTAAGACTCCATCTTAATACTTGACGATGAACTTCCTGTGTAGCCTCTGGCAAGTAATTGTACAGGTTGTCCCCCCAACCCCCTCTGTTTCTTTATACATCTCAGGTTATTATATATGCCACTAGAGAAACTACTCTTTGGTACCATCACGATTGGACAGGCAAGTCTTAGAAAAGTAATTGATGAGGATGTAAAAAATTGCCTTATAGAAGGACTTGCAACTTAGAGCAGTTTACTCCAGGTATTACTTCATCAGAGCTAACTTGCAGCAAGCAACATACTGAAAGAAGTACTTGTTGACAGTGTTTCACTGAGTGGACTAATATGGTGTCCTTCTATAAACTTCTGGTGAAACTTGCAATTAGCCCCTTTATTTTCTGAGAAATAGCAACACAACAACCTACATTACTGTTCAAAAAAATCAAGTTTTTTTTTTCCCCCTTTTCTCTGGAGAAGAGAGTGAGTTATGGCTGTACTGGGGACATAGAGTCATCAAAAAAAATTTTACATATATATATATATATATTAAAAAAAAAAAAGATAAACAATATGCCCAGTGTTTCTATTCTACTATTCTACATGATTCCCCCTAAGTCTCTCTCATTCAAACAAGTTCACATTCAGTGAATGGTGCTGAAATACAAGGCCAGAAAACATTTCTCTTTTCAACTAACAAGGAAGTATTTGCTGTTGCAAAGTTCTACATACTTTTAAAGGCGAGGAAACAGTTTGATACTACCTCAATATGTAAAAAGTTGACTCATATTCAAACAATATTCCAGCTATATATTTATGAATTTGCAAAACATTTTTGTCTTGACAGTGTAAAAAATGCCAAAACAGTACAGAATGGAATGATTATATATTGCTACTAAACAGTTAAAATTGCCAAAATAGTTTTAAAAGTGAAGTTTGAAATTTGAGGATTGCATGCACAAAACCACATTTGGAAAACAGAAAAAAAAAAAGCAGCCAGAAGGAAAGAGGAAAAAAGAGAGAAACAGAATATGCAAGGTTAGTTGGTAAAATCTGAATGCTTATAGGCGCTTAAGATTCATGTTTGGGTCTTGTCCTCAGAAAGTCAGTCCAACCTTCTGCTCAAACCAGAGCCAACTACAAGGTTAGACCATTCTTACACATTCCTTTTTCTCCAGTGAAAGTTTTACGTATTTGCAATACTAGGTAAATAATCTTCCATCAAACTTACATAATTTCCCCTTAATGCATGGCATTCATTATATATATAACAAGCAGCATCTGTGCAAACATATCTGTACCAAATCCTGTGTTATAAGTTCTCTAGACCTTGCTGCACTCTACACATTACTTTATCCACATTTTGGTGCTCTGAATTGTAACCTCTTTCTTTAAAATCAAGCATTTGAACATTCATTTTCACTTAAAGAAAAACAAAACAGAACAAAAGAAAAACAGTACCAAAATCACAGAATCACAGAATGGTTGAGGTTGGAAGGGACCTCTGAAGGTCATCTAGTACAACCCCTGTGCCACACTTGGTCACCTAGCACATGTTGCACAGGATGGCATCCAGGCGGGTTTTGAATATCTCCAGAGAAGGAGACTCCACAGCCTCTCTGGGCAACCTGTGCCAGTGCCCTATCACCCTCACAGAAGTGCCCTCTCAAATTCATCCAGAACTTCCTGTGCTTCAGTTTGTGCCCATTGCCTCTTGTCTTGTCACTGGGCACAACTGAAAAGAGACTGGCTCCATCCTCTTGACATCCTCCCCTCAGATATGTATACACATTGATGAGGTCTCCCCTCAGTCTTCTCTTTTCCATGATAAACAGGCCCAGCTCTTTCAGCCTGTCCTCACATGACAGGTGCTCCAGTTCTCTCATCATCTTTGTAGCCCTCCTCTGGACCTGCTCCAGTAGCTCCATGTCCCTCTTGTACTGGGGGGCCCAGGACTGGACACAATATTCCAGGTGTGGCCTCACCAGGGCTGAGTAGAGTGGCAGGATCACCTCCCTTGGCCTGCTTGGCAACACTTTTCTGAATGCACCCCAGGATCCCATCGGCCTTCTTGGCCACTAGGGCCCGTTGCTGACTTATGGTCAGCCTGCTGTCCACCAGGACTCCCAGGTCTCTCTCTACAGAGCTGCCTTCCAGCAGGTCAGCCCCCAGCCTGTACTGGTACTTGGGGTTATTTCTCCCTAGGTGCAAGACCCTGCACTTGCCCTTGTTGAACTTCGCGAGGTTCCTCTTGGCCCAACCCTCCAGCCTGTCAAGGTCCCTCTGAATGGCAGCGCAGCCAGCCCTCTGGGGTAACAGCCACTCCTCACAGTTTTGTGCCATCAGCAAACTCGCTGAGGTTGTACTGCGTTCCATCGTCCAGGTCAGTGATGAACGAATTGAACAGGACTGGACCTAGTACTGACCCCCAGGGGACACCGCTAGCTTCAGGCCTCCAACTAGACTCCGTGCTGCTGAACACAACCCTCTGAGCTCTGCCATCCAGCCAATTCTCAATCCTCCTCACTGTCCACTCATCCGTCCCACACTTCCTGAGCTTGTCTATGAGGATGTTATGGGAGACAGTGCTGAAAGCCTTCCTGACTGCCTTTGAGAAAAAGAGCTTCCTATCAAGAATCCACATCTTCAGATTACTCTTCCAACTGAAAAGCTCAACTAAACTAGCTAATGCTGTATTAACAGAGTGACAAAAAAGACATGCAGAACACTACTGTAGACGACAAATAAACATTAACTGGAGGACAACTTCAAATAGCATTTAGTATGAAGGGTTTTTTTTTTCTGACTTACTACAAAAAAAATCCATACATCAGTCAACATTGGTAAATTAAGAAAAGTGACATACGTGCACCAATAATCCACACTCAAAACCAGAAGTACTAAATTTGCAACCATTGTACAGAAAAAGACATTTTATTCTTTCATAAAGCAACTGGAGCATACATACATATAGGGATCAAAAAAATGTTAAAAAAAAGGTTCAGACAGAGTAAGTCTAGAAGACAGAAAAAAATTGTTTGTAAATCTGCTCTCAAAAAAATGTAAGACATAAGCAACACTTCACAGTCACTATAAGCATTGTAATCCGTATAGCGCCAAGAACTTTAGTCTCCTAAAATCATGTTTCATTAATGGAACCAAATCATTAGTTTGCTGACTCATTTTTCAATAGTGGCAATAAAGCCTTAAATTTTTAATTTGGACCAATAAATTTACTCTCAGCTTAGAATCTACTTAAGTCCCAGACATCTCAGTTACACGCACACACAAATTGTGATTAGAAAACATGCTGCTGAATCACAAAGCACATTTCTTTATATGTGCTGCTGATAAGAAAGTTGAAACCTCCTCATCACAGACGACATGAAGTGCAGTGACCAACTGTCTGACAGCTGAAAGACGTTTCAACAAAACATTTGTGAGATTTAGCATCTTAATGTAACTAGCAATTTTTAGGTTCGTTTTCTCTATACTAATGAGTTCAAACCAATTAGGCCAAGTTACACCTGCCAAGACATATAGATTCATAAACCAGGAATTGCTACGAATTCCACATCTTGGCTATTCAGAACTTATTCTGTACTACAGAGATGCAGATTTAGCCAATCAGAATGCCTGAAGTCTATCTAGTCTATCTAGTCTAGGATGCCTAGGTCTATCTACCTGGTAACATTTCAGAAAAGAAGACAACAAAGTTGGAAAGTGGATCACACTGCTCCTTCATTTGTGTATGCATTTCCGTGATTTTTGCTTGGCCTTACATAAATCTTGGTCAAAGATAAGAGCTTCTACCTCCCTTAAGTACCCTAAATCTAGACTTCATCAAGAAACTCACTGACCACAAAGAATCAAAACTGGCAAAACTACAGACCCAAGGATGGAAGAATCATAAGTAGTCCCAACAATCTTGCAAGGAAAAGCCAGAAGGAGCTAACACCTCCCCACCTCCACCTCCCAAAAAAAAGTCTAGAAAAGAATAGTTTAGTAATTTCTAACATATAGCATTAGACAGTTGCATCTTAGTCTTTTTGCATAATGAACTCAAACAATAATTGAAACAGACTTTCCATAAATGCTTTAAAAGCTTATATTTCAAAAAAGAAAAATCTTGCATTGCAAATTCATACACAGTTTAATAGCTGACTCAAAACATAAAAGCAGGATCATTTATTTTGGGAAATGGGTATATTTCTAATTCTTAGAATAACACTGCTAATCAGTTTGAATCTAAGTTTCAAAGCTATAAAGCCTGATTTACAAGTTAAGGTCAGTAAAGACTCCTTACCTTAGGGATCCCAACTGATGTACAAGGAAGAAATGAATGTTCACACTGCTCAAGGTATTTTTCCGAGTTGCTTTTTCCAAATAAAAGAGTAACCACAAAACCCCTAAAATTGAAAAAGAAAGACAAGCTAGAACGATCTTTCTAATCCCCACCCTCTAGAAAACATTGCACAGTTACAAAATGCCAATACTTGACTGTCACCATTGACTACCATAGGACAGGGCTCTTTCAGTGTAGTATGCTACTCAAATTAACTGACACAATACAGTATGAAGTTTTCCAGTCTTCTGTTCTCATTCTTAACATAATGTTATCACACAGTAAATATCTATAGTCTATACTGCAGAGCCTGCTATGTAGAAGAACCTTTAAGAGCATGCTGCCTATGCTCACAAATATTAGAAGAGTGAAAAAGGGGTACATGTATAGGCTGCTCTGGTTGCATTTATACAAAGATGCTTTTACTTCAACGCTATGCAGAAATAACCTCTTTACAGAGATATTTAGACCATGACAATGTGGTAATAGCCACAAAAGCACCAGAAAGAAACTGATGTAGTAAGTGTAGAAAGTAACTACTGATTACACATATTATTACATAGATTTAAATGAGAAGTAAAAAGTTTTCGATCTGGAACTCATATTAAGCTGAAAAATAAAGTAAAAATCAATAGTCCTATCAAGCTACCTAAGAACAGAGAGGCAAAGTTCTCCTAGAAGAAAAAGTAAGTTAAACACAAGGTGTTGGGGTTTTGTTATTTAATTCAGCATATAAATTCTAGAAACAAGCACACTCACGGACCGTTTATTTTTTTAAAAAATGTTACGTTAGAAATTCATTACCTTTACCCCCTCAAAATTCCTCAATAATATTTAAATTATGACTTGCAGTTAAGCAGGACAGCAACTATTTTTATTATTGTTTTCTTTGTAACAAAATGAAAGCACAATGGAAAATAACCACTATAAGAAGTTCAATTTTGCTGCAACAGGAATAATTTATGGCTTATGACACAGGGCACAAAAACAAAAACAAAGCTAGTTTTAGTAAGAAATAGATGAAAACCTAAAGGCTGTGCCAATTATAGCGTAACTGAAATAGGGAGCCTTTGAAAAATTGAGCATGAAAAACAATGAGAAGCTACTGCTGCTCAAGACTAGTCTTGGGATGGTTAAACATGCACAGCTTTTTAAGCAAATATCAAAGTATTCCATTTAAAGGACAACTGACCAATGCTTGTGGTCACAGCATCTCACAAGGCTGTTCCATGCTAGAAACATGCTGAAATCATACATTCTTTTAATACAGATTGCTCCTGATAAACTATATTCTTACTCTTATGATTAGAATTTAGTTCCTAACCAACACATCTGAATTAGCCAGAAGTATTCCATTTGAAAGCTTTAATTCCCAAGCTGGGAACCTTTCTTTTCAAGTATTCTCGTGCTCAATAATTCAGAAGTAGGGAGGTGGTCGTTTATACTGTAATAACTCCAGAACAGAAAAAAAAAAAGCCACGCAAAATTATTACGGGTAATTTGATAACGTAGAAGAAAATTTCACTTGATATTCTGATTCCCTTACAGCCTATAGCATCTTCTGTATCTGCCAATCCCAAATACTTTCTACATCTACATGTGAATGAAGGACAACAAATTAAAAAAATAATTAAAAGCTCTAATTGCTTTTCTGCTCCAGATGCTTCCAGATAGCTTCAAAATCGTAACACCAACATTGCTTTTAGCATCATAATTCAGTTCAAGGACAAAAACTTGCTTAAAAAACTTCACAATATTAGTTTCACTATGCCAAGTTGTTTGTTTGTTTGTTTTAAATCATTTAAATGTTTGGGTTTATTTTATTTATAATCTGTCAATTTCCTATTAGAAATCTCAGTCTGCTTTTAAAGAAAACAGTATTCCCAAAATGCCTTTCTTTTTTTTTCCAAAATGGTTTAACTTCAACCATATATTAGTAACTTGTAGCAGAAAGAAGGGGAGAGGTACTTCCTTTAATTCAAAAGGATCAAAGCCTTGCAAGTAACTAGCTATAGATTATGACCATTCAGTATAGCTGTTAATTAATCAGAAGCTTCCAGTGCAAATGCTTATCCAATTCATCAAGAGGATATTCAATCCAGTAAATGAGAAATCAGTTTAGTCTTTTTTAAAATTGAATAGAACAGAAAAAGAACGAGACTAATTTATTTAAACAGTTATTTTTTTCCAAAGATTATTGGAAGACCAGCTTTTCACAGGGATGGATTAACAACAGAGCAAAGGTGAAAGGCAGAAAAGTGAGGCCTACAGATTTATCTTTTTCCTATCAAGTCTGAAAAGTAACAACGTCAGCTGAATGGCTTTGTAGAAGTCAATAAGCAGCTAGCTTCAGAACCAATCTGGTAGGAATTAGAATAATCAATGTAGGCAGCCAGACACAAATACATGGATATTATTAAGTATTGATAATTTTTTTTTTTAAACACCATGGAGCAAAGTCCTTTACATATCATAGTGATTGGTGGTCCAAGAAATTTTAGTTATGACAGTATCAGAAGCTTAAGGCTGCTGGCAGAGCCACAGATCACATAACTTCTATTTTACTTCTTTAGAATGCAAAGAGAGAAGGAGAGAGAGTAAGGTAAGAAACACACACGGAACATACACAGTACAAAGAAAAGATGGGTAAAAGACAGGCCCAACATCAGGTTAACAGATTTGCACCAATACTTGAAGTAGAGGCAACAAATATTTTATGAAGCTTAACACCTTGTAATAGTCTTGGCTATACAGGTTAAAGAGACAGTAGCTACCTCTTGCCTCCTGTTTTGAGTGGAAAGATCTCAATTGCCTTAGTGATGAGTTATCAAACCCCAAACTTTAGCTTTTTTGTTTTGTTTTGTAAATCAATCATAAAACAAAACAAAATTAAACAAAGAAGACTTTTGATTTAAAGCTTTTGTATGGACACACAGTATCCTTCTATCCATACAAACACAGTAGCATGCTTACTGCAGGCTAATTGTGCAGGAGGAAAGACACGGTTAGGAGTATATAAAAAAAACAACTAGATAGCACACAACAGAAGTGAAACAGTAGAAACAGATAACATTGATACAGCTATGGCATCATCCTTACTTTCCTTCACAACTCACTGGCACACAGTATAAACATTACGGTCATTATTAAGGATGCAACCAACTACAGTTCAATGTTTTCTATTTGAACTGCAAAATGGGACAAAAGTAGCCTCCCAGCTAGCGGAAGTCTGAAACCATTGATATAAGCCACCATTTGTGAACAAGTGTAAACAGCTAGAAAACTGCGTGCCAAACTGGATAACAATTCAAAGTATTAACATGAAGTTACAGCATGAAAAGCCACATCCAAAATTGTTACTTTGCTCCACATAAGGGTATAGTAGTTTCCTTAATGCTCATGCTAAACATGAACCAAAATTAGATTTTTATTATCTAATTTACATAACTAATGTTATATCATTGCTAACCATAGGTGAAAAAGTTATAACATTAATATTTGTTTATAAGGTAAGAGGAACAGGACCAAGTGTTTTGCATAACTTTGCATGGGAATTAATTCACAAAGAAAAGCAGGCAAGAATAACTTTAAAATAAACCTATTTGACCTAGTTGGTACTCCTGATTCTGTATGCTGACTGTTAAAGGATGCGTCACACATCTGACAAGATTAACGGTGTAAAAAAAAGGACCAGGCTGCAGCCTTAGCCAAGAAGATGTGCATTTTAAGCTAGACACTCTACTGGAAGGGCTAAGACTTCATATCTGTCTATGTACATAAACATGTAATAGGAAAATGGATACGAATTCTGCTTTAACAAAATTTAACAGTACCACAAGATGATTTTAGTTTTAAAATCAATGCTCAATGACTAGCTACAAAAATGAACCAAGTTGCATTGATGGACAAACAGCCAGCAAAATATGCCAGTCATACACATATCAAGATTCAACATGACAAAGGCATTTACTTAAAAACTAGTTTAAGTTTAACTCACCAATCTCGTAAACTGACTACTCTGCATTCTCAGACAGGGAATTCCAAGTTTAACCCAAGTTTAAATCCCAAGCATAGCATCTCCAGTTCTAGACACTAAATCCATTGCACTTTTTGGAATGACAGAGAAATGTACTAATATTCTTTACTGTATCCAATAAGAAAGCTAAAATGGTGTTTCAAAGAGAAGAAAAAAAATAAAGATAGCCCAAACACTCTCATTAGAAGCCAAGCAGGTTGTGGAAAATCAAGAAATATTGCTGTCCTGCAGAAGAGACGGATGAATGAGAGGAGGGAGGAATATGTCACCTCTCATTTAGATCTGGCATTAGAAATAAAGGCAGACATATACAATGCAAAAGTAGTGCTAAGGACAATTAAAATACATTCTGTTTGCTCCGTTCCTGTCCATAGAATAAAGTATCTACAGTTACTAATCTGATTTACTTGATGAAGGTGTTGCAAGACATGTCAATAAACCAGAAAAACACCCGCTCACTGTCCTCATGAATAAAGTACCTTATGTAGGAAAAAGAGATAGTGAGAAGGAAAGGAGGCATAATTACTTGGGAGAAGAACAGAAATAGGAAGTAATGAACTGAAAGTAACAGTGGTGTTAAGTGAATATTCGTCCTCTTAACATCTCTTATATACAGCTCTTTTGCTTTTTTTAATTATTTTAAATCAGTCATCTTTTTTGCCTTGGCAAACGTAGTATAAGCAATATTCAGCAGAAAAAAAAATTATCAAAAGTAAAATTTAAGATCAAGAAAAAAACTCAGGTCACAAAGAGCTGCTTAAATGAGGATGTAATTACACAGAAGTCACTACAGATTTTCACAGCAAACTGCTAATACACGCATTAAAATTTAACCTCAATTATAAAAAAAACTGTAAGTAGTCTACTTACCCACCCACGAAGCAGAGGATATAAAATGCAAAGTAAAATATAGCAAAGGGTCCAAAAGTTATTAGAAAAAGCACAACACCAAGACTTCCCCATCCCCATATGGAAAGACTGGTCTGTAAACAAGAACACATAGAAAAAGTATTATTAATATGATATTTTTTTTACAACTTTAAAGTCTCCAGAGCAATATTTGTAGTTTATTAAAAACTTGATACATTTTAACTGCGTAGGAAATAGACGTTTTGCTTGATAAAATAAAAACACTAAGTAAGAAGTGCATATTGCTACCAGCTTACATTGTGAGCCAGCAGTCTGCTTTAGCCAGGATTAGAGCATTTTTCCATTAGCAACTGTTAGGCATCTCTCACTTCAGATGCAACTATTACGCATAAAGTGTCAACTTTCTTCTCTACATTTTTTTTGTACACACTTGTTTCTTGAAATACCTTCTTCATGTGAAATTCTCCACTACTTCCAAGAAAAATACAGACTTTGCAACAGAACAGGAAAATATCACTACAATCACATTTACATGACCAAACGTGCAATTTTCCACAGCCGAGCAATGCTGTATCTTCATTAAATGATGCACTGGTCAGCCAGTACATCAAATATACATCAAATATTGGGTATAAATTTACTTTTACTCTTTTTTTGAAAAGAGAGAGGGAAACTTAAGAAACTGATCATTATACCGACAATTTTTGTTAGCACAGAAATCAAGAGCATCCAAACAATCCTCTAGTATCTAAAAAGGATTTCGTTTTGAAATAGTGAAATTTAATACCAAAAAGAAGAGAGATCCCATGACAGGACAGATTCATCGGCAGTGGGGGGAGACAAAAACTGTTTTGAAAGCACCCAGTGCAGCTGAAGTCAACCACAAGAGCAGCTGTGGATTTGGTGGTTTCTTAGGGCTGGTGCCTGCCATAACTGAGCAGACAAAACTCCTCCTGCAGCGAGATAAGGGGCATTGTGCTGCTACACACTGTGCAAGCACATGCACACACAAGTATATACACACAATCTTTATCTCTCTATATAGATGTATACCTGTAAATATATAAATGTATGTGTGTGTATACGTCCAAAACGCAAGGTAGTGAAAACCTGACTGCGCGGAGCTGTTACAACGGCTTTGGACCCTCACGGTGCTGCAATGCAGCCGGAGAGTGTATCAACTTAATTCAGCCTAGTCTACGGTTCAGTATGGAAAGCATGTTTCAGCCAAGGCTCAAAAGTGTGAAACTGATGATGACAAGTATTTATAGGCCACCAAAACTGTTCCAGCTCTATGGTTCTCAACTTTTCTTTTTTTGCTGGTGTCTAATTTACGCCTTTCCTACCAGTGATCAAATGACACCCTGATGGAAACTCAGACAACTGCTATGTCAACAAGTAACACTAAGAAAGCACTTAAATAAACTCGTCTTGCAGTTTGACATTTAGAAAACAAGCAGAAATTGAACACCAGATTTGCAGAGAGCCCTTTTTTAAAGCTTTTAATAGGAGGGATGGGGGACGCTTGCCTACATTTCTTATTTTTCTGAAGACTATTTAGATTTCACCTTTCCCTCTTAGGCACAAAATTCAGAAAGAAAAAAAAACTTCCTGAGGGGAAAAAAAAAAGTTTTCAGAATCCTATAAACAATGAACAGTAATAAAAAATAACATTCATACATAAAGCAGCCTCAGTTCTTTTCTGAAAGAAAGACATCGGGCTGCCCAAAAGCAAGATCATAGCTCTACAGAGAGATTGTTTCATGGATATACACAGTAATCACCAGAATTACTTAATTCTTCCTGTTTTATTACGAGTTTAATAGAAAGTTGAGATTGGATTCTGTTTTCTTCCTAGTTAAAGCTTTTTAGCAGGAGATGGAGAAGTTATATTGGCTTTTTGTTTGGAATTTGGGGCTGGAAAAAATTACACTCATCTACTTATTTGTTTAAATTAAAGTGTTGCTGCTCAAAAACTGAACTGAAAGCGATTCAGTTCTGTTTCAGCTGAAAAAGTGCATTGACTTTATTAGGCGATATTAACCATGCAATTCAAACAGCTAAAATGCTAAAAAACAGTGTTAAAATAAACTAAAAAAATCTTGGCCACAGCTGAGTAGAAGATTCTTTTAATTTCTAAGAAGTAAATGCAGCAGTATTTTGAGAAGACAGAGACAGCAAAAGAGACACCAATACAAAAAAATGGCAAACAACAATGAAAGTGCCATGAGCTCTCATCATACATTCTCATTATGCATCTACATTCTAATACACAAAGACGATTCCTCCAACTGATGCCCTCCGAAATACGTACATCCTAGAACTTCTGCACAGCACTACACACAACAGGAAGATATGCACGCAGAAGATAACGTTTAATCGTGATCTTTTTATATCAAAAGATCAGTATGCTTAATGGCATTATTCGAAAAAGTTGAAGTACCAAATATGGGATAAGCACTCTAAATGACTTAACAAAACTTAATTAAACTAGATAGAAGGGTGCATATTCAGGGTTGGATGAATGCATAATTAACAAAGAAAGTTCTCTAACTCTAATAGATAGAACAGTGACCTTTTGTCCTACACCCTAGCTTTGCAATTTAGCATATGGCTACAGAGATTCAAATCTCATTTGGTATTTTAATAGGATTTCTTAAAACTCGTACAACTCAGTACACTGCAGTAAGTACAACAGATACTGCCCCAATTCTTATATACTTTAGACACGTGGTGTATAGTCGTGTGGATTTCTGAGAGAGACATTCAAAAGGATGCAGCGATGAGAAAGGTTCCATTCAGGCTGACTGCAAATAAAGGTTCCTGTAACCTCACACTTCTTAAAGGGCCATTAGCAGCACGACTCCCAAACAAAACTGAAATCTAAGTTTCCTTTACCACATCGAAAGCAACTATGAAAAGCAAAGAAAGTCCTAATATTACTCAAAAATGACTATGCAACTCGTACTACCTTAGCAGAAAGGTAAGGTGAAACTAGCTGTGGTATTCAAAAAATAAAAAGTCATACCCCTCCTACGCAGAACTTCTTTACAAATAAGCTGTATTTATAATGTCAATTCAAAAAAAAAAAAAAAAAATTAATGAAGCTTTGTCTAGTCTTACTGAAGCTGGTTGTAGGGTGAGTATTTGTCACTCTTAACATTAAGAACAAGCCAGTCTCCTGAAGAGATGCTTTAACAATGGCATTTAAGTAGCAGCTCCCCAAAACCCCTTAAAAGAAGCTGACATGACCCCTGCCGAGAGCACACCCTTCCAAACCGAACTGTCAAAGTTGCAGCTACTGAATTTCAAGCAACTCCAGTCAACTGCCTAGGGCTGAAGAAATAATATCGGCCTTAATCCTGTGGGATGCACGTACGTGTGCACACTGTGTGCGCGCACAGGCACACGTAGACGATGATTCTTTGTTCCAGATGAACAATGCTTCCACCTCATCAGCTGGACCCGCACCGGCTTACCATCCCTACAGATGCCGTACACTTGTCCCACCATCACTGCTCCCTCTCTTTTGTGTCTTAACTTTTACAAAGAAAGACTTCTGCAGCATATTTGTAAGGTCATACCCATGAGGGGGCTAATGCAGCACCACAGAAGGCACAGTCGTCTTCTTCCATGGACTGGAATTGCTTCAGCAAAATAAAGATCAAATGCAGTAAAGGGTTGCGGTAAGTCAAAACTGCACACCAGAAAGACTCATTAGTTACAAGTCAGGTGAATATTCACAAATTTGATTCAGCTGATGCAGATAACAACACTATCAATGACACCTGACTTTTTTTGTTGTTTTGGACTGGGTTTTGTTCATTTTTCCCACTCAACGTCCCCCGCACCACAAAAAAAAATACAGACACCTACTAAAAGAAGTACATAAACTTGTTTTCTTATATACCTCTGCTTTTCCTTTGTTTGGCTTCTGCTTTCTGATTAATGCAGCATTTTGATGGCTCCTGTTGCACAACCACAGCTGATACAGCTGAGCTCAGACTGACTATGTCACCATCCATGCAGGACTTTGTGTATATCCATAAGATTCACCACCTAGAAACTATGTACAGTTTATAGACTAGACAGACATAGTCTTAAAAAAAACCATTTAAGAGAAGAAATACCCCACTGTAATTTAGTATGCAAGTAGTTATGCATATAATAGTTCACTACTTACGAATTAGCTAGATTATTTTGCAAGCAAGTCAAGCAGGAACGTGGCAAGGTTTTAACGTACCAACCACAACAGCAATGAGTTACTACAACAGCATACATAACTAGTAACTATGCTTTTTTTTTTTTTTTTAACTATACTTTAAAGTAGCTTCCGTGGGTTTCTTGTTCATTTAGTCCAGTGGACAAGCTTTCAGAGCTTTGCTTCTGATCCATCTTTAAGCAAAACCCTCAGCCCCGACACAGCTTTCACTGAATATTTGCTGAGGAATGTACAGCTGTGCTCAGTTTGCATTTAAACTGGTGTGGTCAATTTTCGTTTGCAACTGCAACTGACAGATACCTAAGTGCTTCTCCTTTCATGCAAAAACAGCTCCAGATGTCCAGCCGACAGATGCTCCTTTTCTTCTTGCCTTCCCCTTTGCCACCAAGCAGCAGCCACGTTTGTGTCTTGCAGAACAGACAGACAAAACGGCTGGAAAGGCTGGGCTTGGGAAACACCTACTTGTCCATCTACAGCTTCGGCAGAAGACTACTCATATCACACAGCTGTAGCATCCAAAAGGCCTGTACCGCTGCTGATTGCCCTTCTGAGCGCTTTCAAATTATTCTGTTGCAAGCCTTCAGTCTGAACTTTGAAAAAACAGGGTCATTTAAAAACAAAAACACTTTCTTGCAATTACTTTACTGTGTATATCTGATTATATCTGTGTATATCTGATTAGTGTTTTTTAAATGGCAGTAGGTGACACGTACCTAGCTAGATAAGCAAACTAGTCTTTGCTATTTTAGTACTTTTTCAATATGATGATTTGCCAAATGTATTCAACGCCACCTGCGGGCTCACATTAAAAAAATTGTCAAAGACTGCATATACAGTAGATGTCAAGTTTAATTTTCTGTTAATTCTCCACATCTGCGTTTTCACTCAACTTCCATTTTAAGTGTAAATGGAATGTGTTCATGTATAAACCTTTCTATAATTAAGGCAAGTGTCATTTTTGTCAAGTGATTAAAAACATTATTTTAGGATTCAAATTACTGTGTCTTCACTAGCATGACAAGTAGAATTGGAAAGCAGTATCAACTGGAGTACCAATTTCATCTGCAGTGAAATTGTTATGTTACACTACCAGGAGAAACATTTAACAAGTACAAAATAAACCATTAATATCTTTGTAGTTACATTCCTATTACATGCCAAATCTACAGCAATCAAAGTGAAAGACACATCAAGTGGGGTTTTGAAAAGAGGTCTGCATATCCCTAGTTCCTAACATCACTAAAGGTCTCTTCTTTTAACCTCTTCTGTCTCATCCTTTTGCCCTTTCCTGCCTTAGCCCAAAAGTCTCTCTCAAACTATGTAAAAATTAATTGCAGTGAAATCTATACAACAATTTACTGCTGCAGTACTCACAAGAAAACTCTTGGGAAAATTTTAAAGAGAAGGATTTTCATATACTCTGTTCTCCTTTTATTGCTTTAAGTTTAGTTTTTTCCCCTCCTTCACCAAGCAAGCCTAAAATATTAGAGGATGTAAATATAAACAAATCATCTTTTAAATAAAGAACATTACACAATGTTAAGTTTTAGAAAGTTAGGCCTGTGAAGTTTCTTCTGGGTAAGTGCAATATTCTTGCCGATCCCTCCTGGTTACGCAGGCTGGAAACTCCCCTCTTCTGTACTAAACAAGAGTCCAGCTGTCCCCGCTCCACCTCAGCTCATCCTGTTCTGCTTACGGCATGCTTCGTATGTCAAATGGTTTAATTGGTTAACAGGTGGATTAATCCAAGAACAGCCATGCCTAGCTCTGTTTAGCTCGGATTTTCCTGCTGCTTCTCACACTGCCTGAGACAGGAAAGCTTTGGGGATCGTGGTCCCCTACCTGTCCCCCCAGCTACACAAGTTGGTCTAGCAAAGTGCTTCAGGACAGGTAATAGCTTCTGCTGCATCCTAAAACCACAATCACTGCACTGCTTCTATGATTTATGACATTCATTCTTAAAAGTGCAAAGCCTTTAAATGAAAATATATGCTAACATCACCTTAAAGTACACAACAATACAACAGAAACGCAGTATGTAATAAAAAGTTTAAAAGCTGTCGTGTATGTTATTGCAATTCATTTTTATCAGAAAAATTACTAAAATAAAAACTGCCTTATTGCTGAATATTACTGGTTAAAATAGCAAAATTATGTTGTATGTTTTGATTAAATTTGTTTGTGCATGTAAGATGATTAAGAAAAAGAACAGTCTTCTGATTAACACTGGTTCTACCAGAAAGAATAAATATTTATCCCAAAACTTTCTTTTCAAGTGAAAAAGCAAAGTGAAACAGCCTGGATTAACGAGTCAAGGGGCTTTTTTGGTTTTTGCTTGTTTGTTTTCTCACACCTGCTCTACCAGCATTCCTGATGACAATGTGAAATTAGGAAGTGGATTTATTTATTTTTTTTCATTGAACCAGCCTTCATTTTTCTAACATTTCTTCTCTGGGCTAACATCTATTTTATCTACAGCAGAAGTAACTACAAAGGACAGAAAGCCTTGTTTCACATAACCAAATTTTGAAAGTGGAATATTTATCATGTAACTAGGAAAACCAAGAGGCCACCTTCACAGACACAGACACACACTTTCTGATCACAGGCTTGTGGTAAAACCCTAATTCTAAACCATAACCTAATTCAAAAGGACAAGGAGTCACAGGTTTAAAAGCAGCAATTCAGCATCTTGGCTGATGATGAGAAATAGGAGACACAAGCCCACTTTTAGCCAGTTTCCTAAATCTAAGAAGAAGTGACATACGCAAAGTCATTTTTAGCTTAATTTCAAAAAAAGTGATCCTTACTGACTTGTATCTAACTTAGTTTGGCCAGAAGGAAAACAGACGAAGGATCCAACAGGACCAGACAAACAGGACCAGGCTTATTGCTTGACAGGATCGCCTTAGGTGATCCAATGTGAGAACAAAGTAATCCGTCTAACTCAAGCTTGAATTCGAACCAGTGAGATAATCTAGACTGTTCTACATTCAGCCTCAGGATAAACAGATTACGTCTACTTCAGGTCTTGCTAGTGCAAAACTCTGGAGAAGGAAAAGAGGGATGATCAGAATCTCTTATCAAGTAACATTTAATTTTTTTTTTTTAAATACAAAAATGACACAGGATGTGGCTTTCTGTTCAAAGGCCATTCTTGTCTGGGATCTTTAGAAACGGAGAAGAAAGTGGAAAGAAATGGGTTATAAGAGATCAAATGAACACTGTTTATTTTTCTTAAAATAAATCCAATATTTCTTCCCTGGAATTATCACACAGTTTCACAACAGTGCCTACATGAAAATATTTTGCATAATCTTAGACAAAATTGTCTTCAAAAAGTTTATATGCAATTGATACTTCAGGAAACCTCAAAAACTTTAAACAATAGCCCATAAAAACAGGAAGTGAAATGAAGTGAAAGTGCTTTTTTTTTTTCCCCCACAAATGCAGAATTTGTCAACAACACGGAAGGATAAAATAAGCTCAATTCCATAAGATGATGAACATTTTGGAACTATACACCACAGCACCAACTGTGCTTTTTCTGTTTTGCTCTTTCCGAAATAACTCCTGAAAAACGTCCTAGAAACATCAAGTGTGAAACACAGCATGGACAATACCTTCAATTTTACAGAAGCATATTTAAGCAATATAATTATTCTCAAGCAAACTCCATACAACAAGTAGATAACTAATAAACCATGCTTTAATGACCTATCTGTAGATGTGTATGATTGTAGCTGAGAATTTGTATATATACAAACACACACACAATCCAGAATGGTTTAGTTATTAGTACTCTGACTATAAAATTAGTCACCCAAGTTTTTTGTTTGTTTCTTTAACCTACTGGTAATATATTAAATCTGTTATTTGATACTTGCAGCACAATTGTCAGAGTCCCCTGAAATACATTCATTTACAACTCTTACTTTAAGATGAAGCTGCTCTGGATGCGCTGTAGTATTTCACTGTCCAGTTGTGGTTTTTCTTAACTTTAAAGTTACGTAACACAATCTAATGGTTCCCAAATAATCAACACTCCTTATCTAGATAAAAAGTTACTTTAAAATATTAAATTAGCGATGGAACTTTACAGTATTTTACCTGAGACCGGGCTAAATATAATGAGATATTCTAATTGCCTTATTAGGTCAGACTATAGACGTGAAGGAATATAAGCAAAAAAAAGGTAATTCATATTAGCTACCATAATTGCCAGAAGGGTTCCTCTAGAAATAGACACCTCAACGAGACCAAATATTAATTTCCACATTCTCCCTAGTGGTCAAGTCTGTTATCTCTAACTACTGACATTCATGTCACATCTTTGTGGAATTATTTTGTGGTTAAAAGATGCTCCACCACCATTCCAAAAAAAAAAAAAAAAAGTAATTTTTCCTTTATTAAAAACGAGGAAAATTACAAACAATAATGTAGGGCTCAGAAAGGAAACCTTTGAGTTTCTGAGCTGTGATGTCGAATTGCACCTTAACTACAGGCAGTACTGGATCAGGAAAGTCAAAGCTCAGCTGAAGGCCAACACAGACACCTTCTCAAATTATACTGGCAGCAAAAGGGCATCTTCAAGAAGGTCGGTCCAGGCCAAGAGGGAAGATATAGGCCCACCAGCCTCATCGCGGTCCCTGGAAAGGCTGCGAGCAACCAACATGGATTTAGCAAGGGCAGATCATGCCTGACAACCCCATTCCTTTTTATGATGAGGAGAATGATGCAGGGAACAAGGAAAGGGCCTCAAACGTTGCGCATCTTCCCTTTAGCAAGGCACAATACCTCATTCTCCTTATCACCTAACTGGTGAGCTATGGGTTGATAAGTGGATGATAAGCAAAGAAAAAAAAAATGACTGGATAATGGGATGCAAAAACTTCATCAGTGGTGCAAAGTTCAGTGGGCAGCCAGTAACTAGTCGGGCACCTTCAGGGACCCATACGGGAACCACCACTGTTTAATATCTTCATTAACTACCTGGATGAGGGGACAGGGTACACTCTCGGTAAGTCTGCATACAACACCAGATGAGGGCAGAGCTGCCATTCAGAGGGACATCTACAGGCTAGAGAAATGGGTTGACAAAGCCTCATGACATTCAACAAAAACAACTGTAGGCTTGCCGGGATGAAATAACCCCATGCCATAATACAGGCTGGGGGCCAACTCTCTGGGAAGGAGCTCTACCGAAAGGGATCCAGGGGTCCCTGCGGACAGTAACGCGAGTTGGCAGACAGCCCTTATGGAAAATAAACAGAAGTGTTGCCAGCAGGTCCAAGGAAGTGATCCTCTATCTGGACATGAGACCACATCTGGAGTACTCTGTACTATTTTGGCCTCTCCATTAAGATACAAATTAACTTGGAAACCAACACACAATATTTAATTCAACCATAAGGGATCTTCTGCCAAAACAAAGTACATCCATGTACCGAAGCCACATACTCACTCTACCAGCCATCATTGGATTGGTAGATTTAAAAGTTTATTGGTGATCCTAATTAATATTCTGGCCCCTATTTATATAATGACTGGGAGGTAACACAACCTTTGAAACTATCCTCCCCTCCAAACAGTGCTCACTTTGATCTTTAGAAATAAAAAAGGAGCAAGAGCAATAGTCTCCTAAACAACTACCACCAATATAATAATGGACGTTTACTGTCTAAACACTGGAATCTGAGGAAACAGCTACAAACATTATAATGACTGCTTTAAATAATTTGGGAGGGGGGGGGGGATCTTTTGTTCTTTTGACTCCAAAACCTCAACCAGTGCCAGCACCATGAATCTAGTTTCAGTTTGGACTTCCGCTTGCAATGATCTCCCCTTCACTATGTCTAATTGCTGTTCCTAAAAAATTACTAACAGTCCCCCAACATCTGAGTGCACATACAGGGCAACCAGGTGATCAGGCCCAGTCAGCATGGGTTTATCAAAGGCAGGTCCTGCTTGACGAACCTGATCTCCTTCTATGACAAGGTGACGCACTCAGTGGACAAGGGAAGGGCTGTGGATGTGGTCTCCCCAGACTTCAGTACAGCCTTTGACCCAGTAAGGCTTCCCACAGCATTCTCCTGAAGAAGCTGGCTGCTCAAGGCCTGTATGGGCATACGCTTCATTGCGTTAAAAAACTGTCTCGGTGGCTGGGCCCAAAGAGTTGCAGTGAATGGAGTTAAACCCAGTTGGAGGCCTGTCAGTAGTGGTGTCCCCCAGGGCTCAGCACTGGGGCCAGTTCTCTTCAATCAGTGATCTGGACGAGGGGATCAAGTGCACCCTCAGTAAGTTTGCAGATGACACCAAATTGGGCGTGAGTGTTGACCTGCTTGAGTGTAGGAGGGCTCTGCAGGAGAATCTGGATAGGCTGGACCAGATGGGCTGAGGCCAATTATATGAGGTTCAACAAGGCCAAGGGCTGGGTCCTGCACCTGGGGCGCAACCACCCCATGCAATGCTACAGCCTGAGGGGAGAGTGGCTGGACAGCTGACTGGCACAAAGGGACCTGGGAGCGTTCACAGATAGCCAGCCGAATATGAGCCAGCAGTATGCTCAGGTGGCCAAGAAGGCCAACAGCATCCTGGCTTGTATCAGAAATAGTGTGGCCAGCAGGACTAGGGAGCTGATTGTCCCCCTGTACTTGGCTCCGGTGAGGCCAAACCTCAAATACTGTGTTCAGCTTTGGACCCCTCACTACAAGGGCATCGAGGTGCTGGGGTGTGCCCAAGGAGGGGCAATGAAGTTGGTGAAGGGTCTAGAAAACAAGTCTTATGAGGAGCAGCTGAGGGAACTGGGGTTGTTTAGCCTGGAGAAAAGGAGGTTCAGGGGAGACCTTATTGCTCTCCACAACTACCGCAAAGGAGGTTTATAGAGGGGATGGGGGTCAGTCTCTTCTCCCAAGCAAGAAATGATAGGACAAGAAGTTCTCAAGTGATAGGACAAGAGGCCTCAAGTTGCACCAGGGAAGGTTTAGGTTGGATAACAGCAAAATTTTCTTCACTTGAAGAGTTGTGAGGCACTGGAACAGGCTGCCCAGGGAAGTAATTGAGTCACCATCCCTGGAGGAATTCAAAAGACATGTAGATGTGGCGCTTACGGACATGGTTTGGTGGTAGACTTGGCAGTGCTAGGTTAACGGTTGGACTCGATGATCTTAGAGGTCTTTTCCAACCTAAATGATTTTTTTTAAATATGTAGTGCTTTTTAACCAGGATGATAATTAGCTTCAACTACAAAACTAAATGGATGTGAAAAGAGGAACCTCAAAGAAGCAGTTTCCAGTAGCCAAATAACAGATCCAGGCTGCAAATGTAGTGCATTTTAAGCAGCAGTTCAAATCCACTGAAGGAATACTAGAACCTTTCTCTGACGATTATGCTGCTACTCCGCTATTCCCTTCTTATGTTTAAACTTACTTCAGTTCTTTAAACGCACTAAATTTTCTTGCCGAGATACCAAAAAGAAACTGATACAAATGCTTTCACTACAAATTCTCAATAGTCTCTGAGATTACATCTGAGCTCTCAGAAAGCCAAATTTTATATGAAGGATGCTTCTAGATGAAGACAAACATGAAAACTGATGTTATACAAAATGACAAAAACATTTACAAAGCTACAGCAATCCTCCAAATTTCTAGTTCATTACAACTGTTTTTCTGGACAGAATATCATCCAGCTGCATTAAAAATATATAAAAAATGAGATCAGCATGTCCAAATTTTCCGGTAGTCCGTAACATCAAAAGATTTGCTAATTCTTTGCAGAATGGACAGTGCCTGACCAAAAAAAAAAAAAAAAAAAAAAGTCTCCCTATTTAACAAGGGGAAAAGAATTTTTGAATACTATAGCCTTTTTCAGTGGGATAAATGTAAGAGGAATATCAATTACAAATATTCCCAATCTTTCCCCCTCCTGTGTTTAAAATCCCCTTTCCTAATCCCTCCTTCAATCCTTATGGCTTGCCTGCTTTACCCACTTACTTCCAAGTCCCATTTGATTCACCATTCCTTTCAGTAAACCATGGTTACTCTGAGCATTTCTTTCCTGGTCTTCTGTGCACTTCTCACCTTTTCCTGAGCGCTGTCTGTTATCAACAAACCCATTTTGCCCGCTGCATCTGAAGTGCTTAAGCTTCGCAGGGTTTATCTGAGTGATTTGCACCACTGCTGGTGGGCTGCAGTGTGCAGCTCAGAAACCAAGGTACGTGTAAGTAGAGAGAGACCTCCTATAATTTCTTCCAAGTCTCTGCCCCATAACCTCAGTCCACTTGGCCTCTATGTACACACAGAGCCTGTTGAGTATCCTGATGAATATTTCAGCCTCAGCAGCCTCCCCTCCTTTCTCGGGCACAATCTGGGCCCAGAGTTACTGTGCCAGCTACATCCTGGATGGCTCCGTGGTGCACACACTGCCCACCACGGCACCGAAGGGGACAGCAAGCATGAATATCTGCAAATAAAATTTACAGACGGATAGTTTTATGAACTCCCTGGAACACTTCATTCTCAAACAAGCCTTTCCAGCACCTGAGTATGGAATATTTCCAACAGATGAAACCAAGTAATTTGAGTACCCAGCTCCCAGCTCTTGGTGCAAGCTTACAGAAGAGATCTAAAAACCTCAGCCATCATCAACATCAAGAACACTAAAAAAAAAAAAAAAAACTTGCCAAAGTGGATGTAGTTCACCTCACTCGTAAGTATTTTAGAGGCACAGATGCTTTCAGAAGTCAAAGAAGGAACAAGGATGATCCCCATTTTCAAAAAGATAGGAATTATTTTGGGTATTAGTTCTATTTTAGATGTAAATAGAAGTAAATGCAGGAAGGCACTGTGCACTTCACTCACACTGGATCACGTAGCCATTGATTGGGGAATTTCTGTGTTCCCACTGACTCCTCATGCGGGTGCCAAAAAATTCCTCACATGGTTCCCAGGTAGCTGCTAGACCTGACGCAAGAAGCAGCATCACACCAGCTGGACCAGGTGGGACTGGGAAACCCCCCTTTAGCAGCAGCCCAGACTAGATCCACTCATATATGAGATACTGAGTGTCATTCCACGTTAATTCTAACATGAAATGACACTCAGTATCTTATTCCTTTATGCCTGCAATACATCTAGAGAAAAATGTATGCCCTACCCCGTGACATCAGCAGGAAAACACAGATAAACATTTAAGGAAGAAAAACAAAGAGGAAGGAAACACATGAGAGTGACAAGTAATAAATAAATGAAGAGCCACACAGATAACAAAGTGGCAGCATTCACAGACCAACTCATACTGTTCCACACAAGAGCAGCATGGTTACTTTGATCCTTGGAAATCAGAAAAATACCTTGCATAATGCATCAAAAAAACAGAGAACAAGAAAAAACACGGTTAAGGCCGAATCTCTAGAAATCAAGAGAAAAATTAAGAAGAACGCAAGCAAAATATTAACATATTGAGATTATTACAGCAAAACAATTTCAAATAGAAAACAAGAGAAAAGAAGGTACCAGTAAAATAAAGCAAAAATAAAGTGATAGGCAAGAGCAGGCCATCAATAATTGGTTATTTATTTTCCTTTACTGTATTCTCAAATAAAGTAGGGAAGAGCTTTGGAGCATTTATATAAACAAAGTTTGCCTTTGGTCTCTATTTCTAACTCATCAGCTTCTCAAGAATTCTTTAAAAAGCTGTAGCAGGGCAATTGCCAACTGAAAGACAAGACCAATACTATCCAAAGTCCAGATAGTGTAAATACATAAAACTTATTTCATCATTAACACAAGAAAGTCAAATTAACGCAAGCATGAAGCAGAAAAGAGATAACGTCATGCCATAAAGCAAGGCACTCAGTGCTCGTACACAAACAGTGCAAGTAAATTATGTTTAGCACAGCTACTGAGTACTCAATTTAGAAAAAAAGGAATGAAAATTTAAAATAAAGACTTACTCTCCCAGCAACCTAGCACTATAAAGATACATCTTTGTATCAAAACAATGACAGGTACTTTCACACAAAACAATCTCCCCCACAATAATCTTAAAATTATACATAAGCAATAGATGAACCATAATAAGCCCCCTTTTCGTTGTTTTGCAATGTACCCTAAGATTAAATCTGTAAATGAGATGTTAAATCACAAGCTTTAAGATCATCATATTAAAAGATTTTTCTTTACAGAAATGAATTTCAATTTGTTAGCACTGTGATCAGAAATGCTTGTTTGAATATACAAAATATTATAATAAGCGTATTTCTTCCAATTATGTTAAAAGAAGCTTGATACCTCGAACAATAGGTAGCAATATTAAAAATTAAAGTAAAAACTATTAACAAATATGCCAACATATGCTGGAAAAAACGCTCAGCATAGCATTTGAGGAAAAAATTGCACACAAAAATACAGGTGCAATTTCAAGCACATACATTTTCCTTATCTACCAAAAGAACTAGCAAGACATCACAAAAATCATTAGATATGCTTCAGGAAGATGCTATATGATGCCATAATACAACACTCAGGAAAACTCTGAAAATAAACTAAGTCTGGAGTTGTTACAATGGAATACAGAGGTGTAGGTGAAGAGGTGTCAGCCTCACAAAGAAGAAAGGATCCAAGACAACTCTGGTCAGCCTGCAGCAGCCGTTCTTAGAACAGCAATGAGCAAGGTTTCACCATGCCCTTAAGTCAAACAGTTCCAAGATGATTTTTATGATCAGCAATACTTTAAAACAAACATTCTTTCTACAGTTACACTGGCTGGATACTTCCTTCCTCAAGCACCAGATTTTTAGCTTATCCCCGTGGTCTGGAGTGCCAGATTCTGACCATGGGATGACCGGGAACATCAGGCACGTTCTGCCCATGCTTTCAGTGCTGATTATGAGCTATGAGAGGAGTTATGCCAAGTCTGAGGCACTGTTTCATAACCAGTTGGTTAGCTGTAACACGAATTTCACGATGAACTTCGAGAGTATCTTCTGCTTGGCCCTCGTCTGACAGCATCAGCAGGAAGAGTGGAAGCGCGGAGCATCCCACAGGATGTGTAGCAATGCAAACTTCCTGCTCGAGCCTAACCTAGAGTGCCTTATATGGAGGAATAAGAGTGCCTCTTATATAGAGGAAGAGACACGATAAATATGAATCACATGGTAATAAAAGCAGCTGACTCTGTACAAAGCAAGCCAGATCCCAAATTCATGAATATTCTTGGAAAGAAAACGTGTGTAGCCCATCTTCTGACCAAAAACTCAGACTGCGATACTTAACTGAACGCTCTAGACATCAATGTTCTCAACAGGTACCTGTGAGCCTCTAGTCAGGCCATATCGCCCCTCTCTTGGAAAAAAAAAAAAATCATAGCACTACTCCCACCTGTAAAACAAAAATCAGTTCTTGATAGATAATAGTTCTAAATACCAAGAGTTCTTCTAACCAAGCCAAGCTGCAGTATGTGCATCACGTTTGCCATTTGATGCAAGAAGGGACTTCAGTGCAAAAGTGAGCAAGCAGAGATTGCAGAGGTTTCTCTTCTCCTGCTGGCACCTGGCAGACTGACTCCTACTGAGGTTCAAATGGGTCTTAAATCTCATGCTCACTGTCTGAGAAACTATGCAAACCTGCAGGACTCCAGAAGTTTCAGGGCCACTGATGAAATGGCCTCAAACTAAAATACTACTGAAGTAACCACTGCGGTCAAACTCCGTATCCTGTTTTACGAAGCACTTTTAGAAAATCCTCCTTGAACAAAACCAGCTGAAAATTTGTGGGGCTTTTAAAATGCCAATTGATTAAATTCACAAGTAAAGTTGTCTTAGAGAGCTTTCACTGAGATCACATCCCCTGCAAAACACCAAGCAACACTAAGTCCTTCAGAAATCTACTTCTCTTCTCTAAGGATTTCAGAGCTATTTCTGTTTCTGAGCAAGAATAAAATGCTTGACAGATACTCCTGAACTCTAGCAGGATAGAAATTGACTTATTTCCAAAATAAATGACAGTTATAAAAGAAGTCGGCTAGATGAACATACCCACCAACCACGCTTACTCACATTATAAGCCAATGTCTATTTCACCTCATACCCATAATCACAATTACCCAATTAAAGTGTAATACAATAAAAATCATGTAAACAAGGGTAGTGATCTTGTCAAAATATTCCAATATGGTTACATCATGAAGTAACGCCTCATTTTTTCAGTTCAGAAATGAAATATTACTGATTACTTATGGAATAATAATTAAAAAAAAGAGAACAAGCAATTAAGCCCAAGATCTTGATGTCTTGCGCTTCTTGAAGTTTCTCTCTCATGTAACTGAAAGTGCCAATTACAATTGATTTTTCTATTATTCCAGCCTTAGTACTTTCAGCCAAGTGACAGTGAAAGGTGTTAATGGGACTTGAAAATATTAGTTCTTAAAAGTGTTGCCAATAGCCTGCATACAACTCCAATGGTTTCTCATTTCTAATAATAGCAATGCTCCTCATGTTAGTTCAGATGAAAACCTGCTTTGTCATCTCCGTAAGGGTGGGGATAAAGGGACAAACATATTTAAACCAGAGATAATTCCCTAGAGCACTACCAAACAGAGGAAATCAACATTTAAGCTCCTTAAGCTATCTAACCAGGCAAGCTATTACAATTTCTACTGAATTAAGAAGCTTCACACTTTTCCTCTTCCACACTGTTTTGGGGAATTGCACAGACTGACATTTTAGAACTGATGCAAAACTCCATTAGACCTAATCACTTTATGACCACCTATATAGGAATAGCCATAGAATCACAGTGTGGTTTGGACTGGAAGGGATCTTAAAGACCATCTAATTCCAACCCCCTGCCATGGGCAGGGACACCTCCCACCAGACCAGGTTGCCCAAAGCCCCATCCAGCCTGGCCCTGAGCACCTCCAGGGATGGGGCATCCACAGCTTCTCTGGGCAACCTGTGCCAGTGCCTCACCTCCCTCTGAGGGAAGAATTTCTTCCTAACATCTAATCGAAACCTACCCTCTTTTAGTTTAAAGCCATTACTCCTTGTCCCATCCCTACACCCCCTGACAAAGAGTCCCTCCCCAGCTTTCACGTAGGCCTCCTTTAGGTACTGGAAGGCCGCTATGAAGTCCAGAGGGTTTAGATGTTAACTGTGTTTAGCAGTTTAGCAGTTAACTGTGTCCTGCATCTTTCAGGGTTGGAGGAACATGTACATTACAATGTACTACTGTTTCAGTAAGGCTAATTCATTATTATTCTAAAGCAAGTTAAAACAAGCTGCTAAGTCAATCTTTATTCTTAAAGTCAGGATAATTTCCTTGGTCTTCCCCAAAAACAGCTCTCAGTGGTCTCAGCCATCAAAGTTTAACGAGAATAAAAGTTTGCTATACATCTTTTATAAATAAAAAGTAGTTTAACTGAAAGGTAATTTATCTGTGCTTGGTGAATTATCTTGACTGGTTGCAATAAATATCAACAAATCAGAGCTCATTTTACATTGCTTATTTTCAGTTGCAGACAAGAAAAAGTAACTTTTCCTACTCTGTCAAATTTCAAAAAGCTTTTCAACTGTCACTAGCTAGTGACTGCAAAGTCTCTCTGCTAAAAAGAGAATTGAACTGTTGAAAATTTAGCTGCTGATAAATTCAGAGGGATGCCACCACTAAGAATCTCAAACCAGTTTAATAAGAAAAACATTGGAGAAGAAGCTGTCGAAAAATTGAGGAGCATGCTTACGCTTCCAGAGAGGCAATACTGACTGCAAACTCAATTGCGGGTTGTCAATTATAAATAAGCTCTGAAACTTCTTGTAAACTAAGTCTCGCTGAAATCCTATTTTGCCCCCATCTGAATTTAAGATAAAATTAAGCAGCATAAGACACAGTTGTTAAGCACCAGCCTTGCTGTGCCAAGGGCTGTACAGTTGCCACTGCACAGAAGTCAAGAATGGTGAAGGCAGCCACCTGAAAACACACGAGATGGACAAGGGCAACTCGTATCCATCACAGCTTCATCGGAGGAGAAAACCAGTGCTGAGTGCTGAAGCAGTAAGTCGCGTGGGAACAGGCCACGCTGAGTCTTGAATGGCAAAGGAGACATCTGATGAGTAAGAAAAAGGGAACAAGTGAAAAGACACAGAAAGGTCAACTAGAGAAACAGCTGTTGCAGCAGCACTCTGAACACCTACAGACAGAACGCATCGCCACGACCACAAAAGTGAGTTCCAATGGCCAAAAAGACGACAAGAAGTTGGGGAGCAGCCTTTGCTAGGTAGGTAAATAAGAATGTGTCTGGCATCCAACAATGTGATTTGTGATGCAACTAAAATAAGACCTGCAGTAAGGGGAAAAAAAAAAAATCCAACCAACTACCCAGTATTTTTTTCCTGACAGGAAGTGCGATCTTCCCCTGAAATTACTGATTACAAGGCCCTAATTCTAACCACATCAGAACTGGCCTGAATCTGCTGCGGTCTGCATATATGGATACAGTCAAAGGATGCAGGAAGCCGATTCTGAGAAACTAAGTTACATTTTAACTGTAAGATAACAGCACATGCAGAACCAGATCCTGCCTCATCTTCGCACTTAAAAATGCGAACTTAAATATTTTGCTTAATTATATTGAATTCATAAAACTAGCAGTTATAGCAGGATATTTTTCCAAGTTTTTAATGAGCCCAAAATTGACGGTGATCTTGGCCATTTTAGGCAGTAGCCAACTACCCACGTCCACAAAAATCCACCAAATTAGGTTTTTTATTTTTTTCTAATCTCGCTTCACTGTATGCTTTTAAATAAACAGTTACTCTGTGACAGAAAAAAAAGACCTACTGGCTGTCTGGCGTTCACCCTCCCTAAAGTTAGTTAGTACAGCCTTCATATTTTAGGAAATACCGCATCCAGATATTAAGATAAATTTAGGCAGCCTAAAGATGCATGCAGTTCTCCCTATTGTCCTCCTCTAATGCCAGTCCACCATACATTCCAATTAACTTTTCACTAATAAAGTGTTTTTGTTTTTTTAAAAAAAGGAGATTTAAGTGTTTATAGAATACTGTATATGCATCAGTAGGCTTGAGGCAATCTGCATCTTCCTGCCAAGTGTGAAACAGTTCGCAGGCATGCACGCAGTTTTCACAAGGTGATTTAGTTACCAAGTCACTCAAGTCACCATCAGAGCAGCCAAAAAAAGCACACTGAGAAGGACTCCTTCCAGTCTGTATGTCAGAAGAGTTTTCTTGTTTGCTTCTAAATTGCAAACACTGCTGTGGCCATTCCAGAGCTGTCTGGTTGTTTGAAGAACTCCTCCCCACGACTGCTGTTCAGGTGAGCAATCAAAGACTGCCTACAACTTTGCTAGACGCCCCCAAAATTTTAAAAATTTGTTTTCTTGGAAGACACCAAGCCTGCAATGCTTCAAAGCATCTTGTCTACAAAGATTTTGTGATGAGAACAAGTAGTAGAGCACGTCAGAACCCAGTCCTCCAGGTACCAAGGCTAAGTATCATAACCGGTCATAACAAACACAAGCTTCAGGTTTTACCTCCAAAAGCCAATGGAATAAGTGGCACTGGTATAGCAGCGTGGGTGATACGAGACAAGAATTTTCAAGTCCAAGACAATAAAGTGTCCTGAAATAGGCACACACAGCCATCACCAAACAGAACAAAAAGTCAGGTGTGAGGCACCAACCCAGAACATTCTATGACACCCTTAAAATAATCTCAATTGCAAGTATTAATGCTTGTACACATCATCCCTACCAGGGCTATTTCATGCAGACCACTAACTCTGACTACCCATCACATACCCCGCGTGCAAAAATAGGTCATGTATTTTTACATGTTTAAGTCACTTGGCAGATGTTACCCTCCTGGGGAGATTTGAGAGCTCATAACTCCACAAAGCCACATTTCTAATGCCCTGAAACTCTGATGCAAATTCAAAGCTTCACTGTACTTCCTTAGCTATCACTGAGGAAAGCAAAGCTAAATTTTCCAGGTGTCAGAAGGCACGTCTTCATCCTGTAAGATGCTTAAGTTTTAAGACAATTTATTTTTGGACAAATAACCTTCACTGCAGGATCAAGCGATAAATTACAAAACACATAATGCATGTAACGTAGTCATCACGTTTGGGAAGCGTCTGTATGCCAGACACCTTGTTGACCGATTAAAAATAGAAAATCAATCTGTCTTTGGAGAGAAGACCAAGTACAGAGGAAAGTCTCGCTTAGTGTGACTGACACACAACGCGAGCCTCCCCCTTGGGCATCACCTTTTGGCACGGGAGCCCCTCCTGACCCACGCAGACCCTCAGACAGAGATTTGTCTCATATCCGTCTGTCTGATTTTGGGCTGAGACCCCCGAGCAGGGAGATGCAGCTCACTTCTACCAACTGCCCACAGCCAGAAACTCCAGCCAGGGCAGAACTGCTCGGCTTAAGCCTTTGGAAGGAGAAAGAAAACGCGGAGCCTTGACTAAGCAAAGCCACCGCAGCGGGGCGGGTCGGAGGGGCTTCGGCGGGGGCCGGGCGGCGCATCCCCCCGGCGCGGCCTAGGCAGGCCTCCCGGCCAGGTGCGGCTCTCCCTCCCCGAGCCGCCGCCCCGCGGCCTCTCGCCGGGCAGGGTAAAGGGGCCCGGGAGGGCCCTGCCGGCTCCTGGCGGAGGAGAGGGGCGGAGGCAGAGCGCTAAGAGGGGCCCGGCGCTGGCCGGTGCGAGCAGCCGAGGCCCCGGCCGACAGCAGCCCCTCGTCCCCCGGGGACCGCCGCGCGGGGCTGCCCGCCCGGCCGTGCGGAGAGCCGCTCCCTGCCCTCCCGTCCCCCCCGCACCCCGGCGGGCCGGGGCAGGGCTCTTACCTCTGCTAACATTATTACCCCGCTGCGGCGTCTCCGCGGCTCTAGCCCCGCAGCATGGTGAAGGCCGGCGGCCGCGCGGAAAGTTCCCCCCACCCTGCGGCCAGGCGAGCCCCGGGCCGCCTCCCTCAGCGGCCGCCCGCCGCCCCCAGCCCCGCAGCCGCCCCGGTAGCTCGGCCCCGAGCGGCCGCCATCTTGCGAGGGCTCCGTGCGCCGCCGCCGCCCGCCCACGGGGGCCGCCCCCGGCCGGGCCCGATCCCTCCTCCGTTCCCTCCTCCCCTCCTTCACCAGCCCGCCGCTGTCCCTACCTGGGCCGGGGGGGCCATGGGCAGCTCGGCTACCCCGCCGGGGACCGGGGCAGGCCGGTGAATGCGGAGCCGGGCAGGGCGCAGGTCGGGCAGTGCCTTCGCGGCGGCGGGAGCCCGGCCTCGGCTGCTCCGGCCTCAAATAGTCGGCAGCCCAAGGGAGAAGTTGAGGGCAGCAGAACTTAAGGCATTGTTTCCAAAAGCACTTTACAGTTTTTGTGCCCCGTCCCCGACGAGACGCGGTTCTGCTTTTCTTCTGAGCTCTTTGGTGCTAAGCAGCAGTCGCTAATTTAAACGCTTTTACACATTTCTGACCAAACAGCACGACTTCTACTCCAGTAGGGCATACAACATTGCATGTCTTTTTCCTGCTCTAGATGTTACAAAGAAACCTCTATATGTTTGCTACCGATATTATTGTTAAGTAGCGGCATAAATTGTGGAACTGAAACACATCAGAACCTGCGCCTCACGTACCGCCAGCCTAGTTCCTTCTGCCCATGTGAGAGCATACTCCAGCAGCTCAGTATTCAAATACATGTGAAGGTTCCTGTGTGAAATTTGTTGCTTTTCCATTAAACACTGTTCTGATGGTCTTTTTGGTTTTGTTTAACTAGGTTTCAGAGTTACTAAGTTAACCTCAGGTGCGCTAGCTTGATAGGAATGGAAATGAGATACGTGTTTGTTTTCTTCTGCATTGCTAGTAAGAGAAAATGCATACAAAAGAAATAGTGATGATTACCAGAAAAGATGAAAGAAAAGCTGCAATACTACTATAATGTGGGGGAAAAAAAAAAAAAAAAAACTTCAATTACAGTTGGTTTTCTCACCAAGTAAAAGCAAAGGCCCTGTGTTGTTTATTGCAGGGTTGGAAAGGGTGCTCTTACGGCTGCTGGGCTTTATAAAAGTTTTCACAGGGATTTTTAAATACTTAGCAGCTCAAGGTTGCCCACTTCTTGCTTTTATTCGTGAGTATTACCAAGTTTCAGTTTTACTCATACAAGTGTTTTTCCCCTGCAGAGACCCAGCTGTTAGTCATGTGAATCAAACTTTCAAAAAAACAGTCTCCTGATATTCATTGTGGTTTATTTGCCTTTTCTAAATAATCCAAAATATTAACCTTTTAAAGTATTTTGTAGCTATGTACTTCTGAAATTCTTCTGCATGTTTGAATGTTTGGTGTCAGCATTACTCTTCTTCAAGTGTGTTCCTTAGAGAAAATCCAAATCTCACAGCACACAGAAATCTCTTTTCAAGAATATGTTTAACAATAACAGAACCATGCAATGGCCTTGCATATGGTATTTCACCATCTTGATAAATTAAAAATTGTTCGAAACCGTTGAGCAATGAGAGTTGTGAAATATCTACTTTATTGCTTTGGACCCCTAACATTTATTTACATGCAGAAATAAAGCATGCTGTAGATGCTTATTTGGAAGACACTTGCATACCTAACTATGGTTCTCTATTCACAGCTTTCATCACACTTCAATTCAGCCAAATAAGGCCCTGTGCTCTGGTCTGTGGTAGAGGAAACCCCGAAGGGACTCATAATATAGCAGAGTGTTCAGTAAATCATCAGTTGTGTAATTATGCAAAAACACATTTAGGTACAAATAGAATTAAAATACTTAGAACACTTACTGTTTGCCATGTTACTTAGTCATAAATGCATTCTCTGGGCAAGGAACAGTGATAAGATAAATTACCTAGCTTATAAAATGTAAGGGGTAAACAGGATGTGAAAGTCTCATGACTTACATGAATATAAATAAATGATAGCTTTTCTGTAGTTGAACCAAGATGATGGTCTAGCAAAACAAAGTGTCTCTTACCCTTTATGTTTAAGCACATAAGGTGAGTTATTCAGAAGAAACATAACCCCCTTTTAAAACTTACTGCAAAACTGCATATGTCCTAAGTGTGGTAGATGCTAGAAGAGGACAATCTTATGCAAACCTCACAAAAATGTTACTGTTTGTTCTTCTAAAGGTTACAAGCTAAGAACAAATAATAGGAATGATATTGTTGCATGTAACACATAGTTTGTTAATCTGTAAAATTCTGATGCTGTTATTTCAAACAGTTTGGGAGAGGGGACTAAGAAAATCCTTATATCGCAAAGGTCTTTCTACTCCCTTACAAACATACTTCTGAAAAGGCGTATCAGTTTATGGGAAGAGACCTATCTCAGCCTTACCGTGCTGTTAAGTTCTGGCATAACGTCATTCACAGTTTCTGTGAGGTCCTTCAACACATTTCCTTTCCTCATAGAGGCATCAGCATCCCTTCAGCATCAGTTTCAAGCCTGGGTCACATCCCATCCCTTCCCTTTAGCAGCACCCTTTACCCCTACACCCCCCAAAAATAGATTTCCAGATCATGGTTTTACATCTAGCACTATCTATTATTATTTTTTTTTTCTGACCAAGATTTGGTCATAATTAATACTTTGTACTCTAATTTGAATTCACAGCTACTTCTGCTTGCTATTTGGCAGCCCAACAGCATACTAGTCAGGAAAGCACCTTCCATTCTTGTGTTGCTGTAATAAACCTACCAACAGTGGTACTGAAAACTGTTCCCTGTTTTTACACATGTTGGCATAGCCTTAATATTGTTGCAAAATATTAATGGTATAGTCCATTGTTTTAACTTTAGGTTAGCACCATCTCAATTTCAAGAGGGAAAGGTAGCGTAATTGCAACAGCAGGAATGAGGCTGTGAAGAAGGACAGAACCACATAAAGGTAGACTCGAGGCAGAAGAGGAGAGCTGAGAGCAGCAACTTGGAAAGAGGATATGAGACATTTCTTGAGAGAGTAGTCTGCTGGGAGTAGCAAAAAGGAGCAAGAGAAAAGGAAGCTGCCCAACACTGAGGCATTAAACAGTTACATTGTCTACTTCCATTCTTGGAATAAACTGGAAAAACATAGGTATGAATTATTTTCTTCTGGGGAGGAGAGTGTTTCTAAATTAGTATGAGAAGGTCTGGAAACAAGGCTTCAGTGATGATTTCAAGGATTATCAGTAATACTTGGTGGGCCAGGAACACTTGACCACTTATTTGTTTTCCTGAGACTATCTTCAAGTGACAATAATGCTATTAAACTTGATGAGTCATCTGTAAGAGGCATATTCCTCACATTTTATCCTTGTGCGTTCTTTACAGATATACCATGGGATCAGCATTGCAATGACCTTGCATACTTACCGGAAGGCTTTTAGCCACATGAGTACCGTGCTCATCCAGGCAGAGCAGTACGCTCATTATTTTTATTGTCACTTCCACAAACCTGCAAGCACTCTGCAAAGAAGTGTGTTATGGCAAGTATATTTATCTCTAATCAAATACAAACCTGGCAGAAAGACTGTGCTCCCAGTCACTCCTTAAAGTATTCAGAGAATTTTCTTTCTCATAGGACTATAAATGCTTAATTCAAGGAAGGAGTCAGAGACAGTTGTACCTTAAGGCTAATGACTATAAAGGGTTTCGTATTTATAAAACAGCTCCTACTTGTTGCCAAACTTCTTGGTGTTCTTTACATTGATTACAGTTTTCGCTGACTATAAACCCAGCTAGTTGTTGTGATGTTCTGGATTCACAATTTTGAAATCCCACTGCAGACACTGGAAACTGCATGCATATCTACCATGTGTGAATGCAGAATTAAAATCAGAAATAGAACAGGAGGAGATAGGGATACTACTGACAGGCTCTCCAGCTAGAAGTTTATAAAGATATTTGTACAGTGTAACATAGTGAGTTCACTAAGTTGAAAGGCAAGCTTGGAGACAAAAATATAATTGTGAGGGGGCGGATTTAACATATATAGAAGGGGCACAGGCAAGATTTAGAAATAAAAGAGCAACTCTGCTGACTTGCAGAGAAGCACAAAAGAACACAAATTATTTTCCAGTACTAAAAGGAGGGCAGTCCCACAACCTAAATAACTGTTAGCTCGCCAGCTAATGAAAAATGAAATCAATGACCTAATTGCCATTAAGATACCCTCTGAAACAGCAGTAACCTGCATTTGGAGGGCAAAAGGATATGTCCTCTTGTCTTATACTAGAAGACAAATGAAGACCAAGGAAACGGGAAACAATAGCCAGCATTGGCAGAGGGACAGAGTGCATGAACAGACCAATTTTACTTTACTAAGCAGCTTCATTAAAGTGGTTACAAGACTGTTCTAGGTTCATCAGCAAGCCTAAAGTTTTACATCTTTTGCTAAAGTCTACAATAGATCTTTCACAGCATCATTTCCATATACTATAAATTAGCTTTCATTGTCCACAATCAACTAATGTAAACCAAATTTTGGCTTTGCATAGCTTAGCCTGGCAGTATGGTTGGCATTTGCTTAGGGTTTTTTGGTTTGTGGTTGGTTTTTGAGGGGAGAGAAGGTAGGACACAGGAGGTCTGAGGAGTGTTTTATTGTCATTAAACATTTCAAGTGTTCAGTCTCACTGTTTAAAAGCAGTGCTGTATCTTTATGGTTGAATTCTATAAGAGCAAATGACTACACAGCAACATGATTGAAAGGGGAACTCAGAGTGTCTTTGATGCGTGAAATTTGAATATTCTGTTATTGCAGGATGTTGCCTATTCTAAGCTTTTTGGTGTGAGCTGCCAGAAGTTTTGCTTCTGATCAGGCTCACAGCTCTACAAACTCCAGTTAAAGATCTTATTCGCCTTCTGGTTCATCAGCATTTGCCTAGGTGCATCACAGACAGAAAATGCAAGGGCGTGTGCAAAAGGGCCAATATAAACAATAGTATGTGAATATTGGGCAGTAAATAAATAATTACTGAAGAAGCATCACGTGTAGTTCCTGCTTCTTCTTTTGCAATATCTACCCATTGTTCAGGTTCTCAGAATTGTCTATTGGGGTCTGAAATTTCTTTTAAAGCTTTTGCTAGCCTACATTCCTTCACTGTAGTGAACTTTCTGCTATTCCAACAGTTGTCTCCAACTAAATCAGACACTGTTTGCCTTAGCAGCTTAATCCTAATTGTCCAAGCAACTGTTAGAATAAAGATAAACAATATTTCTTAATACAAAGGAAACTGTCTCAAAATTATACTGATGTCTCTTTCAGAAGTCTATAATGACATGTCTAGAATCATCTCAGATTTAATATAGAACTTAGTCATCAGCTGCTTAGCTTCTGGCCATTGATGTTCTGTGAAAACAGTGCACACAAACAGAAGGCTTCCGACGCTATTTGCACACTGCTGCTACAGTGGGAAGCAAAAAAAAAAATCTTTAGAAAATTCACCTTAATTCATAAAATTCCTTTAGAAGCAACCAATACAATTGTTTGAGTGACCCAGTAATTTGAACATAAAACTTAAATTGAATGCTTATTCTGCAATATGTTAAATGAGCACATTCCCTCCTTTCAAGTGGGTCAGGAGTCATGAAAACATATCTCTGTGGTTTGAAGATACCTCTGTTGCTCTTCAAAGTATTTGCTATTACCCTGCTTGGCCTGATGACAACTACCTGTTGCAAAAGGGTTTAGATGGTTTCTCTTCTGATATTTGAACTCCTGAATGTGTCTGGCAGGTAGATCAGTCTAGATAAAGGCCCCACAGGTCTGAAAAGTATCTTCTCATGGTATCTTCTCAAACATGCATATGGCCAGTTTTGAAACACATTGCAAACAGAATTTGTGTACGTGAGGTTTTTGTTTTGTTTTGTTTTGTTTCCAGTGCTGGAGACTCAGTTTACTTTTCTGGTAAGACGAATTCGTTTGTGTCATTATATCATGCTTATCTTTCCAGGCATTCAGGCGTATGTCACAATCAGATAGTTTGGGCCTGAATTTTCAGGTTACATACTGCTTTAATTGTGATTAAAGTGATACTGATACAGTGATAGTGTCCCAGTGATACTGAACTTTGCCAGTGACTCAAGATCAAAATGAAGGTATCTGATAGCACGGAGAATACAGTGGAGAACACAAAATGAGTTATATCTAAGACATTTAAGTGGAAACTGCCCACTTTACATAAAACCAGATGAAGCTATAAATCTGAGAAGTCTGAGAAATCTGCCCAACTACACAGCAGTTAACACATGGCACAAGGAGTTCTTTAATTAGAAAATATATTTAAAAACTAAAAACTGAGTGGAGGATAAATATGCATTATCTTGGCGAGGACGAAGGGGTTTAGAACTGTCCTTAAAACTTTTTTCTTTTTAATTTAAGAGGTGTTTTCTGACTGTTGCCTCACAACCCTAGGTGTTCAGAGCCATTAGCCAGGCTTGAAGAATCACGACAATAGAAACGAAAGTTGTTTATATTTTCCCTGTTTCCTGAACATTTAAGAAGCAGTCAAGTCATATTTTCAGACTTTGCTGTGCAATCATAAAGGCTACAAACTCTTTTTAAAGGTTATTTCTACTTGCATTTAATAACATGGCTCCACAAACTCAAAGAAAGAAGCTAAATATTGTAAGTTTTGATAAATTTGTAGGACTTGGCAAATACCGTGAGGATACCCAAGGGCTTATCAGACTTTCTTTCCATTGTGCGTCACTGCTATTTGTGTCTTCTCTCTGGGTGAAGGAGTTTATTAGTATTGTGTATGCTCTCACAGCTGAAGCTCTCACTGCTCAGACCCTTGAGGTCACTTTGCAGATTGGCTTCATTCTTCTAGTCGTTTGTTTTGCTGCACACTTATGGCAGTTTCTTCATAACAAAGACTGATGCAAAAAATACCACAAGATGTAGAGATTTAATTTAATCATCAAAAAGAGCCTCAGGAAATCCAAATTCCCGAAATTGAAATGCTGCTGGTAATACATTAGCAAGAGGACAATACCAAGGAGTACCGTCATTACTTATTCGAATGACAGCATTTCCCTCAGTTTTGTTAAAGTCAGACCCAGAATATTTTCTCCTATGTAATTCACACCACAAGTTGGTTGCTGCTCCCCTGAAGGAGGGTTGAAAACTGGTCCTACGTCAACTCCAAATGGTTTTTCATGTGGTACCAGGACTACCAGGTCCCTCCTTCACCAGAAAAACCTGTTCCTTGGGCACTCCTCGTCCTCATAGTTACATGCATAGTCAGAGAGGCCATTATGAAGAATCTTCCACTGGCTGTATTTTATATACAAAATGTGCCCTTGACTAAAGATCTTATACCTCTTGCTAGTGCTATGGTTTGTTTGGTTTATCATTGAGATCATGTTTTTCTCCTCGAGATTTTCACAAGATGTTTATTTATTTTATTTATTTTATTTATTTTACCATTACTTTTGATTGTAACACTCCCTCTATAAGTTAGTAAACATACTGCAAGGCCACTGCAAGCTACTTAGGATTAAATAAGAGTCAAAGAGTTGTTATCTTCAACTCTTACTCAAACGTTGCCATTATTTCCTTTCCCTTTAACACTTAAGAGTGTCTCATCTATCAACCTGAGCCACCTCAGGGAGGTGTGATGTGAAGCCTTCTCTTCTGTGTGGGTTTCTCCTTCACTTTACCATGAAGGCTAATTGCCACTTGTCCATTCTCATAATTTACATCCAGTTCCCAGAAAGAGAGACAGGTTTACCCACTGTCTATTGTGAAAGAATTGGAACAAATGATTTCACTGCTGCTGCCATGACTTCAGCAATACACCTAAGGTCATGAAGTTAAGAACATAATCTGAGCTTTTACAGTGGTTCAAGTATTAATCCTTGCAGTAAAGGCATATCCTGAAGTAGAACGGTAAAATTCTCCATATTAAATCCCAAAATGTCCTGATAATTTCCATTCTCTCTTGAAATAGATCCTCTTGAAATGCCAACTTGAAAAAGGACTTGTAAGCCCAAAATATGTTTCCTCTTTCCCTTCCTCCATGACGTCAGTTAGTTTAACAAAGGCTATCTCATTTTTTTCAGGCTAAGCACACAGTTCTGCAGGCTTATTTATGCCTCATATTACAAACAGTACAGATGCTGCAGTCAGAGTATAGTGTTGTGTTAAACTTACCATATGATAACATAGATTTTATTTGGAAACACTGAATATAAACATAACTTGACCCAGACTACTCTGGAGTCAAAGTTGAGATTGCAATGTTACAGACTAAGCTAAATTCATTTAAGCAGCTGTGCACAGGAGTCTGCAATGCAGTGTTGCACTGAAATTCAGATCTGCTTAGTCATCATACTGATAAGAGATGTTGGAATGATACAGATTGATTAACAGCTTTCTACAAACCTGTTTTTGCTAGATTCCTACAAGGATCACAATTTCACTTTTGAGAGATGAAATAGCTGCTGCCAGAAAAAAAAAAAAAAAAAAAAAAAAAAAAAAAAAAAAAAGCCCATTTTACTCCAAACTCAGAAGAATAAGGAAAGAAAGAGAGAAAAACTCAGAAGAAAAATTAAAAAATAAAAATAAAAAAATGTGTTCTGTCCTACTCTGATATGTGCCTGATGTCTTAACACTGTTATTTTGAATTTTTTCATCTATTCAACTAAAAATTTGCCAGTTCAGAAAAATATTAGTTACATGAACTTTTTCCTCAATGCAAGAGGCAGTTAAGAACTTACTTAATATCTGTAAGTGTTTCCAGATTTAAAACCCAAACAGCAGCTAGTTCTCTAATTAAAGCTCCAGAGTATCTGACAACAATGACAAAGAGCAAGGTTGGAACAGAGAATTTCCAGTAACAAAACATAAATCAACTGCATTAGTTAGAATAATATAACATAATTTTAAAATATATATATTTTTAACACAGTCCATCTACATCCAGCTGTGGAAAATAAACAGCTGTCCTCCAAAGTCTCCTGGTATTCACCTGCAATCATCCATATGCTCTCTGCTCACTCACTGTCATTTTTTTGTTCTTCACCCTGTGATGAGTTCTTCACCCTTACCTAGACTTAAGCTCTCTTTACTTCTATTTCTCCGTTTTCATACTAGTAATATGCTTCCTTCCTATGTCTCCTCCAGTGTAGCAATGTCTCCTTATTCCTTCCAGAAATACCTCTCATTCCCACTGCTGAGCATGAATCCAGACTCATGACTCCTGCTTGGCTCCTGGGGAGAGAACCATCCCAGGGGAGCGAGCAAGCTGCCAGGCCTCGTCCATCTTCTGGCCCTCCTTCAAGCCAAAGGGCTTCTATCTTTTTGAGGAGAGGTGCTCTGGGATAAGGCTGATGCTAGCTACCCAAAGCACTGCTGGATCTAATGTGTCAGTCACTCTTGCTAATGGGGGCAGTAAATGCCACCTCTGCATCTTCAACCTGTATAGCTTTTTCATAATATGAAGTAACTTTAATTAGACATGCCAAATATATGATACACTTCATCACTAATGCAGGTCCCGTGGCTGGTTTTCTTTTTGTACCTAAAGCCACTGTCTGTGGAGTCATGTGTCTAAGCTGTGCGATGACAAAAGGTTCTGCTTTAGGCAAGCAAGTTTTCTTCCTTCCTCTTGACACAGAATTGCTTACGCATGTGAATCCTAAAGCCGTAGGAAACCAGGGAAGGTCAGAAGATACAGCTCTGTTTTGTGATACAGAAACCCCTTTGAACAAAAATCTCTTTGCTACTCCTAAAGCTTTGAGTTTTCAAAACCTTTGTATCTGTTAAATTTACTACTGGAATAACTTCTGCAATTGTTTTCCACGCAGAACTGAAAGAAATGTGTTTAAGCATCTGTAGGGTTGTGACAAAAACATATTTAGACATCATCTTCCTATTGATTGGGATTGGATAGCTCTATTTCCAACAGTGCTCCAGAAGCACATTGGTATTTGAAAGGACAGCCATGAGTATTCTTCTGAGAAATCTGGAGATTTCCAGAACTCAGAAGTCTTCTTTATTACTTCAGCATTCTGTATCCAAAACCAACTACAGACACACACAGCTGTGTTTCCACAAGACATTTATTTCTGAGATAATAAAGAAAGATACCTGTCTTCTCTTACCTCAGGTAAGAGTTGTGAATAGATTTGCATTAATTCATAGGGATGCACATAGCTGATATTGGGATAGTTATACAGAAACTGTTGTATTTTTGTAACCCCCTTTTTAAATCTTTGCATTGGGTAGAGTTCAATTGTGGAATGAATTACAATGAATTGGAATGAGTCCGAAATGAATTGGATTGCTGCACACTAGCTAGAGAGAGCAGAATTATATCTGTTCCCACAGAACATTTTCTTTTTTCTTTTTTTTTTCCTTTGTACTTACTATTCTTGTCATGTATGTAAAGTACACAGGTGCTGATTAAAAGATTGCAAAAGGGATGTGGAAAAAATCTTTTTAAACATACAGAATGAAATAGTTTGAGTGGCACTTCGTGATTTGTTTTCCAATTAGGAATGACATTTAATTTTCAGAGTTGAACTGTTTTTAAGATAACATTTTGTTGGCTCAGCTGCGTATGCCTACTCCTGTGATTGCCAACTATAATTTTCAGGAGTTTAGGCACAGAGTAGGCTAACTGCTCCCGGTTTTAATGTGTAAGACAATACTTACTGTTGTGAGTGACACAACCCCGAAATTATTCATGCTTCCAGTTTTTATATATGTATAGATTATTGAAGATGCTGTAGGTTTTAGCTCTTCACTGACTTCACAGATATTTGGGATAGGTCTTCCCCTTGAAGAAGGAGGGAAAACACAGCTTGTTGTGCAGATCATAAATTGTCTGCAGGTCAGTATCGAGGTGTGTAGGCATCAGCACTGATTTGACAGTTTTCTCATTAAAATCCACTGGTCAGACTAATACAATGTACTTTCCTTATGATAAATATTTGTAAGTTGTTTCGTAAATAAAAAGAAAACTGTCATAAGGAAAATACAACTTTTAAAAGTACCCCGACTGTACGAAACATTTCACAGAAACAAGTGAAACTACATCCCTCTTGCTAACACCCTGCAAATAAGAGGCCTGCAGCGAAGGCTACATGCTCACATTAACCTGACACTGTCTTCCCGTGCACCCAATTGCTCACTTTCATCGTCTTCCTTGTGCTGGTACAACCACTGAGGCTTTTAACAGGGTGCAGTCAGGCAAGTTTGGGAGCACAGGTCACCCTTTTGACAGCAGCATGCATTTCATCATGTTAAACTGATGGCATAATCATGACCTCATTCTGCAAAACTGTCAGTTCAACTCTGGCATCTTAAAAGACTGCACATTTTAAACTTGTTGTAACTATAATCATGTACAAGATACTAAGGACAAAACAGGATGCTGATGGAAAATAAATTTATTTCCACTTAAATATGATACAGCTGGTAGTAGTACTGAAGGTAAACTGTGATGAGGGGATTGGTATGTTGTATACGTGCTTCTTATCCAATATCAAAAATAGGTGTGCCACAAAGTAAAGGACAAAGGACAAGGAACCAGATGACTTCCTGTTTTGCTTTCAGAAAATATTTACTTCAAAATGCTTGAATGTCTTTAAAAATGCTTTAGATTAACTTTTTGGATTAAATCAAAACAGTAATTATGATTCCATGAGTTATTCCATGAGGCTTTGATCCCTGACATGCTGTATCATGTTAGTGTTCATTACAGACCACCATGATGTTACCTGGCAAACAAGGAGTCTTTTATTATGCTAGGACTTGCACATAATCAAACCATCTTACTAGGACTGTAAAATAATCTTTTTTCCTATATAATCTTAATGCTATATTTCAACTTTGTTTCTCATAAGCTGCAGGGAATTTTTCCAAACCAAATAGTAAGCTGTTCTTTATGTTCCTGCTGATGTATAGCATGCAGATTACTGATGGTGTGTTTTAAATCGTATTTTTAGATTGATTTTTATATGATACCAAAGGTGTGTGTATGGATGCATGTATATGGGTATGAGTATGCATGCATGCACACATGCATGTTTATCTCTCTGTTTTTCATTAATACCTTTGAACCCTTTGGCTAATTCCAACCAAATTAATTTAGGACTAGAGTTCTAAAAATGAATATGTTTCTACAAGGCTTGGAAAATGGCCAAGTAAAGAAGAAAATCTCATCAGTGTCCTGATTAAAGGAAAGGTTGTAGTGCAAGTGCATACGTTATTCAATGGTAGAGAATCTTCCCGGAGGACAACCTGTATAACTGTCTCAGATGTTGGAGAAAAGGCGCTTTCTTGGTCTATGTCTAAATTGTATGGCGCGTGTTGTGATACATTCAACGTTCCCAGCTGTCTGGTTTTATGTCTTCTTTCTTTACCAACCCTAGGAGTATTTCTGAGTCCTCCATTCAGATGCAACATTTTACCTAAGTCCCCAGAATACTCAACTTCACAAAACTACTTGTTGAGTTTTAAAGGATACCTGGTGCTTGCATCTAGCCTGTGTAGCTCTTTGTCACCAGAAAGATTTGCTTCTCACCCCATGTTCAACTGTGGAGTCACAGGCCAATCTACATAGACTAGCAGAGACCTAGTGCTGCCTTCAAAAGTCTCAAATGCACCAGAGCGCATAGCTTACAGGAACTGAAAGTGCATCAAACTCTACAGGATGTGCTCCACCTGACATTTTACAACTTTTTTTTTTTTCATTTGTCTGACACTTCCAAGCAAAATATTATATGGCAGTATAAAAGTTTGTTCTGTCTCATGAGTCTCACAAGTCTCAGGAACTTTTGTCAAAGTTCTTAAATTTACTTATTGTTATGTGATCTTTGCTTAAAAAAAAAAAAAAAAAAAAAAAAAAAGACAAGACAAGCATCTTAATTTTGTGCTTGAAGATAAAACTTTGAAAATGTGATACAATGACCAAGAAGTAAATCAAAGGAAATAAAAGAAGGAAAACACATGAAAAATCTCGGATTGTAGACCAGTCTTATGATTTTGAGTCATGATTTTGAATGTGCTTGTATTGTCCTTGCATATTAATATTGTCCAGTACCTTAACTGGACAAAGAAGTCAAAAGAGGCATGCAGAACACCCATGGGAGTGGCAGTAATACCGTTACATGCTACTTTTAGATATTGTTGCTTCCTGTAGCCTATGAAAGGTGCATATTAGCATATTACTGTAATAACTCTAAAATAAAAATATGTTTTAAGTTGTAATGTGGCCTTTTTTAGTTATTCTGTATACAAATATATTGAGAATGTGTCATGAAGAAATAAAATTTTCTTCACTGTGAAACTATTTAGTGTAGAAACTGGGAGAAGAGTTTGGTTTATTGTTCTTATTTTAATTGATAAGCATTTGATTTGGCAATAGATTTTCCAGGTTCTAAAGGACTAAGAAAAGATAGGACCAACTATTTACCTCTTTTACATTTATTATGGAGGACATTTTAGGAAATAATCATCATCCCTGTACCAAAACGTCACTTTAAAGGTAAACTGCAGTCAAAAATAAGTGGATTAGGTCACTTTTGTGCCTATAGTCATATACCTATATAAGAATTTAAAAACTTCTATGGAGTTATTGGGGGATGCTGGCATTTCTAAAGTATTTTACTGTAGAATCACATATGGAAGACCACCAGTGATACATAAATCAGAGTTCAAATCAAAACCTCAAGGATTGTTGAATATATTTCATAGTGCAATCATAAAAACATATTTATTGTCATGCTGTATTATAACTAAATATGTATCTACTTAAATCCAAAGGCTAAAATTCACAATGGAGAAAAGTTATCCTACTAAAGATACAGCTAGTTGCAATTTCACTTAATGTATGAGTTTCAAGATAAAGTTATCTTGTCTTAAAAACTTTGAATCACAAAACTTAATATTTTTGATATTTTTATGATAAAGAACACCTTTCAAACCATAGTTATAAATGATAAGCAGCAAAATAAGCTGCCCTAAAAGCAGTGGAAATGAAAATGTTTGGTTTCTTCTGGACTTATGACCTAGTCCTGCATATTATGCTCTCTCAGTAAGCTCATGTTGCCCTAGGTTCCTATAGCACACCCACTGCAGAACTGTGGTCTTCTCCAAGACCTTTGCTAACCTCCTCTGTAGCAATATCACACAAAATCCACCATCATTTGCAAACGTAGCCCAAACACCCAGCATATTCTAAATCTCTCTTATTTTACCTGCTGGTTGTGCAGACTAGCATTTATGTACTGTACCAGATGAAGCACCTGGTATGACCAGCGCAGTTACACATCCTGACTGGGTGGCCAGTGTACGTAGATCAGCCAAGAAGCTTCTGTTACATAGGAAAAATGTCTGCATTCTTCACATCTTCTTATTATTTTTGTCTTTAAGGAATCATTACTAGCATCTGTCTTCTCTCTCCAGGCGTCTCTCTTTTTTTTTTTTTTTCCACTAAACTTGAGTACATATACCAACTGTGAAACCTCAGTGCTTTTGCTGTAGTTGCTGCTGCTAGATGCAAATTACCAGAAGGGGAGCTTACAGAAGCAGGACAATTTCATAACCTTCCTTTTCTGAGGAAAGCACAGAAAAAAAGAGCCAAAATCAAGTTTAAAAAAGTCAAATTACCTTTTGACTCTCTTCAGCATTTTCTCATACTGTTTTATATAGAAAACATGAACAATTATATCCACATAATTCTGAGCATATTTTATTTGAAGCTCATTCATTTCAGCATAATGCGTTGGTTCCCAAAGTGATACTGGGTTACTTTTATGATTCTGAATTAGTACAAAATTGGAAGACCAACAAATGCTGAAGAAGAATAAGCCTCTGAATCAATATTTCTAATGTGAAGTCAGATTATATTCCCTGGATATGTATTCTGGGATGACCTGTTAATGTATGGCTCCAAGGATGTAATACAATAGACTTGCCTTTTCCACAGTAACGCAGGCCCTGGATTTAGAGTACCGGGTGTCAGTGAGGAGCATTTCATTTGTGAGGCTCATTCTACATTGTCTCTGTCATCCAATTATAATTATGTTTATTCATGAAAATCTGTAGTGTTTTCTGCAGCTCTCCCAATCTTCTAACATTAGTGCAGAAATACCTTAAGATTCTTTATTTTGCCGACTTTATAACAATCCATCTGAATGTCCTTTCTTAATCACATTATCTTCTTTCTCTCTCCCATACAACCCCCAGGAGACCTAATTTAATACATTATATCTTCCATGGTGACGGCTCTACCTTTATGCTTAGCTTAGGAACTGACTAAAAATTAAAAATAAAAACCTGTGCAATCAAATGTGGAAGCTTCTAATAGGTGTATAAATTCACAAAATTATTTAAAAGTCAGAAAGTATACCTAGTAGAGTTGCTGTTAAACTGATAACAATGATAAAATAACACAATTATTATACATTTTGTGACAAAATGTTTTCAAGATTGATATCTTTTATTCGTTACTAGAATTGCTTGGTAAGAACTCTCTTAAAGCCTGAAAATTGCATTCTCTGCTGCAAGGCAGATATTAACTAACAGGAAAGAAGTGATATTTTCTCTACAGTCTTTGTCCCAGCTGGTCTTGCTAATGTTTACAAATATACCTATGTTCAATTATCTTTTTAGGATAATTCTCTTCCTGAAAGGATGTCACAGGCTCTCTGGTTCTTTAATTATATCAGTTAAGCATTTCAAGGGAATATTTTTAGTTACATTTTTTTCAGCAAGATAACTGTAATTCTGCAACCAGGGCAGTTCTCCTGGCGAATGCAGGCAGAAGCTCCGTGCCTGGGCCCTGAGAGCCCTAAGAGGTGCAATGGCCACAAGAGGCCTCACCTGGGACCTTCACCCACATGGCCACTGCTACTGGCCCAGACCTCCATTTTAGCTCTGGCCCAGGCTATTGATTTCTTTGCTTGAGCTATACTGCAAGTATACTTGTTTTCAGCCCTGTTTGTTGAGGTGGTGTTTGTTTGTTTTTACTGCTCTGCTTGTCTTGCTGTGGCGTGGTGGGACCAAGCCCTGTGGGTGAAGCCCTGCCTGTGCTGTACTCATCCCCAGCTCCCCTTGCTCCTGGGGCAGCCCTGCTATTGCTGCTCTTTGACAGCTTATAGCTCGGTCTACTGACTGCCATAACTTCCTGGCTTGGATTTTATTATTTATTACAATACAAAGTCCACCTATAAAAGGAGAAGGTAGTAAGTCCTCCATCAAATCACTTAAAAATAGGAAGAGGGGCAAGCTTCTAATTCTGGAAGAGTATTGGGAGTTTTCTGCTTATCTGAGAAGTTGCTGATATATACAGAAGTCTTAGTAGACTTAGCCAATTACTTTTCTTTCCTGACTTAGTAACAATTAGTCATCTTTTTATTTAAGAATCAACTTAATATTACTGAGCGTTGCTTTTTTTCAAGCTTATTATATTGAACAAACTGGAAAGTATTTGGCAGTGGAGGGATTACATAATGTACAACTTCTATATGCCAGAAACAACAAATGTTCATTTTGGCCTGCTGATTTTATTAAGTGTATAACACTAAAGGAAAAACTCAGCATAACTTTGTCTTGTCTCTTATTTGAAAATTAAGTCCTGTGTCATTGACTGTAATGGATGCAGAGTTATGCCAAAAACATCAGTTCTCCCTGCATGCTACCAAACCATTTCCCCTGAAGCCTTCTTGCTTGACACCTCAGAACAGAGCTAATAAAACAAACTCCCTACGTAGAAGTCTGCGACTAATTTATTGCCTGATCTAAATTTCCACAGTAGCATGCAAGAGAGCTGGGGGGAAGGGAGCAGTGTGAGTAAAATAAGCAAGAGCTTGCCTTGCTAGGAGAATCGAAGGTACTGGATGCTTCTTTGTGTTTTAAAAGGTCTTGGGTGTTTTGTCACTCATTGACAAATGATGTTGGCTTTATACTGTGGCTGTGAATTGTACTGCTGATTTGTTTACCATGTGGAATTCAGCATGAAGTGCTGGAAAACACAGGGCACTGTTTTGTTGTGGAATGTGCTAGAACACATGATGAATTTTCTGTTTCAGTAAAGCAAGTGAAATGGCTGAACCTAATTGTCCGAGAGTGGAGCGCTGCTTCCTGCGCAAGGGCCTTGTAGGTGCCAAGGACATTTTGGGTTAGCAAAACTAATTGCTATCAAAGAAGGGTCAACTCCAGCTTGAAACCTGAAGGTTGAAAGACCTGGGAAATGTGGAAGGAATTACTTCATGGGGAGCAGCTGAGGAATGCAGCTGCATGTCCAAGAAGTATAAGCTACAAGGTGTTTTACACATCTGATCTCCACCAAAGCGTGCAAGTCCGGATCACAGTGTTTTATTTGTTTGCTTTGTGGAGCGATTCTGAACCCATGAAATGCCAGGCGAGGGCCGGGAGACACGATTGCTCGGTTCCTAAGAAATCTGTCTTAATTATTGCTAAGCACCCTCCTTAAAGGCCGGGCTCCCGGCTGCCAGCCGAGGCAGGGCTGCGGCCTCCGCTAGCACCACCTAGCGCCGAGGGGCGGCGGGACCGCGGGGGCCCGGCCGCAGGCCTGGCCTTCGCAGCCGGGCTCCGAGGCCTCGGCACTGCGGCCCTCTCCTCCTCCAGCACGGGGTCAGCTTTATCGGGTGATAAGGCTGAAGTCGAGCACGCCTTGTTGACTGGTGCCTGGAGAAGCAGAGCTGGGCTTGTGAAGCTAGATGGAGGAACCTCTGCCCTTAAGCAAAGACTTCACCCGAGCTAATCCTGCGTCTGTCTATATTTACAAAATAAACAAATAAATACTAGTGATAATGAAACCCAGCAAACACTTCCAAATGGGTGAAAAAGACTACCTGCTAGCATGTGGCTAAGTCTATTCAATGTTACCAGGTTAATACAAAATTAAGAGGACTGAAAGGAAAGGAATGCGTATGAGGGAGGCAGGAAGAGCTTAAAAGCAGAGTGGGCTTAAAGTAGAGAAGCCATCCATTATAACTGTGTAACTACAGCTTGATAAACGATAATTACATGATATAGGTGGAACTGCACAGTTTCCCTGTGCTGTTAGCGCTCAATCCTTCAACCTTGAAAGTAGATGCAACTTTTTGAACATCTAAGGGCTTGTAGTGAACTTTGTGCATTCTTTTTACTGCTTTAATATTGATTACATGACAAGTCTTCACAAACAATGATCACTGGTACAGCAGCAGTGACAGCATGTCTTATGCTAGTGCTTCTGAAATGCTAATGACAGACATAATGCCGCACAACTGCTTTCTAACAGGAATTAACACAGTTATAACAAGTCAGCTACTGTACAAAATAGTTTACAAGTGGCTTTGAGGTTCACTGTAGGCCATTACAGAGGAGAAATGTTGTGCTTCCAGCATACAGTGACCGAACAGTGGATATGCACAAATTAACTTACTTTAAAGTAGTTAATAGCTATCGTTATCCAACTGTAGAAACAAACTCCCTGTGGTTTAACTCCCACTGTTGAAAGGGGGAATGTATAATGCTGGTCAGGATGATAGGTGCTAAGGAGAGTGGTACAGACAGTCAGACAGAACTTAGCAGACTTCAGAAGAAGCTGGAGGGGGAAAAAAAAGATGTATTTGAGAAAGGGATCATATTATTTTGTCTGTGGAGCTTATACCTTGTGGCAAGGCTGTTAGATGCTTCTGCAATATGAACATGAAAGCTTTTAAATGAATGTTTTTTATTTTTCCTATTAAAAAAAAAAATCAATGTCTCATATAGTAATACATTAGACTGACAGACTTTTATATGAGGAAAAAGTGTTTTCAGTGACTTAACTGCTGCTTGTGTTTCGATTTGGGTGGTGGACTAAAGGCCAAAATCAGTAAGTTTGAATATAAAATTCATTCCAAAGACATCAGTTCTGAAAAATCTTAAGTATTCTTACTGAAACTAATAAAACCTTGAAAACTTCTGTTCCAGTCAGGTATGGTAAAATTGCATGCCAGCAGACTTGCAGAAGAGTACTCACTCAAACCTGATTTTCTTTTTTTGGGGGGAGGATCCAAAGACAAACATGGAGAAGATTCAAAAAAGTCAAACTTGCTAATTAGAAGAAGTGACATAATTATTTTGGACCCTCTGTCTGATTATGGTAAGTCTAATAGGCTTATTAATGGGATAGTTAACAATAATGTAGTAGGCTGTCTTCACCAGTAAGACAGAACAGGCCAACAAAGTTAAGGCTTCTTTACTACACTTCCTACAGCTCTGCCTCTGTACATTGCTGCTTACTTAAATGCAAGATAAGACCTTAGACTTCCACTTTTATCAAGAAACAAATGAGTTTAACTCCCACTTAGTCCATCAAGCAAGAGTATGTGCCAGTGAGATTTGCCTGACCTTTCTCTTCTCCAAGCTGAACAGTCCCAGTTGTCTCAACCTCTCACATGAGATGTACTGGGATATTTATCCCCAGGACTGGAGGCAGACATGTCTCACCACTGCAAAACAGAGGGGAAGGATCATTCCCCTCAGCACTGTCCAGCTGCCTCAGCACTCCTGAGTTCATCTCTTCAGGTTCTGTGCACTTGTGAATGTCCAATTTGCAGAAATGTTCCCTAAACTGATCCTCATCTACTCCTCCTGTACAGATGGCCAGCCATCATTGCTCCAGACTTTCCCACTGGTCTTAGGGACTTGGGATTCCTGTGGACAAATCTTAGCAGTAAACACAGAGTTGTGAAAAAGACTTTGAGTACCTGGGCCTTTTCCGTGTCCTTTGTCCTCAGGCCCCTGCTCCATTCAGCAGGAGACGCACATTTCCCCAAATCTTTCTTTTGTGTCTCATATCTCTGTAGAAGACCTTGTTGCCCTCCATATGCTGCATGTGCCTTGCAAGATTCAACTCCAGATGGGCTTTGGCTTGCTTTCTTTATTTTTAATGTCATGGTCACTACAGGCAAGGCTCTCATCATAAACGCCAAATCCCTGTCATGAGCACTGGCTGCACAACCAGTTGTTGACCCAAGCATCAATAGCTGCAGTTCAGCTGTCAAGCCTAGGTGCATACCAACCTGTCTTTGCTAGGGATGAGCTCTTGGAGGCTATCTCTAGAATGTCAAAACAATCTTGGCTGTTTTTTCAGCCTTTGATTATGTGCTTGTTGCCAAAAGCACTTCAGATCTTTAGTTGAAACATTAATTTTTGGTGCAATATTTCTGGATTTTTTCTGTTGAAGTGAACTATTTATAGATAACTATTGGATGTTTATTCATTTAGAAAAATATTGTGCACACAATTTTTCAAAATGCATGTACTTTCTAATAATTTACAACTATTTTCTTGATTGGATTTCATTTTAATAGGCCATTCGAGTGGTCACAATCTCTTAACTAAAAAGAAGGTAAGGATTAGGAAATAGCTAGCAAACAAATTCCTGTTGAGGGCAGAAAGAATTCTCTCTAGTTTGTTATGGATTTGTTTTTTATCCCTAATGCCTCCCTCTGCTGCAATAGCCCCAGTTCTCTTACATTCTTTTGAAACTCACTGTCCATACAGCAAATCAGATTAGAGGTAAGCATCTCATACTAGCTCTTATTTGGAGTTATGCAAAAGCTGATCATTTGGGTATGAAAGAGGAGAAAAAAAAAAAAAAACAAAAAAAAACCCTAAAATATCTAAATTTTGTTAGCTTTTCCTGTAGAAGTGGCTGTTAACTTAGGTTTCTCCCCTCAACTCAATCATAGATTTCTACAAAGCTTGCAGGCATTGAACTATCTTCTTTCCAGTTTAGTTTGTAGAGGCCAATGGGTTCCGGTCTTCCTGAGGGACAGGCTTCCAGACTTGTGGGCACGCAGCATGACTTGGTCAACCTTACTGCATCAGAAGACTAGTCTAGAAAGGGTATGTAATAAGCCTCTTACATGAAAGGAGACAAGTGTTAGTGTAAGGGAAGGTATCAAAGCAATCCAAGTTCCATTTTGATTTCTGCCACAGGCTCGTATGCCTCTCAAATGTACTTATTGCATCTCCAACAGGGAGATAACTTGTTCATTCAGGACTCTGCATTGTTTGGACAACATTCATTAGCAAGATTACCTGCTGTCCTCAGCTGTCACAACTGCTCTAAAGTAGAGATTACTTTTCTACAGGTTAATGCAATTTTTCAGCATGTAAGTTACTTATGTAATAGTTTAGTTTATAAATGTCAAAATGCAACTCAGAATATAAAGGGCAGTAGATATTTCTTGGCTTTAAAATGTGTTGATGGTAAAATAAACCAGCTGATGAAATTATAGAAACTTAATGATATGTGAATATGCGGTCCCAACAGACTGAAAGTCTGTCAAAAAATAAAAAATAGCACCTTATTTTCAATTATACTTGTTCATTCTATTGATCTCCGTTATTATTTAGAATATTCCTGTCAAATAGGGTGAGAATAACATGCTAATAATGATCTGTAGTTCCTTAGTGATTTTTAAATAGATTGTTATCTGTCAAGAAGTCATGCACATCATCCCATTCAGTTTGTAATCTGTGACAAATCTGTACCCATTTTGGCAGTGTTCAAAGACTATGTTGACTAGTGGTACATAGGTTCTGAATATTGAAATACTAAAGCTTTCTATCTTGAATATAAATATAACCAGCATTAATATCAAGGCTTTAACTCTAGGTGGCAGTTTATTCCATCATTTTTTTAATGTAGGTTTAGCTGCAGCATATTGATTAGCAAGCTTTCATAAATGCAACACTATAAACACAGAAAGAAAAAGCAAGTCAAACAGTCATAACAACTCTCATGATTTTTATATATTCTTTCCCAGAATCAGGTCACTGAGTAAATGGGTTTTAGAGGGTATGACTTGCAAATGTTGTTTTCTGAAGATTTTCCTATAAATCTGAGATGACTGGGAATGGCCTGATCATGATTCTAAAAACCCTCTGCCACTTTTTTTTTTTTTTTTTAAACAAAAACAAAAACAAATGTGGGCTCAAACCATTTGGTAGCTACTGAAAACTTCTCTAATATTCTTGCTGCTGCTGCTTCAAGTACTTGATGTTGGTTGCTGCTCCTGAGCAGCCTGCACCTGTTTTTGCAGCCCCTTGCTAGGATATTTGCTGTTCTGATGCAACCTTTTCTTCTGGCTTTCTGCAAGCCAACTGCACCAACACGGTGTGTACACAGCAAACTGACTTGTCTTTTTGCACTTGCTGAACTCTTTGTAAAACTGCTTCCTCTTTAAGGATATGACATCCCCATAGACTTTAAAAATAAATCAGACGCAATACAGAGGATTTATAAACAATTAATAAGGGGTGAGTGATGGTGTAGTAACGCTGTGTTGGCCCCAGATACAGATAAGCCAATGCAGTTCTCCAGGAACTCTGATCAAATCTGTTTTATTGAAGTTTGATGCTTATATCGTGAAAAAGTAGATAAACTTTTGGAGCAGCTAGGACTGATCCAGCGTACAAAGCCTTTCAAAAGTTATTATCTATCACTAGAATTGCAAAAGATAGATAATGGGTTTTCAGCACCATTTTGGATCTCTCAGTTTTGCCCTTTGCCTTTTGATTGGGCAGGGCAGTGGTGACCAGTTGTCATTTAACAGACAGAGTCCTCGGAGCCTATATACAACCAGGTAGATGATGCTATTATTAGACAAGCAGGACTACTACTCTAACACATTAGTTGAAAGCTATACTCCAGTTTATTCTGGAGCTCTGGAGTTTATTCTGGAGGCCCCAGCTGGAGCACTGCATTCAGGTTTGGGGCCCCCAGCACAGGAAGGATGCGGGCCTATTAGAACAAGTCCAGAGGAGGGCCACAAAGATGATCAGAGGGCTGCAGCACCCATCCTGCAAGGACAGGCTGAGGGTGCTGGGGCTGTTCAGCCTGGAGAAAAGAAGTCTCTGGGGAGACCTCACAGCGGCCTTCCAGTACCTAAAGGAGGCCTACATGAAAGCTGGGGAGGGACTCTTTGTCAGGGAGTGTAGGGAGGGATAGGACAAGGAGTAATGGCTTTAAGCTAAAAGAGGGTAGATTTAGATTAGATATTAGGAAGAAATTCTTTACTCAGAGGATGGTGAAGCACTGGAACAGGATGCTGGGAGAAGCTGTGGATGCCCCATCCCTGGAGGTGTCCAAGGCCAGGCTGGATGGGGCTTTGGGCAACCTGGTCTGGTGGGAGGTGTCCCTGCCCATGGCAGGGGGTTGGAACTGGATGATCTTTAAGGTCTCTTCCAACCCAAACCATTCTGTTACTCTGTGACTTTATGAAATAATCTAAGTTGATGATACCTGAGGGAAAATAGGAAATGCAAAGCAGGTAGCTTAGAAATACAAGCGAATAGAAAGGCAAGAAGCAGAACTAAAAGAAAACGTTCAAAGTTAGGTTGAGGAGTATTAACATACTATACTTTGAAAGCAGAGACTAGAGAAGGAATTAAAAAGAAGGAAACTGTAAACTTTTTAATGTTGCTTTTAATTGATTCAATAGCAAACAATCCCATCCTGCTGTAATCAATGGCTGTGAAAACACATTCAGTGACTTCAGCTGTGGCCAGATCAGGCTCACTAACTCCAGCACCTGTAAGTGAGGTGGGAACAGATGTCTGTATGCTCTGTCTAATCCATATGCAGGGTGTACCATATGCTAGCTGTTTGGTTTAGAGTTTATTGGAAAAAGTCCCCAGCTTAGTCTTAAATGTCATTTTCATGCTTACCATTCTCCTTGTGCAGTGTTTTCCACCTGCTGGCATGTTTTTACTGTTGATGCTAAAGATCTCAATTGAGAGTTCCTCTGTGAGCCCAGATGACATTATGGATAACTTTTGATATTGGATTACTGTGACTTTACTTTTGGTTACATCAAAGTACTCAGCCTATTCTACTGAAGATAAGGCAGAGCTCTGGTTAGTAACTAATAAAACACGAGCACTGTTTTACTTGGAGGCAGCCTAACAAAAGTGTTTTGTTTTGTTTTGTTTTCTTTGTTTGTTTGTTTTTAACATGACCATATCTAATAAAGAAAAGTATTTGCAGAAAAAGGACAATGTCAACATTTTTTTGCAAACATAAAAGCTAAACATCAGTATACATGACAGTCACAAAGTTTGAAAGAAGTCCTGTATTCTGTGTTTATAGAGATGAAAATTAATTTGATGATATAGCACCACCAAAAGCTTGAGAGATACTTGCCTGATACTTGCCACAACTCGTAGACTCCTTTTGGGACAGCAGTTCAGACTTAATATACTTTAAATGATGTTCAGTATTGCTAAAAAGAGCTAAATATTTGAAAGCATAATATTGCTTTCAGAAGGGACTGAGTGTTTAGGGATTAGCTGAGAGTCTAAGAAACTGTGTCGCTGTCTCCATTGCAATTGCATCCAATCCTTTTATGTGACTTTTTTTTTTTTTTCTGATAATACTGACAATCTCTGATTTTCTTTCTTTCTTTTTCTTTTTTTTTTCATTTAAGTAATCTTCATAAGACTACTTTTGGGGAAGCTATATCTGTCATTTCAAAATGCAGTGTTGTGTATCCAACTCAAAACCTTTGTCTAACTGAGATTCATGATGACTCTAAGCAGTATTACAGATTGATGCAAGGACCAAGAGAATACAAGTAGACCAAGCCATTTACATAATTTTTTTCCATTTTGAGTTAGAAATTCTCTGTGGATGACCACTGAAATCCTCACATCTCAGGCACAGAATATAAATGCTTTAAATAAAGTAAGGACATTCTCTATTTAATAAGTTAATACAGTAATATGTGCTTTAACTTTAATTATTACTCCTTTTGAAAAAGGCCTAGCAGACTGTGCACAATCGACGTGGACTAGTGGAACATGAGCACTAAACTAACACGTTAGGTTCCTAAAATCTTATGTAGTTTTTGGTGTTTCTGTAAATTTAGCTAGATGTATTCCATTACCAAAGTTTTGTCAGTGGGGGATTGATGCCTAAATTCTGACAGCTCTGTAAAATATGCTCTATTCTCCTTATTCTTAAGCTGTGAATGCTTAAAAATGGTCTTTCTTTACTCGTTATAAGCACATAACAGTTCTTAAGAATGCATGTAAATGTACCACGTCTCATACAAGACTGTTAAGGGAAAAGACATCTCCTCCAAGAGGTGAAGGTCTTCCACCAACTTGGCCTAAGACAAGCTCTGCTTTCCTACCTTTTACCTCACTTAAGGCAACTGAAGTCAAGTCAGGCTGTGCAATCTACTTTTGTCCTTAACTCCTTATGTGCAATCATGAAATATCTTTCTCTTCAAAATTCTGTTTTTTCATTACAACCAACTAAGCTATTAGACTGCGAGACCAACAAGAGTAATCACGGAGGCTGTTCTCTATCCTACTGCATACTCAGTGCTGCGGGCTTTTGCAGTGGTGTTGTAAAACATGAGGAATCTCAAGGTTAGCAAGTTTGGTTCCAATGCATTTTAAAGACTTTCCATATAGAATAGCACACCCCTGAGTTCACTCGTTTGTTTGTTTGTTTGTTTATTTTTTTGCCATGAAAATTTCAAAATCCTGAACTCACAGGCTTCTGGCTCAAAAGGGCTTCATTACCAGCATTTCTAACATCTCTTTTCCTGATCCAGAAGGTTAGTTATTCCCTTACACGAATGCCCTCTCATAGAATCATTAAGGTTGGAAAAGACCTCCAAGATCACCTGGTCCAACCATCACCCTACCACCAATGTCACCTACTAAACTATGTCCCTAAGCACCATGTCCAACCTTTCCTTGAACACCCCCAGGGATGGTGACTCTGTAGTTTAAGGCACTCTCATTATAAAGCACTCCAGTTACAGGTCGTAACTATTTTAAGCATTAATATTAATAACAACTCTTTTTGTTCTATCACTACTATGACACCTCAAAACAACATGACACTCTACTGGTTCCACAGCTGAAGTTGCAGTATATTCTCTACTACATGAAGAACAGAGTGATTTTTTTTTTAAACTAGGTTAGCTAGAGAAGGCACAAATATCCATAGGACAGCTAATTGTTTAAAAATAACTACCAAGTTATTTTAAATACTACTGTGTTTTTTCCTCTGTCTTGTTTTTTCCTCTAAATGTCATTCTGTTAACATGCAAACTCTCTGACTTCACACTAGAATGATTCTAGGAAGTGTTAGGAACTTGTCATCGATACTCAGAAATCGTCAAAAAGGTAAATTCAGCTCAGATCAACAAAATGGGTTTCCAATTTTCTCCCTGTGTACTTACCTTTTCCCATACTGCAGATTTCCTCCAGAGGCACACATCTTCAAACAGATTTCCAGATGTTCTAATAAAAAGCCTCATTCTTTGAGCAGACTCATTTTTCATGGCTCTGATTGAAATTTAGGAAAAAAACAAAAATTAGTCTGTGTTCTAGAAGAACAGCTTTCTCTTCTCATGCTGAAACTTCAGTATGGAAAGACTTCTACGAAACCGTTATCTTCTGCCCAGATCACTGCTCTTAGCTTAGGCTATCCATTCCATATAATCCTCTGTTCTCTATTATGGAAATAAGGAACTGTAAGAGACCTAATCTGCCTATTAAATGGGAATATTTAATGTCAAAATAAAGCCTGTCATAGTTTTGTGGGTGAATTTTGCATTTTTTTAGCTACCATTTCTAAAGTGAATTAATTAGTTGTATTCAATAATTGCTATGCAATGTAACTTTTCTGTACTAGTTTAAGCTATTACTGGTCTCAGGGCTATTTTGAAGATGTGAAAGTTTCTAATACATAAAAATTCAAAGAACTTGTGAAAAATAAGTTTAATTCCTATTTTTTTTTTTTTTTTTTGAAAAATAACACACTAAAAATGAGAGACAATGGCTCTTCTAATAATGATGGACTTGGCCATTTCCAAACTCGTTACAAATACAGAAGATAAAGGGGAGAAAATGTCTAATTGAAGCAGTGGCATTTATCAGAGAAATGCAGGCTTTAATGAAAGAAAAACTAGACCAAAGTGTAGTAATCGTTACACAAAAGGAGATTCCCAAATGAAAAAAGTCTGGACTGTGAATTGGGCTATAGGAATATATCACAAACAGAAGTAATTAAGCAAAAAATATCTGTGCTAATGCAAGTATTAATTACTAAAATATTTTGATACTTTCAAAAGTGACTTTTTTTGTTGTTCTTGAGTTATGGTTCCACTGGGTTGTCGATATACAAAGCAGCAGCATTCCAGGAACTTCTCTGAAACCATCAGCATCCAAACCTGTTTGAATTCTGCGGTAGTTGGATAATTTAGGCCTTTCTCAGAATTTTGGCCTTAAATCAACACCACAAGGATTCACAGGGATAGTTGTTCTGATGAAGTAAAGCAAATATTATAACAGAGTACTATGTAGTACTCTGTTATAAAGATGCAACCTTGGGAGGTGGGTTAATTGATCCATCAGAGCAGAGTAGGAATGTTGTGCCAGGTCTGCAGTCTGTTGCTGTTAATTGATTTCAGTGTGATGTTTGGCCTTTTCATAGCAGCATGAGATTGCTAACTCACCTTTTAATAGCATATATCTCTTAGCTCTTGCTTCAAAGTAACATTACCTAAACATTGCGTATTTTTGCACTCTTTTTGCCCAAGCGTGATGTTTTCACTTTCACCACTGTATTTCACCTTTTTTTCAGGTTTTCCTGGTAATTTGTCAACACCTTCTGAGTTCTGATCTTGTCCTCCAGGCAGTTCCTTCTAGGACTGTCTTTTCCTCAGGTACAGTAATTCTCTGTATAACTCTCTATTCAAGCATCCAGGCTGCACAAAGCATTGACTAGAATATGAGACAGGCCACCTTTACATTTGTTATGTCCCTTTATTTTGCCAGTGAAAAATACATTTTTTTAAGGTATATTATGTAACAGTTTGCACACGTTTATGGCAGTTTCAGCTGGACCATGTTTGCCCTGCTTCCATGTAAAATAATGCTGGTCAGTGGGATTTCTTCATTGCACCAAGTTTAGGAAAAAAGTTTATTTTCCTGTAAGAGCAAGGCCTTTTATAAAGGAAAATAAATTCATTTGACACTAAGTTCTTTGTAAAAACTTCAGTTGTCTGCATCTTGTTTTTGCTTATTTGTTTTTAGAAATACAGTTATGTATCCTAAAGATTGTTCCTTTGCTTTATATCATAATTATCCTGAACAGTAAAGTTTATAACAGTTCTAGAGTTTATCAGCTCTCTTTCGTTATTATTTTTTGAACATAGGCATTATGTGTACTTTTTGTTTTCCAGTCTCCTAGAAAGTACTCTGTCTTTCATAAATTTCTAAATATACTTGATAAGTTTTTCAATTGTGTTGCTCAGGTCTTTATGTATTTGATGATGAAGTTCATCTAAAATGGAAAACTTACTCCTCTGTTCCTGGTATTAATTTTCTAGGCCTTTTCTATCAGATGGTTGTCTTAGTAAAGACATTTAATTAAAGAAGACTTAAAGGATGTTGACCTTCTTTGTTCAATAACAGACCAATATTTTGCTTGCTCATCACCTTATTATTGCTTGTGAAATTATTTCTTGTTACCTTTTGTTTCTCTTTTTATTTACATTTATTTTGTGTTCCTGTTTTTTGCCCTGCATATCTGTGTTCTTTTATTCTGATAATTACAGGTTAACCCAGTTTCCATTTTCTTCCCTTTCTTTCATCATATATTTCCTTCAAATTCTTGAGTTTATTGAGGAATTCATGATTTAGGCTGGTATGTTTCTTTCTACCCTTACTATATTTCCTCTGCTTTGGGATAATCTATATGTGTGCTTATATATTTGTTTAATATCATTTATCTGAGGAAGTACGTCTTCTGCTTACATTTTTTTTCCTTTTTTTCTCCCAGGGTCTTTTTATATTATTTATTTATTTATTCCTTATGTTGATCTTTTTTTTTCTTAGATTTCCGTACGTCACTATGATTGTATCAACCAAATCTCTGAGTCTACTGAAGTGTACCTGTTATTGTTAATTTCCACCCTTTACTTTCTAAGGATTGTGAAATCCAGTTTCACCTTTTTCATCCAACTTGCCAAGGACAGAAACCGTGTTATTCTTACTAGTTACCCTTTACTGCTCCTAATTACATTTGGAAGAATCTCCCTTTATCTGTCTTCTCCATTTTCTATATTTAAAAAAATAAAATGGTTGACACACATTCCAATAACTTGCTAGGAAATCTGTGTTTTGGTGTATGCCTCCCCCAATGCCATTTATAAATATGACGCTACGCTAAACTAACATCTAAAATGCTTAGTTCTTTTCATAGTTCTTGTTTGTATATGAATAACAGCTTACCTGTATTACAGCTGTGGTTATAATTCAGAGAAGCTAGTTGCATATTGGATTCCTCCAGAAATGTTGTTTTTGCAAAAATGTTTTCAAGTTTTTCTGTCCGTTGATTTGAGTTTGCTTCACTCCAGCATGCAATTTGACTTACTCCTCTGCAAAAGACTTGCAATAATATTTTTGTAAAAAATAGTATTGTTACATTTGTATGGAAAAAGCATCTCCCAGCAAACTCATTTTACTTCTTAGTTAAAAAGCTTTAGCCACAAGAACTGAAATGCTAGCTTATTTCTCACTGCATCACTTATTCATGTGCGTGAAACACAATCCGTAGACAGATCTAATGGCTTGTGGAAAATTAGCATTGAATTACTGGGCAGTGGTGCTACATTAGTGTAGTGTTCCTTTCAGAACATGTTTTACTTTAGGTAAACTTGCATATCCTGAGCTATTTTGTTCATGGAGCTGAACGTTACAGAACAAGCCTTATGAGAAAACAACAATGAGAAAGCACCATTTAGGCAAATGGTTAATTTTATCTTTGTTTTGCCAAGTCACAATTCATTGTTCTTCTTGATGGTGCAAAACTAATTGGGTCTTATCAGAGTTACATTACCTCCAAAGGCAGATAAAATTAACGCAAAGTAAACATCCCCATGATCAGAGACGTCTGATGAAAAGGAAAACAGACTTGCGTGAAGTTGATGCAGAAGCCCACAACAACCTCTCTCAGAATTATAAATCAGGAAGTTCTCCAGGTTATCAGCTACTGCTCTACTTCATTATTTTGTATTCTCTGTTTTAACCTCAGGTCACCTTTAATACATCTGCTCTGTAGTGATTAATATTACTGTTGAAAATAAACTACGGAAGAGCCGTGCTGTATTGCATGACTAATTAGTCTATCATGTTACTTGTTTACAGCTTTTAAAAAATGTTTCTCTTCACAGAAATAAATCAAAGCATACTAAGCCCCATGTTGTATGTGAACCACCATCGTGTCTGACTATGGAACTTCCAAGGCCGGGTGCCCTTCTCTTTCAAGAAATTATAATTTGAGCTGCAAAATCTTCAACCCTATATTTTCTTCCATTCAATCTCTTTAACACTTGCCATGTTTGCAGAAAGCTTCTGTTTGAGTCTGGGAATTATATTACTTTTTTCCTAGGAAGGTTCACAATTGAACAAAGCTATGTACCAGATTTCTTCTAAGAAATCTCAAATAACTTTGGCAACAGGCAACCACTATTGAGTCTGAAGGGATCAAGGAGTACAGGTCATGTCCACTGAGAGGTCAGGACTGTCATTTGCCTTTATAATTTTAAAAATGAAAATGCCAATAACTTTAATCCCAAACTTCAAAAGAGTACAGAAACACTCTTGGAAAACCAGAAATTTCAAACTTAAGCAAACGTAATTTTTAATCAAAATTTGCAGTTTTCTGTGAGGCAGGTAAAATTCTAGAAAATATGAAGGAGGGTTTATATCTACATGGGATTTGTATTTAGAGACTCAGCAGCTGCTCTGTTCAAGACACTTGATTTTAGGGAATGTGATCTTTAATAGGCTCAGGGTCTCTTATGGGGAAAAATGTCGAAAAATTATTAAAGCTGCAAAGAAGTAGGAAGAGTTCAGATATCGTGCTCCACAAGCTCATACACTGACACTTAACTCTGCAAAGATGTAGAAGACTCATGGAGAGGAAAGAATGCATTATTCTCCACATGCACTGGTGATTGGACAAGAAGTTTGGGACTTAAAATATAGGAGAGGGACCTCTCATGAACATGTATGTACCTGAAAGACAGGGGAAAGAGGAGCATCTCTTCACAGTTCTGCCTGGTAAAGCCTATCTTTTTTTCTGATACCCTTCATCACAGAGGAGCCAAACAAGACCTGTTTGTTCTCTAGCAAAGAATACACAAGAGATGACAGCCTTAATCAGATGTATCTGTAATTAATATTTCCTATAGTATTTGATATGTGGAATATTAAGTACATCAAAGAATGTTAAGATTTGTTCTGAGAGCTTGACTGAATCCAAAACATTATGAAAAGTGGGAATTGGGAGTCTCCATTCTGTATGTCAGCATGTAGAGCAGAGAGAAAGAATCTAGAGAATAAAGAAGTTACTTGAGGAAAGCAATGAAATACATATATCCAGCTTTCCAAAAGAATATTCTGTTAGGATTGTAGGTGATGCAGAGAAACATGCAGAAATCAAAAAGACAAATAGAGTATTTCATTTTAAGCTTATGGTCAGATATATTTTTTATTTTACATGCATTTTTTTTTTCATTTTCAGTCCTTCAAACCACACTCTGAGTCTCAATTTCTTTAAAAATGGCAAGTGATTATTTAAATGGTTTTACCATCAGCTTTGTCTCTTTTTGTGTAACGTGGTGGGTGGCTTATGTCGCAAGAAGTATACTATTTGTGTTATGTCGTTGCAAAGACAGAACATTAGTATGTAAGTGGGGTGCTGGCATTCTGGACGGACTAAGCTATAGAAGTCATGTTTTGTAAGCTGAGGATCTGCACAGTGTTCACTGATAATTCCCAGAAGCTCCTGGAGGCTACATTGTCAGGTAGGGGCTTTGAGATATTTCTGCTTGGTGTAGGGCAGTGTCTGTCTTGTAGACTGCAGCGGGTCGCCAAACTGCATAGGCCTTTCTGCAAGGCATCAGAGAAAAGCTTCAGTTAGACCAGTCCACTCTAGGTGTAGGGATTATTAAGTAATCAAACAGATGTCATAGGAGATTGTGTAACCATCGTAATTAGATGTTTCTGAGAGGAAAGCAAGGCAAAACCTCTCTCAACAATGCTAAGGCACAGCGGATCTAACATAGGAGCATGGGCTAGATAACATCTTGAGGTTCTTGAAGCCCTGTTTTTGTGATCATATCTTTTACTTCCCAAATTCCAGCACCCACAGCATTTTACTGAAAAGAAATTGCATTCCACTTAATATTGTTGACATGTGTATGAAAATATTCACTTACAAGTTTATCAAGTTTCACATAAAAAAAGAACATGATAAAGACAAACTGTACTCCTGTATCCATGACACTATTTTTCAATGAAATGCAGTTTCACCTTACAGAGATCATTTGCAGAGCAGGATTCAAAACAAATCTGTTGCCAGTGTTCTTGTGTAGTCATCTTTCTAGTCACAAAGTACCATCTCCACTGTATTTAAGAGCAATAAACAACTGCAGCTGCATTCCCTGCAACAGAATGGGCACACAGAGGGTGAAACTTTTTTCAAATAGCAGCTAAGTCATCCTATAATGAGAGAATGAAAGGGGGGCAAATGGACTCGAGAAACATGGATTTCAGATAACCTTTTTCTAGTTTAAATGCAATTTCTTCTTTGTTAATCCATTATTGGCCCATTCTAGTGTGTATATGTCTGAATCTGACAATCTTAATTGTATTTTATGTATTTCCCAACTCTTTTGCTTTTCTGCAGCACCTTTGTGAGGATCAGAAAGCAAGCTTCTCTCCATTTCCATCAAGACCAGCTTTTATCTCACATGGAGAAGCCTCGTTGCAGGGACACAGCCTCTGACAAGCACCAAAACTCCTTCCCATCGCTTCCTAGCAGATAGTGAATGTCAGGCCCTCTGCTGCTTGGATGGTCAGTACCCTGCTGGCACCATTTTGCCTCAAGTTAGCGTCTCTGTATCATAGCAACATACAAGAATGCTAAGCACGTATAATAATACAGTGGTGGTTTGTTACAAAGAACAATCAGAGAATTCCTCAATCGACTCTTGCATCTGAATGATTTTTATGTGCAAATGCTGCTTCATAAAGCAGGTTTTCCACATCAGGTACAGAAACGTGTTCTAGTATTAATCCCGTTTCTAGATGAGCAAAACGACCTCTTTCTGCCTTAAAATATATGACTATATCACCTGCTCTTCAGTCATGCAAGGAGAAACAAGTTCTGCAAGGTTATTGTGATGAGGGCAGGTCAGCTGGTTATTTTTAGCTCGAGCTAGCACATTTAGCAAACTCTCACAAGAGGAAACACTTTTTACCTGCAGCTGATTAGCATTCAGAGCTGCACAACTTCATCCATTTAAGCGTAAAAACAGCTATTTTAGTCTTATTCTTACAACCAAATGCTTGCTGTTCAGTATTAGGAAAAAGGTGCACTCAGATGAAATGGCATAATATGCTTCCGATCCAGAAAGCTAAATGCAAATAGTGATTACCAGTCTCTTACAGTGGAATAATAAGCACGCAAACATTAGCATTGGAACACAGTTTACCCTCCGTCACTGTGAAGGCTTCAGCCATTAAAACTCTACTGGAGTAGGGAATGGAATTTTCCATATTTTTTTTTTAAGTTTTCTTTTAATGGAAGCTCCCATTACAAATTCAAAAGCCTTTATTTAGCTGTCATTAGGATATTGTTTTAGGACAAGCAGGATTTCTTTTAACTGTGTTCCTTGACCTGGCTGCTCGGGTTCGCACATCAAAGACTTTCTCTTCCTCCCTACTCAGCTAACCAGACACACGTACCCCAGGGAGAACGCCAGATTATCTGGAAAGGCTGGAAATATGACCTATGGTGTTATATTAATTGCATACCTTGACAGAGTCATGTGGGAAATGCTCTCAGAAGGGACCTCACAAAAATTCCTTCTGCTGGCTGTTGTCTCCTGGATTTGTTCCCATTGCATGGTGGGATTCTTCCTGAAAAAATAGATAATGCAAGGAATCATAAAGAGATGGGGAAAGAAACAATGCTTTGTTTAATAACTACACAGCTGTTACACTTGTTTAAAAATGTAAACTCAAATAATATTTTAAAATTGCTTGTTGTTTACCAGTAAAGGGCAGAAATATTCTTTCTCTTCCAGAGAAAGGCAACCTGTTTAGAATACATAAAATATGTTTCAATTTTTTAATCAATTCTCCTTATGGGTACTTGTTGGCAATAAGTATGATGATAAAATCTGAATGGTTGAATTCTAAGATCAAAAGGGATCTGTCATTCACTTCCCAGTTGTGGTGGGTGCTGAGCATTTATCAGAGACTCCTCGTATCCTTGCATGCCATTTTTTGTTCCCATCCATTTTAAAGGTTTCCTGAAATCTTCTGCTGCCTTCTGTCCATTGCCCTGTCAAGAACTCCCCGCCCTTTTTCGCAGAATCCCAGCCCAATATCCCTTTTGTTTCCCTGCCAAGGTTCCTGCATGTGTTCTGGGTTTTTCTTCCTTATCCTCGCTCCCCCAGAAAGACCCTTCAGTCCCTCCTCTTGTGCTACTCTTTCTCTTTTCCAGATTCTCTCTACCAACAATGTGGTTCTAGGCCATTCAGGATGCTAATGCTTAAAAACTGCGTAGTGCAGATCAATAGCCAGATGAGGAAACCCTTGTTTCCCTAGAAGGTGTTACTAATTGGCAAATAACTGAGGCATTTGTCTATTTTCAGTTACAGACACCTGAAGCTGCTGGATATCTGACCACAGTGTCAGCACCTGCTTCTGTCCTATATTGCTAATGTTTTCTCTTCCAGTTTCCACTGAGCCCAGTAGCCACCTAAGGATAGAAGTAAAAAGTTCCACTGTGTTATCTGCAACAGAGGAGCAATAGCACATAGGTAGGAAACAGGCTGTGCTAAGCACACAACACCACTGAAACAAGAACATTGGAAAGTTCTTCATACATAAAGAATATATAATCTGAGACAGATGCAAAGCCAACAGCAAAACAGCACGTCTTTTTCTTTTGGCTTCCCAGTGCGTTTCTAAGTCAAAATCCAGTCAGGAGGAAATATTTAGTACATTCGTTGACCCCTGCAGCCAGCAGAGGAAGAGCTTGCTCTGCGCATCCTTAAAGCCCCATCGCAGCACAGTATGAACAGGCCACATAGCACGCATTTCTTAGTGCCAGTGCACTTGGCAAGGGCAGGCCAGGCAAGCAAGGCTACATGTAGGGTTTGGGGACACCTCTTTGCATGCAGTCCTGCTTCTGTGTCACCACGACATCAATCACATGTGAAAAACTACCAGTTCTGGTACCAGTGCTCACAAAAGCACAGCTCGCTGTTACTTTTTGTGCGCGTTCCTGTGAATCAAGTTGGACTGCTGGATTGTTTTAGGAAAATAAACACAAGAGAACCATGAGTGCTGCCAGAGTGAATGAAAACAACGCTGCTGGGGAGTGTTTGCTGTGGTAGTGGTGACTTTGAGTGCTCAGTACTTCAGGAAAGCAATTAAGACAAACTCTGGCCTGGTAAGAGTTTAGGTTGAGCTTTAGTTGCAGCCCCTCCTGTACAGGCTGTTAATGCGCCAAAAGCATCACATTTCCCTCATCCAAAGCTTGCTTTCTGCTCTTAGAGCAACAGCTCTTGTCTCCATTCTGCAGTGATGTTTGTGTATGCGTCAGAAAGACTATATGCAGTGGACAAAAATTACATAGCATTTCTTCAGGGTAACAAAATGGCAAATACTGGGATCCTTTTGGATCCTCTTTCCTCTTTTTCACCTTGATTCCTGCTGTGATATTCAGCCGAGTGCCTATCAACATCAGCTTGATGTTCTGAAATTTTCAGTGGTGTCAGTATCTTTGTAGATGTGCTTACAATATTTCTGTTCAATTTCTGTGGTTTCCTCAAGCTGATCATCATTCTTTCAGTGTGAAAAGTTCCAACTTCTGTCACTGGAAAAATACTGAAAAGAAAAAAGGAACAACAACAACAAAAATCCTTAAATCTGACTTGCAACCCCTAATGAGAAAAGAGAAAAAAAAATCTGTCATCTCATTCAGAAAGAAAAAATGCTAGTTTTTTTTTTTTTTTTTTTTTTAAGTGAAATAAATGCTTTGCCTAAACACGATCGCAGTTGACAAAATGCTGGATGTTTAGGTGGCAATTATAGCTCTTTCAGAGACTGTCAAATCTTGTCACAACACATGTTATAAATGAGGACAGATTTAGACATCCTTTATGACAGTTATGTGTAGGATGTGGATGGTTGGCAGTTAAATTTCAAATGCAAGGAAATTTTCCTTCCAATAGATCTTTGCTTGTTTATTAAGAGGGAGTTACCGTGCACTGAATCTTGTATCTACCATGTGCAGCTTTTCATCCTTACAGCTTTTGACATTTCACTTTAACTTTCCTTTTTGACAGCCATCTGAACATTGTTTTAGGTAAAATGTAACCTTCAGTGCTCTGGAGATGTATGAAATTTTTAAAGCTCTCAGTGTTTTCATACTGAGATTACGGTTGGAAATGTGTCATATTATACATGGATGGATAGATAGTAAGAAAGCAAATAACATAGATGGTAACAATAATGATTGAAGGGAGCCGCTTCATGATGCACGCAGAAAATGGGATAATGCAGAAGCCCACATTCATCGTGAGACGCATAAAATGTTGATGAAGTATTAGTAATAATAATGTGCATCACAAAGCACAATTCATATGATGATAGACTACACAGGTGTCATTAAAGCCAAGCCTGACATGGATTTTGAAGTGTTTCTGATGTTAACAGCTCCAATGGCATGGGGAGAAGAAAGAGAAGAGAAATCCCAGAGCCATGGAAGAGTCCTGGCAGGGTCAGACAGAACTTTTTTAGAAGCTCCGAGGGAGAGTGTGCTGGAGCAGCCTAAATGTCACGTTTTCCGAGTGCAGCATAAGCCTTTTTGACGGCACCAGCCTCACTCTGCTAACCAGCACTGGCATTGACAAGCTTTGCATTCACCCTTTCTGCAAAGCTCAGTAAAGAGGTGGGAAAGGGCTAGGCAGCATTTCCCAGCTAGGTGACGTACGGCGTATGCTACACTATGTGCAGCTAGTAGAGAGGGGAACTATACCTCCTTTAGCCCCCGCTCCAAATTCTAATAATCCTTTGAAGCTTCTGGCAGCATCTCCTGCAAGGAAAAAATCTGTTTGCCCATTTTGTAGTCCTCCCACACTTGAATATGGCAGGCTGTAGACTAATTTTTATGAATGATGGCGTATAAAATCCCAGTGAGTTCGGTGAGTGTGATTCTAACATTTCCGAGAGATAGTAAAGAAGAGATGTCATCTACGGTATCAGGACCTTGTGACTCTTCCATTTAGCTGTAGCAGTGTAGCATAGCAGAATTAATCACGTGCATACTGCAAGGCAGCTACTTGAGATTGCTGGACTGGGACCAAAGTGCTCGTTGCGTTGGAGGACTGAGCCCATAAACTGGAACACTGTGGGCAGCTATACCTTTTGCAGAGCTGAAGTTTTTCTACTTTCTATTTTCATAACAGTGGCAGTGTTATGTAACTAAGAGATAGATGAACTTGTGCTCATTCTGAAAGATCATAAAACACTCAGAAATATTTGTGAAAGTCTGCCTTGAGTAACACAGCTTAAGCCCTTGAATTCTGAATGGGTAGCTCTCCTGTTTCTTTCCGGTTACAGACCATTCACTTAGCCCTAATGACATGCATCCAAATGAAAGCTTGCTATTGCACAAATGTGAAAATAAATGTACTGTTTCTATGCTTCAAGACATCAGCATTTATTGCCTCATTTGGGAAAACAACAGACTTATTTGGCTCATTTATACTCTACACGAAAACTGTTTTGAGACAGGGACCTGTGTCTTGCATCTCCGAGCTCTTCATGAATAGGGCCATACGCTCCCAGGCATCCTCCCGTCTATTCACTTGACTAAAAAATACAAAGGGGCAAAAGATTGCGGGGTGCCTCAGGTATACATAATTAATTTACCCACAAGCTGCTAAAATGTAAGATAGCCACAGCTTTTTTTGATTTGTTCAGTTCCTAACTGAGATGACTTCTTAGGTCTCCTCTTGATTTCAGAGGTTAACTTACTGTGTGTGAATAAATTCTACCTGACAGTCTTTCTCCTCACTCACTTGACCGGTGAAACCTTTTTGATAATATTACAAAAAGTTTGCCTATTTGAGAAGTATTTTGGAGCATTTTTAACTTCAAGGAAATGTCATATTTGCATGTATGCATTCAGAATAAAAGAGTTAGTTACTTCAAAAGGTAATCTTTAAGTAATTGGTTTCACACCATCTAATTTTACAGTTTTATGCAATAATCCTGATTGTGATAGCGCCTCTCAGAAAATTAGAAATACCAGCAATTTCAGCCCCTGTTAGTGTCAGGAAACTAATTTTTAGGATTATAATTGTTTGAGGCTTTGTCAGACTTGTTCTCCTATTTGTATTCATGTATTTCTAATTACAGAAAAAAAATAGAGAAGAAAGATATCCTCCATAAAGATAAGCAGCATATTCTTGGATAATATTTGTAATGGATCCATTAACTGAACTTGACAAAAACTAAAATGCAATAGCAAAACATTCATCTTTAGATGGATGCACTTTAAGCCTTCTTTCAATAAATGTCTGTCCTTCGGGGCAGATAGATCTTTTTAAAGCCCAGGGATATCAGTATTTCTATACCCAACCTGTTCAAAATCTTGACTGCCAAATTCTCATATTAAAAAGACTTACAAGTCCTAGCTGATGGCACTGCCTTTGATGCTGGGGAAAGGAAAGGCTACAATGCCATTCCATCACTATTTCTGCTCCTAGTGCCAGGGTGGTGGCAGAGGCCACCTGGGTCAAAAAGGCATTCAATGAGAAGGAGAAATTTAACCCCTCTAGTTCGTTCCTTGATGTCAGTGCTAAAGTAGGTGAAGGCACAGATGTCTGGAAGCCCTTTTGCATTGTCAGGACCCTGGGGGCACTGCCAGGCTCTACTGCCCCTGCCTCCCTCCCCTGGTTCCCCCACCCTGCCCAGAACCCCATTCCAGCCCTCTTGGTTGGATTTTGCCATCCATTCGGTGAAGAAATCTGAATGGAATTAGCAGCATGAGGTATCACATCTCCAGCATTCGCATCTGCTCCTCAGCAAGCCCTACAAAGTTTGCATTGTGAAACCAAGAGCAAAAAAAAAAGATCTGATTGAAACCTGCTGTATTTCATTGAAATCAGAAGGAAAAACACGTTACTGTAGACTTGGATACCTAATTCTGTGAACCTGTATTTGAAAGGATTTGGTGTAAACCAAAGCAGCACTCTACACTGAAGAAATGACTGTGAAACTCTTCACCCTCCAGCTGCCCACAGCTGGATTTGGAGGTTGCTTTGTATTTCAGCTTCTCAGCCTACCATTGAAAACTATCTGCAATTGCTGGTAAATACTATCTTCTTCTGCACTGCTACCCACAGTGTGGGCCCCAAAACGTGCAGCATGGTTGGAGGATATTCATGCCCGGTATGCAATTAAATCCTGAAGAGTTGCTTGTTAGTCTACAGGCTCTGGATGAAAATATAATAGCCATTGCTTATCTTTGCAGTTTGCTGGGACAGGATGACATCTTAAATTTATCAAGATGCTTGGTGATCTCAGTGCAATAAAGAGCAATAGAGAAAATGCAGGAAAAATGTATTTGTGAAGTTTGGTTTTAGACAGAACAGCAGGGGAAAAAAAGAAAACAAAAAACACCAAAATCCCACAAACTAATCGGACCTCATGGTTGTCAAAGTGATCCCTGTTATTTTCAGTCAGTGTCTGAGGAACCACAAGCAGACCCGGCATATTCTGCATATTTTTACAGGGACTATTATTGATCAGTTTCTCTTTTTCACATAGACAAATATTTTTATTTGTATTTATTTTATTTTATTTTATTTTTATTTAATGTATTTTATTATTTTATTTATTTCATTTCATTTTATTTTATTTTATTTTATTTTATTTTATTTTATTTTATTTTATTTTATTTTTATTTTTTACAAATAACAGTAAATGAATAGAAACTTGCCAATCAAGAAATCACTGCTTAATATGAAACTTTACAGGTGAGCTTAAGATTTTCTGGAGTTTTAGTTGGAGTGACTACTTAAATGGCACAGTTGTATTCCTCACGAACAAAACATAACATTTCTTACATTCAAACAAGCTTACACAAATAGATGTATGTGTAAAATGAGTTCTGTAACAAATAATGCTATTGCTATTTTATTGGCCTTATTTCCAAACAGACCTGAATATTCTCTAGTAGCTACACTGCATGCAGAAAAGGTTTAGTGCAGAGATCATAGTTCCTCTGCCTTGCATACAAAAGACAAATACAGAAAGAACAGGCTTTCTCTATTTTTCTTCTGCTTCTGTAATTCTAGTACTGTACCTCAGTGGAATAGGAGGAGTTACAGAGGTTATGTACAGGTGAGTTTTATTATACTACTAAATTCCTTTTTCCAGGAAAAAGGCCACAGTAGGTCGAGATAAAATTTCTCATTTCATACAGAGACATGCACGCACTCCAGGTCTCAGCTGTAACCTGGAATATGTATGTGCATGTTATATATACTTATGTATAAATATGATACATACAAACATATACACAATATACCTCTGTGATGCAGATCATATGGATATGATATATATTTGTGTATAAACATGACACAGATCTTGTAAGATGCTACACTGCACAATTCATAAATATTCTCTTTAATAATCATTAGCACGAAGGAGTAACTAAACCTCCAAACCCCTGAATGTTTTACCTCTACAGAATAGGTGGTATTCAGGGAGCAAGTACATTTTTCTCTTCAGGGTACAGTACATTGTGTGAAATCTTTCAGAAACTGGGCATTCATGCAGTACAGCAAGTACGTGTGACCTCTACAAAGTTATTCGGCTATGTGCGAAAGAAATGGTAGGCTGATAAAAGTTAAATGTGGGCCTCTCGTCAGCACCACTTCTTGGATTTCTTTAGCTGAGAAATAGTAATTGTGGCAAACAACCGAAAATAAAAGAATGATACACAGTAGTGAACACAAAAAAATTAGACTGGGATATTTAAAATAGGCTAATCACTAATGGGGGTTGTTTTGCATGTAAAAGACACCCCTTGTCTTTTCACTGAAATAACTTAGGCCATTTAGATTCATCAGGAGACTGTCAATGTTACAAAATCAAATGCATTAGTATTGTCAGCGTCCATATTGTAGTGTTAAAATTGCAAAATGATGCAATTATAGAAAGAGTATCCATTTGAAAGTTTTGAACACAATGCAGTGCCTTGATGGCATATGCATGTTTAATTGGATATTAACTTTAGTCATCCAGAATCAGAGTAGAGATGTCTCTCCTTGACAGCCTATGAATGAGAAGGGCTATTCCCTGTCAACCTGGCTGATAAAAATTCCCCTGTAACCCTTCATGTAATAAAACCAAACTTTGTAAGGAATGAATAAAAAGCAGCAGACACCTCAGGTGGGATCCACCTCACCTCATTTTGGGCACGTACAACTGAATGAAGCGTTGCTCTGCTGAGGTATCTCTCTCTGCTGCCTGAACAGGGAGCCTTGGGTAATGCAGTCATCCAAGTGAGGGCAAATGAGTTCCAGTTCTTGTGTGAAAGCGAGATGCTGATCCAGATTGCTGTTTGTAGGATGTGTCTGTTGGAGGATGCTGAGACAGTGTGATAAAGAAACATTTCTTGACGTCCGTTGGAGAAGAGAGGACTCAGTGCTGCAGGCACTGAGGCTCTGTGACTGGTTGGTTTTGACAAGAACTGATGGTGCTCCGTACCTCATGTGATTGCAAGTGTAGCATGTTGCCTTCCTCACGCGTGCCGAGTGCCTGCCGTGCGGCGCTGAGCAACCTCACATCTCATTTAAGTCATTGGATAGAGCCCTCAGCTATCTCATCAGATGAAGCTGCACTATTTATATGCTGAGAGCATATGCATACTGTACTATTAGTGCTAATATTTTTGTCAGAACACTTTTTTGAAGTAAAATGTGAGAACATTTGTGGGCAGTAATCACAAAACAGGGTTGACAGCTCCTTCCTTCTCTTACTCAGTCACAAACGTTTTTCCTTTCAACACATTATGAAATGTAAGTGGAACTGGTCATTTTCAGAAACCAGTGTTATTTGGTTGATAATATGTGAATACCAAAAGGGAGCTGACAAGGTTATCGCCAGGTAGAAACTGATAACAGCAGGCTGCCTGCATCCCTACCTTAAATTGAAAGGGGAGCTGCAGAGCCTGACAGCAATACCTGGGAGGGGAGCATATACTGCATTTGCAAAAGTTCATAACAGATAACTAAGCCCCTCTCTTTCATCACCACCTGCCTAGGAGTTACAGGGCAATTTTTATTCCATTAACAGTCTTCCATAGCCATGGAAGTCAACCAATAATATGAAATACATACTTTAATGTTAATATCAAATGTTATTACGAAACTGTCCAATGTTTGTATAATTATTTATGAAGAACTGTTTAACAATGGAGCTAAATCCTACAGGGTGGCCACAACGTTTCAGTCAATCAAGACAACAGAAACATCTACAGCACAGTTCACCTACCCCAGCTGGAAAAGCCAAGACCATGTCAACAATAATCTTTCTTCATGGCTGAGAACTGTGCAGGAAAAGCTCTCTTTCCATGGACATCCTGGTTCATAATGCCCTCATGGCTGAGCTATGGGATCTCAGGAAAGAAAAACTACTGGGTATTGGCATTTCAGAACAAGAGGTAAGAAACCACAGAAAGAAATAATAATGTCACTGAATTGTTTTGTTCCCCTCAACCAGAATGGTGCAAGACTTGCTCAGATATTCACGTGCAGCTGTTTGATGTGCTTGAACATTGGTGAATCACCATCATGCACAAAGCTTATTGACACAGGCTCCCAGTAGTAGCTTCCACCTGTTCTCCATCACAACGCTGTCAGCACTATAGAGCGTGGGATAATAAAAAAATAATGATACAGCAGAAAGCTGAAACAAATCCTACCTGATGAATCATTACAGTAAGAAAGGTCTGTGTAATCTCAGGCTCATTCATTCCTCCAACCCATTATATCTGCTAACGCAGTTAATTGTAATAAGTGCATGACAAAACCAGATGTAATTGTCCACCCCAACCAGCACGGTCAGGTCAGTTTTAATGTGTTCCTCAGAGAGTTCCTCTTCTCAAATTAAATGCAGCTTGTTTTTTTAAAAAAAGTAGTTCAGTTAGGAACTAAAGATATTCACTTACAACATTCTTTGTCTTCTAACAATGACTGTGAAGCAACAAATAAGACATACCAAGTGCAAAGGCCAAGCATTTTTATTTTTTTACTTATTTAGCATTTTTAGAAAGACTGATGAATACTGGAATTTTTTAAGCTAGATATATTTATGAGTTGTGGGCAGTTCTTGATATAGTTACAGTCTATCCCTGTTCGGATAAAATCCATTTTCTATTCAGGGTAAGTGAAGGACTATTTTAATGCCTGCTAGCTTAGTAATGGCAGAAGGAATAGAAACTACCTTCCAAATTGTGGATAGTCATGGCAAGGCTGAAATAGGTGCTCAGACCTGTCAACTAAGATTTGTACAATGAGATGTGAATACAGATGCACTCCTTTGGTGGAACTGTACATTGTTTGCTAGGAGGAAGCACGAACATCAGAAAATTAAGTAGACAATTAGAACAATAATTAGAACAACAAGAAAATACAGGATTATGCAGATAGGGCACAGAGGATTCGGGATCAAGAATGAAGGACAGCCTAGAAAAGCAAGGAAAGGGCTCAGCTCTGGTTAGTCTAAAGCTACCAGGAAATCTTTGAACAGACATCCAAGCCTTTGACTTGGATCCTCTTTTTATCCAGTTCCCCACACCATTAGGGGGCACTTAAAAACCTTTACTTAATGGGAGTGAAAGAAGTAGTTTGGGGGCACAGTGCTGCTCTGCAAAGGCAGTGTAAAGGCTTGGCATTCTGAGCAAGTATCTGGGTCCTGTCATTCATTTCATACTTAATACATCCAAGGAGACAAGATTTGTTTATATTCTCTGCATACAAATAGATTTGGATCAAAAAATACATGACTCTATCGTGTTTCTAAGAAACAACCCACAAATTTCCAAATACTGGCTAACCACTGGCACTAAAAAAAGGGTAATAACATGTTTAATTTTAACCACCTGAATAGTCCTATCGAATGTAGGTATGTGTATACATTCCTGAAAGCCCAGGCACTGGAAGAGCTAATCACACATTAAATTATCTCCAGTGCGCAAGAAATATATTTTTAAAGATATCTAAGTATATATAAAACTATTATTTTTAATAATAGTACAAGTATCTCTATTATATTTAGAATGTTGGTGTCTGTGTTGATTTCTTTACATTGCCTACTTCTGTAGCAGTTGAGTGGTTATTTACAAACTGCATAAAAGTGTCTGATCAGCCAAACCAATGTTCTTTTTTCGGGAAAAAAGCAAACACTTTCTGTAAACAAAATCGACAAGTATATCCAATCTGAAACACCTAAGATTTTCATCTTTATGAGCCACTGAGCAAGATACTTACTAAAAGGCAAGCAGTCTTACCCAAAAGAAGACATTTAACTAATTCTCAGACAGACTAACAGATACCACAAATAAGTTAGACCCCAGCAAAATTGCAATATTTTTATTAGAGAAGAAAGAAAATCTTGACATTTTAGAAAATTAATGTAAACTTTTCTAGTAAAATACAAATAATTGCAAAAGTAGATACTCTTGTAAGCATTAGTGTATATATATATATATATAAAGCATATAGAGAGAATTGCACAGTGATGGTTAGAAGGGACCACATACTTTAGGCACATGGTGCATGGATGTTCTTTACGAAATGTGAGGCATCAGTTGATTTCTTTTTTTTAGGAACCGAAATCCCTTTGGAAAAAAAAAAAAAAAGGGACCCAAAGCATCTGACTGATACAGCTGAAAACAGGCCAGATGAGAGGCAGCTGTGCTATTGATTTCTACAGAGGAGAGCAGTATGACTTGAACTTCTCAGGACTCAGAAGACAAAAAGCAGAGAGCCATGAGTTCCATTTAAAACTGGAAAGGAACTTAAAGCCTGAACATCAGCTAAGTCTGAGGTACTTACTCCTCTTACTCAGAAAGCAAGTGGTTGCTTCTTTGAACTTGAAGATGAATTTAAGTCATCTCTCTAAAGTACGTCTTGACTGTCTGCTCTGGATGAGACTAGCAACATAGGTGTGTTGCAAGACTGCACCAGGGGAAAAACAACTGAAAATTGTTGACTGCCAGAGATAACAAAAATGATCTGCTGTCTGACAGTTGAGTAACAGAAATACATGAAAAAGGACTAATTATTTCAGCAAAGAGCTGGCATACAACATCAGATAAATGAGTCAGACTAGCTTGTCATCTCTCTCCTGGTTTTAAGTACTGCTTCATGAGTGTTGTACCTCAGTGGCTTTTTAATACCTGAGATAGTTTCCAGTGTAGTCATGGAACTTCAGAAAGCTATTTTTTCCATAGTACTAACGACACTAAAAAATCAATGCGAGAAATGGTTTACTGAATGTTACAGAATTTTGTATACATTAGCTTTTCTGTTGTTTTCAATATTTTCAATGTTTCTAATTGACTGAAAAAAATGTTTATGTTTTTTCTCCTCATAGGCCTTTCAAACTTTTCAGGTGAGGAAGTAGTTGGATAGAACATAAAATTGAATGTAAAATGAAGCATGACGTTTTTATTATGGATTTTCTTTCACTGTCTCAAATAAAGTATTCTGATCTCATGAAGAACCATGAGGAAGACAATTTTCTCTTTCTGTGTGGTTTCCAAAACCTTTGTGGCTCTCTCAAAAATGACCTTACTCATCTTCTGTGTGAAAAATATACAAGCTTTTACTATCCCAAATCCCAGTTACTGTAAATTAAGGTGTACGTGATGGTCATCAAGGCTCTAATGGTCGGCAGACACCAGTTCACAATCCAGCAGGGATGAAGCTACAAGAATGATGTAAGTCTCATTTTAGGGATGAAAATGTTTTAAGGAATTCAGTACCTCACCTTGGGTTTTATAAATTAAACTTACAAATTATAATGCAGGCTTGCCACATCCTTTTCTCACCCCCTTGACTTCCAGTAAATGTTTGCAGTAACTCAGAAAGACAGTGATAAAATGGGGAACACTACATATGAAAAAACAGTTACACATATCCACTCCAGCAAATCAGTCAAACCCATAAATCATTTTTGGTCAGTAGGATTAAGAGTTGATAATGGAGCAATGGCATAGGAATACTGGATCTAGCAAAAGCAAAATAAAGGCTGCCTGAATATTACCATGCAACACTTCATTATATTACTTAGTACTGAGTGGAACTGAGTGGGGGAAGCACATCAGTCACCAAAACTTGAAGTTGTCTCAGAGAAGCCTGTCATTTCCAGCCTGAGTTCATGTTCATGAGTTTCCAATGAAGCATTAAAATAGTGACTAGTCCTCTAGAATATAATTATAATGCCTATGCTTCCTTTGAGTAGAGAGAGGACAAGAGTACATAATGAAACAAACGTATGTATCAGGTTGAAGAGCATCCATTTGTCAGAGAGACAGTGTGGTGTGATTTCATCAGCCAGTTTGGACCCAGACCTGTCATATGGTGCTCCATGACTCAATATCTAGCAATAACTTTAAAACTGATCCCCAAGCTAAAATGCAAATCAAAGCAAAATAATGAGATTCTTCTCCAAGCTGAAACACACACAGTCGCAGATTTATTTCTAATTTTGAGAACTGAGACTTATTTTTAGGGTCACAAAAGACACTGTGGTCCACATTGGAGTTTTCACCTGTTGTGTCCCTTGAGCAATTGATGACATTCAGGCCCAAATTCCAAATCCCCTTCTTTAGCCACCAGCTTTACCTTTTAGTCTTAGCTAGTTCTTCACCACTCTTGGAAACAACAGTTTAAAGCATTTGTTTCAGAAAACCTAACATCTGACCTTGTACCTAACATTGCACTATATTGGAAAGAATATGTAGTCAGTCTTAAAAAATTGAAAACATTGTGTAAAACACTGTGAAATTTCTATTGTAGCAAGTGGAAATATATAAATACATATACAAATTCCAAAGCCTCTAGGCAGAAGATAGCTAACAAATTTTTGGTTTGCTTAGGTTTCCAAGAACTAAACTGTTGAAGCTAACTTTTTCCTGGAAGGGGACAAATAAATGGAGACGCTCCTATCTCTCACCAAGATACATCCATCAGTAAATGTAGATTACAAATAAATGCAGGTAATACACAATAGACTAAAGCGCTTCAAATGCCATATGAAATGGTATTAGAAAAAGGGAATTCTGGAGACTGTCAGTCATTACCAAAGAGATCTAATGTGGGCTCAGAAAGATGAGGATCCTCATCATGAGTAGAAGACATCAAGAAACATCAAGACCGGTAAAAAGACCTAAAAGCAAGAGGTCAAACACAACACAGCCGAGCGGCACTGCAGAAATGTGCAATACTGTCAGTTTCTGACCGCCCGAGGGGCCGAAACCCACCACGCCAGGCCCACAGGTGCCAACTTTCTCCACATGGCAAATGTCGCGGTGGAGCCCGCGGACGACGCCAGCCCAGAGCCACGCCACCACGCCTCATCCCCCTTCCCTGCACACCTCTGCCGTGCCTGACAGGAGGGTCGCGACCACAGGGCGAGGCACAGGTGCAGTTTCGGACAGGAAGGGCAGGCTGCCGAGAGGCATGAGATACCGAGAGACCTCTCCAGAGCCGGTCACTGCCTCAGGGGGAGGACACAGGAGCCCCGGGGTGCAGGGGGGAGCAGGGCCCAGGAGGAGCCCGGCCGCCCCCTCCTCCTCCTCCTCCGCCGCAGCGGGGCCGGACCCCGCCCGCCCCGTGCAGCCGCCCCACAGCGCGCCTCCCCCGGCTTGGTGCCCGGGCGCCTCCCGGTGCCCCCGGAGCCGAGGCGCTGCCCCACCTCCGGCTCCCCGCGGCGTTAGCCCAGCCCGGCCCGCCTGCCCCCCCAGCGGCGGCGCTGGGGATCGCGGCGCATCCCGGCGGGCTCCCCCCTCCGGCTGCCGGGCGGCTATTTTTAGCCGATCCTCCCCGTGTCGCCACGGGCTGCCATCGCAGCGCGCAGCCCCTCGCCAGCTGCCGCCGCCGCCGCCCCGCCTGCCTGCCTGCCCGCCTGCTTGCCTGCTTGCCTGCTTGCCTGCCCCGGCACGGCACGGCGATGTCCCCCTGACCCCACCGCCACCGCCAACTTTTCCTCGCCGCCCCTTCCCCACTGGAAGATGGCAGCAGGGGGAAGCACTGGAAGTTGCAGCCCGCGAGCGAAGAGATAAGGAAGGAGGCGGCGCGGGAAGGTGAGTGGCACCGGGATCCCCCGGCCGGCGCCCCCCGGCTTTGCCCGCGGCGCTTCGGGCAGCTTTGGGGAAGTTGCGAGCTTCCCCGTGCCCGGGCTGCCTTCCTCCGGCGGGGCCGCGGCCGGGGCCGGGGCCGGTCTCCTCGGGCAGCCCCGGCCGTGAGGGGCCGGAGCCGGGCGGGGAGCGGGGCGGCCCCGGCTCCCCTCAGCCCCTCGGTGCCCCCCGGAGCTGCCGGGGGTGGGTGGTCGGGGGGCGGTCGGGGGGTCTGTGGCTCGCCTGAGGTGGCTGGGTTTAGTCAGCGGTGGAACACGGCGTCAGTTAATCGCTTGTGCTTATCGGCACTGTAGGGAAATAGAAATACGCTACTTGTACCACACAGAACGTGTTCGGCTTTGAGAGACTCACCCCGAGCCCGCTGCAGTTTGCAGTTCGAAGTGCTCTGAAGAGGTCTAAGAACATCCTTAAGCTGCACGGGGGTGAAATAGGGAAGAAGTGTTTAAGACAAGCCTGATGCGGAGCATGAAGTGCTGAGGCGAATCGTGGAGACCTTTTGACACGTGAAAATGCATGAATGTGCTTTTCTAACCCCAAAGCTGTTGAGAATCTTTGTCATAAACAGCACGGAATAAGCACGGGCATAGAAAACAGGGAATTTAAAGCATATTTGTCTTTCCACATTGTCAGCTCTAGTTCCGTGACATTTCATCTCTGTGACAGAAGAATAGTTTTGTGACAGTTATTCAGGGTATAATTTGCAGGCGTACAAAGGCCTGTGCGCTTTGCCGAGAACTCCATGAACAAAAAAGGAAGGTATTTCAACATTAAGGTTTTTCAGACGCCCTCTCCTGATTCCCTCTGCCGTCTCCCCTCCCTCATCTCCCTCTTCCCCCCTCACCGTTCCCCAACAGCTTCCCTAGATCTTTCGATACTCGAAGTTATTTTTTTTTTTATTGTTTCTAAATTCTTCTCTTGTGTCCAATGCATTCCTGGATCGGTGGCCTCAGCCCACGTTTGTTTTGAACCCAGAACGCCCACTTTGTTCAGAGAGAAATGAGGGCTTGTTCTCTGTCATAGGACCAGAGCGCCCTTGGAAGGCAGTTCCATCCCCTCATACTACTCCAGTTGCATCATTATATGTATAACGTATATAAGTCTCAACTATATATAGCTTTCCACAGTCAATGATACAATTATGCACTATTTTGACACCTCTTTTTCATTATGCTGGCAGAGATCTGACCCAAAATGTTAGGAAAAAACCATGTCATGGCCCCAGAGGAAAGCTAGTCAGTCATATTTACCTAGTGCTGGTGCCAGCTTCTTCATATAAATATTGCAATAGCTCTGCTTTGTATGAAATTGGCATTGTCAGCTGGGAATTCCTAAAAGAGGAAACCATGCCATTATACTTCATGGTGACCAAGTTCATGCAAATGCAGCACCATAGTTAGTTAAGCCTACCCAAAACACCGCTCTCAGTGTCAGGTTGCTTTTCATTTTGGTATCAAAGTCTGTGTTTAATACACACAAATATTTTCAACCTGACATAAAAATGCCACTTTTCAAAGCAGTGCTGTTTGGTTTTCCATTAACCTTTTTTTTCCACAAATGAAGAACAGTCTGCGTGCTGAAACTGGAGTAGTAGTTTGTAAGCTGTTGTGTGTCTTCTGCTTGGCGCTCTCTTCCTGTGTTGAGAGCAGTTCAAATACAAAAGTGAAATAGTGTCCTGACTACGGAAGTCCCAATACATGCTTAATTTTGTGCAGCTATTCTTCTTTGAAAAAACAAACAAACAAAACAAGAAAATAATAATACTATAATAGAATGGTATATTTTCTATTATGAAAAAATCTAACATTAAAAAGAGATTATGTTATAAAACCTATCTACTTTCTAGAAGATATTTAAAGCAGAAAGTAATTTTCAGTTGTTTGTCTCACTACCCTAGATATTCCCATGGAAGTTGCTGTTAAAATATAATTTGGACACTGAAAATATTGATCAAATTCAGATTTTTCCATCATGAAAATGATATGAATCCTGGTATGAATTACCATGAATATTGAGAGTGACTAAATGTAGTTTCTTCATATTTGCCTAAAGCTTAGTAGGAGAGACATAGTTTTGAAAATAAGCAAATCATGTTGTATGTGAACTATTACAACTGATGAGAAATGACAAAAAAGTTGGGATGTAGCCGAGTGATCTCCAAAACGGTAAGTTAAGCACGTATTGACCAGACAGCCTAGCAGACTACCATTGTTTTATATTCCTCAACATTCAAACTAGCTAATTTGAAGGTATCTTGGGTATGCGTATGCAGGCTGCAATACAAAGTACGTCTGGTTTACAGTCATGGCTGAATCATGAAGCTGAGTGAGCTTACTGTTTCTCAGGAGTGAGGGTTTTTTCCCTTTTAGAGAAGAGGTTTGGGCCGGATTTGCTGAGAATTATATGCTATTCCCTATATGCATACGGTGTACGTGAATTTCAATAGAAATTCAAGCTAAAAAAATCGGTATGTATCAGAGTTTTCCAGTCTCTCCAAGTCTGTACAAGAAAATATTCTGTCTGTTGCTGCATTTAAGTAGGAAGGCGCATATTACATTCAATGAGTTATATTAAAAATAAAAAAGATAACTCACACTTAGAGACAGAACATTGGACTATTCCATGATAAAATATATTGTCATGCTTTGAAGTTTCAGTAATGATTTCTGAAGGAGTATGCATTTTCTCGGAGAAGGTTGCATTACTGAATCACTTAAGGTTAGACTGTTTACTGGAATTGATATGTAAGTAAGGCATTTTTAGAGCAAACATCTATTGATGAAATCACCTTTCATTTATTCCATTTGGTTTTGAGTTTGTGGATTAGTATAATCATATGTGATGGAAAAATTTGTCTCTTGATTGTGGTAACTTACCTGGAATGAATGCATTATATTGTGAACTTTGGCCCATGCTGGCTAGGACTGTTCTAGTGTTGACTTTATTATAGCAACATTTATAATATTATGAAGTAAATACATGTTACTCTGTATCTTCCTCTTCAAACAACTTAAAAGTTGAAATGAGGTAGTGCTTAACTTCTGTGCAAAAATACTGTTTTAATACCTTGAGTCCGTCTTAAAATCCTTTCCACTCTAAGGTATGATCTAACTTCCCTGGGAGCACATAGCCAAACTTTTCCATTTTTATATAACATAGTTACGTAACTTTTTGCCGGAGAAGTTTGTCAATGCAAAATGTCCATGTGAGTTCAGAAACTATTTAGAAAAAATCATAGAAGAAAAACATAGCAGGGGTTAGAAAGCATTGCAGTAACGGTTCTGGATCAGAATGTCCCTAACCTGCAGATATTGTGAAGACTTCAGTGTATTCCAGGGAGGTACCACTGCTTCCTCGCTCATCTGCTGTTGGGCATCTGGGGACAAGGCATGGGGCTGAACAGATCTGTGGCTTGATGAGCTCGGTTTTACTGTTCACGCATTCTTACACAGTCAAGATTGGCAAGATGAAATTATGCGACTCAGAAATCTCTTTATGAGGAAAAGAAACTGAAAAGTTTTGTTATACAGCCTTCAAGCTCAGAAATTTACTTGTCTGTGGCATTAATTCAATGTGTTACGTAGTTTATGAACCGGGCAGATAGTAGGAAGCAAATATTTATTCTTATTTTCCAGTAATTTCTTTGTGGTGGTGTTTTGCAATATAAATATTAATGTTTATCTCCTGCAAATTGTGATGCATTGTTGAAGTTTCTTTATAATGTGTAATAACTATAAAAATAGTTCAGTTTCACAGTTATTGCATAGCTGTAAACTATTTTTGTTCAAGGAAATGAAAGAGTCTTCAACAAAGGTAACTCAGAAGTGCCTATACGAAGATGACTGCTTATAGTACTTTTTCTATGTGCCCCCAGTTCTTCAGTCTTTGAGTGGAAGATGCTGGATTCTGTATGTCACCGTTTGATTTCATCTCTGAAGCACTTGGTCTTTGTTTTAAGTTTGTTTCTGTTCGAGACATGGAGCGCTCTTCCTCTAGAATGGATGACTTGGGGGCTTTGCTCAGAATTGAGTCCCCTGTCTAGCTCAGGCTGAGCAATCACGAGCCTCTGTAGTCACGCTGCGTGAGTCCAGCTTTTGTTTCTGTGCTGTTTTAACCTGGAAAGCCTTATCAAGAGTGTCTTGAAAAGGCTGCGCAGATCCATCAGAGAAACTGGCAATCCTGAAGAGTAAGTCAGAGTCTTGTGAGCATCCAAGGTATGAGAAAACTTGAGCTGTAACTTATTCATGAAGTAGGTGGTGTGCTGCACAGTGTCTGAGGTGCCTTAACCGTTTGATAAGGGTCTTCCATTTGCAGCACTGCACTCTGCCTGTCATTTGGAGCTCTGTAAGTTTTTGCAGAGGCTGCTGCAGCAGTGGTTTTCCCCATTCTTTTTGTGCTGTTCTTACACTGCTGTTCTCATGGCCTTGCACCTGTAGACCCTGACGCTACTGTTGTCAGCTTTCCCCTGAAAGTGACTCCTGCTGGTGTGAGACCAACCCCTTTTCACCATCGCTTTCTTGCACCTTGTTTTCCAGCTTTTAGTTTACATTAGGAGAAAGTCACCTGAGTGTCTGGTGAGTGTTGCACAGTAATATATGCAAAGCTTAACAGCCAGGTAGGTTGCTATGATGAGGCCATGATCAAAGACTGCTCCAATCAGTGCTAACAGCATTATGTGTGGGTACAGGCAGTAGGGAATTTGAACAGATCAGGAGGAAATTTGTATAGTTTCATGGGAAATTGAAAAGATCATGAGGAAATCTATGCAGTTAACATGAGTTCAAAAGCTATTTAGAAAAATTCATAGAAGAAAAACAGCAGGGGTTAGAAAGCATAGCAATACCAGTTCTGGATCACAGTGTCCCTAACCTGCAAATATTCTGAAGACTTATGATTGTTGTCTCATGTTCTTCTGTCATGAATGCCTGTGAAGAGCGTGGCTTCATGTTCTCGGTAACCTCGCAGGCACTGGCAGGCTGCTTGTAGGTCCTCCCAAAGCCATCTCTTCCCCAGGCTGAACAAACCCAGTTCCCTCAGCAGCTTCTCACAGGGTAGCTTCTGCAGCCCCTGACCGTTGTGGTGGCTTCTGCTGGACTCAAGCATCTGTCTTTTACTGGGAGCACCAAAACTGGGGGCAGTATTCCAGATGAGGTGTAGTGCTTGAGTAAAGGGGACTCCTAAAACTCCATGGTGGTAAATGTACCAATTGCTAAATAGCACAAGGTCTTGAAAATGTACAAATAAGGCACCGAGCAGAACTCTGCTGTCTTGAGACCATACAATTAATACAAGCTATTACATGCTTTGAAGAAATTATTACACCTTACATAGTAGAAACACAGTTTATTTGACAGTTCTTATCAGAAAAGTTCCTGAATCATGTTATTTTAGTAATGTGACATTGGAATTTTACTCTAACATACCTTGCATGTATTAAAATATTTCTTTTGTAGCCACATATGAAGAAAATGACATCAACAGCTTATATCTAGGGTTTCAATTATACAAAACTCTAATTACTTGAGTTTTTGACCTTTATCATTAAGTCTCTAGTGTGCCTAAATATTGAGCTGAAACCTTGCTTTAACAAGAGGTGGGTGAACTGCTGGCATGAAAGTAAGTTTTCCAAGGCAAAACTTTGAAACACTAAATTCCAAATGGAAATTAAGCAGCATGCACATAATAACTATATTTTTTTGTTTAAAGTGTACAACTTACTGGCATTTTGCCTGATTTATAGCTATTTAGTTGTTCATAGCTTAAAAATAGAGGGTACATACTGCTGACAATATACAATAGGTACAGGTACAACTTTAACCTTTCACGTTTCCTCTTTTGATAGACAGTATAATCAATATTGATTAATAACCTATTGATTAATAAGCTTTAATAACCTAAGCTGTTTTATTTGGGATATAAATACGTACCGTCTATAATCTCATGAAATGTATTATAAATGGGAAGTTCAGCAAGATGAGATGAAATAATATTCAACAGCTAAAACTGCATGTATGTTTAAGTTGTTTAGTTTTTACATGTACTGATGGTTGCAAACATAACTGAAGACAAGATAGGAAAGCTGCTGCAGTCGTGATCAGGGGAAGACAAGTGTCCACGCCAGGAGCTGCAGCTTGCTTCCCAGTGTTCGGACACAAGGAATCTAGGGTTTTGGTCTCTTAAGGAGTAGGAACTGGTATTAGAATAGTGAGTTTTATCATATTCAGCAGAAAATAATAGAATGGGCAGGAAAGAATTTCTTGATTTTCAAAGTTCAGCTGGTGTAATCTTCCCAAGTCCCCCCTAAATTGTTTTAAGACAGAACATACCATCTGGGAATAAGTGTATCACTGCAAACTCTAAACAGCAAAAACACGAGCATTAAATAATTCAGCAACCTATCTGAGATAATAAAATAATTCCTTACTCTTTACAGCAAGTATCTGAATATCACAAAATAATCTTTACAGGACCTTTGTGAGGAATGGTAGTTCCATTTTAGAAAGTCCTCTAATGTGGTCTAGGTCTGTTCAGCTGACCTCCGTCATCCTCACCAGGGGTCTAGCTGGAGGTTGCCAGCTAGATTTGGCCTTTGTGTATCTGTTTTTTCTTAGCATAAAAATCTGAGTAGATAGGGAGCCGAGGGCACCTGGAGTTCAATCTCATCAACAGGAACAGAGTGAAGATGTCGAGTTGGGACCCTGAACCTTTGGGCCGGAGAGCTTACAGTCAGAGGAGTCCAAACAAAGGTCCAAGGCAGAGGAAGGTATTTTCATTTGTAAACGGATACAGCCTGCAGTAGCAGCATGACAGTCTGTTCCTCTCACATGTGCTCGTTTGTTGCTGAAAGGTGGACGATTTGCACATAATACAGAGCACTGTTGAACGTAATGCGATGAAGAAAAGCTGAGTAAAACCCTTTAGAGGTGTTAGTTCTCCTATTTCAGACATAGTAGTTTCTTAATAAGATCTGTGAGTGACGTAAACATCAAAGGGAATATTCAACTGCTCTCAGTAAATCCAGGTTTCTTACACAAAGTCGCTTGGAAGAACATAAAGAGTCTGTATTTATTGTGTGCTATCATATATGCCTTGTCTCCCACTCTGGCTATACTTTTTTTTTTTCTTCCATGAAAGAAAGAAGTTAGAGGCCTGGTACAAAAATGCTGTTTTGTTACCTTTTAATCGTTTGGAATGAGACTGCAGAGCTTCCCTTTGATTAGAAAATGAGGTCAGTATTTGCTTTTTTGGTCAAGAAGCTTTCATCAGAAACTACTGAAAAAGCTGAAGGGTTAAAGTGATGAATTGGTGTGTAAGCCTAGGTTTTTACTGTATGTCAGTGAGGTGCTTGTGGCTGGAGCAGTACCAGCCTTTTACTGTGATGAGATTTCTTTTAGCACTTCTTAGAGCTGATAAGTCAGTCTTTTTTCCCCATATGCTAATGTATGTCATTGATACTGATTCACATCACTAGGTAAATGCACATTACAAAAGAGGACGGTAGGAAGGGGTATCTTCTAAACGATTTGCTAAGCAGGACACAGCAGCCTTAGGACTTTGATTGTAAAGGGCGAGGATGAGGAGTTTTGCCATTGACTATAATGAGGTCAGGATGTCACCTTTGCACGTGAAATTTTCATCTTTCCTAGAGATATTTGTATGGGGAGAAATAGGTAAGATAACACAGAGAGCTTGCTGAAAGCTCTGTTTGTGGTTCAGACTGACTTAAGATGTGCTGTGGAAGGCTGTAGTGTGGTTGTCTCTTTCCCAGCTGCCAGCAGAAATGGCAGGGAGCACAAAAGCTGGAGTTGAAACTAGTAGCAGTTAAGAGACAATTAGTACTGATATAGTCATTAGCTAAATGATTTAATATTGAAATGATTTAATTTAGACAGACCACCAAAGCAGTGGGCTTGGGGGTTGTACTAGATGGTCTTCAGAGGCCCCTTCCGACCTCAGCCATTCTGTGATCCCGTGAGCTACAAAAACGTATAAAAATAATTCATGATGATTGGTCTTTCCTATCTTTTGTCAATTACTACCTTCAAATAATGGTGAAGGATTTTTGTATGCACTCTTAAGACCATTTTCCCTACATCAACGTGTGCATGATTCTGTCTGTTCCATCGCTACTTTTCCTTATTGTTGCCTAAACACAAGCTTGCAGCTTCTCCAGTGTGTTTGGATTACATGCAAATGGGGTGTGCTGGTGGTATACATGGGAGACTTTCTTGGGCACCTGACAAATTAAATCCTTTTTTTTCCAGGATGTAAAGTAGCAAAACAACTGCTTCCAGAATTCACTGCAGTTTTTATGCAGTCTGTTTACATTGCGTATGAGAAACGTGAAAGCGCTGATTGACTTTGTAGTGAAAAATCGGGTTTCACTTCTGACCCTTGTCATTTGCAATGGATCCTCTCCACTTACGTATCCTCAGAACGGCCTTCTGTACTTCTGGAGAGAGTTGCTGGGATTTTTTTTCCCTGTGAAATCTGCGCGCATCATTTCTCATCGCTCCTTTCTTGTGGAATGTTTGTATCGCTGTCTGTGCTTGGAGAGGGGACAGGAGACACAACTGAGCCTCTTCCTTTTTCAGGTGACGTTTGGACCATAACTTAAGATTTGTGCATAGAAATGTCAGAAAGATCAAAATACATTTATGTATAGATAATGAAGCAATGTAATCAATTTATTGTCATATTAAGAAAAAAAAGTATCCTTTGTAGTGTTTTCAGTGTAAATACTTCAGGAGAGAAGATGGTAAGGCTTATTTTTCATATTTTAAGGCTACAGAAATATAATCAAAAGAGAAGGAAGCTAGATTAAAAAATACTTTAAATTCTCCTTGCTTACTCTGATGGAGGATGATTTTCTTGCATGAAATTGGTTAGCTATGTGATTTGTAAGCTAAAGTATTTCACTTTGGGTCCCTGTTGCTGTCGTATGTATACTGTGATTTTATATTGTTCTTCTTTGTGAAAGAGAACACTACATAGCTTCCTGCTCTAGATGTGTTAAATCAAGATAATAAAAGGACCAAAATTTGTCATTTATGGAGTATAGTCATATTCTAAAGTGTAGGGGAACTGCATATACAGATTGCCAAGGCCAGAACTGAAGTCTAATCTATTTAATTTATTTCATTCATACTTGCTTTTTTTTCCTTTTGTTAAAGTTTTACATCAGGAAGTGATCTGAACGATGCGCTATGCCCATACAAATCAAAGCAAAGGCACTGACTTTTCATCTTGAAAACAGATTTTCTTATGCAAGCAATTATTCTCATGTCTGCAGACTTTTTCCACTAATATTGTTGTTTCAGGTGAGCAAAGGAATAATTAACTATACTGATATTAATGGAGTTGATATTACTGACACACATCAAGGTAAATAAAAGTCAGAATTTGACTTGTATCAGGTTGAAAATGTGTTAGCTAGAGATTCAGTCTAATTATACTAAATTCAATCTAACTCCTTGTAGTCATCCAGACCTCAGAATTCTAACAGTAATTGGATTCTCATACTTTGGGTAATTGTAAAAATCTGAAGCATAAAGTAAATTTGGTGGAAATTTTCCTGTAAAATTTATGTTTCTGGAAAATAAGCACTGTTTAAATAAAATTTCCCTTTTTCATCAGAGAGCTTTTGTCAGAAACTAATAATAAAGACGTGGTTAATTGATTAATGTGAATAATCAGTGTGTAACTATAGGTTTTTCACCTGTTTTATTATGTATTACAAAACTTTATTATATAATATAGGAGTACAGAAGCTTCACCTTTTGTTATGAAAAGTACTAATCATAGTGTTTCTGTTGTGAAGTATGATCTACATCTGAATTCTGTAGGTTTACTGTAGGATAGCGTAGTGTTGGCTGTACCATCACTAGAATTATAAACATAGATAAAATTTAAGGCAGTAAGCATTAATGCTACGTAACAAATCATACTTGAAACCAGATATGTTTCATTCTGCATCCAGCTGTACAAAATGTATTGCTTACAAACGAAGAGTAATGATGCTAGAAGAAATAAAGGGAAGTTTTAGAGAATGAAAAATATTTTATTTTTATCCTCTGGAATGGATGAGGAAGCTCTTTGTTTTAGTAACTGCAACTTTGTTTAGTGCTGTGGTTCCCATTTCCTGATGGTAATAGATTGGAAAGCTGTCATTTCACTTAACATTGATTTTTTTTTTTCTTTTGCAATGCATCCCAAAATTAATAGAAGTTTTTCTGATTTTACTGCAGGTCTGTAGTAAAGGGAGAAAATAAGTTTTGTTCTAAGATTTGTATGTAAGAATAAAAACAGTAAAATCTTAACTATTTGAATAGAAGTGAATATTTCCTGGAAGAAAACGGAGGCTTTGGAATTGGATATAAAGGCTGTAACAAGCGACTAGATTAATCTAGATCACAGTGGTTGGTGATGACTAGAAAATACTCGGAGCCAACGAACATTACTGCCAGGGAGGTATCACCTAGGAAGAATAGGAAGTGAATATGCAATCAAAGAACTCATCTCCATCCTGCCTCCAACCTCACTCTAGAAACTGCAAGAAGAGGTCTCTACAGAACTGTTCTTCACTGCACAGTATTTTGGGTCTGTTCCCGAGTTTCATTTTTTTTTTTAATTTCTCGCTTGGTCAAGAGTTATATCAAGAGTCATACCAACACCTTATGTACTGCAGGTGGAAAAAGAACCTTTCATAAATATGTAGCAAATCAGCTAAACATTGAATTGGGTCTCAAAGGAAAAAAAAGTCACTGCATTTTTGTCATTGGTAAAATAACCATATTCACATCATATGCTGGAAATACATAAGATGTACAGAATTGAGTACCTTATACCTGGATAGGTAATGGCATCAAATAATAGCAAAGCCTGATTGTTCCTGGAATTTCTGAAGGCCCACTCCGTTTTGGTCCTGAGCTTTTAATTGGAAAGAGTCATCATTCATGTCCCAATGGAAATAAACTCAATTTCATAATATAATAGAATTTATTTAATATTCAATGCATAATCCCTGAAACAAAAAAGGGATCAACAGAAGAGCCCTCCATTCTGTGTAAGGCTGTGAAATCTGCCATTTTGTTATAGAATGGGACGTATTTTCCCTTTTCTCATATTAACCCAGAAGGCAATTACGGTTTTGAATGCATGAGCACTGGAGACAATTTGAAGTCAGCTACATAACTGAAGTAAAGAAGCTGAAGGACACTTTCGATCCTTTTTTAGGTGTGAAGAAACTGTGGCCTCACCTCTAAGAAAAAGTGCTAAGCTCTACTGTCCTCTCTACAATACAGTTAAATGCAGTTAATCTGAATCTGCTGTTGCAGTAGTGGAGGAGGACATTTTCTATGTGATTCAGGCAAAAAGAATGTTTGTTTCTTTATAATTTTATTCAAATTTCAATAACCCTCTAATTACTTTGTGCAGTAGGCACAAATACTATTTAGATAAGCAGGATGTTGTGACTGTGCCTAAGCACGTAGAGTTTCATCTGTGACTGCTCACGAAGGCTGGAGTTCATCTTCCTGCCCAGAGAAAAGTTTGATGCCACTCCAAAACTCTGAGTCTGAATTTAGTTGTGATGAAGTTGCTCTTGATTATAGGACTAATTTCCCTGTATATACAGCTTTGTCCTCTGGATGCTCAGGCCTGCATTATAAGCTACTGCAGCTCTGTAGGCTCCTCGAGATACCCAAGCATTGTCAGGCATGCAAGGTGCTGACAATATTGCCCAGTGATCCATGAGGCAGGGAAGCACGTTACCCAGATTTGACCACATCCCACTCGTGTAACACATTCAAAAGCAGTTTTGCTTTACAATCTGCTCCCTGTGTCTCTGTTCTGCAGGTCTGTAACTTCCCACGTGATTCTGATTGTTTCCTTTCTCGTGGCCATGAGAGTAGGTTTAAATGACGGCTGGTGTATTTCACACACGGGGGACACAGGTGTCCAGGGCCAGTTGTGGTCTTCAACTTTGCAGACTGTAAAATACATCCTGGATAGAAACCTAGAGACGGGAGAGGAACAGCAGGTTTGAAGCAGTGCTGTAAGGCTGCATCTTTGTTTCACGCCTTTCTAGACTGAGTTGAATGCTAAGTGGGCCCAGACACTCTTGATTCAAGTCTCCCTCCTTCAGACTGGAGTGGACACTTGAAACTCCCAGTAGTTACTCTCTCTATTTATGGCAAAGCTGCTTCGTTTGATGATCTGTCCCAGCCAGACCCAGGCAGGAGGGAGCTGACATAGCAGTGCCTCAAGTGTGACAGCTGTGTTTGGTCTGAAATCAAGCCTGGAGGCCTTGCTGTATAAGAAGTTTTACTGTTTTGCATTTCTGAAGCAGTTTGGTGCCTGCTGAGCTGCAGACAGGCAGTTCCAGCAGAGTGCCGGGAGAACTGGCCTTTCTAGAGCTGCCCTCCAGGCCTCACAGTGGGACTCGGGATGGTGGTGGCAGGGAAGGACCAGCTCTGACTTCTTGGGGTCTCAGCTTCCATGGCATAGCTGCTTGGGCACCTTGTCTGGCAAATACCTAAAACAGCCCCTGAGCTTTAGGCAGAACCGATTGAGCTTTATCCCTGAACTTCCTTTCTGCCCAGCTGACAAAATTAGGAGCTAGAGACACAAACTTAATCTAGTTCTTCCTCAGTACCTCATGGGAAGTCAGTGAGATCCAGGGGACTTGTCTGAGAGGCCTGAGGACCTAGAGCTTGTTTGTAGGCTGGGCCTCTGGTGTGGGTCCGGGAGAATGCCCTGGAGCAGGAGGAGATTATGTCTGGAGATTATGAAGATACCTGATGATGCTGTAGGACACACTGCTGGCAGCCTCTGAACATGTCATATAGGGCTTCATGGAAGGAGCAGATGTGGTGTGAAACACACGAGGTGGTCAAAATTTCTGGCTATTAAAGATGTTGAACTTTTTAAAATTGCAATTTAGAATGGTCCCTTCTTCTGGATTGCCTGACATTGTTCACGGTCCTGGTGTATGAACATGAAATTTTACCAGTAGCTTCCAAACATGGTTCCCAGATTTCGTTATTGCTATAAATTCTGTATCTTCCTGACTTGAGCCAAGGTATTTCCTTTAGAAATGAAGTGGCTGCTTCAGATTTTATACATAACATTTAGTAGAGGCTTGCTAAGGGGAAGGTAAGATATGATGGCTTGGCAACGTGGCAGCAAACCTTTTATTGTATAGTGCTATCCCTTGAACAGATCACTTATTTTCTCTGTTTAGAGGGACTGTAACAATTTGTTGGTTCTTCTGTGGCATTGATGGATTCTTCTGTCAGATCCCATTTTAGATCTACATCCTGAAATGTAGACATGAAGACAGGCTATAACGTGAAAAAACACCTTGATTCAGTTTTCTAAATTGATCGGTATGTGAGAACCCAAGCTTGAGTCAGGTTTAGGCTTCTAAATTATTTATTACTCTTTAAAAAAGCACCTGTAATCAATGGTTTGTATTAACTGGTTTCACATACTCACCTACAGTTGCTATGAAAAATCCTAGTAAGCAAGCAACCAAATGAAAAAATAAATGGCTCTTTACTCCTTTCTTCCAAGTGAGCTTTTACTTTTTCTGGATTAATGCTTTTTCAAAAAATACAACTTTGTCTTTCAAATTCATCTTTCAAGCTACCTGTTTTGTAAATCTTCTCTTTCTCCCACATAGTTTCTCCTTCTCCATTTCCTGAATGGACTGTAAAAGCATTCATCCGGGGGTCACTTCTCCCTGGAGCAGTTCATACTGTGTTTTGTCTCTGTGTCCCAGTCATAGCCTCTGGTGAATCAGTGTTTGTGGCTTAAATTCTTATAGAGATTTTACTTTTCTCTCCCAAGCGCTTCTATGAGTTTTGAAAAATTTTTGTCTTAGAACTCATTAACACAACATTTTTTGTAAAAATATTTAAATACCTACAATTTAAAATATTTCAGCTTTTTCCATTTGCTTTATTTTGCAGGGCTTTAAGCTGAATTTCTTTCTTTTTAAAAATTTCATATATTTCTAAAACAAAATTAATGCAGTTGAAAGTATATTAAAGTAGTGAAATATATCTACAACAGGTTTCAGCAAATGCACATTTGCTAAATGAAAATTTGAAGCAGCTATTTATTAAAGCATCTGGTGCAACAATTTGTGAAAAGACCTCAATACATTGTTACTATACATACATGAAATATTATTGAATATGATATATTTGTACATACATACAATATTATTTTCTTTTTATAAGGTAGATTGCTCTGAATTAAATTCTTTTTATTTTTCTATGATCTTAGTTTGTAGACATTCTCTGTAGAGAAAATAACTCTTGCTAAGGATGGTCTGGTATCATCCAATATTTGTATCAATTTTAAAAAACAACTCATCAGGATTGTATACCACTGATGGTGCGACCTCATTGCATTGTTGTAGAACTTGATTTCTTGTCTGTCCAATTTATTTTTTGTTTATTTTCACACTTAATGTAAATGCTAACTAAGATAAAGGGAAGATGTCACATACCGCAAATGGAATATAAAATGCAGTGAACAAATTGTAGTCTGCAACCAAACTTCATGTGTAAATCCATACTGTGATTTGATGTTTTCAGAAATACATGTGTTTGTTAAATCTGGTCTTTTACTTTGAAGTTTGTTCCTTTCAAATTCAGATTTCATAATTTAGAAGTTGGTCCCGCAGAACATTATACGCTCAAGTACTTCAAGCGAAACCAAGAACTGACACTTTCAAAGTGTCTATGACAGATACTAGGCTTCAGTGTGCTGTAGAAGTAGTACTGTAAAGATGCTTTGTTATTTGTGATATTTTCAACTCAACTTGATTATGGTACTATTCTGTGAACAGTTGCCCCTCCTTTTTTTTTTTTCAGATGTAAGGAGGTTGAATAAATTTTCTCTGATTTTTACTATTGTTCTAAGCACCAGCAAGATGTAATTGCATTTAAGTTTGTTATCCCTTTAGAGAATAAATCAATTCCTTTGTTGGTATAGTTAGCCAGTCCCTTTCAGGTAATAAACTTGCTGTTCCTTTTATTATATAACACAGTTATGCCAGCAATTGCATTTCTTTTCTTTCTTAGAGGCAGTTAAGGGCAAAACGGGGCTCAAATATTGTTCTGTAATTGAATAAAAGCTTTTTTTTTTCTGTTCTGGGATTATGCTGTACTCTTTGGGGGGAAGAGGAGGAGAGTTAGGTATACACCTAACGTCATGCTCATATTTAGTTTCATTGATTGTTATTTGGATGACTTGGAACAAAGTTTGTCCTTGTTTGATCAGGGCTTTAAGTCTCGTAAAGAATGCACATTGTAAATGTGTTCACAGTTGCATAAATGCAGGTAACGAGTCCCAAGGGGCAGATAAAGACCACAGCATTGTGAATAGAACAACCTGTAATGAGTACATTGACCCTTTCCAAAAATCAGTCAAGTTTGAATTAATATTAGGCAAACTCCTTTAAAGGACTATAGTAAGTCAACACATCAAGCAGTGTGCATAGTACGGAAGATGTGAGAGACAGGAACACGGAATATAAAAATAGGGAGAGCTTAACTCACTTGCTCCAAATGATGGGAGCTTGTAAATAATACAATTAACCAGAAATGTTTGAAAAATGGATTCAGTGTGTCTGAACAAGAGAACCAGAGTACACGTTATTTTGTTTGGAGGTGCTGCACTGTGCTTCTGATACGATGTTAGACTGTCTACTGTTCTGCCACAATCAAAGCAACCTGTATGGGAAATCCAGGGTTCAAGTGAATGATATGGCAGCCCTGGGCAGAGTGAATTTGATCGCTGGAAGAAGTGGTGTTGAAAAAGGCCTTGGAATTTTTGGTAACAGTCACTGAGGAGCCAGCTCTTGGAGCCTTTCTGATAGCTCTGACTTCTGGAGCACCTGTTGTGGCCAGCAAAAGGACTTCAAAGATGTCTATAAGCTATTCTTTAGTCATAGTTGTGCAGATACTTCACTGAATATTCCTGATGGCATATTGCAGTCTTCAAATGTATGATTATAAAAGCTACCTCTATTGTTCAGGATCAATAATTCCAGTAAGTGAGCCGTGTCAATTTGTTAACTTTGAGCTTTGCCTCTGAGGTGGAAAATAATGTACGAATGTAGGCAAGTTATAAAGAAAGAGAAGAATCTTTATTACTGTTTCCAATTAAAACTACTTTAACTCAAGTAAAAGATGTATATAATTTTCATATAAAGGGCCAGACATGAATTCTTAAGGGCAAGACAGTAATAAAAGTATTAGCAAACTCTTCTTTAAATTCATGAGGCAAAAGTACTGTAAATAAAAAGTAATAATTAACATTGAAATATTAATAATTATGGTAATAATAATTAACATTGAAATATCTCAGTCCTGTCTCTAATGTATAATGATCAGTATCATGAAGTCAATGTGTAAAATACCAAAAACTAAGTCAATATGAGATTTAAATCAGCTTCCTGTGAGTCATTCCTAAACTTGAGTGGAAGACTCCTTCAGGTAGTGAAAAGCAGGGAGCCTTGGTCATCAGAGCTTACAGTCCTTAATAGTTCTGACCTTTAAGACCTGTCCTATCTGACCTTTCCTTATCTATAAAATGTTTTTGGTAGTATTTTCAAAAGTACTTGGGGTTTATGTTTAATTTTCATCACCAAGTTGAGAGGAATGTAAGTCATGTCAGCCTGGTTCTGCTCTTGCTGCTGAAAATTGAGGTTAAGTATTTATAAATAGTGTAAGGAGAAGATTAGGGTTGACATTCAGTTGCTTAAATAAAAATCAGGATCTTCTAAGTGACTTTTTAAGAACAATTGGATGTTGGAAGAGGGCTGTGACTGCAGGGTGTTATCATGTAAATGATGAGACTAGGAGATAAAGCATAAATGAAGAGGATTGGAGATCAAAAATCTGCAATGCTTTTATGGTGGGTGAACGGAAGAGGAGACAATGCTGTGGAAGAAGAGATGGTTAAGGAAAACTCCCTAAATGTGAACTTAGATATAGCCAGCGTTCCATTGTGTCTTAATCTCAAGAGAGCTTTCACATAGAAGATGTGAAAAGGCATTAGAAGGGTATTTTTTGTTTGTTTTTTTGAAAAACAAATAGCTGCTGAATACTTGAAAGTGATGTGAGGGCAATGTGTTACTGGTGACTAAAGGCTGCTATTCACTGTAACCTTTAGTTAAAGTAACTACACTTTAGTAAAGTTACTAAGAAAACCTGTATGTAGCTTTCTTTTTTTCCAAGTCTTGAGTCCCTTTTCCACTCCCCAAGTTAGTTAGGTATTGACTTGATGTAGTGATAGGCAAAGAAACGTAGTGTTTCAGATAGTTGGCCCAAACCACAAGGCACTTTCAAAATACAACTGAGAGTAAAATTTAACTCATTCAGTGTGTGGAAGGAATTTTTCGTGGTAAAAGCCTCTGAACAGGAGGTAGCTGTATTGGTGTAAATGTGACTTGTTCAGTGCTTGCTGTATTTAGAGGGATGGAGGAAGGGAGCGGCCTGAAAGCACAGGTAGGGGAATGGGTCCACACAGCATCTAGCTTAACCTGGGAAGCAAAAACCTAAATGCTGCTTTTCTTGGGCCAGATTATCCCGGAATTGTGTGCAAACCAGAAGGAGAATAAATTCTCTTTTTGGTGGCTCTCAACATGTTTCTCTAGATGGAAGATAGATGTCTCTCAGACACGTGTGCTGAAGGTTGGTTTCCTTTGTGTCACTTATCTGTGCATGCCTCTATTTCTCGGCCTACCTACACAGACATGGTTCTTTCACCTGACTGCAGAGGAGGTGGAAGTGAGGTGGCCAGCCCCCGTCACGATATGGGCTGGGCACCGAAATACCGATGCATCTAACAAGCATGAGGCCTAGGTATTCTGGGAGTGGGGGGCAGGCAGAAGGCAACATTGCTTCCTCTGGGTCCCACCCGGAGGAACTTCACTATGAGATGCGAGTGATTTGGAGGGGGCACGCAGCTAGCTCGCAAGGTCTCTGTTGCCTGCCAGCAAACTCTACTGTTCTGTTTTCTTTCATAGCTGGAGGATTCTGCTTATGGGCATGATCAGACTTCTTAAAAAAAATACTAGAAGAGTTGTTTTTCTGTTTCTTTTCTTCTGCTCCAAACATTTTTAACAGTGGTCTCAAATAGTCTCCGTGAAACCTGTCTAGACATGAATAAGGTATGGTGCTCATTAATTTCAAGTAAGACCAAAAATAAGGGTGGTATACTTTAATCTGTGAAATACTAAGATCTGTTTTGCTGGTTATTTTTTATATCTTAATTGCTTCTCTCTTAAATGCTACATAGTATTTTTTTTCCTTGTACAATCAATAATAGATAATAATAATAATAGATAGAGATTGCAGATCAGTTCTGATGTAGCGTGTGGACTGGATTTCCAAGGCAGGGGAAACTGTCCACTCCCAGCAATGAGTTCTCTGGAATTGCATAATCTTATTTTGCAAGCCAAGCCCTTAAAACAATTATTATTCTTGCTATTTTGTGAAATGCACCTAAAAGTGTGTATAGACGCAGCTTTTTGATTTCATTGCTGATACCTGTGCACTCTGACTGTGTGAAAACAGTGAAGGAAAATGACAATGTGAAAGATGCAGACCAGTGCAAACGCTCATTGGACAGTGCATAACTGCTGCATAGAATTGCTGTCATAGCTCCTTCTGCTTTTGTATATGCACCAAAAGTAGGCTCTTGTCCTGGTAAGTGGTAGGGAGGAGACAAGGAAAGGAAGGAGACGGTCTGTGCTGTTGAAAGATAGCTTTTTCTGATTTTTCTTTTACCAGGAGGTGAATGGACATTTCTAATGCGTTTTCCATCAAAGTGATTAAAAGTAACAAGCCTTTTGTGCTGCTTAGTTTGTATCAGTGTATATTGCTAGGGTCCAAGCCTTGCACTCTGGAAATCTGCAGTAGGATGCAGGCAGCTGTGCATCTGTTAATGCCCATTAAACACAACTGTTGGGGTGAGGATGAGAAGCACCTTGCATACAAAATGTTTGAGGATGGAGAACATGATGAGAATCTTTGTAAAGATCTACCTGAAAAAGTGTGTTACTTTTCTCTCTTCAGAATACAGAGGGGATGTATTCAAGGCAGATAGCTTAAAGTAAGATAAGATGCGAAACACGTTCTGAACAGTGCGGTTCCTTGACAGAGGGAGCTGTCCAGAGATAATGACAACAGCCAAATTATTTCAAAATCATATATTATAATAGAATCAAAATGAAAGGGTTTATTTCTTACTCTAATATCCTAAACATTAATAGTGGAAATAACATTTCCATCAGTGAAATAAGATCTACGATTCTATGTTGTGTTTATTATGGGACTGACATCTCATTTTGAAAGAGCAGAGTTTCAGCTTTCAATGACTCTCTCTAAAACTGAGGTTTGGCTGTGACAGGGAAACAGTAATAGTGCATATTTTTCATCAGAACAGCCGCTGTAGTTTGTAATGCATTTTCTTTGGCAAGTGCCCACAGTTAGTTATGACTTCCATGCCTAAACATAGGTCACTGAAGTCCGTCCTTCCTGAGGAAGAGGTGTCTTTCTCACTCATAGTAGTAGCAGATATTTCTGACTTGGAAAAGTTACTGTACCATGGGAGAAAAGCCTATAATTTTGTTTCTGACCCTCTTGCTTAATTCTCTTGCTATATGGAGTGTATCATGAACAAGCATTTTTGGTGAGTTATCAGCATGTTACTTTTCCCTGCCACAGTTAGTCACAAGACTAGAAAAAGAGCAAAGCCAATGTTCTTCTTCCTGAGTCTTGGCACGTTGGCTTTTTGGCCTGCATGTGAAGATCTTTTATTTTTGTCAAAGTAAGGAGAAAAAAAGCATGAAACCTTGAGAGAGGCAGTAGACACCGGTAAAGTGTCTTCTTTATTGTCCCAAACTGGAACTATGCCAATAAATATTTGTTGCAAAATTAAATGAGTAGCACATTGCATCATTGCTATAGACTTCAGAAGGATCAGATTTTTATTAATGCATTAATATATATTTTCCACTTCCCCTGAAAATGCTTTCCCCCAACTGAAATGGAGATGTTTGCTGTCTTTCTCTACTTAACCATCGAAAAGCTACGTGAAACTGGGGCTTCTTTGACTTGCCTACCGCACGAGTTGCCTCGCACCTCTTTTCTTTCCCTTGTTTTCCCCTCAGCAGATGCTGTCATACTTCCATTTATTGCTGAATGAAAATTCTGCATTTTTTGAACACCATTATACTTTCACTTACTGCTTCTTTTCCTTGTCCTTTTATCATAATCGACTGCTTTAGCTGAAGGCGAATTTTGGGATAAAACTCAGAACTGCCATTCAAGATCAAACATTGTCTTCAGGCAGCCCAGCAAATTCTTATAACCTCTTGCATGTCTTCTTCTGTTTCCTGCTGATTTCTCAGCTTTGGGATTGTTTTTTATTCTTGGGTGTCTGCAGGTCTTTCTACCTGCCTTTGAGAAATAAGGTTTCTTCCTACTTATACCAAAAAGAAGAAGAAGAGGGAGGGGAGGGAGGGGGAGAGAGGCGGAGGGAGACGAAGACACATAGAGAAGAATGGGGAGAGAGACAGAGAGAAGAGAGACAGACGGGGAGAAGGGAGAAAGAAGTGATGTTGATGATGGAGTTTGCCAGCCTTAGAAGGTTTTGTCAGTGACCTCTTCTATCTTCTGGGGATTTGAGGAGAAGCAGGAAAGAGGAGGAGAAAAGCCCAACAGACACAACTTTGTTAGGCGATCAAACTGTTGGAACAGTGTTAATGTGCTAATAAAATGCACTTGTAGCTGCAGCATCAGCAGGCCTGCTTAGTCCTGAAAAGCCTGTGTGCAGTTGACTTCTGTCAGCATAGGGTCAATTCTGTGCTTACTCTTTATTTTTTTATGGATTTTTTTTGTGATAGTGCTAGGAGTACTGTAAATCACCGAGGCTTCTCTTGATTTCACACTAGTAGCTGCTTCATCAGTGTTAAACCTCACAGCATCTATAAACTTTAATTTTTTAGCAGAAGCATCAACTGATCTTTCTTTTAGACTACTCAAATTAGAAACATACTAAAAGTGAACTGAACGTACTTGTCCAAGATAGTGTCAATTCCATGAAAACAGTTCTTCATTTTACCGGGAAGCCAGCTTGGTGACTTGCACTGAAATAGCTGAATACTCAAATGTCTTTCTGCGAGCAAATAGAAGGTTACTATTTTATTTTATTTTATTTTATTTTAGTCACTTAACTAGGTCATATATTTTCTTAATTTTTACAGTTAATTTATTAATCAGAAACATCTTTAGTCACAAATCCTGCATGGCGCATCGTGGTTGAACTCAATCCTGAGTTAAAAGAAGGCTTATGCCACATGAGCCTGGTTCTTGTTTTGTGAGCCTGAAATGACCTGAGATTTGGCTCACTCGGAATTTGAGTGGGTTTTGAAAGGAGATGGCGTCACTGAAGTCATTTCTCAGGAGACCTCATCCGGTTTTACGCAGGATCTTTTAGCCACAGGTCTATGGTTAGGGATGTTTACATTCATGAGGAAAGCAGCTTCTTCTAGTTGTGGGACTGTGTAGTTGTTCTGTAATTACTAGTTTTAAGCTCAAACTCTGTATTACCAATAAAGCATAGCTGAAGTCAAATAAAGGACTTTTTCAGTGTGAATGTCTGTGCCTTTATTTAAGCAAATGTCTTTATTAAATAATTTTCATTATTAGTGATGAATTAGGTTAGGCATTTTCCTTTAGGTATCTTTTTTTCTGTTCTTGCTTTCATATTTTCTGCTAGGTTTTAGTTTAAAGTAACTTTGTTTAGGCAAATCTGAATGTGAAGTTGTCCATAGCTCAGGAGGAATTTAATTACTGTGTTATTTAAAAATAAAATTAAAAAAAAAAAACAAGTTGAAAAAGTCTGGATATACTGGAAAATACTTAATGGGATATTTATTTGCTCTTTAAGTCCGCCGTATGGCATGCATAATGTCCTTGAACATTATGATGAAGCTTCTGGTGAGGCTCATTTCTAGTTGAATTTGCTGTCTGGTAGGTGTGCTAACAAAAACTGGAGTGAAGTACCTGCCGTCAAGAGGCTGAGGCAGGAAATCTGCAGCTGTACGAGCTGTCAGGGGCTGCGGACAGGTTGTTGGAGCTCTGCCAGCAGAAGGACATAAAATCTATTCCTGTTTGTGCATCTGGATTTACTTGCTACATGGGTTTGGCAGTAAATCCAAATATAATGCTATAATTTTAATTATTTTTTCTTATGCTTCCTGCCTGTTGTGGAAAAAAAAATCCCTGACCACTTCCATTAAGTTCTCCTTTTCTATAGAAATGCAGTTACCAAAGTGATTTATGCTTGAAGGGCAGGCGATGGTTCATTTGGATACCCAGGTAATTTTTTTATATAAGGAGGGGGGGTGGGGGGGAGGGTAGGCAGAAATTTTATTTCTATCAGTTAGAAACCTGAGCTTTCTGAAAACTGGACTGTTAAATTCTGTATTGAGTATCTTGTAAACCACTAAAAACCTCTTCCTCTCTGGCATATTCACAAACCTTACATCTGTGTTTTTCTCTTAATTCCAGTTCTTTCAGAATGGAGCAATATGTGTGCTAGGAATTACAGATTGTGACTGCAATTTTGGATTTCTTTGGGTGGATGGAACATCCATCTCTCTGAAAGCTACACGAGAAAAGTTTGCCGTGTTTTGTCCCCCGAAAAAAAAAAGTATGCTGGAAACCACGCTGTGTTTCCACCTCCACCATCTATTGTGTCCCCTTCCTGCCTCTGTGCCTCTGCTAATCTGTATGTGCACTTTTGTTTGAATCCCAAAGGCTTAAGAAATGTCCTATTTTGTTTGACATTAGCTTTGTTTACATTACTTTGACAGGTGATGGTTTGATTTGGCTTCTACAACCTGAAAATCTGTTTTTTTTTTTTTTTAAGTTGACGTATTTCCCATCAGTTTCAGATGCTACTGGCCTCTTAAGGCTATGCAGCAGTAATTAGAATCATTATATTATCTAATGCCTGTGATTAACGGTGGGGGGAACAACTGAAAACCTGCCTGTGATAGATTTGGATAAGTCACATGCTGTGCTCTGTAACCTACCAGTTAAGACAGGGCTGAACACTCATTATTATTTTTAATAAGGAGATAGTCATTCCTTTTGCTGTTTGTTTTATCTTAATTAGAGACAAAAGCAAGGAGGATACAGTCTCATTGAAGCATAAAATGAATTTGGTGATTGGTTAACTGGTTGGTATCTCCTGCCTGTTCGTTTCTAAAGAATAAAAAATAAACACCAAACTCCTCCTTTCACATCTAAGAGCTCTGAATTAACAAAATTAACAAAACCTGGGGGCCAACAACTGAATTTAGCATATCTGTTTGAAGATGTGGTCTGTTCCATGGGTATTTGGGTTGTTGCTCTTCATGACAGAATAGGAAGAAAAAAACTAAAATTTTGATGAGTTTAAACAACATCTTTATGTGCGTTCTCTCTCTCTCTCTCTCTCTCTCTCTCTCTCTCTCTCTCTCTCTCTCTCTCTCTCTCTCTCTCTCTCTCTCTCAATGACAGATGCAGTGTTTTGCAGTGCACCTCCTGCTGTATTTGCCAAAACTTGATTTTAATTCACACTGTTTTCATGCAGTCGCGATTGCTCTTGTGTGAGTGAGAACAAGTGCTGAGCTTTTCGAGCCTCAGATGTGCTTGTGTTTTTCTTCTCACCTGAATTGAGTGAGGTTTTATTGCATTTACATACTCTTTTGTTGTAGTTGTTGTGCAGCATGATGTTTTTTCTTTTCAATTTTTTTTTTTATTAAGTCTTTGTGAGACCTGGTGGTTTCAGCTGTGATATTTCTTGAGGTTTCGAGTATATTAAATATGCAATTCAAAATCAAGTTCTAGTACTGAAAGAACAAGTCCACGTGGTTGAAACTGAAATGACTGCGCGTGTGAAGTCTTTCAAACTAAAATACTTGCTATAGTTATAACTGCAAAAAGAAGGGAAACTGAGTCACTTGATAAGAAGAAAATTAATTCTTTTTATGTATGTAACTATGTGCAAAAGTAAATGGATAGAGAATTTGTTTTCCTGTGTGAGATTTGCCTGTAGCTTATCATTAGATATGTGTTTTTAAAACATTTTTCTTGGAACTGATAAACATACCTGAGATACATGAATTTGTAAGCTTGTGTGTGATTAACTGCATGCACATAAATATTTGCATTAAAACATCTGCAACACTGTACACCCATGGTATCGAAGGGGGAAAGGCCGGGGGCAGTTGATTTGGCAAGTTTTGGGCCATTTTTTTTCTTTTTCTTTTTTGTTTCTCTTCAAACTTCAGACAGTGAGAGAGAGTTGACAAGAACTTGGTCAGAATATTTTTTTTATAACCCTTCTGAAGAAGACTTACTTTCTATGACACTTATAAATGTTTTTAGCAGTGTGGGCTTGCAGCAGAGGTCAGGATTTTCTCCTAAGCTCTGCTTTATGAGTTCAGTTCATCAGCTGGGTGCAACAATAATTCTCTTGTATTGTGGCTGTTAAGTTCCTGTGTGGAAGTTATGTCATGTTATCAAATTATAAACAAGCAAATATAATGTTTGATTTTTTTTTTTCAGTGACATTGGTGAAATCATAGAAAACTAATTCTGCATAAAAATGACTTTTTCTGCTTGAGATCTGGTTTAACTACCCGATGGAGAAAGTCTGTTTTCTTGGCTTGTATTCCACTGCTGGAAATGCCAAAATATTGATCAAACTTCCACTTGTCGCTTAGTCCCTGCTGAACCATACTGTTACATCAGTTTTAGTTGTAAATTTATCTTACGAAGAAGAGCAAAGCTCTACTGTAAAGAAATCTACCGCTAAAGGACAAGTTCTTAAAAGCATAGCATTAGTGAAATGTTTAGACATCAGGAAGTCAAAATTGAAGCCTAATATATGTAGAAACTAGTATAAAAATTGTTCCACACTTTGATAAAATTCATTGACAGCAAATATAAAATTTTATCAGAGGTTTATATATTAAAAACTTATAGAGTGTCTGGTTATCCATATGCTTTACCTGAGGAAAATTTGACTGAAATTTGCTTTCAATGAACCGAAAAATCCTTGGCTATTAAGCAACAAAAACCAGAGGATTCTTCATAACTTAAAACCGACAATCATCTTCCTGCTTCTAAGAAGATAAATTTACTTCTCTATAGTAGATTTAAATGGAAAATTTTGACTTGGCTGCTTTTAACATATGAAATAACATTGGATGTCTCTTGTAATGCATCACAGTTATTAAAAATAAAAGCACGTACAAGTTGCCTCTATTTCTTACTGAGCTCGCTAACATCTCTTATGTGCCTATAGCCCCTCTCCTGTGTTGATTCTCTTGTTAGTCTGAATTTATCACTTCAAGAAAATATTTTTTTAAAAGATCTGAGTGAGAGTGATTCATATAGAGGGCGATTGTCTGAGACTCCCTTTGGAGGCTTCCTCTACTAAATAACCGGTTTCTCCCTGTAGAGTTTGTCCAAGACAGACAGACTCGTATGCGAATAATTTTGTTTCATGAGTTTTAGCCTGTTATTCTAAATAAATATGTTGCAGAAATGCAAATGTGCATTTCTGTATGAAGTGCTGGTGCTCTGATATGTCTCATTCAGGTGCTGTGCCTCTCAGATAACCGTAGATGAGGACCTTCAGGTAAAGACATTTTCCCCTATTCTTTATTTACTCTGTCTTTGCAAGTAAAGGGCAGAGTAACATCTACTTTATTATGTGTTAGGTTTATCTGAGTTATCTAGAAGGGAAATTCTATGGTTTATTCTGTGTGTATGCGTACCTAGAATAAACAGGCCATGACCTTTCCTTCTTTCCTTTCTGTATTCTAATATAACCAGATATTAATAATTCTAATGTTTTATGATTACATTTATTCTCATGCATTTTTAGATTTTTTTTTTTTGGGGGGGGGAGTTATCAGTGGATGAATAAATTGTTGATCATAATTGATAATAAATCATTGATTATTGAAGTCCTGCCTCCCTCAAATATCTCGTGACTAAAGCATCAGTGTAGGTAAATAGCACAGAGCTCACACTGCTTGTGCAAGTCTCTGAAAAAAATGGTTGCTTTCAGACAGACAGATCCTATTGCCAACTGGCTTCACTGGGAAACCGAGCAGATGCTGGTACCAATATGTTGTAGCGTCGAGGCAGCTGCTTAGCAGCATGCTATTTGATCCTGATGGTGGAGGCCTAAGGCTCATTTCTGGTGGAAGGCAGCATCACATCTTGCTGTTCAGGAATCTTTCTTGCTTCATCTGTTAATGGTGAACGTAAAAAAAGCTTGACCAAATGGCTTGTGTGGCTCCCTTGCTAGCTTGAGAGGGCTTCAGAAAGCAGAATTTGTCTTCCTGGAAGTCTGAGGCTTCCCACTGAAAACCACACAAGCAGTATGCTCACAACATGTGAGGTGTGATACTGTACATGCGTAACTGGAAAAGTACAGTGATGTCACATTTCAGCCCATTTCCAATGGGTAGGAGGAGAGGTTGGTGGCTTTGCGGGCATGCAGCTGATGTGCACTGAGACACATCACCATCATTCTTGTTCATCACCATCTGCATGTTCTGCATGTTCTTGGTGGGAGATGAAGGGACTATATGGTCCTAATCTCCCTTCTGCGCCACATGGTGCATCCCCTGCCACCCAGTATACTTACATGTTTGTGATTTACAACTAGCTATATGTTAGTCTAGCTGTGAATTGTATTATATGTATTGTATTTGTATGTATTATATGTATATTATATGTATTGTAATTATATGTATTGTATTAATTATATGTTAGTCTAGCCGTACAGGGTCTGTTTAAAACAAAACAAACAAAAAAAAAACCAACAAACTTGTGCAAGGCATTCATTACATATCAAACATGACTTTAATGGGGAAATAAAAGTCTGACAGTCCAGAACTTGCTGCTGGAGTAGTTCTTTAATACCAAACCTGTCAACATATGTAGTTGCTATTGACTTCAAAAAGTTTTTAAGCAGACACTTAATTAAGAGTAAGGTACCTGAATACCTAATTGTAAAATATTTAATCCTGTACTGAGCTCTGGATACTGAAAGCTTTGTTCTATAGAAGCCTTAAATTCCCACTGAAAGCGCTTATATACCCCAGTATCTCTTGGACTAGACTTTGATAATGCTGCTACGAAATCCGTACTATACTTGGACGTAAAGGTCACTACCCAATCGTGTTATGCTGCATATTGTCATGGTTTTAATCTACCTTATTCTTACGTTATATTTGTAAACCAAATGTAAAAATGCAATAACAGAAGATACAGCCATCAGTAACAAATTCCTTTTTTGATGTGATGCTTTTAAGGGCTTTGTGTTAAGAAATGGTGGTGTGAATTATAAACAAGGTTGATCCTAACTTTCTCTTTTTCAACACACCAGCTCACTTTCCAATCAAACTTTGAAGGTTCATATGAAGTTAGAAGGGTTGGATTTTGGTACTCTGCATTTGGTTTATGTGGGTGAATTTAGTGCTAGTTTACTGTAATTTGTCTTCCAGTCTTTATATTGTTATGCAGTACTTTTTATAAGGTCTATAGGTTGATTATTTTTAATTTCTGATTTTCACTATGTATAGCAGGAATATTATTCAAGATTCTTTTTGTGCAAAATAAAACAGTCACTTGGAAGAAGTGTTCTTTTTTAACCATTACGTTATTCATGCACTGTAGAGATCAGTTGTTGGCTTTTTTTTTTTTTTCAGATTTTTTTTAATCATGTGTTTTGCTAAACTGCTCAATGGACAACAGGATTTGTATTAATTCTCACAGCTGTTGTAGATGCTTAGTTTTTTAACACACAAGCTGTTGTGAGAAGAAGTGACTACTGTGCTTGTGATCCATGAGGTGAATGACCTACAGCATTTTGATCTCAAATATGAGACAACAATTTTGGCAATAATTAACTGAAAGCTAATTTAAAACAGTATATCCAGCAGAGAATCAATTGGATTACTAGGGAACCTGTCATGTTCAAAACCTAATGAAATGTAGCATTCTATATTTTTATCTGCAAGGTTTTGCACAATGATTTTCTAACCCTCTTTACAAATAGACATGTTTTTAAGTGGGATAGAGAATCCCGCTGGAAGAGAAAGATCTGGAAGATGTCATTGGGAGGTAGTCTTGAAAACTATGTGCCTATGAAACTATTTCAGAAGTCTATGTGTGTCCTGGTTTCAGTTAGGACAGAGTTAATTTTCCTCCTAGTAGCTGGCAGGGTGCTATGTTTTGGATTAGAATGAGAAGAGTGCTGATAACATGCTGATGTTTTAATTGTTGTAGAGCAGTGCTTACACCAAGCCAAGGACTTTTCAGCCTCTCTCTGTCCTGCTAGCGAGCAGGCTAGGGATGCAGCAGGAGCTGGGAGGGGACAGACCCAGGACAGCTGACCCAAACTGGCCAAAGGGGTATTCCATACCATCTGACGTCATGCTGAACAATATATAGGGGTGGCTAGCCGGGGTGGAGGGGGGGCCGGCTGCTCGGGTATAGGCTGGGCATCGGTCAACGGGTGGTGAGCAATTGCATTGTGCATCACTTATTTCGTACACATTATTACTATTAATACTATTATTATTATTATTATTGTTGTTATTCTTTTCCCTGTCTTAATAAACTGTCTTTATCTCAACTCACAGACTTCACTTTCCCGTTTCTCTCCCCCATCCCGGAGAGGGAGGGGGGAGGGTGAGCGAACGGCTGTGTGGTGTTTGACTGCCAGCCGGGCTAAACCACAACAATGTGAAAAATTAATCTTGGGGAAGAGGGAAGTAGAAATACCTATTTTATCTGAATTCTGTTATTTTGTTTTCAGTGTATCCTGTTTCAGAAACCCAGTTCCCAAAAGAATTTTGAAGTATAGGCACAAGATAGAAGAAAGGTAGTCAGTGAATATAGTCTTGGGATAGCACAGTGAAAGATGACAGTTTAAACGAATGATGTTAACTTGATATGCTTATTTCTGTTTGAAAACGTTGCATCTAATAATAGTCATAGGAAACATAAGCTTTACGGTGGCCACTGGGCATGAAGATCTAAATTCTGTATCATAGCATACTTCTGTAGCAATTTCAAAGCTGCATCAGTCCTTGGAGTACACGAGCTAAGTTAATTCCTTTTGAAGCAATAGGAGCAGGATCATTGTTCCTAGGTGAACGAACCCGAGTCACATGCACATCACCTCCAGTGACACATATGGAAGTAGAAGTTAATTTGATGTGTATTGGGCTATGGCCAAGTTGTGGCACTAAGGGACATAATTTAATGATGGGACTCAGTAGGTTAAGTCGGTGGTTGGACTTGATCTTGAAGGTCTTTTCCAACCTAGATGATTCTATGATAATTTGGCTAAAAAAGTGAGAGATGAATTATCATCTAGTTAAAGTGGATTGCTTTAGGGAGTGCAGATAATCTATACTGAATCCTGGAACCACTTGCTTATCTACATGATTTGACAGATCGGGAGCTGTATGCTGTTTTTTTTTGTGGGTAGAAGCGAAGTATAAATGCATCTCCCATGGGCTGTAGTACCCCACATAGAATTTTAATCTACTGTGGCCAGCACTAGCCTTTTTTTCCTTTGGTTCAGTGCTAACATTAAAAAGTATGTGGCACTGCAGTTCATGCTGTCTCATTTACAGTATGACATTCCTTCAGTAAAAGGAAAGAAACGAAGCATGTCAGCTTATCAGCAGAAGTGCATTTGAATAAGAGTGTCTGTTGTGGTATAATTCTGCATGTGATGACGAGGAATTTTTCATGGTTCTAAATGTGACCTTTGACAATATGAGCCTTGTATCATAGTTGCAAAGAGTTTTTAAAACTGAACCTGAACAACAGCACTTGGCTTAATGAAAACTTTGCATTTACAGGAACTATATGAAAAGAGCATTGGGCGGGGTGCCAACATCACTTCATAAAATATAAGACTACCAATGCAGTTGAATTCACAAAATTCGTTAGCAGAAATCTTTTTATGGGGATCCCAGCAGAATGCTTTATGATGTGGAGTTATTCTCAGCAGGTTTAACCTCAGTGAATATGTGGTGGTGCTGTCTGTGGTGGTCTTGGAAGGGAAAATTTCTGAACTTCCACATCATGGAATGGCAGAGTAGCTGAGGTTGGAAGGGACCTCTGGAGATACCTAGTCCAACACCGTCCGCAAGACTAGGTCAACTACAGCAAGCTGCTCCAGATGGTGTACAGTCAGGCTCGAAGATCTCTACGGATGGAAACTCCACAAACAATTTGGGTAGCCTGTTACTGAAGAGTTTGTCCTCGCTGATAGTGGAAAACATGTTTCCTGATGTTTAAATGGAATTTCCCATACTTCAGGTTCTACACATTGTCTCTTCTTCTGTCACTGCATGTCCCTGAGAAGAACCTGACTCTTCTTTTCTCACCCCACTGGGCATTTATACCCATTAATAAGCTCTCCCTGAGCCTTCTCTCCTCCTCTCTAAACAGTCCCAGCCTCTCCTCATGAGAGAGATGTCCAGTGCCTTCAGTATAATCAGTGTTTCGTCACTCCAGTATTTCCGTGTGACTCCGATCCTGGGGAGCCCAGAGCTGGACATAGCTCTCCAGAAACCATTTCGGCAGAGCTAACTGGAGGGGAAGGATCACCTCCCTTGGCCTGCTGGTGACACCGCATAGTGCAGCTCAGGCTGTGGCTGGGCTTTGCAGCAAGAGCATGTTACTGGGCCCTGTTTAACTTCTCCCCAGGGCCCCTCAGCTGGTTGGCCCCCAGTGTGTAGCAGTGCATGGGGTTATTCCTCCCTGGGTTGCAGGACTTTGTACTTTCTGTTGAGCCTCCTGACATTCCTGTTGGCCTGTTGTGGTGGGTTGCCCCCAGCTGGTAGCCATACTCCCACCCAGCTGCTCGCCTGGTCCCCCTCCCCCCAAGCAGGATGGGGGAGAGGATAGGAAGAACAGGGACAAGAGGGCTTGTAGGTCAAGATAAAGACAGGGAGATCACTCTTCAACTATCATTGTGGGCAAAACAGACTTAATTTGGACAAATTTATTGCCAATTAATACAAATATTTGAGTACTGATTGAGTATTGAGAAACAAACACTAAAACCCCCAAACGTTTGCATGCTTAGGGAAAACACCTTTCTTCCCCCTTTCCCAGGCTTAACATCACTCCCTGTGCCTCTTTACCCACCCTTGTTATCACCACAAGTTGCTCTCTGTCCCTGCAGGGAGGCAGTGAGGAGGGGGTGGCTGTGCTCAGGGTGCCACAGCTTCTCTCTGTTCCTTTCCTCTCACTCTGTTCTGGCATGGGTTCTCCATGAGCTGCAGTTCCTTCAGCAATGTCTGTTTGTTTCTCCATGAGTCCTCCATGGGCTGCAGGGGTCATCCGCTCTGCCATGGAGCACCTCCTACTCTAATGGCCTTGCTGCTCCCGCTGTGTCTCACTGTATTGCTGCCTCCCACCCCTTCTCTCTTTGGATGGCACTTTCTACCCTTAAGTATGATTAAACAGAGGCTCCACAAACTTCAGTGAGAGGCTCAGCTTTGGCCTGCAGTGGGGCTGATGCAGGTCTGGCTGGAGTAGCTGTGAGCAGCACATGGCAGCTCTTTACCTTCTCCCACAGACACCACCCAAGTAGCTTGCCCCCTGTTGTGGTTTTAACTCGGCCCGCAGCTAAACACCACACAGCCGTTTGCTCACCCTCCCCCCTCCCTCTCTGGGATGGGGGAGAGAAACGAGAAAACTGAGGCCTGTGGGTTGAGATAGAGATAGTTTATTAGGACAGAAAATATAATAATAATATGTACAAAACAAGTGATGCACAATACAATTGCTCACCACCCGCGTGCCCAGCCCATCCCCGAGCAGCTGGTCCCCCACCCCAGCTAGCCACCCCTATATATTGTTTAGCATGACATCAGATGGTATGGAATACCCCTTTGGCCAGTTTGGGTCAGCTGTCCTGGGTCTGTCCCCTCCCAGCTCCTGCTGCACCCCCCAGCCTGCCCGCTGGCAGGACAGAGCAAGAAGCTGAAAAGTCCTTGGCTTGGTGTAAGCACTGCTCTGCAACAATTAAAACATCAGCATGTTATCAGCACTCTTCTCATCCTAATCCAAAACATAGCACCCTACCAATTACTAGGAGGGAAATTAACTCTATCCTAGCTAAAAGCAGGACACCCCCTCACCCCTTTGAAGCTCGTCGAAGTCCTTCTGAATGGCCGCACAAGCATCTGCTCTGTCAAACACTTGGTTTTGAATAACCTGTAGTCTTGCGGAGTATATGATTTGCACCATCAGGCAGGTCATTGGTGAAAAACTGCTGTCACCGGTGTCCGTCAATGAGGTACTCACTAGAGTGCTGTCTAGCTGGACTTTGGTCTGTAGGTCACAACCTGGCAGCTCAGCCACTTTTCACCCCACCTCACTGTCCACTTATCTATCTGTATTTCACCAATTTTTCTGTGAGGATGGTATGGGAGACAGAGCTGAAAGCCTTGCTGAATTCAAAATAAACCACAGACACTGCTCTCACCTAATCCAGATCGTTATAAGGCTGGCCAAACATGATTCTCTTTCACAAATACATGTTGACTACTTCCCACCGCTGTCTTCTCCTTCAGGTATTTGGAAATAGTTTCTATGATGATTTGCTCCATCACCTTCCCAGGAATTGAAGTGAGGCTGACTGGTCTGTAGTTCTCCATATTCTCCTCATTGCCCTTCCTGAAGACAGGAGTAACACTTGCTTTCTAATAGTCTTCATGAACCTTTCTTGATGGCAGTGACTTTTCAAGGTAATCTGAGAGCGGGCTTGCAGTGACATTAGCCACCTCCCTCAGCACGCATGGGAGCATCCATCTCATCAGCTCGCATGTATTTGTGTATGTCTGCCTTGTTTAAGTGTTTCCTAACATCATCTTTCTCCACCAGAAATAAGTGCTCTTGCCCCAGAAAAGTATGGGAGATCTTTGAAGCAGCTTTTTTTTTTTTTTTTTTTTTTAATCGTTTAGCAAAACTGGTATCCCTAACTCAGAGTTCAGGATGGGTGGTACTGTTGTATTGAGGGAGTGTGGAGCATCAGTATTTGCACTGACAGGAGCATGCCAGGCATGTCTACTGATCTCTTGCTGTCTTGTACAGGTATTGCAAATTACGTGCAGTTATTTTTAATGGGGGGAAAAAGTGAAGATTTGTTAAGGTGAAGGGAAAATTTAGCTGCTTGAGAATGCAGTTTGAACTGACTGCTTGTTCTCTGGTCGTACTTGCTCAAAATATCTGATATTATCTGAATATCTGTGAGGGTCTACGTGAATTGAAGTTAGAATAGTTTTAGGGTGATCATAGAAGCGTTTTCATTAGAATGTTGTCAAAACGTAATGTTCAGACTTCTCTATTATGTTTAGTTTAAATCTACTGAAAACTCATTCTAGTAAAGGCCATAGTTAAACATCAATATACCCTTTCTGTGAGGTACCCCATAGTCAACAACTGAGGCTGGATACTGAATAAATGGCTGTTGGGTTCATGGACAATGTTCTTGATTATCTGTGTAGCTGCTAAGTTAATAATGAGCTCTATGAAATTAAATAATCATGTTGGAACTCTGCTGGCCTGAATTATGCACTTGTACTCAGTGACATTTCCTGGAGCTAGATGGGGAAGTAACTTGCCTGCCTCAGTCAGCATAAAGATATGCACAAATAGAGGTTTTGGATTAGATTAACAGTGGAGTCTGTTCAGTTTAATAGTGGTTGCATCTGATGTTTCATGAAACTTGATACACAAGGTAAGCAAAGAAAAGGACTCAGCATTTCCATGAAGTATTATGAATCGTAAGTTTTCCAGATGCTGTCTGCTGGAACATTGGATGTGTCCAAATAACATGACTGTTTGAACAGGCTACTTTAGTGGACACGAAAGCAGAAGTTATGTATCTAAATGTGTGATTTTTTCCCTTTCTCAAATGATAGTGATGCTATACTTAAATGATTAAAATTGGTTATAATTATATTATAAAATACAATATACAATCTAAAAATTTGGCTGAGCTCAGCTTGAAACTAAATGTGCAGTTGGTGGTTTAAAAAAGTGACAAAAGCTGCTAAGATATTCAGCACTAAGAATATCTTTGACTGCTTCGATGCTTCAGGAGCAGTGGCTGAATAGGGTAGTCGCAGTCATCGTAATGCACTACGCCATTCTCCTCTCTCCCATTGTGCTGCGTATATCATGCTTGAATGAAAATATATTTTAGTTTCCTGAAAGCCTCCTCTTTGCAGCTTTAAACTTTCAGCAGATGGAAATATTAGAGGAACATTATTGCCTCTGCTTCTGCATTGAACTGAGAATGCAGCAGGACTGTGAAAAGATTCAGAGAAACTGCAAAAAATTCCTTGCCCTACTCTCGAGCAGCCCACACTATTAGCAACTATCTTGGTGGTGTCAAGAGATGTCATTAGCTGGTAAGTGGGAGATCCATTCAACTATGCTTATTACTTCAACAAGTTCTATTCTAAACTATATAAACATTGGAGATAAAGGAAGTAGTACATTTTCCAGAAAGGCTTTTGAATACTGATCTGCTTCTGCACATTCACATTTCAAGGCTGACTGCAAATGTCTGCAGTAAAACTATGAATTGGCTGCTGCTTAGCTGCAAAGATGTGATCCCTCTTCTTCCTCAATCTTTCAAACTTTACAGGTCTTAAAATTCCCTGGTCTTACTGAAAAAATAAACGACCAATTCAACCTTTACTTTCTTACATTTTTGTGTGACTGCAGATGAACTATAATAGAAATTTGTATGTAGATTACCCCGAAGCTTGAAAAATACTAGCTTTAGTCTTATTTTCAGTGGTCCTTTGCTTTTGAATTTAGAGCAAAAATGTATATGAAAGAACATGTAGTTTTGAAAAAGATTTCAGATGTTCTGTTTAAGTGTGGCTGACATAATTATTATCCCTTAAAATAGCATGTTGTTAACATATAGGTCAAAGATGTTTTTTTCTTTATTTTATACAGATTCACCCCAGTTCAGGCAAAACCTCAAAATCTGAACAACTTCTGCCACAGTTTGGCTGTACACCGTTAACAAGTTATCATTCCATCAAGAGCAATGAGCTCCACAACACAACCAGGTCAGTTTGCTTCTTTATTTTTATATCTCACTCCTGCAGAACACTGTCCTGCATTAGGATGTGCAGAATTTTGTGTTGATAGAATGGATTTGGCAAGTGACTGATATGCCAGCTGCACTTCATAAGATATCACTGTCTTATAAAACAAGATGAAGGCTGTGCATGTAGAAAAGGCTATTTTGGGGGGTACCTTATCTCAGATGAATTTTAAAGCTGGTATAATTCTACAGTGCTCTCTAAATATTTTTGTAAAGTTTATTAATAAACTGAAAAATCACCTCTGGACATGAATAAGCATCTTAACATTTTTAATTCTTAATACTTGTGTTTAGTCATTAAATGATTATTTGCACAATTGCCTTCTTTAAAGAAAGAGTGCAGATGGTATTCTGTTGTTTTCGTTTTTAGCGCTAAAGCTGTATTTGCACACATTGGGCATTCTCTGCAGAGCTTCCTCATTTATGGATGCATAATTAACAATGGTTTCTGAATGAGCTGTATCTCATGCTTGAAAAGTGAGTTACTGCAGGTGAACCTGCAGTAGAAAGTGAACCATTATTATCTGTAGCCAGTGCTCAAACTTCCAAAGAAGAATGTTGCATATGGAACATCCTTTGACTTCAGTCCTTTTGAGGAGTGAGAGTCCCCAGCTCAAATCTGTGCAACGTCGCATATGGTTCACACTTCATTCACCCACACTTCAAGTATCTATTTCTAGTACAGTTGGTAAAATAACCCTTTACAGGTGGCTTATTTTATGATTGCTTTGATTTTGTTCAAACAGCTTATAAATGCATCGGGGAAAACACTGTAATAGTAAGCTGTATTTATCCGCTACATGCCCTATCTCATAGAAATGTAATTCGTTGAGGTTTCTTGGAGAATTGTTGATTGTAGAGTTGAAAATTGGCAGTAATCGCTCTTACGTTGAGTGAACAGCTGGGTTTCATACTAGGCGTCTTTTTCTCATAGTGCAATGTGGTCCAGGCAGTGAATTATCCATAGAAAGCAGCATGGGGCATTCAGTAGAAAGGCACGTCTTTATTTTTTCTGTATCCTGGTGGTGGCTAATAGGAAATAATCTTGAACTGTCCTAGATTTCCCAAATTCCAAGATACTCCAGTCAATTTAGCATCTTTTTAACAATTCTTTTCTTGCAGTAGATGGTCTGTGGAAACCAATAGCCAGAAGTGAAATTAGCTTTCACAAAAAGGAAGTAAATTTTCCAATATTCTCATTGCTATGAAGAAACATATTGCAAATATGTATTCCTGTCTGCTGTCATTTTAAATTGAATAAAGGAGAAACATTCAATATAACCAGGTTACTTGTATTTAGACAGCTCATAAATGTTACTTTTAGTAGAGATTAGATGCCTAAATATCTTTAAATCTATCCCTTAGGGGTCTCTCTTCCTAGACTTTCAGTATCCAACATCCCTGAGTTCCATCAGCAATTTTGACATTGCTTTAGTGTGCATCATATTGAGTCTTATTTGTTTTAATTAACTAAATGTGAAAACAGGTTAACTATTTTTGACACACAAAAGGATCTGTGGAAAATTAAGCCAGTGATTGACCTGAAAGGGGGAAAAAAAAACAAACCAAAGCATGCTAATCCTGTGACACGCACCAGAGGATAAGATTTTCCTAAATTTTATAGCTTTACAGATTTCTTAATGAGTCTACCACGTATGTTCCATTGGCCATACTTAGAGCATTCTCCTGCAGAATAGAAATATTTTGGAATAATTTCAGAATTAGTGATCATGATTTTCTCTCTCCTGCTGATGGAACATGGTAGGTTAAGAAAAAGCTGAAACACTGATCAACAGCATGAGCAACATAGTGAGTTGCTAATTTTGAATAAAAACTATTACATGCTAAGTTAGCCCTTTCAGGTACATCAGATTTTAAAAAGAACATGTTGGTAAGCTTGCACTGGAAGTAATTGGAGTGAATTTGTGTTGCTTTTACCTTTTACTACAAGTATAGTCTTTATGCTTTCTTATTTTTACTTGTCTGTGTATGTGAAACGTACATGAATTGTATACATCCATTCTAAATCATTTTTATAAGTTGATATTTTGTCCTTTTCTGACAGTTATTAGCTATGTAGCAAACCTCTCTTATACATCTCAGCTATTCTACAGTTTTTAAGAGGTAGAATGGCATATGAACATGACAGACTACACACAGCTCCTACGGGAACAAATCTGCACTTTGAATTATTAAGGGGTTATACACAAGCTATTAAGTAATGAATTTTCACATTAGATGGCTAGACCTCAAACATGACATGGTGCAGAAGTTCCCTTACAATGCAAAACCACTAGAGTCTCAAACTGGGCATCCAATTATTATTTTATTTTAAAAATCCTAATTACTCCTTAGCTCATCTTCCCACTGCAAAATAACTTCTGACTTCTCACTGCAGTCCAGGAAGGGAAGTCCATAAGCATGTTAGAGTCCTGTGATAGCAGAGCTGTGAGCAGGATACAATAGTTCATGGGGAAATTAAGACTTCCATCCCCAAAGTCTGCTCCAAATAGTAGTGCGCAAATAAGAGAATGGGCAGTGTACTGAACGTAAGAATATTAAGTAGGTTTCATTAAGGGAGTACCAAGTACTCTGTATATTGAACGTTACAGGTCCTTCTGAAGAACAGTATGTCAACATATTATAGACGGTATTTAAAAACACTTTTTCTATTGTGCGGTATATACTACATTTAAATACCAGTCTGTGTGCCTTCTGTATAAGGCCAGTTAAATCATTTGTAACATATTGTAAACATCAATATTTTAAGTCATAGTAGATTACAACAGAATGGTAGTTCTACTTTTTAATCTACAGTTTATCTAGCCTGCATATAGATAGCTTATGTATGTTCATATAAATATTGTTTACATGGAAGATAAGTATACATTTTTTTTTAAAAAAAAAGGGAGAGGCAAAATGGTAAAGCAGTGCTACTGTGACTGAATGTTATAGGCTAGTCCGCTTCACAGATGACCTGTTCTGGGAGTGAAAAAGTCTGAAATGCTATAGGAAGCTTCAAGTACTGTGTATTACACTAAATTTCTCTGTATTTTTACAACATGATCTGTAAGTCCTTGAGGCATTTCTATTACTAGAAGCTCTGTGCTGTGGTGCAGTAAGCAGAGGAAATATTTATTGAGAATTGCTTTCCCTTGATACTTAAATTGTCAGAAAGACCATTGAAAGACCTGATGTGGCACAAGGAAGCATTACATGTTTTATTCAAATACTATCTGACAAACCCCTTTAGATAGGATTTGTTTGCAGTACCAGTGCACGTAAGTATTTCCTTAGGTTGTATGATGATGCAATGAATAGGTCTCCTGTGTAGCAACATTGACTTGCAACAGCACTGTAACCTGTTAAATTGATCTAAACTCTTTGAACCTTAAGGGACCAGGCTCTTGCTAATCTGTAGAGCTATAAAGTAAATGCTGAATCCCAACAGGGAAAGGTACTGATGTTTGGTTGTTTGCTTTGCTTGTTATAAATTGTAAGATCATTAAGGAAATGTTTACATCCTGTTGCCATTGCATGTTCTGAACCGATCTGTGTGTATAAAAAGCATTAGAAAAAGAAAATATTTATTTGCTTTTAAAGGGAATAGCTAACCTGCTGTTTTGAGACTTATTTTTCTTTAATACTAAATAATACCTGAGTGGTGGATTAATACTCATGGATGTATTTTGCAGTTATTTGCTTCTGTCTAATGCTTTGAAATATCTTCCATTAACATGGTTGTGTGGCTGGGGATTGTTTCTGTTATGTAAATACCAGCTCAGTTTCTAAGGAGTCTAACCCTTGCAAAGGTTGCTTCATTTCTGAATGGATCATTTAAAGTTGACTTAATATAGTACTTCTTACCCAGATTTTTTAAAAAGAATAACTGCACCTATTAGGAAAGGTGGACTATAAATATTTGTGTAAAGATAAAGATCATGGGGATATGAAAATCCTACTTTTTTTTTTTTTTTTTTTTTTTTTTCCTGAGAAAGGGAATAAGTCCAGGGATTTCAGATTTAGTGCTTTGCTTTTCACTGTGAAATTAAAAGCAATATTGGAATATTTAAATGAAATCAATTCCATTAACAACAAAACCAGAAACCCTACAGTTGTTCATGGAATTACTCGGCATAGAATCATTTCTGTTGGGAAAGAGAGGTAAGTAATATTAATAGAGGTGATGAAGAATAATATTAATAAATGATGAAGAAAAGACCTAGAACTCTGAACTGTCCATCAGTTTTCTAGTTACTGCAAACTATTGCTAAATAGGATGTGTGATGTTGTGGAAAGCTAGCCATTAGTTAGAACGAGAGAGTTTTTCAGTGTCCCTGGGATCTTGCTGGTTTTCAAAAGCATATCAATGTGGGCTTGCTGCTAAAGATAACATGTTCAAAATGTGTAAAACTGACTTAGTTGCAACTAAGATGAAATTACCTCTTTACTATATCTGTAATAATGGAGTTAAAATCGAAGTCTGACATACTATTGATGTTTAATATATTGGAAATTACTGTTCACACTTCTTTCTGCTCTTCAACAACGTTACTTATTTTTCCAGGTCTTTAGTGTTTTGTAAGACCTGCTTGTTGCTGTAGCCAATCTGAAATTATTTTACTTTTCTTAATAAACTGAGCGGGGGAAGGAGGGGAAGAACAGAGAGGAGCTGTGTACTGAATTCTGCCAGTTCCTGCTTTTGCATAACTTTTTTGACATTTTAATTCTAAGTTTCTTTAATAGGTGTTTGTTTCTTCCTCTGCAGAATTGACTCCCCCTATTTTCTTCTGCTTTGCTCTGCTTTTTCATAAGTCTTTTTCCTCATATTCTGTGGGATTTGCTGCTCCACCTGACTGCATATAACTGTGAACTTGTGCAGGATTTGCTGCTCCACCTGGCTGCATATACATCTATGGGGCCCGATGGGATTCATACCAGGGTATTCAAAGAGCTGGCTGATGTCATTGCAAGACCTCTCTCAATTATTTTTCTATGGTATTGGGAATCTGGGGAGGTCCCAGTTGACTGGAAGCTGGCAAACATTGTTCCGGTTTTCAAGAAGGGCAAGGAAGAAGACCCTGGTAATTATAGGCCTATCAGTCTCACTTCAGTACCAGGTAAAATTATGAAGAAGATTATTCTGGGAGTGGTTGAAAAACACCTGAAAGACAGTACTGTCATTGGCCATGGCCAACATGGGTTCACGAGGGAAAGTCCTGTTTAATGAACTTAGTTTCCTTTTATGACAAGATCATCCACCTATTTGACCAAGGAAAGCCAGTTGATGTAATCTTTTTGAGTTTCAGCAAGGCTTTCAATATTGTTTCTCACAGTATCCTTCTGGAAAAAATGTCCAGCATACAGTTATATAAATGTTATATGATGGGTGAACACTTGGCTGTTTGAGTTGGGCTCAAAGGGTTATAATAACTGGGGTTATGTAGGGCTGGCAGCCAGTCACTAGTGGGGTTCTTCAGGGTTCCATTTTAGGGCCAGTTCTCTTCAATACTTTCATAAATGACTTGGACACAGGACTTAAAGGTATACTTAGTCTGCAGACAACATTAAATTGGGAGGAGTTGTTAAATCCCTCAAGGGTACAGAGGCCTTGCAGAGAGATCATGAAAAGTTAAAGAGCTGGGCAATCACCCAACAATATGAAATTCAACAAGACCAGATGCTGGATTCTGCATCTGGGACAGGGCAACTTTGGATAGGCGCACAGACTGGGGGATGAGATGCTGGAGAGCAGCCCCACAGAAAGGGATCTAGGGGTTATGGTCAACAGCAAGCTGAACATGAGCCAGCGGTGTGCCCTGGCATCCAGGAGAGCCAAGCATATCCTGGGGTGCATCAGGCACAGCACTGCCCTCCGGTTGAGGGAAGGGATTGTCCCACTCTGCCCTGCGCTGGTGCGACCTCACCTCAAGTGCTGTGTGCAGTTTTGGGTGCCACAATATAAGAAGGACATAAAACCATTACAGAGTGCCCAAAGAAGGGTGACAAAGATGGTGAAGGGTCTGGAACACAAGATGTATGAGGAGTGGCTGAGGTCCCTTGGTTTGTTCAGCCCAGAGCAGAGGAGGCTGAGAGGAGGCCTCACGGCGGCCTGCAGCTCCCTCACAAGGGGAGCGGAGAGGCAGGTGCTGAGCTCTGCTGTCTGGGGACAGTGACAGGACCCGAGGGAACAGCATGGAGCTGGGACAGGGGAGGGTCAGGCTGGGTGTTAGGGAAAGGTTCTGCACCCAGGGGGTGGTCGGGCACTGGGACAGGCTCCCCAGGACAGTGGTCACAGCACCGAGCTGCTGGAGTTCAAGAAGGGTCTGGACAAAAGTCAGAAATATGGTTTGATTTCTGCATGCCCTTGTGTGGCACCAAGAGTTGGACTCAGTGATCCTCGTGGGTCCCTTCCAACAAAGAATACTCTGTGATTCTGTGATTTTATATTCCTGAAGACTAAATACAAAAAATGCTCCATATTGGTATTTCCACTACTACATAAATATTGAAACACAGTGAGAATTTACACTGATGTCCACTAACCATCTCTGAACCAGTAGTGGATGCCATTGAACAGGTGAAGAATATTTTGATGAGTAGATGTGTATGTAGTTACTGCAAAATATATTTTTTCAGTCTTTTTACAAAAAGATTTAAGAGACCTTTGAGTCAAAAAAAAAAAAAGTAAATGAAATAACAAGACTAAAAAAAAACTCTTCTTCATACAGAAAAGGGTATAAGTGTTTAAATTCCATTGAAGCTGAGTGCATAAATGTTTCTCTGGGCTCTGACTACAGACATAAGGAATCAAACGCATATATTCTTTGTGATGACTTTTCCTTTGTTTACAAAAAAAAAACAACCAACCACATATATAAAGGCTGAGTTAAATGTATTTTATTCAGCAGAATTCACTGAATATAGTCCAATAACTTTCAGGATTAATAGATACGTTATCTTTTAATTGATATGTTACCTACACTGTTATGAAGTTATGCCACAAAAAATGAGTGACAGAGTACTGCAGCTTTTTAATATATCAAAAAAGAATATAAGCTCAGCCTTTCTGAAAAGCGTAAAAGAAGGATTCTTACAGTACTGCATTCCCTGTTTTTTTTTTAACCTTTCAATGGAAAGCAAAACCCAGATGTGCAGCTCAGATGCTTTGACCTCTTGAATCTCCTTACAGTTTCAAAACAGCCTCAGGCTGATATAAAATCTTACTTGTCCCCTTATGAAATCCAAAAGAAGTTGTTTTTTATAGAATTGCTATGTCTTTCTATACTTTTTTCCATATTAGTTTCAGCCTGATGTCCTTATCCAGATGCTTCCAGATAAAATCTGAATAACTCAAACTTACATGCAAAATTTGGATCCAAAATGTGTTCTGTAGTTGGGAATCTATGTAGAAGACAACCAAATGAATAAAATGTTCTGTGTATGTGTTAGATTAAAAAAGTCTTGTTTACTTTCTGGTTTCTAAAGTTTGTAAATAAATTGTGCTACTTCCTTGTTTCTCTCTTAGAAGTAATTTATGACATGTACTATTAAAATTAGTAATTAAAGTCACATGGTCCTGCTTTCATTTTTGCATTTACACCTGTGCATGTTAATAGAGGTCTAGGTTTTGTGTGTTAACTATTCAAGTTTTAAGTAAATGACAACAACATAAGTTTTGTAGACACTATATTGTAGGATTATTTGCTGCTTCTGCAAATTAAGTTTAGCTACACATCTGGAGAGTTTTTTATAACCTCGTCATGTATATATCATTGTTTATGATATAATATACCATTAACATGATATATGTGCACAAATGTTAACGTATGCATACATGATAAATTCCAGTCTCTTCAAATGGATAAGGTGCTTGAAAATTAAAATTGTATTGTCTTTTCTTTTCAGGAATCAGTTGTTAATATTGGCCACCAGGTGTTTTTCTCTGGGATTTTGTCTTTCAAAATAAATGTTTTTTCTCTGTGCAGCCAAAGCACAGGCCTTACTTTTTGAGCAGTAGCACTTTAACAGCTAAATAATCTCTCTGGGAATAAAACTTGGAAGTTTTTTTTATTAGTTTTTATTTTTATTTTTATATGGTTTCTAAAGCTTGTAAAGACTTCATATTTTTTTTAATTACACATTTGAACTTCTCCTTTTTAAGTATATAATTTATTCTTAGTGCTCACTTAGACACGATATACACACCTCTAGAAATAGTGTTCAAATTTATTTTCCACTGAAATATCCTGTAAAACATTCTCCATTTCTCAGTTTTTTCTCCTTGTCAATGGATGTATCTTCAGTGCATGTAAACTGAGACTGTGCAGGGTTTTGCTAAGTACCTGGGGTATAGCTGGTTATGGGTAAGGATCTGGTCCCATGTGGGCAGGGGACAAACTGTACAATGGGACAGTTCCAGAGTGAAAGAATTACTCTAAGTGAAATATTATTTATTCCTAGTGGTGTCTTTTCAATAGATGTGGCCTGTTGTGGTGATGTTCACTGCGTAAAGGTGTTTAAAGTGTGGAAGAGGCAATAAATACTTCTCTGTCAGCTGGGGAGGTTACTTTTTTTTTCTCATCTCAAAGTAATGAAAAAAAATTGTACTTCAATACTCAAATATTGAAAATCAGATGCTAATTCTAAACAGACAGAAATAGGTAACTTACAATAATACTATTACAATTGTCTAAACAGGTTTTTAAATGTTTTAAAACAGATTTCAGAATACTATAAAATAAATCTAGGAACATATTTTGTTTTAAATACACATACATATACTTAAAGGTAATTAAATATATTTTTATTTTGAGTGACCTTAGGAAAGGCAAATCAGAAGATTGCATTCTATAGAGAATGAAAATATGGTATTGTAACTAATGTCAGCTAACATGGTTCTGAGGAAAAAGAAATCAAACAAAGGGTTAATGTTTTTGGTGGTAGAAAGCTTGCTTGATATAAGATAATTGTTGAGGAATATAATTAGACTTCTCTGGTAAGTGACAATCTGTTTAAAATAACACTATCCAAAATCATTACAGCATTAAATGAAATAAAGACTGGCTAACAGATTTCAGAAAGCATTGTGCATGGGGAAAATTGTCATCCCCTGGAGGTTTTCCTAGGAGATGTCTGTAGGAATTTATTATTACTTTAACATTATTTAATATTTTTATCAATTATCTACAGAAAAAACATTAATTCTGGTAAAGCTAAAGTTATACTGCAATAAACTTGCTTATATAACCTTCTATAACCCCATTTGATAAAGTTGATTCTTTTCAGAAAATATAGATTATCATCAAATGAAAGAAACAAAGAATATAGCGCTTAAGAGCAGAATCATTGAATATTCATTAGAAGGGGCCTGTAGAGGTCTTGTGAGACTTTTGCCAACTCTAGATCAGGTTAGTCACAGTGTTGGCTAGGTGAGTGATGAAAACCTCGAGGGCTGGAGATGTGCAGAGCTTCCCTAGGCGTTTTGCTCCAGTACCATGCTGTCTTCCTGTGAAGAAGCCTGAGCCTCCAGGTTAGAATTTGTGGCCATTGAGCCTTTTACTGTCATCTAACACTAGTGAGAAAACCGTGCCTCTGTGATCTTTGTCTCCCCTCACGTAGTTGCAGGCTGCTCTTCCTCATCTTCTCACCAAACTAAACAAGGTCTGCTTCCTCAGCTTCTCCTCATAGGTCCCTGACTTGATAGCCCTCTACTATCAATGTTTCACTGTCTCTGTACAGACAGATGCTTTATTATGACTTGTTATTCATGATAAACACTCCAAATCACAAAACATGAAGCTCCTACGCTGGTAGCTGGTGACGCATGTGGACTTTGTTATGACACGGGAGCTGAATGTGAAGACTAATGCTTTTGCGTCTGGTGTTGGGGAGGGAGTGGAGAGAAGCTTTAGATTAAACAGCAGTGAATATGTCTTAGTTGTCTTTTCAACACAAAGAAGAGAGATGGTTAAGGTCAAGCTAAACTTTTCCTTCAGCCTCCCTTTAGACTAAGTGCACAAAGCTATTCTTAGAGTACTGGTTCTAATTCTGATAGGAACACTTCAAAAAGGGCTTTCAAAAAGATTTTTCAAAATAATACAGGGTCTGGAAAACATACGTTATTGAAAGAAGCCACAGGAATTCAGTCTGTCTTTTCTGAATGTTGAGAGACTGCGATATAAAAAATATATATAGAAGTACTTATGTGCAAAAGATTTCTGGTACATAAGATGTTTAATCTTACAGAGGAAGGTTTAATGAGATCTCGTGGCTAGAAGTTGAAGCTAGACAAATTCAGATTAGAAGTTGTTCCACTTCTTTTCAGCAGTCTTGGTAATTTAACATTGGAATATGCTGGATAATGATGGGGGCCTAATTCCTTATGTGGCCCGTCCTTACAGTCTTGAAATCCCAACAGCCACCTAGAAGTTGCTTCAATTGTCAGTAAATATATGACAAAATATACATGTGTTTTTGCTGAAGAGAACTCTGCCATCACTCTAAACGAATTTGGAAAGCCAGGAGATACTTAACCACCTCTTCTACTTCTTCACTGCCTGTAACCTCCCTTAAACTGTTTTGTGGTAGCAGGAAACTTGTACAATGAGAGCATCTTGCTTTGCTTTAGAAGAACTTGGCTTCTCTTGATGCAACTTCTTTAACTTAAACTGTAAGGCCTTCCCTAAGCATATGAATTTGCTCTGAGGGGTGGGGTGGAAGTAGTGTCAGGATGTGAGAACATTCAACTAAAGAAAATGACTGTGCCACACTTAATTTTGTCAGGTGTCATGTATTATGCTGTAATCCAATTCCAGAAGGCTGAAGGCCTAGATTTTCTTTTTTGTCACTACCATCTTTGAACTTCCTAACTTATTCATGTGGACAGTCATACAGAAAAAGTATTCTTTGGGCTGTGTCAATCATGGGAAATCCTAATGCCTGGGTTTGTGGGACCAATTCTCTATCTCGTGTTCTTGGAAGGGAACTCAGTGCAGTCAACAGCTTTTTGCTATACAGCACGTTCACAGCCTTTGAAGGAACAGCAGTGTTCTTACAGGCTTGCCAAATGCCTGGGCTTGACCAGGGTACTTCAGGTGTCAAGGTGCTTGTGGTAGTTGCCTTTAAATGCAAGCTGGGCCAGGAGAAGCCTGGAGCACAGAAGCTCCTGTGAAAGCCTTGTACTCTGGCCTTCTCCTCAGGTCTGAATGTTGTATCGGGCACTGCCAGGCTGTGGTGGCCAAGGGACTGGTGGGGCTGCAGCTCTGGCAGCCAGCCCGCTGGGGTTGGACTCATGGCCACTTCTGGGCTGGGAGCCATGAGGGTCCATCACAGGAGCCTGCTCTGCTATCCATGAACTGCTAAGTCTGAGATATGCAGGAGGATCAGAAAATGCCCTCAGAGCTGTAAGGTGTAGATTTGGGGAACTGCTTTTACAGTATCTAGGTAAACAACAAAATCCTTTTTTGATGTCATTCTTAGCTTGGAATGCTCTTAAAGCTCTTCTATTTGAGAACACGAGTAGCGTGGGAGATGCTCATGGTTCCCTGCACAGCCCCAAACTTATTTTACTCCTGGGTGATTTCACTCATCAGGTTGCTGATTCACTTCAGTAAGTACTAAATGATTTGGTGTCAAGAGCCATTGTGTGTCTGTCTTAGTGTGGGGGGAAGGAGATGGAGGGAGAAAACAGCACTCATTCCTCTCTAGTGCAGGAGAGACCTGCAGTCAGGAGACTTTGAGCAAGGAAACTGTGATTCAGGAAGCCACCAAGGGGAGGTTACATTTTAAGAAAGGACTTTCTCAATGGTAGTGCTAGAACAGGCAGCTCTAGTGACTGCCAGCCAGTTGTCCTCACTCTTCTCATTGACTATTCAGTCATGCCAGGTGTATTTATTCATGCGGCCACAGTGAACCAGATTTGGGAACTGATCCAGGCTCAGCTCAGCTCACAAGGACAGACAAAAAAGGTGTTTTTCAGCCTGGATTGATTCCTCATTGTGGCTCACTACATAGCCACAGAAACAATGCTGTTGGCAAGGTGAGGAAGGAAGAAGGAAGGCAGCTCGTGTACTACCTTTGAAAGAAATGATTTTTGTGATTTTTGAGCAGGAAAAAGAAGCATGGTCAGCCTCCAGAACTGTAAAATGACTTAGGCCTAGGTAAAGCTTGAGAGCAGTACAAGTAACTTCTTAACACATCCTCACTTTACTGGTCATTCTGGTTTCCAGATGTTAAAAGATGCCAGTTCTGTCCATGCAGAATTTGGAGGCTCATTGGACCCTTTCATCCTTCAGCTCAAATGACCAACAAGTTCACATGGTCAGTCATACAATGTACCACTTTTAAAGTGATATTTCAGTATCTGACCATCAGGCATTTAATATTCATTAGGACTTATGCAACACAAGCAGTTAGAAGTATGTGAAACTTGTTTTGTTGAAATGCCCCATCCCTGGAAGTGTTCAAGGCCAGGCTGGATGGGGCTTTGGGCAATCTGGTCTAGTGGGAGGTGTCCCTGCACATGGCACAGCGATTGGACCTGGGTGATCTTTAGGGTCCCTTCCAACCCAAACCATTCTGTGATTCTGTGAAAGATTATGCAGGTAATATTCTCCTGCATGAATTTATAATGTTTTTGTAACAATCTGTTTCTAAAATACAAAATTTTGTATTGTACAGAAAGGTAAATAAGACACAACAGATAACATAAAGCCCCAAGATGTTAAGCCTTCAAACTTCCTTTTAGTTTCTTCATTCATTAGATTAGCTGCATAGATGTTGATTATGTTGAGCACCCTAAAAAGGTGTTTGCCAACTTTAAATTTTTTCCCACCCACACACCACCTCCTAATTTTGTCTCTAGCAGCCCAGATGTGTTTCTGCAGAATAAGTGTTTCTGCAGTGATAATTGTAACGCTTATAACAGGTAGTTTGCAGATCTGGTAACTCATAAAAAGCAGGACTATTTTGTACCATCTTAATTTTGAAGCTGGTGACAATTTCAAAACTTCATTAGAAACTCTGAAATGTTATAGTGTAGGGAATATCTTAATCAAGAAATTAAATACTGTTTTGTAGCATGTAGAAACTGAGTGTCAAATGGGACCATGAGTTATGATTTAGTTTTGAGGAACCAAACTTTACTTTTTTGTGTTTTGAAAATATTGAAAGACTGTTTTGTGCTGTGCATTTTGTGTGTTGGATCTAAGTTCTGCTGAAACGATAGACTTCGTGGTTTGAACCTGTCTCAAGGTATATTTTAAAAACCCTTGATCCTCTCTGGGGATGCTGGGCAAACACCTGTCTTAAAAATTGTCAGTAGCATGGATTCCAGAGTCCCCCTTTATGACCTGTTTCTATGTGCAGTTATACTTACAAACATAAGATTCTTTACATTTTTACTAGTTACAGCTATTTAACATTGCAGTTTAGACATGCAAGCTTTGTAAACCCTGAGAAATTTTTTGAAAGTTTATTGTGGTGTGAAGTACATTAACACACACAAAAATCTTATTTTGGACTGCTGCTTAAATTTGGAGGAGAGGATTTTGCAATCATGTAATCCCTCAATAGTGCCTGGTGGGAGTATGAGTGGAGTGCGAGTGTGAGTGGAATAGAAGTAAGAGTGTGAATGTGAGTGGCGTGAGTTTGGGAGTGGAGTATGAAGGTGAGTGAAGTGAGAGTGTGACTGGAATATGAGTGGAGTATGTGCGTGTGAGTATGAAAGGGGTGGGAGTATGAGAGGAGTCTGAGTGGAGTGTGATTGGAGTGTGAGTGTGACTGGAATGTGAGTGGAGTGGGTGACTGAGAGGAGTGTGGTAGTGTAAATGGAATGGAGTGTAAGTGCAATATGAATGTGAGCGTGTGTGAGAATGAGTGAGAGTGTGTGAGTTGGAGTGTGAGTCTAAGAATGAGAGTGAGTATGAGTGTGAGTGTGAGAGGGAGTGAGAGATTGAGGGGGAGGGAGAGAGCGTGTGAGAGAGTGCGTGAGAGAGAGTGTGCCAGAGGGTGTGTGTGAGTGTGCGAGAGTATTGGAGGGGCTGCCAGAGCCTGATAGGAATGCTTTAGCTCAGCAGCCACCCGGAGTCCCAGGGGAATGCCTGTTTTCGGTGAGGCCTGTGGTGCGTGCTGGTCGTGCTGGAGGTGACGGCCTCTGGCTGGGAGTTCGGGCAGAAAGGAAGGCAACCTGACATGATTTGGCAAAACTCCCGTCAATGAATATAGGATGTTACGAGTTTTTGGCTCGACACATTGCCAGTTTCTGGCAAAACAAAGCACTGAGTCATTTTAGTATTCTCAGCTCCCACCCAAAGTGCCCTTTGTTACAAATTTTCATTAACTGCTAGTTGATCTGCAGACGTGAGAACTAGTGATCACTGCCTTCCTTTTCCTTCCTCATTTATTCAGTATTCTTTTCCTAAGATGAGGTTTGGTAGTATTTATTTTAATTTCCTCTTTACTAAATTGTACAAATCATTTTCTTTAACCATTTCTCATAGACCATACTTCTAAGTCTTGTACTCTTTTTCAGTTTTCTCTCTTTGATTCTTAGATTCGTTTGCCACCTAAAAGCATGTTACCTTTTTCCAGGTGGTGATACCAAAGTACCAGAAATATTTACCTTGCATCTCCTGTACCTTCTTCCATTTTTACTGGTATTTTGGAGAGTTGCCTGTTCTTTGAATAGTTTCCACTGCTGAGTCATTTAACTATTAGAGCACTTTACAGCAGAAGGGGGAATCAGGGTTATTATAACCCACTGTTGTATTTATTGGTTTATTTTCTGGGATTTATTTGGTGGATTTTATTTTTGTTCATGGGTTTTTATTTTCACTTCTACCCAAAATGTATTCCTTTATACTTGCCTTTGCATTTCATCTTATTTATTCTGTGAGTCCCCCCAGTTTATTAAGGTAATTAGAATTAGAATTATATAATTAGGACATTGCTGTGGCATGAGTGATGCAGGTGGCAGCTGCTCACATCTGGCTTCCCTCACATACGGCTATTTAAGGCTACATCTGTTCTCTGCAGAAATGAATTTAAAGGCTTTTCAAAACTGAATGTCCGTATCATCTGTGTATAGATATTTCATGTTGTCTGTATTTATTTCTGCGCTTGGTAACGGAGAATGATCTGAGTGGAAAATTCATGAAAGTTTACTGAGCTGGGGCATGGTAGATGAAAAAGGTGTTTTCTGTGAGCGCAGAGCTGTTAGTTATTCTCAGTGTCCTGTGAATCATATCACTCCCTAATCAGAGGGGCAAAAAAAGCTGTTAACCGTGTCAACAAACAGCTCGCTGACTCTGGAACAGCACTGGCAATCCTTTGTCTTGCTAGAACATACGGCCCACGTGCTGTTTTCGTCTAACCAGGGTCTCCTTGTTACGAATAGAGGGAGCTGAATCTGAATAATGATGCCAGGAGTGTATTTCTACAGAAGCTATTTAATAAAAGCTGAGCAGAACCCCTGCTTTAAAATAAAATAAATAAATAAATAAAAATTGCAGCTAGTCTGTGTTTTGAGACAGTAGTATTTTGAGGCAATACCCTGCAATAAAGGCCAGTGCACAACACACACACTTCAAGCTACATGAAGAAAACAGACATGAGATATTTTTCACAGCTTCCCCTAGTGCTTGTGTTGTTCCTCAAGCCTTGAAGTATATCTTTAGTGAGGTCAAGTGGATACAGCTCATTTAGATATCCCCAACTCAGATTTCAGTAGTTGCTGTGGGTGCAGACAGCACTCTGGTATTGCTCAAAAGCTGTCTCAGGTCCTGGTAAATCTCCTTTTCTTGTGTCAAAACATTCAGCTGTTGCCCTAGACAAGGTTTTGTGGACATATTCCACAAAAGTAAGTGTAAACGAAGACAGGATAATCCTGAAATAGCCACTGAGTGCTTTGTCTCTTCTATTCAGCTTTCTCACAAAGGCTAGAAGCAGAGAGAGGAATTCAAAACATAGTGCACCTATATGAAATTACTACATCACCTTTCTCCTGTGTTATTTCTGTGACTTCATCACCTTTTCAGACTGGTACATTTGAATATGCCTTTTGCACAGTGTTCTTGGTTGCACTTGAGGGGTCTACTTGCTCCCCCTCTCCAAAAATGCAAGAAAGCTTACTCCTGACAGAACTCCTTAATCCATTAGCATCCAAGGAAGCTATGACAAATGAACAATAATGTTTCGATTTCAATGGACTGACTACGAGTACCTATAGCCTTGTAGAGGCATCATTCATTCTCTGGCAGAGAGACACTAACAGATGGCTGCAGTAGCTGTCTTTGGGGTGCAGATCTGTCTATACAAGTGAAGTTAGCAGTACACTTCTTTCAGCAATAGTAAGAAAGCCCAAGCCAATCAACTGAATAATGAACCAAAATCAGAATTTGCATGTAGAGAAGGATTAGGAAGAAAGACATTGACAAAGGGGTTAAAGAAGAAAGCAGCACAGGGAAGGGAAAAAAAAGTTAAGACTGGAAACCCTAAAAGATGTCATAGAGGAGAGGTGAACACTGGGTTTGGCTAAAAGAATAGGGAAAAGGTCATAAGAAAAAGGGTACAGAGAGAAAACACGCAGAAACATGAGAATGCATGAGAATAGGTGTGTCTAAAGTGTGAGTAAGGAGTATTTTGTTGTTGTTGTTGTTTTTAAAGAACTTCCCTGGGAAATAGCCTCACTTCCGTTTGCCATCGGTCCTGGGTGTTGTGAGGGAACTTGGACAATTCTCTGGTGTTGAGCATGCCTGTGCTGCTGAAATGGAGGTTCATTTAAAAGTTGGCTAGCACTTTACAGCTAGTCAGTACTTTATGGTGCTGAAACCATTCCCACTGATGGGATTTGAAGGTATTTAGCTAGCATTAGTTTCTAAGTCCATTATATTGCCGAGGTAGCTCAGTGGATGTAAGCTGGAAGAGCAAATTCCTTTAATTGCTTGCTAAAGTGATACCTGGATTACTTTCTTTATCTTTTTATTTTCATACCTCTGGGAAATATTTCTGGAAACAGCAGAAACCTTAAACTTTCTGGACTGAGAGTGCTTTCTGAATAACTCTGTCTAGAGCCCATCTCTGGGAGAACTCCGTCTGAGCTTCCGTTGCTACCTTGAGCTGCCCGCTTATGTTCCCGCAGTTAGGGATCAGAGGTGGAGGAAGCTGCAGGTACTATGCATGGTATTCTGGGCAATAAAATAGGTTGCAAGTGCATGCAAAACAGAATCAGTGTTAAAAAATTACAATGTGGATTAGCTTTAGTTTTAGTTATGTTTAATTTCTTTACATAGATAGTGATCTCCCTCTTCCCCCCCAACTATGATGTTGTAGTGTAGTTATACCATGGAGTTAAGAACAGAATTAAAAACAAAACAAAACAAAACAAAACTCCCCATGTCCTACCTTGAACCTTTCTGGTGTGTATATTTAATATCCTAGTGACAGGCAGGGTTTGACAGCACAGGAAGGACCTGGTATTTTACAGTCAAAAATCCTGTAGAAACTGTGTATATATTTGTCTGTGTATGTATGTATAAGTGTGTATGTATGTATGTGTGTTTATACATGTAAATCTGCAAATAGGTCTGCCAGTGCTTCTTGGACTTGCAACATCCTCTGTTCTGACAGTTTCAGGGCTTTAGTAGGAACAATTATGCATTGTTTTCCTGTCCACTATTAATTTTCTTAGATGGTAGGGACAGTATGCTACCTAATGCACGTGACTGCATAACGTACTGAGTTGAGCTGTCCAGGTAATCTATAGAATTGAATTGGAAAAGAAGGTTTTTTTTTTGTGGAGCATTTGGACCAGGATGCATGTACTCTACTGCTAGGACATGCTAGGAGCTTGTTACTTCCGTATTAAATCAGCCTGTTGTCTAGCACCTTCTTCTCCTTCCTGCCATTCAGGCTCTCTAGAGATGCTTTCTGCAGTCCTGCAAAGAGCCCAGAGGTGAGCAAGGTCTCTTTAATTAGTGCACATAATGTTTTATTCAATCATCCACCCATGTCGCACAGTGACTATGCCACAAGAATTGCACAAAGCTTTTCTTAACTGTAGGCGGTTGTTCATTTATTAATGTAAACACCATGTGCCTTGGATGTGTGAGCCCTAAAAATAAACTAGCAGAGTTAAAAATAGATCGCTGGGAGTACTGAGATGCTGCTTAATCAGAACCAGCTGCAAGCTGTCTAGAAAATGTAAGTTATATGAGCCAGATGGCTTTTGCCCTTTTTGCTTTAGACAGCATGTAATTTGGGTAACTACAGCTACAGTAATGTATTTTCCCAGTCAAACTGTTTGATAAACATATTTGTTTCAAACAGACGCTTCCAATTAGAGAACCAGCAAAATGTTAATTTATTTTAATATTTCTCCACATGGGTAAGCCAAAGGAATGTTACATAATGCTAAATTCAAAGGCATGCACAATAGCTGCTCACAGCTGTATTTGGTAGGGACCAGATTATGACTGTGCATCTTTGTACAACAGCACTTTTACTCTGGGAACAATCCCACTGAAACCAATGGGAGAATGGCTGAAATCAAATCAATGGCCTAACGATTAGTGGGACTTGCGTGGTGTAAGTTTGTAGGAGTAAAGTATTATACAAAATGTAAGTGTGTCATAGTGATACCTGGCAAGTGTACGTCAAAGGAACAGCCCCTGTTATTTCAGGCAGGGTTCATTTTAGCATTTTTGCTTAACTGATGGAAAAAAATAAATAAATCAAAACCTATTCCAAGGCTTGCCAGTTTCCACAGTTTGCTGGCCTGCTCTGGGGGACAAGTTACTTGTCTAGGAAATGAGAAACCAAAGCTCAAGACTGCGTTATTTGACATGGAACAATCTAGGGGAGGGAATTCTGCTTTGCATGAGGGGCTTGAATGTGAATATCTTGCCTTGCTGTAGCATCCTAACTCTGTGTACAAGGTCTACTAATCTGCAGCTGGGGAGCGCAATGTGGAAGAAGCATAGCCTACATATAAATTGCTGTTCAGCATGGGATTTATCAGACTAGGCTTACATTATGTTTATATGAAAACCTGGGCAAAGGAAATAGAATGCATTTCAAGAAGCAGCCTCTTTTGGGAGTCGTCGTAACAAAAGCCAGGCTGTACAAAGCTAGAAAGTAGTGATCAGGTTTTTTTTAGCAGATGAGGACAGAAGATCCCAAAGTGCAGAGATCCAGAAATGAGTTGAGGTATAAGTAAGGCCTCTGAAAACCAGGATTGATTAAGATGCCTATTTCTCAGGCAGTTGACACAAATTACCTACAGCTAGCTTGAAGCAGTCATATTTAATGATTAAATATCCACCTATTCTTCTCACATCAATTTTTTATTTTTTCCACGATAACTGGATTTTCTTAAGATCTGGATGCTCTATTGATGTTTTAGCTTGTTTTTTAATGCTTTTTGAAATATTTACATTTTCCAAACAAAATGCTTTTTCCTCCAGAAATTTTTCTTTATATTCAGGAAGAAGTTCTCTTTCCCTGCTTCATCTGATCTCCTGGAATCCCTCAACTTCAGTGTCTACCATACAAATCATCATCATTTCATAAACTTAAGCCTTCTATGAGAAACCACACAAAAATTCCAGCTTGTCTTGGAAGGCAGCACTAACAACTCGAACTAGCTCAGTGATGGTTGGGCAAGATAACCCCCCCAAATATTTATAATTAAATGTATCTACAATGCAAAGCTATCTGAAATTGGTAGTGTGGCACTCTTGCCATTTAATTCTTTTGCACCTGTCATGCTCATGAGTCATTTTTTTGAACCGTGGTAAATAGATTAATCATTTTTTGTGTGGCCTGTAATTTTTTTATTCTAATTGATGTCAGGCAGAATTTTAGGTTACAAGCTTTTTGGAAACATTTCAGTATGAAAATAACTTTCAAAAGTGCTTTGAAAATAGGTTAATTTACATTTTTTTTTAATTGCACTTGTTTGGTCTGTTTGATCATTGGCTGAAACAAATAGTGATTTAAGAACTTGCAAATCTGTCCTTGCCTGAACATGATTGCAAATTCAATTTACAAGTGGATCTTAAAATAGTAACACTTACAGTCAGGTTCTAAGATGTTTTAGGTTGAAATCAAATTATAGGAATTTACTAGTTTTTGACAGGAGAAGTGATAAAGCTGTGCAGATGAATTTTTAAGTAGCTGTATACATGACATGCAATCTTAAACTGATGAATGTCTGGATTTAGATCATCCCAGCTGTAGGAAAAGCTCTGTGATGATTTGATTGCTCCAGGCTTTCTCACTTCAGTGTTTTGTCAGTGACCTAGAAATGGTTCCCAGTCTTATTTACCATAGGATAAATATGACCCACTCCTAAGCAGGAGAGCAAGAGAGGAAGGGGAAATGAGTTCCCTTGAGCTCTTAGGTTGAGATTTCAGCATTTCCTTTATTAAGAATCTGTTAGAGGAGAGAAATAACACATTGCATATCTAGTACTCCCTTTCCCACTTATCTGATGGAAAGGTTAAGGTTAGACATAGAATTAGCTTTCCACTGACTATGCTGTTCAGCAGATCTGACTGGGTACAAGCAAAGAAGCATGCTGTCCCAGTAGACTTACTTTGCAGTAAACTGTTCTGTAGGAGTTGGTTGCTTTTAGCGGTGGGAAGAGCGAAAGAGGAAACCTTTGATCCAATTTAGAGCAAATCATTGACTTCTGATCTGCTGATTTTACTCTAACTTTTAAAAACTCAGTTAACTCATTTAACCTTCTTCTCAAACGCCACATATAAAAGGCATTGCAATGCAAAATTTACTCATTCTCATCTTTTTAGCATACTTTTTTTTTTTTTTTTTCTGAAACAACTGGAATTCATTAAAGTCTGGAAATAACTTTTGGTTGAACTGATTCTCAATTGTTTGAAATGTGTTTAGTTTTTTGTTTAAATCCAGGTCTACCACTGACCATGCTAAGATGTAGACTGAGCGGCCTTCAGCAGGAAGCCGTGCAGTAGGAGAGGTTGCTTTCTCTTACTAGTCTTCAGTTCAGGGCTTGTTTTTCTGTGCTGTGTTTTTCTTGTTTTTCTGTATCCCTGAGCATAGCGGCATGCACCCTAGGTTGTTACAGCAATCAGCTTACACCAATAGTTTAAATATTAGTTTATTAGTGGTTTTGCAAGATTTCTTGTTAATTGAATTAAACGAGCTCATTTCCAAATTTAAGAAATTATTTCTCAGTAAGGAAATCCATACTGAATATCTTCAGGTGTTGAGTTAGCTGTTCAGGCTTCTTCATTTTTTCAGCATGACACTGCCTCGCTCACCTTAGTGTTTTTCAGACGTGGCCTCAGCAGAGTAAGGGAAGGCTGCAAGGGCTGGGCTGCATCCTCGGCAGCCAGGTTATATCCATTGACCTCCATTTTAGGTCAGAATTCGTTTCTTCCTTCCTAGTTGCAGTGCACGGCCTGAGAATTATTATAAGCGACATAGGCTTGGCATTTCCTGTAAGCAATGGGTAATTTTAGACTATTTTACTTACCTGAGTTTGTACATGAAACCAAATCTCACATATTGCTTTCTTATGTTTAGGATGGGTTTATGCCTGTATATAGATAAGAAGAAGGTGGTTAAACAATGAAAATAGCAAAGTGACCACAGATTTCACTGTGTGTACTTTTGCGTTACTTCATTTCAGATTTTAAGGGAAAAAAAAATATGTTGTTTTGGAAAATGCTAAATTAATTTCCTATATAAAAATAAATTTATATGGTTATTATGATTGTTTCCAGATTTAGCTGGAAATCTCCCTCTGAGATTACTTTTAGTGTTAGTCTAAAAATACAGCTTTGTCCTTCTTTTAACACCACCACCAGAAAGGAGAAATTCTTTATTCCAAACCTAATAATTTAAATGCAAATGCCTCTTTTTAAAATAGAAAAAAATGAGAAAGCTGTAAAGGCTAATGCTTTTTATAAGGGGTCTTACATAACTGTAGTGTATGCTCTTAAAACTACCCAGGCTTTTCTGCATACCGTTTCTGAGATCTTTGGGCTTGTTTACACAAGGACACTCAAAAAAAATAATCTACAGTAACTAGAATTATAAATCGAAGTGGATAGTTAAATTGTATTAAAACCTTGTTCAGCATGCATTTAAAATTACAGTTCCATAATTTAATTTATCTTAATTTATTTTGGATGTGAACTAAGCTACATGGAATTAATTTAATCCTGAAAGAGTATCCATAATAGAGTTTAGTTGGTCTAACCACTCTTCTTTAAAAGGAAATCTGGATTGTTTTAATGCATTTTCATGTTCCTCAGAAAGTCTTCTTCATTTAAGATGAAATTTCAAAGAATTGCTATTGTATATGTTTTTTTTTTTTTTTTTCTGTTTTAAACTTACAATGTTACAATAAGCATAACCATTTACTCACCCGTGTTTGGTTCTTACTGCCTCAGGAAATCCACAGTAACATCACACTGAAACCAGAAAAATTACTCTGTGTCATACTATGACTACAGAATTGGCTCAAGCCACTTCAGTGGGTTATTTGTAGTTCACAATCTGAATAAATTACAGAACAATCTGTAAGTACAATTAAGAACTGCTGAGTTTTTCCATGTTTTGTTGAGAGGAAGTCAAACCGAAGTGCTCAGAGAAAAAGCATTCTTCACTGTCTTAATAGACCTAGCACAGCCCTGGGAATATTTGGGCTTGCCTGAGGTGCTTGTTTCATTGGGACTATGTGAGATCTGGCTACTTCTTTTCCGTTACCGAAAGAGGGCCTCGTTTGAATTGCGCGGTCATCCCCTACGTGATTTTACTGAACGTAATTTTCCAGTTTCTTTAGAGTGATTTGCACTTTCCTTGGAAGAGTGTCCTTGAGAGGTAGGCTGGAACCATGACGTTTGTGAACCGCTTCAGGGTTGGACCCTCTTGTTTTTCTCCCACCTGATATCTAAACACAGATCAATTTCATAATCTGTATTAAAGTTGATTTGGAAAATCTGTATAAGATTTAAGAATTCACATAAGAACCCTCTTCTAGAATGTCAGCTTTACAGTTACTTGAGTTGTTTATGCTATGCATGCCTAGAAAGCTGTAGCTATTGTAGGTGTTCCACGTTACTATTCCTTTTGTTAGCAGATGTGGTAGAAGAGGGTCCAGAAGTCTTCCCCTATTGGAACTTGTCCCATCAGTTTAAATATATTTTGTTTTTTTTTTTGGTTAGCTGTATTTTAAACTAATTTTGAGATTTTTTTTTTTGTGACTGTTCTTCAAATATACATGTTAAGTTATGTAAAAAACATTTTATCCGTATTTTTTTTAGTGTTAAATCTTTTAAATAATAGAATGTCAAGAGAAATGAGTGCATGTTATTTCTTTATCTCTGAGGATTTAGGATTTATGATGGTAACAGAAATGGAAGAGGAGAATATTATCTCTTTCCTGGTCTTTTCTTATATATACTAGAGTTAATTTTTCAGTATTTTTATTTTGGTGGGTATCTAGGTAATTTCATTAATTGTGATGATCCAAGGCCATCTCAGCCTTGTAACAGTAACACGTACTAGCAGTTCTCATCTTTCTTACATTTTTTAAAACTATGCTATGTTTTTGCATATTGGCCTTTTGGATGAAAGAGTCATATCATTTTACAGGAGTTTCTAATATTAGTTTGAAAACTATTGATGCTACTTAAAGGCAGTTTGACCCTTGTCAGTGCTTATCTGATCCCTGTATCCTTAGGATGTCTCTTTCCTAAGTTGCCACACTGATACCTCTCTCACCCCCACCCCCAAGTCATAATTTTAGTTGTCTCATCCCAATCTTCTGTGCTCAGTATGTGTTCAAAAGATTTATTTACATTTCTGTCGTGAGTAAATTAAAATAACTTTGTTGAAAATGGCTTCATAGGTCTTGAGTTTTCCATTTTTCAGTTCCTGTATACTTGTATTCTAATCTACTGGAAAAGTTAACAAATGAAAGGTAAAAGAAATGCAAATACTTCTTATACATGCCTTCAGCACAGCTCCTGGGTGCTTGAAGAGATAAAACTACTTATTAAATTATTTGATAATATTCCTAATGACAACTCAAAATTGTGGATTTTCTCTCTCTATCATACTTTGTTGATAGAAGGTATAATTACAAAAAATGCAGGACTTGCAGAAGCTAACAACAGTGATCAGGATTATTCAGCAGCAGGCTGAGTATGAATTTAGAAAAAAAATAGCTTTCTTGTAAGTGGAAAACAGTATCTAGTTTGTGATGTAAAAATATTCACTTAAAATATTCACATTTTACCAATAAGTGTGTTATTTAAACTCCTAATACTTATTTGCATTTCAAATCAGTATCTTTCCAGTATCTACTGAACTGTTTGTAGTTGAGAAGTTCTGTTATTTTATTGTGAATATACAACTGTGAGAAAGATGGTTTCCTTAATAAGCAATATTAATTTCCTGAAGTACTTTTAAATTATATGTTCTTTTAAAATATATGGAAGCAATGTAATATGTTTTTGGTGGTTTTTATTTATTTATTATTATTATTTTTTTAAGATATAAGAGACGCATTGGCATTTTCAGGCATTTAACATGGAGTGATTCAAATATACATGTAGAAGTCCTTTCTGATAATTTAAATGCATGGTATGAGTTAGCTCCTGAGGTACTTTTCAGCTTGGTACTGACCAAACACATTTCAGATGGCAGATTTCAGGTTTTCAGTTAGCACAAATACGCACAGCAGCATGGTTTGCTAAGACCAGTCCATCTTCAGGTCACTGAAGAAATGGATCCTACAAAACTCGGTAGAAAAGTCTTCTCTGTCCTGGACGAGACAGCAGGGACTGTAAGGAAGAGTGGAATAAAAAAGACGCACATAGGAACAACAACAGCAGAAAAAGAGCTTCACTGTAATAAAGGCTTAAATCCTTTTGAAGGGTTTAACAGTCATGTAGGTGAGGGGGGTTGGGGCAGTATGGTCTCTTTGGATTTTCAAGAGTTTTTTGTGAGAGACGTTTTTAAGGAAAGGTTTTTAAGGAAACACAACCTGAACTGGTATATGAGGGAAAATTCTTTGCTACTGAGGTGGATAGGGTGAGAAAGTGGATAAAGGTAGGATGTGGGCAGAAATAAAGGTTACAAAGGGTGTTCTGGAGGGATATCAGCTGGGACCTATGCTGTTCAGCAGTTTATAATTAACCCCAGAAGGGGCTGAGCTCTAAAGCAGGAAATTATGCTGGTAATGTGAAGTAATTAAAGATGAGAGACAGTTGTAAAGAATTGGAGAAAAACATTTTGGATTTGAGCAATAAAGTAGCAAATAAAATTCAGCACGGGTAGATGGGAATCAATGCACATGAGGAACAGTTATTGTAATATTGTGTATGATGTGTTGGGCTCCAAAAATAGTGCAATCACTAAGGAGTAAGGTCTTGAGATTTTAATATTCCCATGAAAATATCTAATGAGTAGTATTCAGTAAAGTGAGTTAAGTACTTAGAATTATTAGGAAAGAAATAAAAAATACAAACCTGAATACATTATTATACCAGTATATAAATTTAAGGTTTTCCTAGGCCATGGTACAGTGTGCAGCTTTGTTTCTTTCATCTCAAAAAGAATTTGATAGAAAGAATTTAAGTATGAAAAGACAATGATCTGTTATGGAAGAGCTTTCTGTATAAGAGGGAATTTAGTAGTACTTGGTATAAGCCGTCAAAGTCATAGGTAGCATGGGAGAAGGTTGATATGGGTTAGTTTTCTCTGTCTTTTCATCAAATGGATAGAAGGCAGGTTTAAAATAAACAGATTTATTCTTCATAGGCAACAGTGGTGGAAAGCCTTGCTGAGGATATTGTTGGAGCTAAAATTATTTATCTGTGTTGAAGTGAAGTCTGGACAAGTACATGGTGAGAAATGCATGGTTACTCAATATTCAGTGATCATATTAGCCTCAGAAAGTTCCTTAAGCAGAAGGTATTTGGAGTCTGGAAGAGCATCCAGGGGAGTATCATACACATCCCATTCTTACTTTTCCCTAGACATTTGCTTATGAATATTGATAAAGACAAGATATTGGTCTTATACATCATCTAACGAACAATTGTTGCTGTTGCATGTTATCTTTGTTGTTTTCCCAGTTTTTAAACTAAGATTTTTATAGATCATTCCTGTTTAAAAAGAAAAAATTAGAACACAAGCCCATCTCTTCATCACTTAATGGAAGAAACTGTGAAAACAGTACCAAATAGTTTGAAGACTCTTTTAGATGTCTAGCATTATTACTTTTGAGTAATGAATAGTTAAAATAACTGAATATTAGCCCTTTACGCTGTTCATATATGTAGTTATATGTTAAAATTGTTTATATATATATACACTTATATATATATAATATTAGTAATTCACAGTAGGACTATCAGATGCTTCAGGTGTATGTAGACAAAGGTCTTCTGTCTTGGTGCTAGTTGTGTTTTTGTTCGAGTTCCCTTTTGCTTAGTAAAAGAGTTGTTCACCGGAATATGCCCTGCAAAGACTCTATGCTGTTAAGTTGTTTTTCATAACTATCCATTAGCATCTAATATTGAAAAGCCATTCTGGTAGCCAACAGTACTAAAGCAGAAAAAATACCTCATGTAGTGCTGGCTTTAGTTTTCAGTTTGTGATTTTATTACTCTTCTGTGGAAACAGAACATGCTAGCTTCCAGTGTGAAGTAGTGGGGTATGGAGCAGCAAAGAATGCTGCAGACTAGCTGGGTCTGTGTGGCTGCAGGTGGGTTAATGACAATTATTAAATGCTAATGATCCAGCTGGGTTGTGAGGTGAGGCAGTAATCTGATTCGCAGGCAGATAAACTATGGGGATAAATGTAGAGTTTATTGTGGTAAGGGGGAGTGTTTCTGATGACTAAAATAGCATGGCAATTGCATGTTTTGCTTTTGTTTTGCTAGTTTATGTAAGCAGAGAAATTTACTTGACAGTGGCGTCAATGGAGGAGAACGTGGAGGAGTGGAAACCACCACAGGTCAGTGTGTGGCTGGGGGCTCCCTCCGTGCCACTGGATGAGCAGAGCCAATGTCCCCTGTTGGAGTGTTTCACATCCTGGTGGGTTGCATAGAGTGGACTAGTCCTTAGCAGGAGTCATTAAGCAAATACAGAAAACCCTATGAGAGCAGCGTACGGGGTAGGTGGTATTGAGAGGGCAATGCTAGTAGAAATATATCTATGAAAGAATAGTTCCATTCTTGTTAAGTAAATAACTTTTCCTTGGGTAATGATTATTGGCTCTGAGGACTGGGGGAAAATAGATTAAAAACATTGAAATTAAAAGATGTGAAGACACGCTTAAGGGAAGGTAAGTGCACAAAGCTTTGTAAGTTATTTGTTCGTGTTTGATGTCCAGAAATTGCCCTAAGAACAAGGGCTCTGCTGGACTGGAGTTGTGCGACTGGCATTTGAGGCAATCACCGTGTGAAGAAGCAACATCATTTGCAACCGATTTTCAGAGTTCTTGCATCCAAAATCTCTTTTGCTGAAGCTTTGAGGAATTCTTAAAAGTAGCGTGTGTCATCTCAGAACATCCCCAAACAAATGAAAAATTCCTGGGTTTTTGAAGGCCAGTAAAACATGTAGAAGCTCTATCAAGACAAAGCTTGCTCAGAGAGGAGCTTCAGAGGAAGGTTAATGGCCCAGTTATTCAGTTTAGTGAGCCCTTTTTAGACTGAACCTTATAAAATCTAGACTAAAAAAATTACTTTGTCACAATTAGTTTTCTCATATATATATATACACACACACTTTAGATTAGAAGATATTTACATGTCTGTGTAATAAATTTCTTGTTCTATAGACTTTATTAGTATTGGGTAGAACATGCACAAACTATGTGGTTGAACAAGTGATACTTTTTGCTTCATATGATTAAGTTCCACACAATGTTCTCTAAATAGACAAGAAAGCACTTAGTTGGTAAGCAATGTGTGCATATCTAGAATGGAAAACAGTATTATACTTTAGCTAGTTGTGTTATGTGAAATTCTTATTTTTTCGTATCTGTACAAATTCAAAATTATTGCGATGATTAAAAATGGAGAGGGAGACTGTCAAGTTATTTTTCAAATCCTGTAGGAAAAAAGAGTAAGTAAGTAGTAGGGATTTCAAATTACCATTGCCTCACTAATTGCTGTTCAGATGTTATGCAGTCTTTGAATTTGCCTCAAACATGAGAAGTTTAACTTGCTGTCACTGAGTATGATGGGATCAAAGATTTAGAAAAATGCTTACCAGATTTGTGAATGTTTTTTAGATCTTGTGGATGTTTAGCATTCTTTTTCATCCACCCTTTAATGAGGTAATCTTACAATTTGGGACACTACTGTTTTCCATTCAGAAACATTTACAATAGCAGAAAAAGTAATTAGAGTTACTAGGAGATAGGATATGATACCATTCCTGCTTGACAGACATCGACCAGAGGGAAAATGTGTAAAACTTTGTCCTTTTTCCTCCCACCTGTCCCCCCACATTTGACTGGGGACTGATTAAAAAGCTGGTTTTGGTGCCCTCACTCAAAGTAAACTGAAGTCTGGTGGTGGGGTACAGGAGCATGCTTCATTAGGTACTCTTCTTCTGTCATTAAAGTAACATGGAAACTGGCCAAAAAGCCTCTAAGTTTATCTGAAGTAACACTTGCAGCTTTGTGGAAGTATGCGGCTGAGTAATAGTACAAAAATAGCAAGTTATTTTGAGGAAGAGCATATGCTCTATAACAATGAGAAATTGGTATACAGATAAAAGAAATTATGGATCTAAATATAAATTTCAGATGAGAAAGATCTGTGGCTTAGTGCCACACAGTCTTCTGTAGATACAGTCATTAGAAGTTGTTTAATGCTCGTTCTTCTATCATAGTTATTTAAAGAAGCATCATCATTGATAAATTGCTGCACTGCCTTAAAGGTGCACATTTTGTAGTCTGTAACAGTACAGATAATAGGTACTTCTTATATTAGACTGCACACTGATATACAGGGTACCGTACAGCAATAATTGCATGTGTTTTTTGTTTTTTGTTTTTTTTTTTTTTTTTACTTACAGGAAAGGTACATTGTAGAACCATACTATTTGCTTACTGTTTAAAGACACTGACAGCCAAATGGAGCTATCTCCTGTTAGAATCCAAAATGAAAAAAACATTGGATCAGACTCGCAGGTTACTTGAGAAGGCATTTATATATATGTGCTTAGACACAGGAAAACAACTTCAGCTTGTAAAATATAGTGCAAAATTCTCCATGCTTCCACAGATAATTGCAGAATAGATTCTTTTTTTTTAAGATGTGGAAAAAAAACAAGCTTTGAGGTACTGCTCTGAGGATTAAAATTTTCCTCCATAGAAGTCACTTTATTTCATGGAAGAGATTAGTTTCTCTACAAAAAAAAAAAAATGAACACAGTGCAAGTTGACAGTCAAAATTGCTCCTTTTGAATGTTTTTTATTTTTCCTAGTTTCTCCTTAAATGATTAGAGATTGGCATACATAAAAATCCTACTGATGAACAGGACAAGAGATTAGATTAAGTTGCAATTAGATTTGGAAAACTAGAACCTAAAGCACTGCCAAATAAAATCTGTATAGAGCCACCCTGTTCATCAAGTTCTGTGTGGTCAGTGTAAAGCTCTTTTGAAAGCTGGAGAGTGATTATGTACAATATAATCTTTATTGTTAAAATTTTACTTTGCAGGAGGTAAGTTTGAAAGTATTAGACCTTATGAGTCTCTGCAAATCAAAAATCAGTTCTCGTTGATTTGTCACTAAATTTTTTTCTTCTTTTCTGATCCACTTACGCTTCAAAAATTTTACATGCCAACTTGCTGTCATTTGCCATCCATAAGCAAGATGGATTTGTGCAGTACTTCTCTTTCAGAAGAGGAAGAAATGCAAAGAACAGTACAGGATTTAGGAGAAAAAGCCAAGGAGAGGTTAAAGAATTCAGCTGGCATTAGGCATATCATCTCTGAATAGTTTAAAATTTGTTTTCAAACTTATCCTCTCTCTCTCTTAGTAATCAGCCTGATCTGATTAGTATCTGTATAAACTACCTGTGTTGCTGAGGAGAAACAAGGAGTAGAGGAAAATTCCAACTGTGACACAGAAAATTACAGAGAAACTGGGAGAAAAGAAGAGGAAAAGAATCTGTAAGGGATTTTCCTCTTCTGTTTTTTCAGATGTTTTCTCTGTAATGCTGAAAGTATGAGAGACGAGTAAATATAGTAACTTTAGCTCTTGCATTTACAATTCCCTGAAAAAGAGAGGCCAGTTTCCTAGGAGCCCGTAGTGATCTCTGCAGCTAAAGTAGAGCCAAAAAAGGGAAGCATGGGAGGTAAGGTGGTCTTTATGCTGTTAACACTCTAATGCAGAAGTGTCTGTTTGGTTGCTGGAGTTGTCTTCAAATTGTAAAAGATTAAGTAAAATAAGTAGGTAAATGAATAAAAACTTAGCGATTTTTCTTTATATACAGGATCTGTTCCGTAGGTGCTTGTGGTACGTGCTACAGTTCCTGGCTGGGCTGCATACTCAGTTTTATTTCCTGTGAAAATCAGTGTGCAGAGGAGTAGCTGATGGATGTCTGGACCTCAGCCTAATACAGAGTTCAGATGCAGTCTGGGAACTTAAAAATAAGCAAATTATTGGCAAAAAGGAAGGAGAACACAAAAATATCACTATCTGCCCCAGCCAGCTGAGAAATCTGGACAGTTATGGAGTTGTCCTATTGAACACTTGGCTAAAATGAGCCATAGGAGTATGCTCTCTGACCATTTGGAGAGAAGGTGAAAAATCCTTTTCTTTGATTGGGGGGGGGGGGAGCAAAGTGTTTTCCATGGTGTTTCCTCTATAGAGATATTGCTAGTACTCTATTTTACTTGTTTATTCTTGTGATTTAAGAAAAGCTCCATCCAAAACGCTCCTCATTTGGAGCTTTGTGCATCCATGCCATATGTTAAAAACATGGGGAAGAGTAGTTGTAGAATCTGTGCAGCAACACTTGTCCTTTATCTCCCTCCCCACCCACACTGAAATAACAGACTTGGAGTCTGTTATCCTCAGTACCGCTTTTTCCTCCTGTGAATGTCGATTTTCCAGATGTACCAGGTCAATGCTCTCCAAACTGACCAGGGATTTTTATTTTATTTTATTTTTCTTGGTTTTGTGACTCACATTTTGAGGACCTATTTTTAGGTTCTTAAAAGCACTGGAGTGGTGTATCTGGAATAAGTATACCAAAAACTGAAACCTTAACAGCAACTAAAGGTGAATACAAAAAATCACTTTGAGTTTTTTGAAGTACTGCTGCAGCTATGTTGTATACCAGCTCTGTAACATGTTTTATGCCGTTTTTCATATTTTCAGTTTGTCATCTAGAAATTAAAGGAAACTTTTAAAAGGTCCCAGAAGCCAATTTGAATATTTTTGACACAGCTTAAATGGTGTAGTCTCAACTGAGAAATTATATCCCATTTAACTTGTACATTCTAGTATTTTGGCTTATTTCCAGATTTGCTGCATACTCTGAAATGTGCAGAAGAAGAGGGCAAAAGATCTCATCCTGTCTGATCTAATCTTGCTTAAAGTTGTTTCACTCTTAGCATCCTGTGATGGTCATTTTTAGCTATGGGATCATAAACAGCCTTTAATGCTTGATTTGTCTTCTTTCACACTGAGAATAAAGGAAGCGTCTAGAATGTATTACGAAGTTGAGTGCGTGCAAGCATCTAGTAGATCAGAGCTCTTAATAGAAATGTTACAAAGGGTGGTATGACCATTTCACACTCAAATAACTCTGCACAGATGTAAAATGGATGATTTTGCATTGCATAAGCATTTGGCAAATGAAACATCACTGCATATTAAATAGAAAACCGTTATGCTTTTGTTATCAGTGATTTGGCCTTGTGCATAAGGTGCTTAATTCTATGTGTTTTGATAGGTAAGAACCTCAGTTTCTGAAAATGGTACGTTTTAACACGAGTAGTTACCTCCCTTCAAAAGTTTTCCCTCAAACATGTAATTCTTTGTGATAGCTTGACGTATGTTGCTTTGGTCATCTCCTATTATTCTTTTTAAGACCTACTGTGGAGAATGGCCCTGATTGTATTATCAAAGGTAACGGGGAGTTGGATCATAAGAGAACACAATATCTCAGAAAATTAACTTGTTCTAAAATAGATTTAGAAGTTCTGGCATCCTTGGAGTCTTATCACGTAGTAAGAATGTGTGATATAAGAACAAATACCTACAAAATATGTCTCTTCTTCTGGCAGTGGAACATAAACAACATAAGAAGGTAGAGAGACACTTGTTTGTGACTATCACTCATTGAGGGGGCAGCAATCAACCATTTTGGAGCAACTCCATCCTGGAACAGCTTGAGGGGCCCATCCTTACATGATCAAGACACAAGTTAGGTTTGTCTTCTACACTCCAAAAATACACTGTTATTTTTCTAAACTAAATTTTCTACTTGAGTAATGTGAAACAGAACAAAGAAGGTTTTCATCTAATCTAGTGCTTATTTAGTCTCCTTGTAGGAGAAAGCCTAGGATTATTTGGATGTTAGAGAAGCCTCAAGGTAGTCCTGAAAAGTGCAGCTGGGGTTGATTCAGCTGTAACATCAATAATTCTGGAGGTTTCCTCTGAAGGAGTTCTCAATTTTAAGAAGAGCTACTGCATGCAGTGCTGCCTGGACCTTGGGAATAGGAAGACTAGTGGGTTTTTCTGTTGTTTGTTTGTTTGTTTTTAACCCCCCAGAACTTTCCTAGAATACAAAGTTCTGTGACTGTCTGAGCGCTACATCATAGCATGCATCACGCACATTGTGATGTGCAACAGTGACATTGTGAAACTGAATTAGGACCCTTTTCCAGTCTGTTGAATTGACTGTAACTTTGTTTAGTAGTAAAAGGTCACTTTTAAAAATAACAACGTTTCTGTTTTGTCCCCATGGACACCTTTTTGTAGAATCTGCTTTTATTTTTCCTACTCTCTTTTCTCCCCACCCTTTCAGCAAACATATTATAAAGAAACAGCTTAGGGAAATGAAACAAGCTGTCCAAATTTGTAAAAGTTGCACTTCCTCAAGGAATTTCAGCAATGTATAACAGTTGGTCTAAATGGGGATTGGAACAGTTTAGATATCTTTATTTGTTTTAATTTAAATGGGAAGGAGAACTGTAATGATTTCTTAAGAGAGCAAGGATGATTTTTTAGGAAATGGCTTGATATTTACATAGTTAACAGTTACACTGGAAGACAAATAGATATTAAATATGTAAAACAACTTTTCCTATTTTATAATGTGCTTTTCAAAATGAAAAAAATAGCTATTTTTGGTATTGCGGTGGTGTTAATGTAGTAGAAACGTGAGCAAGCACAGCAGTGTTTGCACATTTAGAAGTGGAATGGATGTAGTAGTAGACACCATAGTTAACTACACCAAAATGTGTAATGTGCCCTATGTATGTATGGCATGTTTACCATGTGGCATATATATTAGCTATATGTATATATATATTGCAACTAATGAAGAAAGCTGTATGCTACTGTGCTACCTCCAGTAGAATAATTTCTATCTATTTTAAAGCTTACTCAATAAGCTAGTTTGCAAGTGAATAATGAGATTTCAGCAGATAGTGAAAGGATTTTTCTATTGATTTTTCTAGAGAAGAGAGTATCCACTTCACGTGATGCAATCCATACATAGCATTAGTAATTTAGCTCTGTTCTTGTGATTTAAGCAACTGCTTTATCTTGTGCTGTGATTCTCATAATCTGTAGAAAGGCAGAAGCAGATACAGAGAGGAGTTGTGTGCAGGGCATACTAATAGGATTGCCAGCTTTGCTTCTCTATGAGTTCCAAAGACCCCAGATTTGTGTATCTTCAGGAAAAGTGCTGAAAGCTTTTCATGTAGATTTGAAAGACAATCTATTGATTTAGTAACTACAGAGAGAATCTGATAGCTACTTTTGGGGGGGCAATTTTAAGGTAGTTTTGTTGTTTTGGGGTATAGTTAGCATACATAAACCACAGTTGCCCTTTTGTGTTTACAGGAATGTTGACTGTTTGAATAGACCTGTTTGAAAGCATCTCTTAAAAGTGTGCAGGTAGTGATAAGGCAGGTAGGCAATCATCACTGAATCACAATGGTTTGGATTGGAAGGGACCTTTAAACCTCTAGTCCTAGCTGCCTGCCATGGGAGATGAGGGGGGGCTTTATGCAAAAGCTTAGATGGAAAAAATGTAAATTCAGAAGTAATGGACAGTTTAGGAAAAAAAACTTTACCGTGAGGGTGGCCAAACAGCGGAACAGGCTTTCTAGAGAGGTGGTTGATGTCCCTTGCCAGTCAGTGTTTAAGAGGCATTTGGACAATGCCTTCAAAAATGTGCTTTAACTTGTGGTTAGCCCTGAAGTGGTCAGGCAGTTGGACTAGATGATCTCTGAAGGTCCCTTCCAATGGGACTGTTCTATTCTATTCTACTCCACCTATACTATTTTGATTTAAATGAGGTGTATTAATATTCTGAAAGCTACCAAATATTACACTGACTATGGAGTAGATGAAAGACCTATATGCAGTCATCTTCCCTTTCCCTCATTGATAAGGCTGAATGAGCACAGTTTGATTGAAGTCAGTAAAGGAGTACATATATGCTCCAGCTAGGGGTTTTATCCTCTGGGTAATCTGAATTCTGTTCTAGATTTTACTACAGACTACTTTATCACTCATTACAATTAAAATTTCTGGATCATGTACAGGTAGAAATCCAGGGAAAAATGGAAAGATGCCTAGATGATCTGGCACTATTTGAAGTCAATAACCCCTTTTCATATTATAATGTTAGTAGTAGCATTGTACCATGAGTTAACCAGTAGCAGAAAATCCAAGTATAGAATTCTTGGGGCTGTGCTGTTAGCATAGCTGTCCACCACTCAGTAATGTTCCTTTTTTTTTTAAACTATATTTTATATATCATGTTGTGCAGCTGTCACCTTCCACAATGTGTGGTTTGTTTATTTATTTATTTTTGTTGTTGTTTTAAGCCTTTGAGGTAAATGAAGCACCACTGGTAGAGTATTTGTCTTGAAGACAAGTGTCTGTGCAGTAGGCGTGACAAACACTTGGAAAATAAGGCAATACATCCTGGGTAGAGGAGATAAAAGGAAAAAATAATTATCTATTGGAATAACATAAATAATGTGTCGTTTGTATTTAGTGTACTTTTAAATGTTGATGTGAAAATCTCCTGTATTAGGAGTTACTTGCATTCAGTAACTTAAGAAATTCAAATATACGTATTTGTATATTTTAAAGAAGTAGCTTGACAGAAATCCTGTAAAGTGAAGAGAGAGGTTAATTCTCCTCTTCAGTGGACAGGCAAAAAAAATGTATATCTGAGGGAGTAAAGGAGAAAATTGATTGCGTGTTAATGATCATTTTGCAGAACATGTACGACACATGGATATTGCAGTAGATGCTAAAAATATGTAAATAACTTTGATTTTGGATGAGCCAGGGTAGTAATTATTTCAGAAGTGAAAAGGAATATTTAAAAAGCCTTAAGAGAAGACGTTTTCTTGGCATGTGGCTAAAGACGCAGCAACCCACCCTCAGTTTCCCTGAATGAATGTGGTGGAAAGCCCGCAAAACTGCTCTGAATCTATCAGGCTCAGATTTCTTTGCATCAGTGCAGCCATTAGAAGGGAGAGAGAAGCTGTGCTTAAGCCAAAGGACATCTTTAGTGTTAACAATGGTAACAGTCCAGCTGTGAGTGAATCCATGTTGGAATAAATACATGCCATACATGGTTTTTACCATCAAGATGAAACTCTGGGACAGTCTTTTAATAGGGAGAAGGGGAGACCCCTAGCAGTTATGAATGTGAAATACTTGCTTACTATACCAGGAAACTGCGTCAGGAACAGGTAGCATCACCTGGTCCACATTCTTACTCCTCCTGAGCAAAGTGCTGTCCGATAACCTCTACAAGTTGCATTTTCTCCAGGTTGTGGAGAGTCTCAGTCTCTCCGGACCCTGCTTCTTTGTCCTCTCTGGAGAGGGAAAATGGTTCTGCAGAGGTTGGTTAGTAAGTAAATAGCTCTATTAATTTCTTAGATATTGTAAGGTTGTTTGGACTGTCAAGCTACAGGAAATGGTGCTTGGCAATACCCAGCTAAATGCTGTTGCTAGCAAGATGAAACCAAAACGCTATGGTGAGTGTCCTGCCGTGAAAGAGAGTAACGATGTGTGCAGAACACACTTCTGTTGGGCATGCTGAAAATTTTTGCATTTTGAAATGCAGCTTTTCCAGTGTGCTAGCTGAGCAATCCCTAGCTATGGGTGGGAGAAGGGAAACGTGAGAGGCAGGGGAAGTATGATGGAGCCTGTGCTGGGTGTTTGTGAGGTTGTTCTCTCTAGAAAAGCCAGAGAGCTTCTGTGGGCTGCTGGCTGGGGTAGTGCCTTTGATGCCGGGGGAGGGAGGCACAGAGGGTGCAGTCCTTGTGGCTTCGCTCAAGTGTTGGTTTTTGGTATGTTGTGTGGTGGGGAGAAAGGTGGAGCATTGATCTAGCTTGTGATTTATCTCAAGTACTCAAAACCCTGAAAAACTGGATTGTTTCGGCACTGAATCTTTGATGTGCTTTAGAAATGCCGAAGGAAGGCATTGAGTAAAACACTAGACCACAAAATATAAAAATAAACTAGGGCTATTTCTGTGGCTTAGCTTTAACCAGCTTGTGTTTAGCTGTTTTACATTATTGTAATGCACAAAAACAAAGGAAGATGTCTTGTTTTTTTTCAAATACTGTTGCTAAAAGTAGAAATTCTTTCACAGTGTTTAAAGGAGCTTACTAAATCAGGACACAGGTTGTGTTAATTCTTTCAGAGCTCCTTTTGCATGTGGTGTTAAGCTTTGTATTTTAGAAAAAATCACGGCTCAGCAATGAAATTGGAATTTGAAATAAACTCCAAAGAACCAGATTGTTACCTGGAATGAAGAAGCATACAGTGCAGGCATGAAAATACATATAAGGTGGAGCTTTAAGACAAAAATCATCTTATTAATTCAAAAGTAATGGTGCCCTTTTAAGTTTTCTGTCTCTTGTTACCCTTGGTCACTTTTACCTGTAAGAAGTGATTATAAAATACCACGATTTTGTTAGATAGCATCTGATTTTCATGTACAGGTGTATAAACACCTGTGCAGTGGTTGAAACACAAGACTGGGAGGATCTCACCCTCTTCTCCTCTGGGGAAGCATTGCTTTTGAGAAGTTGATGGGTCTGTGCTTTCTAACCTGAAATTTAACTAGTACAATTCAGTCAGTGATGTGCTATCAGAGTAATCGGCAAGTGATTCCCAAAGGGGAGGAGAGTTGTGGGAGTCAGCAGGAACTCATGTAGAGCACTGGATGCCTTCTGGCAGCTGAGCCCAAGGTAAATGCAGTGGTGCTAATTGCAGGTTGAGGGAGAGTCAGTCTTATTGCAGAACACTGACCTGCCTGGCTAAGGAAGAGGTTTGCAGAACTGAATCTGAACCCTCTCATTTAATTTTGAGTTTGGGAACAGTGCCAAGAGCTGGGTGGTTTTTTGTTTTGTTTTGTTTTTCCCTTAATGTGCCATGATACTCTGTGTTGTGTAATACATTCTGGCTTGTAGTTTAGATTAAAAATTGCTGTCCATAGACTCCAAAGTCAGCTGGATCAATTCTGTTGGGTAACTTGACTAATGATACATACAGCTAATTTATTCTTCCATCCCCACTAATGCAGAATGGTCTGTGTTTTATTAGCTTCATTTCAAAGCAGCAATGAGAAAAAAGTACATAAGATTTTTTTTACTTTTTTTTCCCAAGTAAGTTTGGATATTGTATCTAGTGTTTTATTGTGGCTCTGAGTATTAAACATCTTTACATCTGGTTTGAAACACAGCACTAATCCTACAAAACTGGTATGACTTTTTTTTAACAAATAAAAGGAGGAACTGGGATGGTAAGCTGAATTATGAGCCCACATAGTTAGGTACTGCTATAAGAAGTGGGAGGGAATAACAGAACCAGTTAGTTGACTAACCACTTCCCTTCATTGTTGCTTTTAATATTAGAACAGCCTTGCTAGCTTTCTAAACCACCATGAGTTACAAAAATGAGACAATGTACGCTCTTGCTGGTAAGTTCCTTTCCTTTAAGATCTAAACTGAAACTAGAATTGGAATTGATCCTCAGTGATTTAAATCTGAATTAAGATGTATTGCTATGTTTTCCATAATCATAAAAAATATGGTACAGTGTGGTGTTGTTCATAGTAAACAAATCTAGGCAGTTACATTCCTGCCTTAACAGCAGATCTTCTTCATGCAGGGTCAGAAGGGTGTATCCCTTGATAAATTACAAACTTACTAGTGAAGTAATAACAACAGTTGAAAAAAACAATGCAAGCCTGTAAGGTCAGAAAGGTGATTTAAATGACTTTTTTGAATGAGCTGTAAAATGAGCTTCCATGTCTCTCTCAAGTACTATATGCTGTTCTGTGCTGTCCTTTGTGAGCTGCAGTCATGTATGCTGGTTGCTATTACTACTTGGTTAGCTGGAGAATTCCTATTTCATGGTTTCTGTTGCAGGTCCTATTAGTAATAATTATCATAGTTAAAAATCTTAATATCTACACCTGTGCTGTAGTCTAATATTTCTTTTTGGACTGTGCCTGTTAGGCATATTTATATATATTTCACATATATATAATACATTAAAATAAACAAGTGCTGTTTGGTAGTCTTATTTCTAAATATATTAAATAACCTGATGTGATATGTAAGGCTGAAATAAATTTTGTTTATACTCTTGCCATGCTCACAGGATTGTCAATCGATGGTACAGACTGTAAGAAGTAAAAGCCTGGTGTCTCAAGAGCACTACAGTTAAGGCTGTTTTTACTGGTCTGAATGGGAATTTGGTTGGATTCTCAGTACTGAGCAAAAAGCTGTAACTGGAGTTTCAGCTGTAACAGTTATTTCTTTTTGTCTTATCTGTAATGTGTCTGTGAAGTGTCTAAATATACCCCAAAACTAGGGAAGGACATAATAGTTCATACTCTATTTTATAACATTGTTCATTTAGTGGGATGCACTAGCTTGTGTTGTCAGTATATTTATTTACTCAATAGATTTATGTGAAATGTATTGTCAGCTTTCTGATGATATACCTCTCCTCATAAATCAAAAAACAAAACAAAAAAACAAACAAACAAAACCCCACAAAAATAACCGGAACAACATAAACCAACCAAACAACAACAACAAAAACTGGTGTTTTTTCTAGGGAAAGCATCGTTTTAAAAGGTGCCAGTATTTTTTTAGGTTCTTCATTCAAAACCTGAACGAATAATTACTTTATTGCAAGCTCTCTGTTCCCATTAATGCTCTACAATTTCTGCAACAGTTACTTTCAAAATAGCTTCTATGTTTTCTGATCACATTTGGATATTTGCTCTGAAAGACAAAAAGATTAAGCCAAATATTTTGGGAATTTTGTGAGGTTTATAAATTTTTGAAATTACTACACCTCAATTTCTATTCTCTTGCTGTAGAGCAGTAGAAGTGATTCCCTTTGAATCTGACACAGGAGGAAAGGATGGACCATTTCCTGAAGATTCAGCTAGGAGCAACCTTGAGTTAGCCAGCCACACTTGACCTAGAATATGGCTTTACTGTAATAAAAAAGCTTTCACCTAACCTATTGTTAATATCAATGTTTTTGGAGAGCCATAAGCAAAACATCCAGTAACTCTTGTAAGGAGAGAAAAAAAATCTAAACAGCATACAAGTTATGGGGTAGTAATGGCTGCAGCATATGTCAATTTTTGAAGCCACCCATATTGGTCATCTGAGCAAAATGAGTACAGCTAGCAAACCATTCCTTCTTATTGAAGTGACAAACAAAATAAGCTCACTTTGCAGAGATCTTAGCCCTAAATATTGCCCTCTGCCTTAACACTGAAGTCAATATTATTAATCCCCAGTTGCCCACAATGTGGGGTCCTCCTGCAATTCTTCAACTTTCCTTCATTCACATCCTTAACAAATTTTTGGCACCTAAGAGTTTGCAGTGTTCGATGCCAAACCCTCAGCAAATCTGCACTGTCCTTTAGAGTTTTGGTGCACCTATGACAAGATACACAAAGCGAGGGACTTGGTCAATGCTGCTTCCATTTGTCGCTGTGCCAGAATTATGGAGATGTGTGGTCATCCCAGCTTTCGTTAGAGACAAAAGCCAATGAAGCAAACAGCCTGATCCTCTCCCCCTTCACCTAGACTCCCAAGTGACAGAGCTGAAGCAGGCTGGTTTCCTGCGTGTCGAGGGAAGTGCCTGTTCTCCCTTGATGTAAACCCCACAGAAGGATCACTAATAAAATCTTTCCTCTCCCAGCTGCCATTTTTGGGAACCTAATATGTTTTGGACCATGTCAGGCTTGGCAGAAATCATTCTGTGAATTCAGAAGTTATTGTGATGAGGGCTTAACGGATAAGTTTCATTTCCGTAGGAAACCAGGCTAAAAATAAGTTCCTAGCTCTTCTGTATGTAGAGGAAAATTTTTATACTGTTAGTACCAAGTTTCTTGAGAAATGGGAAGCAAAAAGTAATTGTTTTTAAAAACGGAACATTTTAGCCAAATGGTGTGGAGGACCTGTTGCTTATTTTTTAAGGTACTGAGTTGTCAACATTTTTTCCTCTTCTCTCTGGCATTCAGACATGCTTACAGCTGTTCCCGAGGCTCTCTTTTGGTCTTAGAAACAGACTTTGTGGCTTAGAAGTCTGAATATTTTATTGTCTGTGTTACCAGAGCGTAACCTCTGGGACCCTGAAGCTGTACTGTGTGTAAGACCAGTGTTGCCGATCCAGCACTTCATCTCAGAAATTTCCTAGAAAGCAATTCTTATATTATTCATCCCAATATTTGTGGTATTAATGGTCTTAACAAGTGTGCTTGTCTTATTGTTCATATTAATTCTTTGAACTGCCACTGAAATGAATGAACTTCATTGGGCTCTGAATATTTGAGGATGGTAAGGGGAGAAAATCCCTTCAAGCCAAGAAAGCCACTTTTTGAAACCTGTCTCCAGGTACAGCTTGGTGGTAAAGGATTTTCCTCCTCTAGTTCCTCTTCTTTTGCAGTTAGTTTTTCAAACAATAAATGTAGTACAAAATAGGTTTGGACAATGCTCTCAGACGTATGGTTTGATTTTTGTGTGCTCCTGTGTGGAGCCAGGAGCTGGACTTGATGATCCTTGTGGGTTCCTTCCAACTTGGGCTATTCAGTGGTTCTATGATGGCATGCTGTATATTACCACTCCTTAGAGTCGGATGGCACCTGGGGTACTTTAAATAATGGTTCTAAAATTCAATGGCATAATAATTCTGTAGGTGGGGAGGAATGGTGGTGGTGGGGTCTTTAATGCAGCTCAATTTGTGCAGTTCTTTCTAATAGCATATGAAAGAAATGAAGCTGTTCAGAATTTCACGGTTTATAGGATGAGGTATGTAGGAGACCCATCTGAACGTCTCTGTGGCAAATACACATTCCTTTGTTTCATGTGTCTGTAGTCTCACTCCCCATCGCAGATATTTAGAAGGTCCATACTGTATTTGTGATCTGCAGTTACTGTGGAGAGCAGGAAGCACTGGGGCCATGATTAGGATTTTATATCATTTCCATGGTGCATTCCAATCTTCACTACTAGTGCTGCTGTGCTGATAAGAAAGGTAATTTCAGTCATGTTTAGAGTGAAAGTGGGCTTTGATATTTCTAATTACATTTTTTTAAATCCAAAAGGAAGATTGTGGTTATGAAGCCCAAACTAGTCAGATTTGGAGGGCCTGTAGCTTGTAGGAGGTAGCAGCATTTCAAAACTTCTCTGCTTCTCCAAGCTGCTTCCTTTAGAACTCAGATAATGTCAGTACAGGTCTGGCAGTACAAGTTTTAAGAGTTAATAGATAATTTTAAATAATACAGTTCACTGAATAGTATGATTGATCAGAGGATTTTGTTGATTCAGTTATCTACCAAGTGTTGGTGGAAGATGAAGTGAAACAGCAATAGCTGTAATTGTATCAACAAGTTATGTAGGAACAGAGTTAAAATCCTCAAGTAACCACTTGAGAACATTTTAATGGAGGCTGGAAAACATTTGTACTAATTGAGCTTCTGTTTAGAATGATGTCTCTTGTGTCATAAATGTTAAGTCATTTTTATTCTTAATCATAACTTTTGTCAAATATTCTGGTAGGAGGCGTAATTGCAATCTGTTTGAAAGTAGAGGAAGCAGGAGAGTATACAACTCGGTGAGAAAGCGTAAAAAGCTCCATATTTACAGTTGGATTTGATATAGCAAATATGAAATAACAGATGCTGATAATTGTTATCACTCTGACCTCTCCTTAGTGCTGTTACTTTTTTAAAAATTATGCTTATTAATTTGATACTCTTAACCAAGGCTGTTACTAGAGCTCTCCTATTTCTTTTATGATTAATTTTGGCTTCATTAATGAAAACAATCCTGCTGCTGATGATTCTATAGTTTGTAATCCTGGTAATTGTAGATTTTCTTTAACTTTTTAGAGTCTGTCAAGTCTTTGTCATGTAAGAAATTGTACTGCTGCTGTTTATTTAAGAGATTGTATGATTCACGAGGTTTCTTCTGTTTCTTACAGGATCTATTTGAAAATTCTACACATTTTGTACTATCAAGGCAAAGATTGCAGGACTTAATACATTGTTTTAATACAGTAGAAAATAATAACTGAGAAGATAAATAGTACAGTTCGTTGAGTAACAGTGATCAGCATTATTCGTTTCATCTTTGGTATTATGATTCCACCTCCTTTTGTGGATGCCTTCACAGGGAGAAGGTGAAGAAAAGAAACAGATTATTTTAGGCAGGTGACCCCATCATTTAAGAAATCTTCTGAATTTTAAGATGTGAGGTCATAAGCATGTTTTAGAGATCATGACTTTATTATTAGTTTACTTTTTAACTTACAGATTTCTGTTTGCCAATATTCTAGCAAGATTACTAACATGATAACTTGGAAGGATGAACTTCTATATGAAAATATGTAGCAAAGTGGGAGTAAAGTTATGCCAGTTGAATTTTTGACTGACAGATGAAGTTTTTTCTTGTATTTTTCCCCCTCTGTTTTACCAGAATGTGGAGAAGACTTGACTGTGAGAACCGGGTTTATCCTTTTTTGTACTCTGAATTCAACATGCAGTTGAACCTTGTTTAATAATAATTCGGCAAAAATTCTGAAGAATATGATTTTTTTTTCTCAGGCATGTTTGTCTGAAAATGCCATGCAATATTTCCGTAGTGAATATTTGTTTATAACCAAACCATTTTCTCTCTTATGTCATGCACATCTTTCTTACATACCTAGTGTGGAGATAGAATTAGGAGAACTGCTTTATTTTCCATGAAGGCATGGCAAAACTTGGAGTATGTCAGCTGGGGAGTGTTATACCTTAAATTAATTATTTGCTAATTAACGTAGGGTATTTATCATGCTTGAACACATATTTGTAGACCAGAACAAATGTGTGGAAATATACTATTTCACAAAAGCATCTCTAGTGCTTTGAATTGATTCACAATAAGTTAATTACATGGGGGAGATACAGAATTGTTCTAGAACCTGATTCAGGCTTAAAAATGACATTTTCTGTTATTAATGCTTGATTCTTAAACACATAACCGAAAGTCATGTATAGCCTGCAGGTTATGTATTTGAGGAAAATAAACCAAGCCTGTACTTGGACGGCGATGTTGTGTTGTGTATGTAGGTAGGATCCACTCATTTTCTCTTGCTTCCAGTGCTCTTCACTGTGATAATCTGTTCCATCTGCATGACAGCATTCTAGACTCGCTTTGGTTTTATGGGATTATATCAGGATCTTGGCTATCTACTGTCCTATTTGCAAAGAATTACCATAACAGGGATGCAGACTATATGCATGTAAGTATAGTATTTTATTACATTTTCTGTGAGATGCAGTAAATTACCTCGACACGCTATTTCTTATCCAATTTTTTCTTTATTTTTTAATGAGACAAAACCTCCAAACAATTAAAAACCCAAGAAATATCTTTCATTTTTGCGAATCAGAGTTTTCAGCAGTTTATTTATATACAATGCATGACTAAGCTGCTTTCTTGGGTGGTAAAGCTGCAACTTTCCCTTGGGCCTTTCTAAATCTCACCTAGTTCAGGGAGCTACTTTGGCTCTATTTTCAAGTCCAAAGTACAGCACTATACTCTCCCCGAAAGTTATCTTCTTTCTAACCCATTTTTATGAAAATTAGTCATGTTTCAAATACTAAATCTGTTTCAGAATTGATTCAGCTGCTTTCTGTCACCATTCCCTCATTGGTTTTACTTCAGCAAAATTCATAATCTTGATTCCATAGCTGTAACATCAGTAGGTCAGCACATCCTTCTTAGCCAGATGTGAGTTTGCTGTTTCCATGCTGCAGACAGCTGGAAGATCATCCTGCCTGCATCCCAAGCTTACAGTGAACTGTGCTGGTTCTATGCCCAAACTAGTACTTCTTAGCAGCTAGTGTTCAGTGCTGTCCTGATTGAAGTTAAACAGCTTTCAGTTAGCCCAGGAGGCAGTCAGAGCTTTATTGCGTATTCCTGCAAAGATGTTAATAGTATTTCCATTTAAATCCATGGCAACTCTTCCCTTCTGTGTCTGTCCATGAACACATATACACTTTGACTCCATAGTTTGAAAGAAGGCATGAAGATGATAATAGATAATCTTCAATTAGGTTCTAGAATAATGACTAGAAGACATACTGTAGTAAAGATATTTTTATTTTTTGAAGGATTTTGCAATTATGTGCAGTGCAGAACTCTACATGTAGGACAGTATGTAACTAGTGTTTGCTTGGAACCTTGTGGTGGTTTTACCCTGCTGGGCAGGTGAACTCCACCACAACCACTCTCTCACTCCCCCTTCTCAAGGGGAAAGGGGGAGAAAATAAGATGGAAGGGGCTCAAGGGTTCAGATAAGGACAGGGAGAGCACTCAACAATTATGGTCATGGACAAAACAGACTCAGCATAGGGAGATAAATATAATTTATTGCCTATCACTAGTGGACTAGAACAGTGAGAAACTAAAACCACTTTTCTCCCCTTCTCTGTACTCCCCCTGAGCGGTGCAGGGGAACAGGGAATGGGGGCTGTGGTCAGTCCCCAACACTTCATCTCCACTGCTCCCTCATGGTCACTCTGCCCCTGCTCCATGTGGGGTCCCTCCCACGGGATGCCGGCCTTCCTGAACTGAGCCTGCAGGGGCTGCCCACAGGCAGCAGCTCCTCAAGAACTGTTCCCACATGGCTCTGTACCACAGGGTCCATCTCCCAGGAGCAAACTGCTCCAGCACGGGTCCCCCATGGGCGGCAGCTCCCCCCAGACCCCCTGCTCCTGCGTGGGCTCCTCTCCACGGGCTGCAGCTCCAGCCCGGGGCCTGCTCCTGCGGGGGCTCTCCATGGGCCGCAGCCTCCTCCAGGCCACATCCACCTGCTCCACCCGGGGCTCCTCCACGGGCTGCAGCGTGGAGATCTGCTCCATGTGGGACCCATGGGCTGCAGGGGGACAGCCTGCTCCACCAGGGGCCTCTCCACAGGCCGCAGGGGAACTGCTGCTGCGTGCCTGGAGCACCTCCTGCTGCACTGACCTTGGGGGCTGCAGGGCTGCTTCTCACCCAGCTCCCTCCCAGCTGCTCTTGCACAGCAGTTTGTTTTTTTTTTTTTTTTTTCCCCCCCTTCCTTAACTCTGCTCTCCCAGAGGCCCACCCAATGTCGCTCCCTGGCTCAGCTCTGGCCATCAGCAGGTCCCTTTTGTGAGCCGGCTGGAGCTGGCCCTGACCTGACATGGGGCAGCTGCTGGGCTCTGCTCACTAAGCCCCCCCTGCTACCAAGCCCTTGCCACGTAAAAACCTGAAGTCAAAATGATCTTTTATGAAGTTTGGTAGGAAAGCCATTTATTTCAGTTGTGTTGGTACCATCACAGTCTTTCCCTGTGGTGTCTCATTCTCAGTCAAAACCATACAAAGATATAATGTGCCTATTGTAAATAAAAACAGGAAAAGAACTATCCTGGTTTCCTTATTTTCTTCTAAACAAAATGTATTCCTGAAGTCTAAATATGCCTTACCATTTGGAAGTTGGGATGTTTTGATGTCAGAAAAAAAAATTGAATGTTAAACAAGTCTGTCTTTGTGAAGTTAAACAACTATATATGCAAATAAAGTCATTCCTCTAATTAAAATTCAGTTGGTTATTAAAAACGGAATTAAAATGACAGTGAAAGAACAGCCTCAGGTGTATGACTGCGCATTCTAAAGTGGTACATTTAATGTTTATGCAGAAGGTTTTTTATATTTTAGAAAGTGATTAGCACCTTGGCTATACTGCTTTCAGGAGTCTTTTTTTTTTTAACAGTGCATACGATTTCCAGATTTTCTTTCAACATTGGTGACCTACTTAGAAAAAAAGTTCTGATTAGGGCCATGTAATATACTCCCTCAGTTTGGAAGTGTCTTTGGGTAATGTATTGTGGAGAAAAGTAATCTCATCTAGGAGCGCAAATGGACCCTATCACATTTTAAGATATAGATTTTTTTTTTTCCTTTCTATTTTCTGTGCCTAATTTAGTCCTCAGATGCAGCTCTCTGTTTAATGAATCCACATTCAACTGGCATGCTTTACCAATAGCTTAATTCTGTTTGCATACAAATTCTTTTCTTCCTCTGTTGATTAAAAAGAATCCCTCCCTTTGAAGTCAGATGGCACAAATAGAGCATAACAAGTTGTTTGTTATGAAATTAAGCTTTTGATTATTTCTCATTTTTAGAGTTCTCTAAAGAACTACATAGCAAGCAGGGCACAAACAGCTGTGTCCCCAAAAGGCAAAGGTGACTTCTAGTTAGGAGAAACCTGGAGGCAAGCAGAATGCAGATGAACACAGAGCACAATGCCCTCCAGCTGGACTGCAGAGGGACCAGGATGGTTTGGAAAGGACTCCACAGTTCCCATTTCTTTATTTATCTGCCTTCCCGTGATGAGCATTTGTTAATGGGATGGACAGAATGGGATAATATGCATTACCTGGGAATTGTTGAGAGAGTTCCTAATTACTTCTCTTTCAAAACAGTTAATAGCTGCAGATGGTTCTGGAAAAGACAGTCCTTCCCTAAGATATATTGAGGAGTAAGAGTTGGCACATTTAGGGCTGATGAGGAAGAACATCTTATAAAAGTCTTCTGCATTGCTTCACCTAGACCTTATAGGTGGGCATTGGTGGTAACGACTTGTCTGTCATCACTGTAATTTGCCTAAGATGAGGATGGATAACTCCCAGTTTGGGGGTAGATTATGTAAAGACTCATAAAGATTTATGTAATAAATTATTGAATTTGCCTTTTGCAATTAAACGTGATTGTTTGGCTTTAGAGGTTCCCACCCCACTTTCTGATTTTTTTTTTTTTTTGGGTGGGGGGGAATGTTTGGTGATCATTCCTAGATACATTTTGCATTTTTTCCTCAAAGTTGCTTCTTGTACTACAGTGAACTGAGTCAAAACGCATTTGGGGTGCATACTGTCAGTCCTTAGGAGAGGTGTCTAATCACACAGGATGACTGTAAGCCTGTGGAGAAGGATTTCTTATTAGTTTCTTTTTCTCCCTCATTCATCTTCATGTATTATTATAGATAAGGAATGCAGTACTGGATTACAGTTATTTGTATGTTTAATATGTGACATTTGTTTGACAAATACTTGTCTGCACTGCATTTTATTTTGACTCTGAAATCACAGCCCAGTGTTACAAATTCAATTATTCACACTGCAGTCCAAGTTCAGTGCTTTTGGTAATGACAAAAAATGAGACGCTCTTTTTCAAGTCGAGTTCTTGTGCATGATTTCAATTCATTTTAATTTTTACTGTATTTAAAAATGCCATTTTGGGCATAACTAGTTAGGTTTTTCTCCCCAGTCTAATTGCCTTTAATAGGAATTTATAGTTCATAAACTTGTCAGGGAGCGAAAAAAAAAATTATACGGTTGGAGAAGTAAATGGAAAGAATGCCTAAGCATTGAAAATAATATTACATCATTTTTATGTTATGGAAATATTCTGAACAATTGGACTATTTCCTGGATTTAACTGAGATGGTTACTTTGTAAAATCATCTTCAGTAATAAATGTCTACGTAACAGGCCTTAGCAGAGCAAAAAAATAGTTTCAAGCTGTAGGTAGAGATTTTTTCAATTGTGTATCCATGCATTGAATGTATTGAATTTTTTTAAAAAGAAAAAAATGTTAAAATTCCATAATTACTTCTTATAATGCTATTTCAATATTCAGTCGCAATTTCATAATGCGAGTTACACGACTGAAGTAAAGTTGAAATATGGTAAGAACAATTTCAGTGCTGTCAAAACCACTTATTTTTAATTTACTCTGTAGTTGTGTAGTGCAAGATTGAGATTGTGGTGGAAGCAGATAAATTCCAACATCTTTATCTCTGAGTTCGGTGTGTGTGAAGCCATTTTTGTTCTCTGTGGTTTTCCACAATGTATCTATTCTTACTTTTTAAAATTGTTTTTTCTTTCTATTATTTCTTTGAGTTCAGGTTTGTAAAAGAATGTGAAATTGATGCCCAATCACTGCAGTGAACTTAGTAAAATTATCAAAAATATATTATTCTGATAACACTATCCTTGATTCTTTTGTAAACTAATTTATTACTCAGATATTTCTTGGTAGGAAATGGAGAACTAAACTTTGTATGTAAGGTTTTTCAGGAACTTAGAACTTATTAAACGTGAAGTGAATGGACTGGGAAAGTCTAAATGACCACCCATGGCAACTGATGTTGAAATCTGTCTGTGTGCTCTGCTATTTTTAAAAATACCTGTGGAATGTTTAGAAAATTATTTGTTATACAGTTTTTGTCCTTTTTTTTTTTGGTCAGTATTGTTAAGTGTAGAGAAAGGAAAAGGTTGAATAGATACAGTGATAAGATAAAAGGCATTGTTTGCAGAACTGTGTACATTTTATATACATACTTGTGTAATGATAGCAGTGTTCCTCTAGTTTTCTGTTTTCTTTGTTTAGTCACGTATCAAGTTGTTATTCCTATCTCAACACAGATGCCAAGTAGGTGGCTAGCTGTAATGCTTTTTTATAAGGGCACTGATCTGCTTATGTTCCTTCATTGGAAAATGAGGTTTGTTTGCAAGTGTATGCCTCTTAAGTGTATGCTTCAAGTACTTTGTATGCATATCTTGTCGTATTTGTTTTTCAGATCACCATTATAGCATAGTAGTATAAACATATAATGCAGAGGGCAATACTACTTCTGGAGCTGGAATGCAATTTATTCATTGTATATGCAAACTTTGATCACATTAATTCTTTGGTCTGGCTTACTGGCTACACCCGTAGCATACAGCAACAATAAATGTTCCTATATCAAGTGGCTGTATTTTGTTTGCTGTGTTGACATTTCAGGTGCCTACAAAGTAGTAATAACTGGTAAGTAACCAGATAGTATAAATTATGAAGTGTCTGTGGCTGATGATGGCTTTTCAAGTCATGGGCTTGCATGGTGAAAAGAAACAAAAATGGTATTGGAGTGCCCCAAAGTAGGTGTTACACAGACTCCCACAACAATCAGATCTGTTGAACAGAGCACTCAGTTGCTGGTCTGGATGGTGGCTCCTTGGCATGGTGTCTTCAGCTGGATTGGTGACTCTCCCCAACCATGGGTTGACTGAATACTTGTAGCTCAGCTGACTCATGGTCCTATGTAATACATGCATGATGCATTGCTGTGGAGTTTCTTAAGTTATGGACGAACAATCTCCTAAATAATCTTAACTACAAAGGCTGTTGTACGTGGCTGTTTCTACCTCTGCAGAAACAGTTTGTTATTTTCAGGTGTCTTATCTACATACAATTTAGTTAATTCTGCTGCAGAAACTGCCTGAATGTCTCTCTGGAATGGGCAGAGACTCTGCTCAAGATGTTAATCTACACTTGAAGCCGATGGGTTTGTCAAGGCACAGCAGGACCTACCCAGGGGAATCATTAGAACCATCACAAATTTCCACACGGCAAGTTCCTTTAGCAATTAGTCAAATACTTAAGTATTTGCAACTCAAGTTGCAAATAAGTACTTTATCTCATCTCTGTAGATAAGTACCTGGGGAGTTCCTGGACCACCCTGGGAATTAGACATAGTAGACATAGCAGATACGGTCCTGGGGAGAAAGAAGTTGCTTTTTCAAGGATCTCTTCTTCCAAGCTCAGGAACAATCAATCCTGATGTGCAGAAAAACTAACAAAATTTGGACATTCGGCACTCGAGCATGCAAGAAGTCAAGGCAGGGACAGATGGCTGAAGGAATACAGAGCTACTGGGTTAGGAGAGCCAGAACTCATGTGGAATCGAATCTGTCAAGAGACATTAGAATAAGAGCAACAAGAGGGAGAAGGGCTTCTGCAGGTGTATCGGCAGCAAAAGGCAAAACAAGGAAAATGTGTGCTCACTACTGAATGACACGGGGGATCCTGGTGGCAGGGAACATGGAAAAGGCCAAGATACTCAATGCCTTCTGCCCCTATGTATTTACTGATAAGACTGACCTTCAGGAATCCCAGGTCCCAATCTGGGACCAGTGGGAAAGTCTGGAGCACTGAAGGCTGGCACTTGGTAGAGGAGGATCAAGGAACACTTAAACTGGACACACACAAGTCCATGGGAGCTGATGGGATGCCCCCATGAGTGATGGGGGAGCTGACTGATGTCATTGCTAGGCCACTCTTGCTTATCTTTGAAAGGTGGTGGTATTTAGGAGAAGTTCCTGAGTACTGTAGGAAAGTAAATGTCATTCCTTCATGAAAGTCTAGGAGGAAAGCATGGAGAACTGTGGTCTGGTTAGCGTCACCTTGATCCCTGGGAAAGTGGTGGAGCCAATAATCCTGGAAAACACTTCCAAACATATGATGGATGAGAAGGTAATTGGGAGTCGTCAGCATGCATTTATGAAGGAGAAGTCATGCTTGACCAACCTGATATAGCCTTCTACAATGCAATGCTTAGAAAAATGGTTGAGGGTAAAGCAGTGGATGTTGTTTCTCTTGACTTTAGCAAGGCTTTGAGCACTGTCTCCAATGACATCTATGCAGATAAATGGAGAAATACAGATAAGTGGTCTGAAAACTGGCTAAACTCACAGGCTTAAAGGGTTGTGTCCTGCTGCCCAAAGGTCCAGCTGTAGGCCAGTCAGTAGAGTGCCCCAGGGGTCAATAACTGTTGCTAGTACTGCTTAACAGCTTCACTAAGCACATTGGCAGTGGGCCACCAGCAGTATCATGCAGGACTTTGCTTTTGTCTTTGTTGAACCTCAACCTGGGGAGGCATAACTGTGCACCAATACAAGTTGGGGGCCAACTGCAGCTTTGCAGAGAAGGACCTGGGGCTCCTGGTGGACAGGACATCGAACAGGAGCCAGCAATGCTCCTTGCAGCAAGGAGGTGTAACAGCCTCTTAGGTTGCATTAGGCAGTTCTCTGTTTAGATATGTGGCTCTGTCTTCAGAAATTTCAGCATACAGATTTTTGAAAGACATTTAAATATCTACATAAACAGAATCTTTGAAAATATAGCTGAGATGCAAATGTCCTGGCCTGTATGTTGTTTTAGTCCCCCCACCTTTTTTTTTTTTTAAAAAAAAAAAATACATAGTTAAAAGTAGCTTTTGCAAGAGCTTAAAAATCTGACTGCTCTCAGGGAAACTGCTTCAATCAGTTATACCTTCATCTTTATCACATTTATCATCTTTATCATCATCACCTTTATCTTCATCTCTCAACAATGATTCTTAGAAAGTAATGTGAAAGAATGAATGGGTTTAAAAGAAAAATGGTATTTGTGGTAAGCTGCAAAAATTGATTAGCTTTAGCTAATTTTATCTTCCAAAACATGCTATAATATACATGTTATAGTTAAGTGGCAAAACTGGTATCATTTCTGGAAGTGTCTGTTATAGTGATGTATTGGGATAAGGCCGCCCCCCAAAATGGGTTCAAAAGTCAAATCCTGCTTCCGTGGGCCTAATGCTGCGTACTGCAGATTCTGGCTTTTGCAGTTATTCCTTGAAAGTGGCAACACTTTGGGGCACGTGCTGCTGTCACTTTGGGGCTCTCAGAGTAACTGTTTCATGTGAATAACCTAAACCTTGTTTTGGCTTTCAAACGCCCCATCCTCCAATAAATCTTTTTGAAAAGAAAATAAAAAGGTATCGATTTTAACAGTGCATGTGGAGATGTGGAGTCACACGCCATTAGATGCCCTTCTGAAGTAGGGTAGTGCTTAAGTTATGTCATTCCAGGACCTTTTTTTATAGTGCCATTAAATAGAGAATTGCTTCTCACCAGTGTTTCTTAACGCTAAGCCTACTTCTTTTGTTCGTAGATATTTCTTTACCCTTCAAGTGCTTTCAAAAGAGCTTGCCAGAAAGTCCTGAGTATGTAACCATCACAGGAAAATATGGGCAAAGTTATAAAATCTATGCTTTTAAAAAAAAAAAAAAAGATTGTAAGGGATATCTCATATTGTATGAAATAGTTGGCAGCCCTCCATGTGAAGGTTCAATGGATGGCATTTACATCTACTCTGCCTCTCAGACAAAAGGTAGACACTTTTGGAAAGCCAAGACTTTCTCAGGCTGAGGATTTCTTTGTCTTTTACAAAGCAAAAAGCAATTCTTCAAGGACTTTTTCAAGCTTCGGTTTAGTTCTGAGGTAAACTGAAATGAGGCATACAGCTGAAAAGTGTTTCAGAGAGGATCTGATAAAGGACGTTTGTGTAATCCTAAAATGTGAAACAACCTAAGGAGGTTAATATTGCTTGGAAAGGCTCTTGAGATGCTGTTATATTGCATGGATTACCTTCAAAGACTGCAGTGCTGTGCAGAACTGGAGAAGTGCCAATGTGACTTTGAACAGGTTTGGGCCACCCTTTTGTGGAGCTGTGGGTGCTGGAGCAGCAGGAGCAGGTGTTCCTGGAGGGAGGATGGGCAAGAGCTGGGGGGACCCAGTGGTCAGCAGGGCAGGGGTGTCACCAGCCAGAGCCCAAACCCACAGCACTGCATGGGATGAGCAGCCAGACTCGGAGGCAGGGGCCAGGTCCAACCAGGAGAACAGATCATAAGGCATCCCGGCAGTCAGGCGTGTCCCAGTTTTTGGGCTTTTGTTCTTTCTTGGTCTAGTGGATGGTGTTTCCCAGCTCAGAAATGAGTTGGTATTTGGAGAAGCAATAGTCTAGGCTGAATGAAAAATAATAAAGTAAGTCACAGAGGGCTGATGCCATTTCCAGCAAGTGAGAACCCCCTCACCCCTTGCAAGGAGAGCAGGGTGTTTGTGTTTATCACAGGTGCTGTGAGATACAGAGGTTTTGTCTTTGCCAAAGCTCACAAAAATGAATTTGCATTTCTGTACATTTTATTCTATAAAATGTTTCAAGTAGTCTAAAGAGAATCAGGTATATGAACCGACTCTGAAATCCAAAGAAAGCTGGTTGCCCGTGACAGTAGAGGTTTCCTGCACTAATACTCCAGAAAAAAATTATGGCAATGGGCAAATGTTGTGTAGAGAAGAGCTGAAATAAAATTTGTGGGTGCATGGTTTTGTCTCAGTTTCCGTTTTGACCATTGCATGGATTCATTTCTTTCTCATAATTACACGCATACCATCTCCACGATGGACCAATTGACAATACTGGTAGTTATAGGACTTTCTAGCACTACAAATTTTGAAATTCTTTTTTCAGTTGCTTATGTGCTTGCTACACTTTACCTGTGTGGGATGAAATTTCCGTGCTGACTTTTTGCTGCAGATTCTCCTCGTATGTGTTTGAAGCCAAATGCTTTGGCTGTTGCCTACAGCAGAGCTAAAGTACTTTCTACTGCTTATTTTGAAATATTTTGTCAAACTTGTAAAAGCCTTTGACTCTGATTTCAAGTCAGGCACCTTTGTGCAGCCTGGAAAAATCAAGCTGCAATTTCAGGAAAAGCCTCCCTCTCTTGCAAAGCGTGCCAAGTGCCGATGCTTTTGAGGAAACACATTTGTTGAAGTCTAAAAGGCGTACTGAGTGTGAGAGGTGGCTTGGAAAACAGAACTGTGCTTCACATAAAGGTAGAGGAAGCAAGTACTTGTTGAGGGTCCAGGAGACAAGTAGACTCTGGGAAAAGCACCCACTAGGAACTGAAGCAATGCCAGACACGTAATTAGGGATGTTAGGTCTGAGAGTTGGGCTGGTATTCCTGCTGGCTGGGCGAGGAGATTGGGACGGGGAGCAAAATGGTGAAACTGGGGGTGTAGGGGTGAGGGGGACTTGCTGCAGATGGCCAGACTGAGACAAAACTGGGCCAAAAAGGAAGCTGGTGACTCCGTTCAGTGCCTGCAGTGTAGAGGTTTCTCTCATGCTGTAGGGATGTTGCAAACACACAATGTGTTTCAGAGTGGTCTGAATAATTTTGGTTTCAAAGGAGGCTGTAGGTAGTGTTCGTGGCCTCTGTTTGGAACCTTAATCACTGAATAGGAAACAAGATTCGTAAAAGGTGTTTGCAAAATGAGTAATGTTCATCCCTGATACAAGGATCCGAAGTAGCATGTGAACACTTGATGAATTTTTATTTATTTACTTATTTATTTTTTACAGTAAGAAATATAAATACAACAGCCAAATTAAGATGTTGAAGATAATCCTAATCCAAAATTTTGTAATTTCGGAATGCTTAATCTTATAGCCTTAATATTCTTTAAGTGCTTTTTGTTTGTAAAATACGCATGTCAGAGGCTTGGTAGTGAAATTGTGAAACAGAGCGTTTCTGATGTTTGCTTTTTCCTGGTGGTTTGCTGTTGAAAGTCTTTGTGGAGAAGTGTTTTGTTTGTTTGGGTTTTGTTTTTTCTAAGGAGGGGTAAAAGAGGAGAGAAGTCTGTGTAGTGGTATATATATTTCACTGGAGCACCTGTTCTTCTGAGTTTCATTATGTAAGCTATATATGGTAAACTGTAACTGTAGGAAAGTAATGGAAACTCAATTTTCACTGTCTATATATTTTACTACTTGTATTAGTCTTTTGCTTAAACACTTTTATCACGAATATAGCAAAATCCTTCAAACTCTTCTGAAAACATTTTGTGTCTTTGACAGTTTATTCTGAGTAGCTCAAGGAGTTGGGCTTTTTTAAGATAGTTTTTGATTTTAAGATAGTTTCTGTAATTAAATATTTTGACAAATTACTACCAGCTTTATTCTGCTGGCAATATTTTGACAGATGGGAGAAACTGTTTCAATCTCAGAAAAGTATTTCAAAGTAATAGAAAATTTTAAAGACTTAAAGATAACATTATCTTCAAAAATATCACATTCAGACTTTAATACTGGAATGAACTGGAGCTAGGACTTGATACGCTCATTGTGTTATAGGCATACTTCATTTATTCAGGATAATTTAAAAAGGGAGGATGAAAAATATTTTGAAAAAAAAATAGATCTATGTGAACAACTTCAGGATTTATAAAATCCAGGATACTCATTGTTCTATGTAATGCCTCTGTATTTGCTTTTATGTTAATTGAGGTAGGTAGCAAAGTATTACCCTAGAAGTCCCATTCTCATGTGCATATTAGTTATAGATGACACATTTTTTCTTTTTCTTTTATTAAAGTGTCCTAACTGTAGGTGCATTCCTGATGTAATGTGCAGATAGGTGGATGCAGCATGGCTTTACAGAAAAATCTTGCTCTTCTCCAAAACTCTCCCTCCTCTACTTTCCTCACCCCAAAGTACTGAAAAAAAAAATGTCTCTGTAAATACATTGGGAGTTTGAATTTTGGAGCTGGGCTCCAGAATTTTCTGTCCTAACAAATAGCATAGCACAGGTCAGTGATGCTGTTGTGAAGTCTGTGCACACTGTAGTGCCCACTCTTTTACAGCTGCCAAATATTTGATCCGGTAGTGGTAACTGCTTGACAGTAGTATATTGTTGTAATGCACCACCATTGAAAACCATACTGAATTTGTGCATGAAATTTCTTTAAGGATGTCTAAAGCAACTTCCACAGACCATTTTTTGTTAGTTTTGTTTTCAGAATTATGATTGTATCTAAGGTCCCTTACAAAGGCTTCTGAGAAATTGGAAGGAGTAGCCTGCACAGAGATGAGGAATGGGTTCTGATTTTTAATGTTCATGACATGTTTTGTTGTGTGCTGATCAGTTATTTCATTGATGGAAAATATATTTAAAGCTTCAAAAGATGTACAGTTTACCTACAAAACACACCAGTTTACCCACAGAAAGAATGGAATCAAATTGATCTTAACTGCAACATATTAGTTTAATTGGAACTATAATAGGCAGAGATTTATTGATTTTATATGAACAGGTTGATCTTGCACAAGGAACACGCAGTAGAATTAAAGCTTTTAATTTTTGAACCTTTCTTAATGAGATGGGTTTTTGAACATGAAGAAATACAGCTCTTTTAAACATTGTATTTCAAAGCCTAGATGATACGATAGGCAAGATGGATCTTGTCACTGGAAGGCTGACATGGAAATAAGATTGACTCCTCCTTGCGTCTCTGTACATGTGTGTATGCCCACATAATGTAGCAACAATATTTCTTCAAGTGCAAGTGTCTTTCTGCAATTTGTCTTCCAAACACTAAGCAGTGCCTATGCTAGCCAGTGTTCTGCAAGGTAGTGAAACTCTTGCTATGACAGTTTTTATGGCTTGATTGTCTGAATCAAATCAAATGATTTTAATAGACATTTCTATCTACGATTCTACATTTCTTTAAAGGATGAATTGACTTCGAAAGATGGTGTTAGTTCTAGTCTTGAAAAGTACAGAGAAAATTACATTTAAGTGAATATTGAATGTGGAAACAAGTTCTTCTTAAAGATGAATTCTCACCTGAAAGCTGGGAAGAGTGAACTAAATATTCCTGATTTTATCTTTCATGTAGTTGTGTCTGGTTTTATCCGTCAGAAGACAATTATTTATGCTAAGTGTATGTAAGCAGAAGCTTACTATCCTCTAACCTTCCTTCAGGTTTTCCCATCAGTGCCATAATTTGTTCCACAAGTCGACTCCATGTGGAATGCAGTTCTTTAGTACGAATGTGTGGGAAGAGGACATGTACCATATGGGCTTCTCTGCATCTACACGTGGAAAAAAACAAACAAACAAAAAAAAAACCTGAACAGTAAACAATGATGATAAATCTTTTAAGAATTTAAATGGCATAAGTGCAAGTGGCAGTATGTTTTTGGATAAATCTGAATGTATTTTTTTAATGAATACTATTTTCTTCCTGGAGTATAATGGTGTAAGCTTTGTGTGTTTTCTGAGTTATTAATTTGAGCAATATTCTCAGTATATGTATCAAAAGGACTCCTGATAAAGATAAAAATGCATCATCTTGAATTACAGAAGATTGTTCTTAGTCTGAGTTCAGTCTTCTGAATTTTAAGCGTAATCAGAGATTGAAACAACTATGTAAAAGGTACACAATGGGTATGCTTTAATTGTTAAGAAGCCTGCTTATTAGGTTCAAAATAACTGTGCTGTCTTTTCATTAGCTAATAATAGCTATCTTACAATAGTTCCATAATTCTAAATATCATGCTCCGGTATGTTTTATACTTACCTGTGATCTGTTACAGTCTGTTTGTTTTATGTTAACCCAGTTGTCAACGCAACCATTCTTGATTTAATTCTTTTGAGTGCTTTGTGGATGAATTTATGATGCACTTTATCTAAGGTGCCCATTTGGGTAAAAGGAATTGATGTTCACCATCTGCAGTTTTGAAATGGCTGGGGGTATTGTTACAGAGAGAACTCATTTTCTACTTTCATTCATTTATGTGCAACTGGGAACTCTTAAATTTAGTTTTGGTATCATCCCCTGTAGTAAGTAGGAGAACTGTATGACAGCAGTAGGCTTGGCAGCAGTGTCAGTGGACCCCAGCTGGGCTGTGAACACGTGCAGGAGATCTGCCTGCTTTCCTCCCAGAGGGGGAAGTAATATAGATCCCAGTGCTGGGCTCTGCACAGGCAGGTGCCCAGGTGCGATTGCCTGACCTTGGTTGTGTTTCCTACTGCTTGAACAGCCAGTTTCTGTGCTCCTTTTGACACACTTTTCCCCTTTTTCTTTTTTTTTTTCCATCTCTGAAGAAACTTTCATTCTATGGAGGCCTGTATTTCAATTTGCAAGTTTGTTCTTTGTGCTAGTTCCAATATTTTAGGAATATTCTCTTATCAGTTCGTCTTAATACATGAACAGATTTTGTGGTTAAGTGGTGCCAACATGAAGTTAGTTGTATAGCTATTAGTTACAGGGTTTCTGTTGGCTTATAACAGACGTAGAGTTGTGCCAACTGATCATATGGTTCAGGGTGATATCGACAATTTATGATTTATAATTTAAGTAGTCCAGGAAGATGTAAGGCCTTCCTGCCTCCTAGCTCTGGGCAATTTGTACCTGTGCCACTTCAGTGACAGCCTTTTAACCAGGCTGCCTTTTCCTGGTTACTGGACAAACAGGAGAACTCAGCTGAGCAAACCTAAAGCAGGTTTTGGCCTTTAACTTGGAAGTTTTCTCTATTCATATGCAGTATTTTGAGGAGTCTTTGCTGGGCAGGGTTTCTTTCCCCAGGTGCAAACCATACCTGAGGAAAATGGTGGCCCTGCCTTTTACTGTGAGTGAAATCAGTCAGAAATACGTGCCTTAAAACCTGAAGTCTGTATACGTGCTTCAAAGCCTAAAACATGTATGACAGTTGTTTTTAGAGAAAATAATGGAGAAGGGCAGGCAGGAGGCTAGAGTTAGTTCTTTAAGGATGAAAGGCATTCAGCAAACATCAGAAGAAATGGTTTGATAAAGGAAACTAAACCAAAAAGTGACCATGCGTGGAGAAACTTGTCTCTAGGAATACCCAGACTGTATGATCTGGATATCTGAGTTTTAGTGCTGGGGGACAATAGTCTAGATCTGCTCCTCAATACTTTTTCATGCTGAGAATAATAATAACTTGGGCAGGAATTGTTTTCACCCTTGCTACTTGTCTTCTGGCTTTCAGCTATAGGAGGCAGTTTTAACTTCTTGCTAGAGTTGCAGATGGCCTGACCTGCTTGCACTTTCTGGAGGAGACAGGCCCATGTCCCAGTCAGATCACTTCTCTGCTTCCTTGGCTGTCGGAGGAATCCTGCTGCTTTCTTTCATTCCAATCGGAACCTGCTAAACTTTCCCTCAACAAAAAAGCTCTGCTCTAGGGATAATTCATCATGATTGTGCGGTGTAACATTGACAGGAGCCTAATGTCATGGAATCCTCAAGCCCTGGGAGACTTCTCTTAATAACAAATGATGTCATTTTATCTTTTTTTGTTTAATTCTCTCTGCTGAGGTCTTTGTCAGGCTTGGGCAGTGGTGTCTGGTTCTGTCTGGGCTTTGGAATGACTGGCGGCACACCCTGAGGAGTTTGGAGAGAGACCTTTAAGTAGTGATTTAACTGGATAAAATGGAAGGTGAGAGTTTCAGTATGGACCAGCTCTTATGATCGAGCACTTTGCCCTTTGCCAGATGGAGCAGCACAGCTCTGTCCTGCTGGGCAGGGAGTCCCAGTCCTGCCACCCTTTTTCCACTTACTCTCTGCACTCTCTCTGTTCAGCACCCCATTCTGCAACACTGGCAAAAAACTAATTGAGCCAAAGAATGGAATTATTTTTTTGTCAGTTCACCAGACTGTATTAGCTGGATGGATCTGGTGAGTACCAGAGCCAGCACAAGGCAAAAGGGCAGGCTACGCTGAAAAACCTCAGTAAACACCACTTTATGAATCCTTAAATGGGTTTATTTTTCTCGAGCAAAATGACTCAAAGGGTAGTTGTGTCATGTGAAGGAGGAAGCTCTTGGTGCAGTGGCTTAGAATCCAAAACTTGTAGCCGGTGCTGTTGTCAGATGTGTCCAAAAATTTGATCTTCAGTTCCTATAAAAGAATCTGAAAAGATGATGTTCAGACTCCATAGATTAATAAAGCTTCTGATTTTTTATTTTTATTTTTTTGGTCTGATACTAAAAAATTTGTGCAGTGAAAGCTCTGTGACAAATTTAGGAAGAAATGCTACAGGGTGCATAAACTTCGATTTGCTTTAGCATTGCTTGAAGCAAAGCCCTCTGTGTGTGTGGCATTTTACTAGTGTCTGTAAGCTAGTTATCTTTTCTCAGGTGGCAGCTGTATTCAACCACATACTGAAAACAACGTCAAAAGAGGCACGAAGCCTGTGTCTATTTGTGGAACATGCTGTTGCAGACAGAACGGGCTTCCTGCTTGTGAAAGGTAGATGGTACAAGACTACTGAATAAATACTTCTCTTTATCAGAGGGCCACATTGTTGCCTAGTTATCACTTCACAGCTTTTCGTGCTGCAAGGTGCTAAAATAAGCCTTGTAAAATGGCTGGTTCCACCTGGGAGCTGGCTGGCCTGGAAGCTTAAGTAGTGTTGGTGCAGAAGGTAGCAAAATGCACTCTCAGCTTTTTAAAGAGTAAATATTTCTTAATTTAATTTGAAAATGCACTGATTCTGATTCTGAATCAATGTGGATTAGAGTTACGAGAAGACTTTTCACTTACTGTGATGAACAATGGAAGAACTGAAGTGAGACTATCAGCTTTCCAGAAGACATTCAGCCTGAGTTCGGGGTGCAGATCTAAGTGCGATATTGTAAGAGACTGTTGAGTTGTTCAGGTTCTCAGATTACCACTTCCTCAAATGAAAACCTATTCAGGCATTTTCAGTAATGAACATCATTGTAAGATCTGCTTCATATGCTGTACTCTTTCCTGAATGAAAAGACTGTCTTACACCAAAAAATAATAAAGAAGTCATACACATTAAACAGATTTCTTTCCATTTTAAGCAATTTCCCCCCCCCTCTTCCTCCCTGTTTGACCACATTCTGTGTCCTTAGACAGGATCAGGTACTTCTTAATTTAATGATGGTTGAGACCTGCTCTGAAACTTTTCAGGAGCCAGCCAAGCCTAAACTAAGCCTGCCACCAGTTACTTAACCTGTCCTACTGTTCTCCAGCAACTCTTCTTCAGAAGCTTTTTTGTAACGTCTTCATTTGGGATCATGAGAGGGTGTCTGAGGTAGGGTTGTCCAGGACACTTCTGGTTTAGGTTGTTTTTCACCCATTCTGCATCCAACTTCAGAATGGATAAACTCTAGTTCCTTCTACAATAAAATGGTGGAAATGACATTTAGTTGTGAGAACATACTAAACATGTAGAATAATAGTAACAACTGAATGAAAGACAAATTCTGAGGAAATGGATTTTGTAAAAATGCTTTTTTTTGGACTCTTCCCACAGTTTATTTTGCATCTATTTCTGATGCATGCATTGGATTATCCTATGCAGTAATTGGTTTTGTATTCATTGTATACATTTCTTCTTCCTCCCCCCACCCCAAATGTGGAGCTATCAGTATTTTGTCATATTAGGAAACTTCCAAAACTTCACATGACTTAAGCTGGATGGATCCTTGCAAATGCATGAGCTTGTGGTGAAATGTTCTCTCTCTCTGTCAATTAGCGACACTGCCATATGGTGACCGGCCCGCAAACGGGCCATATTACAAGTGCTGGCAAAGACATGACACACGTACGTCAACAGACGTATGCGGGCCTAGCTGTGAGGCACAGGCCTCCTCCCCTTGTGCCTGGCACCCGTGTCCTCACAGGAAGGGGTCCTGTGCTGGGCAAAGAGGGGTTGTACAAGGCTGGTTTTAAGGGATGAATAAAAATAAGCTTTGTTAAACTACCTCTTGTGATTTTAGAAGTATGAAGACAAGTAAAGGAATCTGTCTGCAAAACCCCTTGACCTAAGATTTAACTCCCCTCCCACCCCGTTTTAGATTGAAAGTTTATTAGTAAAAAGAAAAATGCTGATGTATTTTTTTTCAGTTTTGAATCTCCTTTTATGTAGGAATCATCAAAAAGTAGGGTATGTAAACACTTCGGTTTCCAAGGGGTATTAGCCTAGTTTTTAAGGAGGAATTCAACATTCCCAGCTTGTAAGATTGTGTATGTGTGTTTGTGCACTTTCTCAGAGGCTGCAATTTCTATTTTAAGTTTTTGTTTGAAAACAGTGTCTAACTTCTGGCTTTGTGGAGCGTGTTTAAGAATTGCAAGGCACCTACTTGGTTTTAATTACCAAAATGATCAACTTTCATTAAACAAAGAGATGCTTTCCTTGTAGCAAGAAAATTAAAAAACAAAACAGACAAACAAAAACCAAACCCCGGACTAAGCATCTTAAAGAGTTGGCTCAGTGGTAATTCTTCAGCCACTTTTCTGCCTAATTATAGGCAGTTCATTATAATTAAACAAGCATGCAGGTGGTGGTTGTTAGCTGTATTCCAGTTGTACCTAAGGGTTTCAGTCACAAGCCAGGATATTATTATGCATGGCGTTGAGTGAACGCAGAAATGAAGCGAGCTTTGTAACCACCTCAGCCACACAGGTTTGTAACGAATGGAACTGCCATGTTGTCAACTTTTCTGGCTACTAACATTTGCTACAGTGCGGTGTAAGGAATCTGAAGGTCGTATAAATGCACTGCTGCTCTTTGATAAAAGTATTTGATGTGTTTCTTGCATATATTTGCTGTGTAAACAGTTGGTATATCTGCAGCTTTCCCTTTCATGCTAGACACATGATCAAACACTGAAGTGAAAACAATCCATACTTTCCATTATGTATGTATGCTTCTCATTTATGTGTGGAAAAATAGCTGGAATGAACCAAAATTTCTTGTTGTCCCTCTACACAAGTATGTTTCAGGGTGTGGGCTGGAATTATGCTAGAAGCAGCAGGGCTCAGCAGTGCTGGATTCTTCCTTAGAGAAAAGAGAAGGAAGAGTCCTGCTCTGTATGGGAGGTTTGCTCTGCACACCTCTGAAATGAAAAAAACAGTGAGAAATCCCAATGCTTTGTATCCCTTTTTATCACTACCTTCAAGCAAGAGCAGGGCTACTGTATTTGTTATTTCTTAATGAATATGGTATGAAAGTCTTGGAGCTACAGCACTCATTTTTCCATGGCCTAGAAGGTCTGGGAATAGTAACAGATGTTCGTGTGTGATGTACACCAGCCCAAATGAATATCCCCCAGCAAGTGAATAATTCAGTAGGTATTAGATGACATTCAAAGACAATTTTATACTCTTGGTCTTCCATTTGAAATTTGAGTTTCTAGTTATGAAGGTGGGATAACTAAGATGTAACAAACCAATTTGCTCTTGAGCTAACTTGCAGAACAAACACAAGAAAAGCCTGTTTTGGGGATGTTAACAGTGGATACACTGTGTAACACTCAAATATCTCAATGTCTAACTTGAATGTTACTCAAAACATGCATTGTTTTTGGTGCCATATTTAAGTGTCAGACAATCAATGACTTTTCAGATACACAGACACGTTCACTTCTATACTGGTTTGTCCAGTGCTACTTTTTCAGAGGAAGAAGTATTTTGTTATTACATGAAAAGACTCCTCTGCGTATCAACTAGTAAAATATTCGGAGTAATAAAGGTGAAATAAATTTTTACCCATCCAGGTCCCAGCTTTACAATGACTTGCTCTGTGTAGCAGAGGAAGAGACAGACAGACATGGGAATATCTGGGACTAGAAACTGTTTCTTGTTATAACTTCTTTGGTGGTGGTGGCTTTTTCACTATTTACTTTCATGTCCCAAATATTTGCAAAAATTTTATATATATATATATATATGTATATGTATATAAATGAAGATGCTATTATTAAATTTCAGCTTTTTTTTGTTGTTGTTCTTATTCTACAAGGAGTGTTGAAACAAAAGGATGTCTCTCTCTGAAGAAATATAGATTGTAGGTGTAAAAGAAATATTTCACATTGTTGAGGACACATGTATAGACCAGATAGAAAAAATGTGCCCTTGCTACTCACACAGTTGTCCCTATGGAAATCAGATTAGTTTCTGCATGTATTTGGTACACAGCTTCTATTATCTATTATTAGAGCTGTCTATTTATGTAGTACGTGGATTTTAACAATGTTCTGTAAGAAATCAGTTCATGTAACAAAAGATAGTTTGAAATATTGTCTTTGAGTAAATTGCTTCTTCCCTGAAGGGAGATTTTTGCCAACTTCTAACCCTGAATTCAAGAGTCCTCTGAATGTCAGTACCAATAGCTGCTGTATTCTTTAACTTGCTTTATTCCTTGTTTTGAGTTTCAGCTACTATGTTAAGAAATGAGATAATAGTTAAAAAATCTGTTTTCTATGTCATATCTCACTAGATAGTTTTGTCAGCTTTTGCTGAAAATTGTGAAGTGCCTTGGGACTTGTAATGTGTCAGACTCCATTTGTGTTGTACTATATTAAAGAAGTGTTTCAAAAAAATCACATTTTTATTCCAGATCTGTTTTGAATGCTTTTTTAGCTGAAAGATGACTAGAATTTTCTTAAATGTATTTGGTTGATTTAGTAGTCGTAATTCATAAGCACTCAGTGCTGTCAAAAGGCAGGCGTGTTCTTGGAAGAAAGAATACTACTGCATGCGTCGCTGCCTCTAATGGGTACTGTAGAAATAATGTGGTAGTCATGGGAGTCTTCATGGTAATAGAAAAAAGTATATTAGGAGTTTTAGGAGGGAGATAAGGAGTTGATAGGGTGATCTGTTAACTGGGAAAGTAGAATATTAGAATAGAAAATGAAATTCAATTTAGGAAATGAAGACTGGAAAGATCATCTTGATGTGCTTTCTCTTTTTTTTATTTTTTTTTATAGGAAGTTTTAGACAGGATTATATTTAATCTCTAATTTCCTTCAGCGGTATTTTCTGTATTTTTATCAGAGGGTACAATTTAACATATAAATGCCCTACAGTAAAATGTGATGAAGCTGTGTCAAGTTTCCATGTTCATTTCTGCATTATGCAGAAACAAATTGCCACATAGCTTACAATTGTTCACTAACCTCAGAACGCTGTCAACCTGTACTTCCAACTTTCACCAAGAGATTATTTATCTTTTCTGAAAGTCAGGCTTTTTCATTCAGTTTAAATTAACTCAGCAAAATTAATCATCTTGAAGTTGTTACAGCTTTATGCTGGAAACCCGTTTAACTTTTTTTTTTGCATTATTATTCTGTCAAATTACATTGCTTGTAGGATAAAGATTCTGTGTGCTCACATGGAATCAGAAACCTAAAAGCAGTTTCTGTAATTTACTAGTTCATCAATATTAGGATAATTTTACCTACTTGGAATTTTTCTTTTTTTATTTTTTTTGAAATGAGGATTAAGGCCTAGGCAAAAAATATAATAAACATTATTTAAAAGATCATAAAATATTGTGCATCATTTGGGTCCATAAGAAAAACGTATTTATAAAGCTCTGACACACTTTAAAATACAGAAAAAAAAGCAAGTTAATTAGTAAAAGGAAACATTTTCAAGCTTTGTTTTAAAGATATTTCTAATACTAGGAATACCGGTAGGAATAATAGAGAGTTTCATAAATTAGCATGAGCATTTTAAATACTAAAAGGAGGGAAAAATGAATTGTACAATATGTTATATAGTATTAGTAATGCTCAGATGTTATGCTCTGTCTTCATGCATTTTAAAATTAGAGTCAGCGTACCAGATTGCTTCCAAAAATCCTCCAGAACTGTAATTCTCTTCCTGAGGCTGTACTGGGAAACTGGACCTAAACATTAGTGTTGCCTTAATACCTAGCTAATTTCGTGCATTGTAGGGTTTGAATGGATCCTTGCGTCTGATGTCAGTGTAACTCTTGCACAAAAGCAAATTCAGGAGAGTCACAGTTGCTTGGTTTTTGTCAGTTTGTCTTGTTTATAAAAATGGTGCCAAGGTGTACTGCCATACTTAGGGAGGTTATGCTTTGTTTGCGTTTTAGTTTTTATTTAATTTTCTTTCCCTAAGACTTCAGTTGAGTTCACTCTTGCAAAGTAGCCTGTATCATGTCTCCCTGAACTTTTTAATAATAATCAAAACTTCTAGACTTTGTCAGTTCAATTTTTTTTAGCAGGATTTTGTTTTATAGATGCAATTCTACAAGTGGGTAGTTAAAGGCATTCACTTGTCTGTGAGAAGACCTAAGTCCTCTGTTTTTGAAAGGCTCTAGGGAACCTTTCTGTTCTTGTTATCAAAGTAACATTGGCTAAGCAGTATATTCAGAAATCTGTAAATGTGCAGCCTAGCTTAACCTGCTGTGGTGTGCACTTATATCTGACTACCCAGAAAACGGCAACTCCTTTGTGCCGTTCAGAACTGGAGAATTTTCCCTTGGATGTTTCATCTTAATCCGTCTGGCCTGAGGCGTTCCCATGTCTTGTTAGATTTCCAGGGAGGCAGGATGGAGAAAAATGAAGAAGGAAAAAAAAAAAAAGCCAGTAAGACCTTTTCATTTGCCTCCTTGGCTTAAGCACAATGCTAGGAATACTGTTGGGTCTGTACCTGAGTTTGCATGTAAACATTTAGGCTGAGGATGTTTTGTACTCCATGTCAGGCAGGAATATTTTGCTCTAATATCAAGAGTATTATATGGTTTATCTGTGAATACTCACTTTTTTTTCTCTGTCTGTTTGCATGGGTTCATTTGATAATTTAAATAAAGCGTGTATGAGAATGTGAAAGCATAAAATTTAGCCTTCACTTGTCTGAATACCTGTTGTAACATTAGATTAACCGAGGAGACATATGGTTGTGTTGTATGAAGCTACTAATGTTCTCATTACACAGAGAGGTATCTCTTGAGAGCCAGGTGGGTGTTATACAGTACTGTTTTGTCACTTTTGTTTGTTTGTTTCCAACAGAGCTTTTATTTGGCATGAAGAATTAAAATTCTGTCTTCAAAACAGAGAATCTCCATCGAGGTGGAAATCCTACCAAGTGGTTCACTTGTACAAACAAAAGGAAGAAAGAGTCCTTTGTGAGAAAAAACTTGTCAATAAAACTGAAATACACCAAAGCATGGAAGCAAACATTAAAAAACGTGTGCAGTAGGAAATACAAAGGAAGAGAGTGGTGCAATATTGATTTAAAAGTTTAGCTTCAACTATGAATAGCCAGAAAATGTATTTAGTACCTAAAGCTTTTTCCTACTGTATTGTGCTGCCAAAGTACATACAAATTACCTGTTCCTCAAAGAATCAGATAACTTCCACTAGCTGGTCTCAGTGGGCTGAGATGAGGAATTTCTTTCTTTACAGTGCTTCATTTATTGTGCTTCATATATTATGCTCAATACGCTCAACTTTTGCTGTTAAATAACTTTGTACTATGTTTCTCACACCTTTAAGTTAAGTTTAAAACAACATCTTTACAAAGTTGTTGCTGGTGCGAAGGCTCTTTGCAAAGGATTTGGGAACTGCAATTAAAATCTCCAAGTTGGCAAATTTGCTTGCCAAATTTGAAGTAACGTGCTGTGTTGAAAAGTCACAGTTAATAACTCAGGGTTGACATCACACTAAGCAGTTCAAAATCATTGCAAGACAGAGGCTTGTCCATAGTATGCCATGTGGGTGTACCCTAAGACAGTTGTATCTTCATAAGATTTTGCTTCTATGTTCTAAATGTGTGAATTGAAATCATCTGAATTACATAGCTTATTTCTTTCAGCTTTCCCACTTTTTTTCCTTCAACACAATCAGTAATTAAAGCACGTTTATTTTCTGTTTTGCTTTAGATGAAGAGCTAGTTCAAAGCCTATGAAAACAAGCAAAATTTAACTTTTCATCCTCAAGGGCGAGGGACAGTAAGTATTTCATTTAGTCTAAGTGACAGAAAATTTCAGGGCCCTAAGCACAATGCCCTCTCCTGGTGCTTGGCTGCCTCGTCTCGGTGCCAGTTTTGATAATGCCATTGCCCAGTCTTGAGGAGTGTGAATGAATCTGGACGTGTTGTTAAGATGTGGGAGGAAGGTGAGGTTGGTTAGTTCTCAAGGACCCTTTGTGTACCTTTCCTCTTTATTCAAGCCTATTCCTTTCAGTGGCAGCACTGCCCTGGGATCAGCCTAGACCAGTTTCTCAGACTGAAGAAGGCTTTTGGAGATTGATCAAGAATTGGTCACTTAATCCAGGCCAACAAAAGGGGTTTGGTGTTTTAACAAGTGCGAGTCACTTGCTCTGTGTATTGGGTCTCAGTTTCCCTGGTGTTTGGTGTTCAAGAAACATTTTTAAAGACTGAGGCATATAATTCTGAAAGAGGGTAGCAGATAATAATAGATAAGCAGAATCTACAGGTACTTTCTTTTCTAGGCATTATTGGGCAATGAGTTCAGAAAGCATTCCCATGACACAGATATTTTATATTTTATATTCTCATTAACAGGTGATGTTTGCATCAACAGCTCTGAAAAACAGTAAGTTTTTAGGATGGACAAAACCCTACAAAATTGCTCAATTATTTAAAAATATCATGGTGATGTCTTCTCCCAGTATATTCAGTTTGACACTGAAAGTTAACACAATATTAATTGTCAATTTCAATTGTTAAGTATCCCAAACACAAAGGCAGAATTTTGCATGCATTACCACCCTAAAAATAAACAAAACAACAGGTTCTGAAGATATAAGAAATGCTCTAGGAATCTCTGGCTTCTATTTTTTTGTTTCACATTCCTGCAGGTTAATATAGCCAAACTGATTTTCCCCCTGACATTCTGTGAAATGAATTACCTCTGAGGCATTGCTTTGTGATACATGCCGTATTTTAGCTCAGGGTAGGTTTTTACATGCAAACCATAACTCTCAGAAGCAGACTCCGCTGACACCAGTTTAAGTACAGTTGCACTGGCAGTAATATATCTGCATGGGAAGAAGCCACTAAACAATAAAATTATGTAAATTAGACTATAGGAAGATTATTCATAAGCAAATGCCTAGATATAAGCTTAGCATCTCCTATGTGGCTCATGGATTTTGCTAAAGTATGACAAACAATCCTGGCAGAAATCGCAAGAGAAATTAAGATCAAAGCCTAAACATAAACTAGAAGAAATGAAATATTTTCTTCTGATCGATTAACGATGTGCTTTGCTGCCAGCCTGTCGTCATAAACCAAATAGGAAATCACATTAGGCTGCTTTTATAATCAGGAATAGAAATGGCACTTATGACTAAAAAGGAAAAACTCATTGCGTTTATCTCTGTATTGTTTTTTAATTGTTTTTCATCATTGTTATTTCCCATCATTCATATTCAGATTAGTTACCTAATTTTAGACAGGCATCCGAGTGTGTAATAAATGCATGAATTCCATTTGGTTTAAATATCCCCATCTAATTATCCCATGCTTTTGTTATCAATCTCAGATGTTAACAGCATAAGGACAAAAAGAATTTTTAGTAATTAAATTGTTAGTAGAATTATTCTAGAGGACGTTGAGACACCACACACATTTAATTGTAACTATAAATAGTCTGTAAAGGCTCTTAGGAGGAACAAGATTAAAAAGTAAAAGAGTAACATTCTAGTAATTCATGCCCTGTGTGTGTAGTTGGAACTAATTCTTGTCCCCAGCATTGTTTGCCATTTTATAGGGTGTTGAGCTTTTCCTTTTCTGCGTTTCATCAGCTTCTCTTAGTTTCTGAAGAATAATACAGCACTGCTGAAAGCCACAGCAGAGGACAGAAGGCACTCTTCTGGTTCCTCGGGTAAACCAAAGCGGCAGTGGTGGAAGATGCTAGTAGTAAATGGCAGTTGCTTTTACAATATTGCTTTCTCCCTTTTCAGCAGGTATTTCATAGAAAAATTTAGGAAGCCATGTTGTTGAAAGGACAGCGGTGGTATCCTTTCATATGGAGCAGTGAGGTCAGTGGGGGATTTTGTGTGGGGTCGCACCCAGTTCTGTTGTTGCGTTGATTTCCACAGGAGCACCTCAGGGTGAAGAGCAGACAGACAGCAAAGCACCTTCCTGTGTTCAGAATGAATACAGTGAGTTGTGTTGTGTTTTTAAAGTAGGAACATAAAGAAGGGAATAAAGTTTCTCTCTTCAGGCCAATGTAATTGCAAAATTACCACCCTAAAAAAGATTTTGCAATTTTTTTGCTCTGTTGCCCCTTCTGTGCTCTGACCTCAGCCGTCACACGTCCTGTGTCGCCGTGAGGACTCGCAGCCGGCATGTGGAGGTTACTGTGTGGGCTTTGTGCCGGGCTGCAGGGTGGTGTAAATCACCTGAAACCTGGCTCTGGTGTGAGGCTCAGAGGCCATTCTGCTGATGTGCTTCGCTGAAGCAGGCAGGCAGAGCAAAGGCTGCGTTCGGCAGAGGCTTGGCTGAGGGGCATGTTGTGTGCGTGCGTTCAGGTCAGCCTTGTGGTTTGATTTTTAGGATAGGAAGGAATTTTCCTCTGAGTCATATTGGCAGGAGCGAATGTGGTTCGTTTTCCTTCCTTTACAGCATAGAGCATTGTTCATTCACAAGGATCATTGGGCATGTTTCACGTAATAAGTTTTCTACAAGGACACTGGCAGCATCTGTGCTTCTTCTTTTTTCTTCCTCTCTTTCTCTCTCTCTCTCCCCCTCTCTTTTTTTCTTTCCTTTTTTTTTTTTTCTGTCTTCTGTACCACACTGCTGCTTTTGAGGCTCGCGATCTGTTGCGTGTAGTCTGACATTCATTGCAAATACTTTCCTGGCTTGCGATGCTCTGGCAGATTGGTAGGGAGTTTTGGTGTGCACCTACTGGAATTAAACTGATGTTAAGCTGATCTTTTTAATGGAGGAGGACTGGACAAAGTGACCCAGGCAGTGTCTGTCCATCTTAGGTGCCTCTTAGCTTCATGCTGTTTCTGACTCTATGGTGGTTTTGTGGTTTGTCCTCAGAGGTGACTAATTTTTCCATGCCCTGTAATGAGAGCAGTATTTATCACTGTATTTTGCATTCGAGTCTGCTTACCACACACAAGTTAGCTGTTACACCATTAACTCCCTTTTTTTGAGTCAGTCCCTGAATTTACCTGTGTCTTCTGAAATGCACGTGTGAAGTAAAATCAGAGAGAGGATGCTACATTAAATATCAGAGATTGAAGGCTTTTGATTTTTAAGATTTTGTTCAAAAAAGGAAGGCAAGGCCTACATTTTTGTGCCCCCCTCTTTTTTTCCCCCAATTTAGAAAATCTGGTCTGTATTGTAGGAGTTACTTGTCGACAAGTAGGAAATGTACTGTTGTAAATCCTAAAAACACGACAGCTGTTGTAGTGAGCATAATGTTCGCTGTGTTTATTAAAACTTTTCAAGTTTTGTATTTCTTAATTGTTCATCACTAAAGATGTGGGCATCTGATATAGGTGTCATTTCCATGCCTGTATTAAATATTCAAATGCTGTTTGATCGTGCTTGTCAGCGGGCTTTGAAATCTAATTAGGCAATTATAGCTTAAATTCCACAGCTCAAAATAAACAGAGCTGCGTCTTTCCTGTGATCTATTTTCTAACAATGAAACCTGCTGAGTACAGACTAATTACAACATGCAGTGCACTTGTTTTGTTCATCAAGAATAAAAGCGATGCTTCCGCATAAAAGTGAAACACACAATTATGCCCAGAGAAATGTTACGGGCCAGGTTTTGAAAAAAATGGCATGTAGCACCCGAATGGACTGTATATATGTGGTGTACATGGAAGCCAAGTATTTTGTGCAGACTGCCATTTACACTTGCAGATGGGTTATTGTTTTCCATGAAGAATGCACTTATGAGTTTAAAAGGGTATTTGGCTAGTTCAGAGCAAGACTTTTGAAAATCTTCACTTAATTATCTAGCTGCTTTGAATGAAACAGTCCAGCTTTCAGAAATGCAAGTTAGTCAATTGTCGTGTCTTGACCTGAAAGTACTTAGAAGCTTTTGTCCCGACCACACTTTTTTTTTTTAAGTTTCCAAAGGCCCCCTGCATAGACACCAGTGTTTTGGCAAACTGAAAAGTCTTTTAGGGAATATTCGCAAAAGGTACTTGTGTGTATGGATCGCATATATACAAGCACTGTTGAACCTTTGCTTATCGACAGCACATCAAAGTGAGCCTCACTTGTAGTGAGGTTAAAAATTCCTGCTTGCATTTTGTACATATGTAGAGATGTGTAGGTGAAAAGACGTGCCAAACACTGCACTGCAGGGGTGGATCTGCCTGTACCATGGCCCACTTGGAAATGGGGCTCTGCAATGGAGACGTACTGGTGGAGGGCTACAGCCTAAGCCCAGTGTGGGTGCCAGCTGCAGTTCTGTGGGACAGTGTGAAGCTGGGCTGCCTGCTGAAAGCAGTCCCCTTGGATGCTTCCAAGCTGTTTAACAGAGTAGCCATTGCAATGAAGTGGTTTTTCAAATAGAAAAGTCCCCTTGGTCTTTTGAATCAAATGTAATTTCAAGGTGCACAGCATTAACATAAAAGTGGAACTTGAGGAATATAATATATATATTTTTGAGTCTTGAACTGTGGCCCTGAAAAAAACTTATACATCTTCAGATTTTTTCCAGATGACACTGTGCAAATTTTGAAGATGAGCTATTAACACAGCCAACATTTCAAGTGTCCTTTTCTCACACTTCTGCATGGTATTCATAAAATTGTTTTTCACTCGTTCCTTTGCTGGTGGATTCTACTGGAAATGACCAGACCCACCTCAGGGCCATTTTTTTCTGCCTTCTAACTGTGCTTAAGTCTTTCTCTTTTTGTGACAGTTCTTTCCAGATTTAGCTGAATGCATTACTTCGTTGTAAAGGTATATTTATTTAAAAAAAAAAAAAAGTACACAGAAGAATAGGTATTATCTAATTCAGTATTTCGGTGTACTGTGAAGCTACCCCAGTCTCAGTAACTGCATTATCTGAGAGCAAGTGGTTTATGTGAGAGAAAGTGCTTTGTTATATTGGTTCTTTAGATTGTTTATTGCATTGGTTATGATTTGTTATATTGGTTCCTCCCAAAGGTGTTCTATGAATTTTAGTTACATAAAAGTGGCTTAGCCTTTCTTATTCTGCCTAAGAGCTCTGACCATGAGAACAGACTATTCCTTTTGACTATAAGAGTTTCTGAGGGCAAACTAATCATTTCTACACCCATCGTGTTGTTTGCCCATCTTTCTCTTTCCCAAACGTATTTTCTTTCATTTTTGTTTTCAATGGCATGTCGAGGTCCCACTGAACTTGCTGGGATATCAAAGAAGCTCTGCCTCTTGATTCTTGTTTGGAGTATGTAGGTACGTAAGTTAAGTTTGATCTGAGAAATTAGCACTTTATCCCCAATCTCTAATGATTGACTGTGAATAAAATACTACATAATGTTGTTCATATGTACTGGGTTTACGTGGCAAAGGCTTGATAGCAGGGGGACTGAAGGGGCGGCCTCAGTGAGCAGAGCCCAGCAGCTGCCCCATGTCAGGTCAGGGCCAGCTCCAGCCGGCTCACAAAAGGGACCTGCTGATGGCCAGAGCTGAGCCAGGGAGCGACATTGGGTGGGCCTCTGGGAGAGCAGAGTTAAGGAAGGGGGAAAAAAAAAAACAAAAAACAAAAAACTGCTGTGCAAGAGCAGCTGGGAGGGAGCTGGGTGAGAAGCAGCCCTGCAGCCCCCAAGGTCAGTGCAGCAGGAGGTGCTCCAGGCACGCAGCAGCAGTTCCCCTGTGGCCTGTGGAGAGGCCCCTGGTGGAGCAGGCTGTCCCCCTGCAGCCCATGGGTCCCACATGGAGCAGATCTCCACGCTGCAGCCCGTGGAGGAGCCCCCAGTGGAGCAGGTGGATGTGGCCTGGAGGAGGCTGCGGCCCATGGAGAGCCCCCGCAGGAGCAGGCCCCAGGGCGGAGCTGCAGCCTGTGGAGAGGAGCCCACGCAGGAGCAGGGGGTCTGGGGGGAGCTGCCGCCCGTGGGGGACCCGTGCTGGAGCAGTTTGCTCCTGGGGGATGGACCCCATGGTACGGAGCCATGTGGGAGCAGTTCTTGAAGAGCTGCTGCCTGTGGGCAGCCCCCGCAGGCTCAGTTTGGGAAGGACGGCATCCTGTGGGAGGGACCCCACGTGGAGCAGGGGCAGAGTGACCGTGAGGGAGCGGTGGAGATGAAGTGTTGGGGACTGACTGCAAGCCCCATGCCCTGTTCCTCTGTGCCACTTGAGGGGAGAGGGAGAAGAGGGTGTAGGGTGGATGGGGGGAAGGTGTTTTTAGTTTGCTTTTAGTTTCTCACTGTTCTAGTCCACTAGTGATAGGCAATAAATTATATTTATCTCCCTATGCTGAGTCTGTTTTGTCCATGACCATAATTGTTGAGTGCTCTCCCTGTCCTTATCTGAACCCTTGAGCCCTTTGCCATTGTATTTTCTCCCCTTTTCCCTTTGAGGAAGGGGAGGGGGAGAGCGGCTATGGTGGAGTTCAGCTGCCCAGCAGGGTAAAACCACCATAAAATAGATGTGTAGAGGACTGATTGGGAAATGATTCTTCTCCAGCCTTCAGCAAAATCATCAAATAAGAGAGAGAAACCTACAGATGGTACTTTAAGTTGTATTGATATGACACTGAAAAAATCTGGAGCACTGAGATTATTTTCTAGGCTCATCATTATCACCTAAAATCTGCAAAATTGCAAAAAGAGGTTTTCCTTTTTTTCCTGTGTAACAGCATCTACACAGATGGTCTAAAGGCGAGACTTAGCAAATGTCCATCGCAGAAGGACTTTTTTTGATTTTAAATGTTTAAAAACAGTTTTCTGATTAGTCCTTCTTATAGCATGAGTTTAGCATGCATACGTTATCTCACTTATTCTGATAGACTTACTCAAGTATTTTGGTGATGGCATTTCTTAAGCGTCTTAAGAGTGAGCGAGGTGATGTTTACTAACTAGGATCCCTCCTGCTTAGCTTTAAGCCCACAGTGAACCATAACCAAAGATACGGTTTCTTGTTGATATGGTAAACTAAACAACTGTCTTATTTTCTCCTCTCCTGAGAAAATTAACAGACACTTTTCTCTTTCTAAGGAGCTTTTCATATCCTATTGAAATCTAGGTTCCCTCCAAAGTGACTACTGTGGATATCAGGTCTTAGAGTATCCTATCTTGCTTTGTTTAAAAAGCCTTACTGGATGAAAAAGAAAAGGAAGAAAGAAAAAAAGTCTGAGTTTTTGTGAAGACTCTTTTAGCAACTTTTAAATCCCTTTGCAAGTTAAGTCCTAAAGTGGCAATAATAAATTAGGAAAATGCCTGTTAATGAAACTGTATGTATCAGCATTACATCTGAAAAATGTTTGCTGCATTAAAATGTTGAAAGGAAGATGAGTTCCCTAGCTTTTCTTAAGATCAGCTCCCAGAAACCCAATGCTACCAATACCAAGGTATTATCTGTGCATTTATCCACTGTTTTCCTCTCCTTGGCTTGTAGGACAGAGGGTTAGTGTCAGGCTTTGTGCTGTTTCCAACATTTCGCACTGAAGCCTCCAGAGTACCCATGCTGGGTTTGCCTGCGGGGCTCTGGCTGCTTGACCTGCAGTGGGATGATGCCGAAGTGGTAGGCACCATTTCAAGAAGAAAAGCAAAGATGTGATGGGAGCAGAGCATATGATTTCTTGCTGCTAATTTTGGAGAATATTTGCAGGAGGACAGCTCGCCAGGCCTTGCAGCTGACTGTTTATTCCCTGTTTTTATTTCCGTTGTTAAGTTTTTATCCTCTGCCAAGGTCTCAGTATCTTTAAAGGCAGATGAGATCCAGTCTTCATTTATCCCTGTTATGTTTTTCTTTCCACGTGTCTTTTCTTTCCAGGCAATTTGGAAGATCTTCTCTAAACTGATTTCCAGCTGCTGCCCTGTGGCCTAAACTTCATCCCCTCTTTGTAGCCCAGACTGAAGTGCCTCCCTTTCCTCAGCTTCCTTTTCCTCTTTTTTTTCAGCCATTTATTGACATGCATCACTCAAGATTTCTGTGTATTAAGTAAAACCAAGCAAAAGAAAATACTGCCCCCCTCAAAGGATTTCTGTTATTCCAATGGTCAAGTGCCGTCCTATTTCTCATCTTCCTTCACTTGTTGTTTGTTTAACTAGATCTACGGCAGATACCACAGTGTGTGTTTTTTCCCCCCCTAGTGTCTCCAAGACCTCTTCTGATGCAGGCTCCAACCATACCATAGCTTCTTCTAAGGCAGGTCTCATAATAGTGCCAGAAGCCTTCCATTTGCTTAGTACTTTGCTGTGCTTTGTTTTTGATGGTGTCAGAACTCTTTTGGAACTCATTCTAATATGTGCAATATTTTTGCTTTTTTCCTCCCCTTATTTTTTCAAACTTTCTTTGGCTAGTCCCTAAACATATTATTTGTGTTTGATAATTGTGTATGGGTTTCCTCCAAAAGAATATGGGTTAGATGCAGCCACAGGTCTGAGAAAATGCCCTAAGTAATACTGAATGGAAATGCTTATCAGTGACGATTCTCTTCAAGAGACCATTTTAGATACAGACCTGACCCCTCCGCTGCCTCCCTGGCAGCAGGGCCAAGGCACAGCTGGGTGATGGCACTGCTGGCTGAACCTTTTGCAGTGCTCCTTCCAGAGAAAGGATGCCACAGCCCCAGGAGGATTCCCAGCCCTGTTTGACTGGTCTGAAGGGTTGTGTTCAGAGGAACTTATACATTCAAAAGAAAAGAAAAGAGAAAAGGGAGGAAACATAATGTTCTTTTTTTTTCTTTTTTCTTTTTTTAAAGAAAACCACCACAATATAATAACATAATATAATAATAAAAATAATAAATGTAATAAAAATAATAAAAATTTCCTTGCTTGTGCACTAGATGCTAGGAAGGCAACAGGTAAAACTGCAGCCATTCTTAGTTACCTGTCATAGATTGCCGTAAGAGTAGCAAATCTTTTTAAGTTTAATTCCCATTCGTACAGCTGAAGTAATTACAGTAGTTTTCCTGTAGTGCATTTTGGTAACCACAAATGTAATACTTTGGTGTAACTGTAAATACTGGGAGGTTGGAAAATGCTCTTTTATTTTTTATTTACTTTTTTATTTATTCTTAATTTTATTTATTTTTATTTTTATTTATTTTTAGTTTTTTTTTTTCCGTATTTTTATTTTCTTTAGTATTTTTGTATTTCTGTTGGTGTTGAACTTTGGACCATGAGGGCGGATAAAGCACCATTGGTGCCGCCTCCTGGCTGGCACGGGACCTGGTATACGGCTGGTGCCTTGCCTGGTTCCATGGGGGGAAGACCACGGCAGGAGGGACCCACGGGGCTGGGGCCATGGGGTGTCTGTCCTCAGAGCGTGCATAGTGGGCAGCTGATGGCTGGGGCATAAGCACTGCCACGAGTAGTTAAGCTACAAGTGGCACGGTTCCGTGCTTTATTAAATGTACAAAGGAGAAAGAAGCCAGATCCTTCCAGTTGGTTTGCACTGGTGTAGTCCTTGCATTGAACAGAAGCCCTGATCTGACAAAATGCTGCCTGCGCCCCTTCTCATTTCCACAGTTCACATTCCCACACCAGCCTTTTCCAATTTCAGTCTGCAGAGAAGGTCATCTTTATCGAATACATGTTTCTAGCATAAATATATATAACCTTCTGTATATTTATAACTGGTACGTAGGAGTGCTTTTTTGAACAAAATCCTGTTGAGGCAGATGTCTGGAACTTTCTTTAGTTTTATGTCGAAGACACATGGATTGTATCTTATCTAAATTTGCTTTATCCAACGTATGCTGAGCAAGGATCTGGTCAGAAATGGTTAGTTGCTAGAACTTGTAGTGGCATTACTGGGGGAGAATCTAAACAGACATTTCTGACGGGGATCAGGTGATTTAAGGCAACCAGCTAGTCGTTATGAAAAAAAAAATATATATGAACTCATCTCCAAATTGTCTGTGGTGCTTTAAAAAGAGATTAAGATACTTATTAAGCAGGGTTGTACCAGGGCATACTTAGTATTAAACTCCAGTAATGCTAATGACAGTAAGAACAGTAAGAGCAAGTTACAAGTCAGTTTCAACAGGTCAAAATCACGTAGTAGCCATCATTGCTGCCCTCTCTTTGTCATGTATCCTTCATTTGCACAAAAGGTCAATTTTCTGTAGTAATGCAAAATCCCAGTAATGCAAAATCCCATTGACTCGCTGCCGGGGTGCTGCCAGGTGCCCTGCTGTTCGGAGAGCCCATCTGAAGCACTTCGTGCATGGCTGTAAGGGTAACTCCATGTGTTCAGGTGAATTACTCTGTTTATCGACTGTAACAGGATTCAAGTGTTTATTTTAGTGATGAGATGGTTTCCATACTTCCCTGATAATTCTGGGGATCGACATATTACGAAGCACTCTTTTTCTGGCCTGCGGCATTGTGGCTATGATTGCCAGGTGAGAGCTGTATGTTTGTTTGATTCGTGTTGCAAATAAAGGGGGCAATGTTGATCCTGATTTGGAGAAAGTATAGTGGTACAGGCTGTGAGATTAAGGCATGTGATAACTTCTTAGTGGTCCAAACTGAGAACAGAAGCAAAAATGTTACCTAAAGCCTTGGGCTGAATTTGTGGTGGTGGTGTGACAGGCCTAACAGTGGAGCTGGAAGTGTGGATTATTGCTTTTCGTTATAATAGAGTAAGGAAGCATTGAGATACATCTTTCTAATGCTTACCAGGATGCCTTAATAGCTTGATCTGATTAGTTGCTGCTTCGGCTTGACAGGCACGGTAAGTCTTTGGCTGTTTTCCATGCCTTCTCGTTTCCTAAGGTGCTGCCGATCATTCGGGGAGCAGGCTGCTTCATGGTGAGGCAGCTGAGGCTGCCGGCATCCAGGGGAGAAGGAGAGAGCCTCCTCTGACAGGACAGCACCGGACAGAAAGGGCACAGAAAGATCCCAGGCTGTGCTCAGCCTGGAACCGTCCCCGGCCTGCTCTCTGTCCAGGCACTGCATGGGACTGCAGCACTGAGCAGCCGTACAGGTCCCTCTGCTGGTCTTATTCCTGGACTGAGTGTTTTCAAACAAAGTTACTGCTGCTCTGTGTGTTACTGCAGATGAGCGAGACCAAAGGCAGCCTGCACCCTGGCCCTGCCTTTGTGACAGCCGTGTGGAGCTTCTCCCGAGAGAGAGGCAGCAGCAGCAGAGCCCGAGTGTGTGGGCTGGCGAGGGGATGGAGGTGCCTACAGAGAGACGGGCGGCCCTGCTGACACGCTGGCTCTTGGGCCTGACGGAAGGTGCAGCTTTCTCAAAGCACTCCAAATCAGTTTCTCTGCCGTTTAGGAGGGAGAAAAAAAAAAAATAAGTGAAATACTTTTGTATTATTGTTTACTATAGCATAAGATTATTGTGTTTGCTAAATACATGCGTATGTGAATGCACAGCCCGTTTGTGGCAGAGATGGTTGGGACTCTCTAAATTCAGTTCAGAAGATGAAAAAAACACAGTATGCAATCTGTAGTGTTTCTGGTAGGTTTCTGTGGTATTTTTGTTGTGCTTTTTTTTTTCCTTTCTTTTTGTTTTTATATTGATGATCATTTAATTGATTTATTGACTTGTATCGCAGTTCAGGAGTCGTAATGCTTCTCATTTTTCTTTTTTTTTCCCAAGTTTATCTCTGCAGAGGGTGTCATAAATTCCTCAAGCTTCAGTTTATGGAGTTTTCTTTACTCTTTTTCACCATCGACCTGGATTGCATTCCTCTTTTCTACAGCTGAACAAGCAGAAGGCCTTATCCATCAAATCCATAGTCTTGAACCAAATGAGCTCATGTAAGCTCTGTCCCTAAGCAGTACTGAATTAAAATTGATTTGTACTTAAGGGACAAGAAGTCATCTCAGATTTTCTGCCTATCTTCTAGTTTCATTTATTAGTTATCTAAATTTAGTTTGGGAATGTGCTTGAGTCAGCAAATTAAGTTCTAAACAAGAAATATTTTCCAGAATATATATATATATATATATATATATATATGTCTTTCTAACTAATTAGGGTGAGGGAATTCCATCTGATTTATCTTCAGAAAAAAATCCAGTACTCAGTCCCACTGCTTTCGCCTCAGAGAACCTTTTGCGTGTCTATTGCTATTTCTGTTTTTATCACTGAACCCACCATCTGAGCTGATTCATATAGACTGCTGCAAATTCGTTTCAGTTGCCAAATTCTGATTAAGCCCACTCATGCCTGAAGCTAGCTTGAGATTTTCAGGTTATCAGATATCATTGTGCTTTTCATTGTGCTAAACCAGATTTTTGTATCAAGTCTTTGCTTTCAATCTAATTTAAAGGAAATTATGGAGAGGGGAAGAAGAAAAGTAGAAAGAAAGAAGCTGATGACATTAAATTGATTTTGATTGAGCAAAGTAAGTTGTAGTGATGTAACGGGAGGTCGTATTTTACGAATGCTGTTGATTTATCTAATAAAATAGAGAGAAAAACCATGCCCTGGTGTTTAAATCCCCAAATCGCATTTACGTTCCCGAGAATGCTGCTGTCTGGTGGGATCTTAGACAAATCGTTCAATCCCTTCATGCCTGAACTCCCGGCCTTCTGCATCACGCTCAGGACTTTGCTCCCCTCTTTCGCTCTGTCTGCAGAGAGGATCTGCTCTCTTCCTGTAAGCCCTGCGCTGCCTGCTGCTTCTCTGAACCAAGGCACTGTGCAAAGGAGCTTTGGTAGTCTTGGAGTACAGTGCGGATTATTTAACTTCAAAGTGGAATTGAATCCCATACACAAAGAAACCTGGATATATTTTATTCTAATCTTGTTTCACGGCTGTGTTTTCATAAGCAGGCTGGGTTCTCGTTGGTCAGCACGGCTGGTCAAATGCATTGACTCTGAAATTAATTACGGTAATGCTACACTAACCTTGGTGTTACTTTGTGCATCTTACGCACTTTTATTTATGTAATTATATAGCTTATTCAATGGCTAATCCTTTATATTGAAAAAATAAATGATAGTTCTTGTTTACTTAGCAGAGATTTTTGTGAGTTGGAAAAGAAATGAGAATTAAACTTCTGAAGCAGACTTTGTTTCTAATTCTGAAATAATTGGATTCTACTACCTAATATATCACTTTGTTACTTAAAATAACATTACTTTCTGTTATATAAATTATATTGCCATAAATACTCTGGCAATATGAGATGCACACTTTCATCAAAACATATTATGCACTTATTACACATCAATAGAATTAATTACTACAATTACTGGATTTTTTTCTTTCCCTACCTGACTGATTACCAGAATCTCTCAGCATGTGTGGGTGCATGTGTAGGTCCCCATCGTGCTTTTCCAATGTACCTAAGCAGGTTAGGCATTTAGTTTGAATGTGAAAGAAAGGTATATGAATGACATTTTTCTTAATTTTGGTTTCTTAATTTGTGCTCTGCTTTTAGGTTTTTTTGTACAATGACTTCTAGAGCTTTCCTAAAATTGCAGCTCATGTTCTGTCCTATTTTCTGACTGATTTCTGAGTCTTTGCATATACTTACAAGCCAGAGGAGAAATGCTTTGCTATCTGAGAAGTTTAAAAGCTCTTATAAAAGGGTTCTAAAATGAGCTAGGGTATTAAACTGTATCACTACACTAAAAATAACAGCGAGTAGTTATTTTGCGTGCATACGGCCAACTTTTGTTTTTGTCTCTGGTTTTGTTTTTAGTTCTGTTAAATATTATTCCATACAGCAAAAATACAATTATACAAATATAAAAAAATACAAAATACAAATATACCTGCAAAATACCTACTTTTATTTGCAGGTTTCTGTTAAAAGACAAATAACTGTTTTTATAGTGTTTTGCATATAGACTGAACCTTTAATTGGGAACCGAGCCTGAATTTAAATGAAATGTTATGGTTACATAGACTATAGAAGCTGTGGCAGGGAGAAATTCATTCATCTTTGACTTCACATTAAGAAAGAAGATCGAAGTCTTATATACCTCCTGGATCTATGGTTTGGACTTCTTCTTTTTGATATACCATGAACGTCTTACCAGGAGTTTTGTTATTGTATTTCTCACTGTGTAGTCCATGTATATGGTCCACTATATATTTTTAAATTTCCTTATTTCACACTTCTTAAAGGCCCTGCCACTTCTTAAGGATTAAATATGTATATCTTTATGGGTACAACTGCTTTGAATTTCATTTCTGCTGCCCTGCCAGCAGCGGCTCGCTGAATGCGCTCTGTTGCCATAAAGATAAACTGCATGGGTTTCCCAGCAATGGAGGTCAAAGGACACGCGCACAGCTATTTATTTGCTTTTAAAACAGAAGGAATATGATTTATGCAGGATATTAGCTAATGTCATAGTGTTGAGCTTTGCAGGTGCGGCCCTGGGAGCCTGACCCCCCACTAATCCCCCGAAGTGAAGCGGGCATGCATGCAATGGCTTTGTTGTTGCCGTGCTGCTGCTGCTCGGCTCTGAGAGCCTGCACTGCCTTTCCCTGCACGGCCTTCAGCACTTCTCCTTGGATCTGAGTTCAGTAAGCTATGGACGTTTGGCATTACGGTGGGATGGGATTGCTGATATTGCTGTTATTCTTTAATTCTTACTGCACTTGTTAGCTTGCTTGGTTTTGCTCAGTTCACTTTTAAACTCGTACTGGAAGTACTTCCTAACCTCTTACCCTGCAGCTGGTGCTGTGCCCAAAATTAACGTGATCGATTTCACGGATCCGTACAAATGATCCAGGCTGGATCCACACACACACTTCAGAGAAATGAGCCTGCGCTGACATTTCTGAGACCTGCCTGCTGTCATTTAAGAGGGTTTGATAATGCATCTTCAGAGCATCTTTGGTGAGGCATTGCTACCTTGTCCTACCTGCACTCCGTAAGAGGCAAAACATGGATGGCCTGCTTGCTCTGCAGCCTGTGAGAGGCAATGGAAAGAGGCATGCTGAATTTCAGGCCTTGTTACCATGTTTTGCATAAGTGTAGATAGAAATATTTTATAACACATTACGGTTAGTTACTGTTTGCCTTATTTTAGGGCTATGAACTTACTCCTGGTGTACTATCAGTGTGCTGTCATCTATATTAGATATGTAACTAGATAGCAATCTTTAGAATAGCCAAGTCCTTCATTCCCTTCCTTGGTACTGTTTGATAGGATTCAACCACAAATAAAGCCAGTAATTTTAAATCAAAAAATAATGGTGTTTTAGCGCTGTTTGGAGTAATTGTACGAAAAAAAGCGCTAGAAGTGCATTATATGACAGGTGATATTGCTTGAAGAAAAATTAATTAGCGATGGTTCACATCAACATTCAGCTGTGAGATTATTAATTATAAAGACAGACATAATAGCTTTGGTTTGGTAAATTTTCTCACAAATAATTAGGAGGTGGTTGTGATTTAAGATCAAATGCATAAGAGCAAATTTTTGCTCTCAGGGTAAAGAAAAGGAAGGCTTATTATACCTACTACCTTTTTCACACAGGAAAAGAAAAACAAACCAAAAAAAAGCATCTCCCCCAGTTGTAAAAATGTGTTAATAGATATAGGATATGTTTAAAAAAATACCAAAACGTATTTGTAAAGGAGCAGGTAGAAACCCCTAGAGGGAGCTCGAAGTCTTTCTTTACAGCTGCAATGATAAACTTTTACATAGAGTTTGAACTATTTCCTAGAGTAAATTTAACTTTTTGCTTCTGATGTTTTTTTTTCCTATTTTATTACCTTGAGGTTTAAACACACTACAGACAACAGTCTCTTTTCCACCGATAATTACAATTTCTGAAGGTATATTTTATATTTGCTGCTTATCTAGCTATAAGGAAAAATCCTACTATTCATTTTTTTTGTTGTTGTTGTTCAACAAGTGGAAGCAGAGAATGGAAAGAAGTTTCATCCTTCTGCTTCTCTCCACCATTCTTCTTCACTTCTTAGAACCATGATCCCTGTATCCTGTCCGTGCACCCTTCGCTTCCTAAGCTCCAGCCTCCCATCCCATAAGCAAATTTGGTGAGAACCTCACTATATAATAGATCTCCTTCTGGGAATGTCAGGCTTCGCAGTCAGCAAAATGTCTCCCCATACCTTAGCGAATCAGCAAAATATTTTAAGAAATGCTTTATTTCTATGAACCAAATACCCTGATAGTTATTGGATTTGTCACAGCATATAGGGTTTCTGCTGTAGCCACACTGACCTTCATTTGCTATAGTATTGCAGACCAACTCTTTATGTAATCAAATCAGGAAAAGAATGCTTAATTAACTGTAAATGACCCCATTTTAAAAAGCAACTAATAACTACTTAGTAACTACTTTTGTGCACCATCATTATTGTTTTTTTTTTTTAAATCTGCATTTAATGCATTATTTTAGCGCTTTGCACTGTAGTTTGAAAGCACAGCAGCACACAGAACTACTTTTAATTGAAAGGCTAGCAAATCGCTTTCAGCGGGACACCAGGTTTATGAGCAGACTTAGATCTCATAGCGCCTGAGTGCCACAGAACTGAGCAGGTTATGAAAGGCTTTTCTCCTGAGCAAAATATATGTGCTACTTAGCCATAAATCACGATGGTCTCTCATTAGAGCACAAAGAATTAAAGAACGCTAAACAAATGAATTTTTTCCCTTCTGCCGTGAGCTTCTGAGTCTGGCTGTAAGTGTTGGACTCTGTTGTTGAGTGATCCAAAAGCTGCTGTCGCAACCTTTTATTCCCTGAGTGCAAATTAATCCTTTGGAAGGTAATTGAAGGAAATCAATGACATTATTTGCTGCATCTTGGGTATCAAGAACATGCACGCAGGAGGCAGTGGAGTACCACTCGCCACTCTAAACTACCTTTGTGTGGAGATTCAGAAAAGATTTAAGGAGTTGTTTAGTTTGTGAACTCCCTTGTAGTTTCCTAGTATTCTTCTGATTACCTTAGTATGTCTTTCCTAACGTTACTCAGTGTACTTCTGTCCTGTGCAAAGTAAAATATTCCTGATGTGAGCAAAATAAAAAGTTCCTCTAGCAATTTACTTCTAGTGCTGTGATGCAGTTAACAGTTAGAAGTGAGACAGAGCAATGTGAATTAAAGTGTATTTTGTTGGAATTGTATCGCAAACTTTATTGTGGCTTTCAGTATGAAGGAACAATTTGGCATAATCTCTGTAACTAAAGTTCTCACTCTGCATAAATTTCTGCAATGTTTGATACTAGCTCTGAATAAATACTGCCTTCTTTTGGTGGATGGATTTCTGCTCTTCAGCAAACAAACTTTAAGGTTTAATGTGGATGTTAGAAGGGAAATAGTAGAATTTGGAGGACAGAAATATGTTAGCCTTGCATTCCAAGTATATAAACTGTACTTTTAGCTTGACAGTGCTGTATAAATGTACGTTTTGTGAAGTTGGATTAAAAACTACCAGATAGTAAGAATAAAGCCAAGGCAGAACAAAAAGCCCAAACGAGAACAAAATGCTGTGATTCATAAAGTCTGCTACTTACAGCAGCGTTTCTTAGCTCCATGTGCTAAACACCTAATCTTGGCCTTGCGTTGACCTTGAAGTTTATGAGCTAAAGGTAACAATTATGCAACAGCGAAAATATGCAGACGGGACTTTACTGCCTAAAAAGAACTGCTGTCCTGTATTTAGTTTGAATTAACACACGTCACTGTTTATGAAACTTTCCTTCATGCTAGTGGCAAGCAGGGGGAAAGGAGCACCGGGAGCGGGCAGGAGCCTAAGAGCAAAGCTGGGGCTGGTGCTGGAGGCGGCCGGTGCGTCGTGTTGGGTCGGCTCCTGGTGGCGCTTCTGAATGAGCCGAGTTCGCCCAGCAAACGTCTCCAGCACAAGATTTAATGCTGAGAAAGCTCAGCTGCAATATAAATTTAAAAGGAGAGTGAAATGAACCTTTGTTATTTAAACACTTGCTCTAAATGCGGTGGCCTTGGCATAGACTAGGCTTGGTTTTATTACTTTTGATTGTGTGTTACAGCCTGCATGGTGGCATCACGCTTTAACCCTCTGGTCACGATACATCCCCGGTGCAGTAAGGTGACTGTATAGCTTCTGCTGTATGTTACAGCTCTTTTTCTGAAGCAAGACATATATAAAATGTCAGAAATACTGTTCAGATGACAGTCTAGGCACACTGATCACAGATATTCCGTATAAATTAAACCACTATTTCCAGTTCTCATCCTTCTGTACACAAAAAGCTCATCTGTCTGGTTAAAAAGAAGAACCAAATCTTTTGAATTGTTTTTCTATTCCACTGAATGATGTAACAGACAGTAAGTCACAGTGCATAATGACATTTTGAAAACAGAGGCACCTAGACATTCATACGTTGTTTTACAAAAATGTTTTTGATTTTTTATTATTCATAGTTTTTATTGACATGGAATCTCAAGGCAGTGCATGCAGTTCATGGCACACGTGCAGGTCACTAATTTTGTAAGTAAATGAAGCATCCTTTGGAACCTCTTTTACTGTTTGCACTGGCCACAACCATCTGCTTTTTCATGAGAGGACTGCCAGAGGTGCTTCACTTTTCCTACCGTTTTTCATGCTCTAAGACTTTGGAATAAGTCACACAGTGTCTGCATCAGGTGCACCGTGATATTTATATCTACTTACAGATATAAACACGTAGGTGTGTTTAGGAAAGATGCTGATATTTGCAGAGTACTTTTATAAACAGGACCAAAACGTTACAGTCTGTTCCTCTCAGATGAAATAAATGTATTATCTCTTGTGCCATGCTGTCTCTGCAGCGGTGACTGGGAACACCTTTGAGAGTCTAGGGAATTGCTTTGAGCAGCAGGTGCTAGGTTGATGTGTCTGTCCCAAACAGATATTTTAGCTGCAGAAGAAGCAGGCCAAATGCAAATACTCCAAATTCAAAACATTTAAGTCAGAGTCTTTAGATGCACGGACATATTTCCTTTATATTATAACTGCAACTTTATCATCATTAAAATATTAGCTAATGATAAAATGTTCTTTGAAGGCTTTTTCACAACACAGAGATAATGAATATGAATTTTATGTGAAAATGTAGTGCTAAATAGCATATTTTCCCCTGAGAACTGTTCATTATACATGCTATGAACTCTCTTCAGCATAATATACATCTTTGGCGACAGACTTTCCTAACAGCATCAGAAAACATTTTCTTTCCTATTTATGCTTTAATGGAGAGGTTTCTAATGGCTGCAAAATCCTGTAGGAAATAATGAAACCCTGTCATTTTACATTTTCTCTAAAATGAGGTGAGAATGCTATTCTTCTTTTGGAAATTATAATAAAATGAGTCTTTTTGCACAGCTGGCTTTCCTGCAACTACAGGGGTATTTTAGGCAGAATAAAATTGATCTCTTTAGAATTGCTGGCGTGAAATATGATTTGTCCTCCTTGCTACCTTAAAAATTTGTTACACTGCTGTTCTAGGCTTCATGGACCTTAAGGTAAATTATGACATCTCAGATATGATTGTTTTTCACAATTTCTGTAAAAATAGCTAGTTATCTATGCGTGAAAGAATTTACAATGGGAAGAAAGGAAAGCTTTTTTCCCTCAGGCTCATATTCCAGTGTAGCCTAATGAGCTTAGAGACCGTCCCTGACCTTTGCAGTTTAAAGAGAATCCTCACAGGGAAACAGGCGTGCTTTAAATCAAGCCCTGTGCATGAATTTTGCTGTAGTGGAGTACCTAGAAAATAATTTTCTTATTACTCAGTATGTATCTAAATGCTGTGGTGATTCCCAGCGTGGTTTTCACAACTTTCTGTCCGCTCTCTCCTTTGAAAGATCTAAGAGGAGACGTTCCTCCAGGGCTTCAGAAGCTGCTCTCAGTGGGTCCAGGAAAGAAACTTTTTTACTGTGAAATTAACTTCACCAGCTTAAAATAAAGCCTCGGTTAGAAAGGTTTGTGTTCCAGAAGAGAACTGACACCTCCTGGAACATTCGGTAGCAAATCTTTCTGTGAGGCAGCCACAGCCCTGCTCACACCTGGATGTCCAGCCGTGCAGCTGCGTGGCAGCTTGAGGCTGAATCTCAAATGCAGCATTTTCATCCCTGGACAGAGTGGGAGCTTTGCTGAAGTCCAGCATTGCACTATGGCAAAACCATCGTTTTCCCCAAGAAAAGGTCTGCAAGTGTCTTTTTGTTTGGAAAGGAACCGCCTTTCAGGGAGGATCCCAGAGCCCTTTCCTCAGCAGCATCTGGTAGGATTCGGTAAGGATGAGAAGCTGTTCTGCCGAGCCTCAGACCTGTAGTATGTCACTTAGGCTCAGTCTCAGAAATTAATAGTATGCTGCATGTAGATGATGTTGCTTCTCTCTCAGTCTTTAGGTCACTTACTGTTCTAGCTCTCCACAAATTTTTTATTTTTTATTTTTTCAGAATCAAGAGTGGGAAACTTAGACATGATATCAGCATGTTGTACTAAGTTTTACTGAGATAAAAAATCAACGTGTGTGTTCAACTGATATTTTATATTAGTACTATCTACAGTAAAATGCAAAGATGAGAAATTAGAGATGCGCACATGCTTTCCATGGGAATGCTGCAGCCTTGTGTTCTGGCCTGCAAAGTCAGAAAGTCTTTGCTGGTCCCTGGGGTAACGCAGTTTGCTGACCGTAAGGGTAGTGAAACACAGCCTGCTCTTCCTTCTTCATGGTGCTGCTACCTCCTCGAGGAAGGGCTGGGCAGTGGGAGCTGCAGTTATGAATGGGGTATGCAAAAGGCACCATGGGCTGAGAGCACTGCAGCATAAATCATCTCGCAACGCATCGCCTCCTCCATGGTGACTGCTGCTGGCGGGCACCTTGCCCGGGTGGCAAAAGCAAGAAGGTGCACATCAAGCCACAGGTGGGTCGGAGTGTGTGTGCAGGTGAGCAGGACAGGGTAGCTGTTGGGTTTCACTCCTGTGCCCTGTGTTATTCACAGTAATGTTTTCATCTGCCAACAAACAGTAAACTCAGTGCTAAAATGGAATTTATGTTGATGAATATATTGCAGTTTTTTTTTCCCTGTGTATGCTAACTTGTTTTCTCAGCTTCACATACGATACGCTCTTAGTTTCTACTGCATATTAATATCACCATATGTGAGAAATAAAACCCAGGGAAAGGATAAGTGCCTTTTCCAAGACCACACAACTAGTCAGTAGCAGAATTGAAATGAAACCACAAGAATTCCTGGCTCCTTATTAGATTTTTAAGGCATTTTTGAGGGCCCCATCCAGACACGTAGAAAAAAGTTTCTCTAAAAAGTAAATTTTGAACACGTCTGAAGGATAATTTACATGGAGCTGTTTTCCACATTATGGTATAAACAGGTGTTTGATGGCATTGTCTACCTGCTGGCACTCTTCTGATTGATTTTTCAGCCATTTGGTGGTACTGTAACACAGAAGAGGTAAAGAGGTCATCGGTAGCTACTGCAGATGGTTAAGCCACATCTTCTCCTTAGTAGCAGTCTCACAACTCGGTCTTTATGGGAGCAACAGTGAAAGATCAGACAAAAGAGCTACCCAATGTAGTGCAGTGATATTAAGTGGTATGGATGTGAAGTTTTTTGGTAACTGAATTCAGCAGCTGACGGGCACTGCCTCTTGGGAGCAGAACTGAACGTAGGCATTCCTGTGGGCACACTTGCTCGTGGGATGAGCCAGATACGATGAGAATAATTTGTTGAACAGTTTGTATTGGTTTGCATCTTCTTGAATAGGAGTAATGGTTTGGAGGGGAGGGCGGTGGAATTACATGTTCATCATCATATGCTTTCAGACAAATATTTGTAGCATCTTTAAAAGCCAGTTCTTCATTAACCTGAACCATCTGCATGCATTTGCATTAGTACAAAATGATAGCAAAGTGGATGGCTGTCTCTTACATTCACTTTCAAATGGAGCAGATGACAAATTAAGGGGAATTAGTCCTGTTACTGCTTTCTTTTCAGTAAGCTCTTGTTGCAGTGCTATACACTAAAGAATCCCTAATTTAAAACAAATAAATGGATAGGGAACTGAATTGATGGCATCACTCAGAGCGCCCAAGCGGTGGAGAGCAGATTGTTCGTCAGCTAATGGGAAGTTTCACAAGCCGTCGTCGTCTTCTGCCTGCCGCGCAGGAGGCCTGGGCACTGGCAGCCTGTCCTGGGAGGGCCTGGCACTGCTGAGTGTTTAGCCAGAGTCCTCGGATGTTGAATCGATGCCTCACATCTCCTTTTTTGTGTGTAACGGCAGCAAATTTAACCTGCATCCCTAAGTTCAAGACGTGCAAGCAGGAGACCCTTCCTCCTGTACCTTTTGCAAGCTCTTAATTCAGATTCCTTCGAACTGGGAAGAGGAAACCGCGTGTTGTTTCTGGCCTAGCCTGCCTGGCAGCGACTGAGGCGAGGTCAGAGAGCTCCATGTTCATAATAAGTTAAGTTCTTTTTGCTTTATGGCTGGGTTTTGTTTGTTATTAGGGCACTAGAATTTGCTCAAGATACTAGAAGATATACTGCCTCCAGGACTTTTAATTACCTGTGTTTCACATAGGGATTTTAATGTGCCATTTCCTCTGCTATGCAGAGAGAGAAGTTGTGTGTGTGTGCGTGCCAGTCCTTCACCAGGAGAGCTCCTAGCCAACTTCTCTTTTTCCTGAAACACCAATTCCCTTCCCCGGCTGCTTTGCTCCAAGTGCAAATGCTAGCTCAGCACTGGCGGACTCCTGCTCGCTGGAACGCGTTTTGCCTTTACGGGATCCGACCCGGGGAGTGCAACCGGCGCTCCAGGCAAGTCCCAGAGGATCCATAGCTCCTTCAGTCTGATGCACTTTGATGGTGAGAAAGCAGCCTGCTTTGTTAAGCTGTCCAGATGATCTGGACTGCCCAGCTTTGCGAGCAGTGTGCACCAGGCCAAATGCCTGTTTCTCAAGACCCTGACCAACAAAGAGGAATGATCGTTCCTGTCAGGAAAAAATTGTGAGGGTCATGGAAAAGTTTGTTATGAGAAGTAACTCAGTATTGCTGTGCATTAACCTGAGCTTTATCAACCTCTCTTCAAGCGTTATTATTGTTTTGTGAGAAGTGCTGGTCTTTTTCTACTTCAAGATACTTTTTTCTTCTTTTTAAAAACACCAACAGAAAATACTGTGAACTTGATGCTGGAGCTGTGTAGTCATTGAAATGACAAAGAGTTTATTTTCATCTATTTGGGAAGCTTTTGTCTAATTTAATCTAGAAATAAAAGGAAATTATAGAAAACACAAGGAACAGCCGTAGATAAAATGTTGGTTCTTCTAATTACTTCGTCTTAAAAAGAGAAAATTCTGCTCATCCTTGGCTTAATACCAAAGTGTGGCACTGAAATGTTTCTTCTGTCACTTTCTTTTTTTAATTGGAATGTCAAGTCAAGAGTCCCATTTGACTAGAACAAACTGTTTCAGTATAATCACATTGCAAGCTATATTTATCAGCTTCTTTGAGTGTTAAGATTTTATAGCAACCAAAGTTTCGGTGCCCGGAATCCTAACACACATGCTCAAAAGAGGTATGATACAACTGAAGACTTTAAATGTGTGTTGTAATTTATTAAAAAAAAAAAAAAAAAACCTGCAGCAGGGCTGCAACTCTGTCTGGTTTTGAACTTCATCTGAAGTAGTAAAACTGAAAATAATTATGTGGGTAGACATCAGAACCTAGATCTTCCCTCACCGCTCAGCTAAAGCCAGGAGGAGCGAACTGAATGTGGGTCTCCTACTTCTGCTTGAACTGGACTTTCATGTGAAAGTTGGCTGGAATCTGGAAGCAAAACTATATTTCTGTGACAGCTGTACTTTTAAAAGAAAGCCATTATGACTGTGTTTTTGAGTGGAGCTTAATTTTGTTGTCTGATGGTTATGTACAGAGCATGTCTAACTGTTAGGGTGATTTGGGTGCTGTTCTGTCTAGCTTTGGGGCCAGTCAGGAATCAGGCTCAATGGAAGCACAGCACAGCTTGGGCCAGGGGAGATGTGTTTTTTGTGGAGAGACACCTTTGGGCACCTACAGCATCCTCAGAGCTGAAGCAAAGTGCTGGGTGAGTTTCGGGGCTTCTTAAGCTGTGTGGGAGTTCTGAAAAACTTTTGTAGGGCTTTAGAGCTTGAAAAAAAATCAGCTATCTGTATTCTTATTTAGATCTGATCTGCGATATGACGGAGTATTGGGTTCAGTGTGTTGTGCAGGAAAATTACTCATGCAAATACATCCTGAAGTATAGTCTCTTAACTCATAAGTAGCTGGTGTATCGATGTGGGTGTGAGTGGCGGTGCTCACAGTCTCTCCATGATGTAATGTCCCTTACAAAGGCATCATCTACAGGAACTGCAGCTACCAAGTTGAGAATGTGCATTATAATTACTGCAGCTTCGATTAATGCTAATATTTGGGATATTTTTGTTCAGTTCCTCATTTTTTGTAGCTTCATGGAATTTAAGACTAGCAGGGGCAAACCGATCATCAGATGTTACTGCAGGAATATGAGAGTCGATAAATGTTGCTCTAAGGCATTTTCTCCAACATTCCTATCATTTTCTGCACATATTGTGCACATATTACCTTTCATCATGAGCTAATGCTGGTTTTGCTGTACGGAAATTGTGACTGTGAAACAGAAACAGAGGTAATCAGTAGGGTGTGGACAGGTGTTCTGTTGCATTGTATGATCTCTGTCAGTACATTATTCACGATTTTAGAAGGTGAAGAACATGGAAAATCTCTGAGTAGCTCCATCTTACACAGCAGTCCTGCAGCAGTCTGTACTCAGCAAATCTTGGACTAGGGTATTCTTAACCTTAGAAATATATTTTAGTTTTTCTGAGCAAGCTTCAGTAGGTTTCCTAATGAGCAATGCAGCGCACCTGTGCACAAATTCAAGAGATTTTTCTTTTCCTTGATCCCGGTGTTCTGAGGGAGCTAGTTTTGCCAAACTCACATAGATAATTTTCCTCTTGTAGTAACTCAGTGAGTCAGTGTGTGTCATGCCAGTTAGAACGTGACGTGACATTACTAAATGAGAAATCTCGGGCAGGTTTTAATTCCTGGCACTGTGTTCTTTAATGTTGCTGTGAACATTAATTGAGAAGGTAGGCTTCAGTGCAGGGGGCTTCCTTGCATGAAAAGTAGCTTTGATTTTTCTTTCCAGAGCAAAGAACTTGCACTCTGTTTTTATGTCTCAGATACACTGGATAGAGCACTCCTTTAAAGCAGGCAGAACATTTTGTCTTGCAATCTGTCGTAAATCATACACGTGGACCGAGCGGCTGCCTGCGCTGCGTTAGAGCGCATTCCCTTGGAGTTGCTTTGTTTGACTTTTATTTAGCCCTTGCTGGCGATATACCTGGATGTTGCTTGGAATGTTTTGCATAAAGATTTCATTTGGCCCAGATCGGTGTGCCTAATGAGCCATTTGTCCTCTGGTAGGTGACACTTTCAAGCCCTTAATGAGATGTCAGGTGAATCGCACTGGTGGGCACTGATGGACGGGCACGCAGAAACCCTGCCGAAGCGCTCCTGCAGGGGTGCTAATGCAAAGTGCTTGTTCAGAGCTTCCTGTCATTTAAGCACCAAAGCTGTAATTACATAAACAGAGCCCCTTCAGCTAGCCCAACGTGTCATTATGAATTTTCCAGCTAATCTGTCCATTCATCTTAATGGTCCAGAACTTGTGCTTCATGTCACTCCCTGCCTTTGTTCCATTCCTTGATCTCTTGAAGCGTCTGTCATGAAGAAAGTGTTTGTCTTGAGTTATGTGCTGAAGAAGGTTAGAGTGCACACTTCTGAAGCTTGGCATGAAATTTCCTAAACAAACCTTGCCAGTTGCTTCGTGAAAATAACTGAGGTATGGATTTCAGATTAACGTAGTGCATTAATGTTTTTGGAAGCACTTTAAAATAACGGCCGTGTTATTAGTGAATAAAGGAAACTTGTTGAAGTGCATGTGACATCCGCATTATTAACAAATCAACTTATTCATTGTAATGAATATTATTATGATAAATGTAAATCTAATGCGTGATGATTAACAGTTATTACAGAGACCTTTTATTCACTGAGACGTTTACTTGTATTACATTTTAACTTAATACAGCTCCAGACTTAAACACTTTTCTACTTGGGTGTTTTTGTATTGGGCTAACGCTAGTATTGTGTTGCTGTGCAAACACTTGTGGACCGTACACATGTGAGGAAGCACAGAGTGCAATATTAAGGCTCAGGGACCCTCAGGAGCTTGAGGCACAAAAAGGATTACACAAGGAGCTGCAGAAAGCTTCTGAGGCACAAGCAGCTCACTGCTGTGGAATGAGATGATTTCACTTCAGCCTCTTGGCTTGTCTTTTTCCAATGGCTATCTTTAAGTTAAGCTACAATCTTTTCCTTACCCTTCAGTAAGAGGTGGTCTCTGTTGGCTTTCTTCAACTTATGTAAAATATTCCAAATCTCTTTCTGTAGCCAGTTTTGCCTATTCTTATGTGATACTTTGCATTTTTGAATTGTCTGTATTTTTTAATCAGTGTTAGCCATAGTTCTCTGTCTATATGTAAGTGTGTGTATATGTATATATATATATATATATGTATAGTATTAAGATGCCTGGAAAATTTGTTAGAGGGAATAAATAAACAAGCTAAATACATTTGTAAGGAACTGAATCCATTCAGGAAGCTATTGCAGTTCTGAAGGTTTGTTTTCCCTGAATTCATGTGCAGAAACAAATAGAACAGGCTTATTAAACACATCTGACTATTTTGCTTTCTTAGAAGTGAGAATGCTGCTTCAGATGTCTGTTGTTCAATATTCAACAATTCATCGAGGCATGCCCTAAATGTTAATATGAATAGTTGTGGATGAATCGGTAGGATTACTTGTACCCTAAACTGAAACTATATCTATGCACGATTCTTACTGATGCCTAAAATACGTTGTGTAATTCAATTAGCAATCCCCTACTCCCCACCGCCACTTTTTTTTTTTTTAAATTACAGAAATAGCACATGTTATTTTTCCAGTGGATTAAGGATTTCTCTGTGGCTGACACCAATACTAATGTGAATTTGGAAATGCAGGTAGTACTCAATAATGCAGCTAGACATGGTGAAATGCAGTTCTGTAGTAAAAACAATAATTCCGGTTTAAATTCAAGTAAAATCTAGATGGTGACATTTTACATTCAGATAAAATTCTTGCAATCCCATTAATCTCAGTACAATTTTGAAACTGTATTTGAACTCGGAATTGGTTTTCTTTAGGATCCAGTATTAAACTGAGCAGAGTGTGTGTGGGTACTGTGCTTACTCTAAAAGTGATGTCAAGGTCTTGGAAATCCTTGTTACAAGTAAGTATAAACCAAAACAATTGAATAAGAGATCTGTAGGCTTTGAAGTGTTCATGTTCTTTTCCAATCTTGAAATGTATTATATTTATTATAACTTGTATTTATTCAAGGTGTGGAATGGAACCAACTGTGTTAGATCAACTTCCCCTTTCTGTATAGCTAAACTGCTTGAATGGTAGTGAAAGACACAACTAATTGTCTGCCTCTTTCTCAAAGGAACAGGATTAAGGAAGAAGGAACCAGAATGGTTGTCTGTAAATGGGATTAGTTAATATAATAACCAATAGCAGCATTGCCAATATCTAGACTTACTTCGGAAGGATAATGGTGTACCAGCCTGGGAGTTTCAGAGTATACAATTGCTGATAGATGACTTCAGCTTTAGGAATAGAGAAGGACAGGAACAGATGATTTATATGATAAGTTTCCAGTATTTGTTGAGAAATTTCATGACGACTGAATTTGGCACCAAAATTTGCATTTCTTTGCCTTGTGTTGTGAGACTTATTTGTTTGTTACTTCTTTAAGTAGATCAGTGCCTTATATGATTGCTTAGGAAATAAACTGTTGCCGCAGTATTTGAAATGTCAGTTTTGTGTCACACTAGTCCTCTCACAAGTGAGATGTGAGAGAGAACTGGCGTTCTATAAATGACATTTCAATAATCTAAGTCACGTAAAATTAGTTCTGAAGGGGATGTATGTACTCAGTACCCCTCCCAAACTTTGAACTGTTCAAGTAAATCTCTTTTATTGATTATTAACATTCCTCAGTTGTTCCTTGCAATTCTACTTATCTATGGTGAGGAAGTTAAGAAATATATTGTTTCTGTTTTAAGACTATGGAGCTTGCAAGCAAACTTTTAAACTGTTCACATATTTATACCCTTGGTTACTGTTACTGTTTTCTGCTGAGATCTACTGGGGTACGTTTTGGGAGGGAATTTATTTTTCTTAAAAAAAAAAAAAAATCCTGGAATTTATGACACTTTTTTTTGTATGGGATCCTTTCTTATCCTTAGAATGAAAATCGTGCTGAATAGTTAAAACCTGATATAAAGCCCAAACCTTTCAGTTAACAAAATGAAAGGTTTTGGCAGACTTGATGCTGCAGAGTTCTCTGTTCTGTCTCGGTGTTGCAGCTCTTATCACTAAAAGCCTGCTCTCAGCTGCTGTTGCATACCAAATTAGATCCTCAACATGCCACTGAGTTCAGTGCTTATTAGACCAGATTTTCCCCTAGGCAATTAAGTATTTAATCCGAAGTCCTAATTTCATTAAAATAACGGCCTGTATTTTGAATGCATTTTAGATTTATTATTTTTTTTGCCTTCTATTTTAGTCTGCTTGTGACACAATCGTAGTAAATAAGCTGGTGACAAGTGCCAAGCCTCTGTCATGAGGAGCATATGACAAAAGTGTTAAGTCCATGATGCTTACTTATTAAAATAGCTCTCATGTATGAAAACAGTTGTGTCAAAATCTAAATTATTAATAAACTTGCAATTGTTTCTAATGTGTCTTTGACACGGCTTTGCTATGCCCCTGCTGGTGTCTCGCTGGGGTATGGGGTTCCTGTGCGTTTGGGAGCGTGTTTATGTTGAATATCCACCAGTCTTTGCTATTTGTAATCTTGCTAATTAAAAAGCCACCCCCTTGCCAAAGCAGACTAATCCCTAGGGATGATCCCTGGGGAGGGATGAACGTGGATCAGGGAGGAGGAAGCACAGGAAGACGGAGGGAAAAAGGCATAAAAGGAGCTCATTGCCTGTCAGTGGGCTGTCGGCCATTACGCGTGCAATCCGCGCTGCCCTAACGCCCCATTCCCAGTGGGTGCTGACCCTGGGAAGCTTCAGGCTGGAGTTCCAGCACCACCCGGCCTCTTCTTTGGGGAGCTCTGAGGTCATGGCGGCTAGCACTGAGCTCCTGGATGCTCACGGTTTTGTAGCAAGGGCCTTGAATGACCAGGCTGCAGAATGAATCTGCCACCATTTTGTTACCTGGGCCGGCAGCATTGCCGCTGTCTGTAGGGTTTTGAGTGTTTGTGCTGCGGCTGGTTCATATTTAGTGTTTGGAAGGGTTAAAAATGTAATGGTACTCTTAAAAACAATATATATTCTGTATGCTTAATGTATAGAAGTAGCTAGCAGGTGACCAGTAAGAAAGAATTTTGGCGTGTCCCTCACAAGTTGATTTACTATTATGAAAACAAACACAGGTTTCCTCTCTTGTAGACTGGGTGCTTGAGACCGTGCACAGGGTTTCGTACAGCATTCCTGAGATGCCTGAATAAGCACGTGACTTTCTTGTGTAAATAATAGCACACATGCAGTAATGTGTATGCAAAAATGTTACTTCTGTTTAATTCTGCATGGGTTTCATAAAGGAAAAATACAACATAACAAAAATGATGGAGAACTTTTCTTTTTGTTTAAAGATTTTAGGAGCAAGGAGAATAAAGGGGTATCTAATCAGAATAGGAAAATTTTATTGATGTTTTTTCCCCAAAATGGAGTTTGCTAAAAGAAACAGTAAATTGCATCTATCTGCAGATACGTGGCCAAATAAATATTTGCAGGTGTATATAATACTTTCCTAATATGGTTGGTAACATTCATGAATTGATGAAGATTATCACAGTAATCAGAGCTGTTGGTTTGAAGTACTGCATTTGGACACTTTAGGCACATAAGTCAAAGTGCAATAGGTTGTGGTAGAGTGTCTTTTGTGCCTGGAAGAGCTGAGCTGGGACATTTATCAGTGATTCACTTATGTCAATGAGGAAAAGGTTCTTTTTAATTACACTTAAAATTGGAGATTTTCAGATTGTGTGGTTTTGGCCACACAGCAATCAAAAGTATTGTGTGGGTTGAATAAGAAATATAAGTTACACTTAGGGAAAGTTTCTAACATGCAGCTTCATGAGCATGCTGCAATATGTTGTTCTTCAAGAAAGAAAAATAAACAGTAAAAATGGGATCTATTTGGCTGTTCATTCTCTCTGAGAGCACAGAGTTGAACTTTGTGTTTGTGCTGTTCCTGTGAAGAGATGTACTTGTGAAGGTGGTGGTGCCCTGCACATACATGAAACCTGTAAATTGGTTTCTTTAGGATTCTGATTATGTGTTAGTACAGGCTGTGTAAAAATGGCATGTGTGAGAATATGCAGCTGTAAATGTGAATCCAGAATCTACACACAGTGTATACAAGAGTTGTTTCAGAGCACAGGGTACATCTGCATGAAAACAGGATAGGTATGCTTTTTACAAGAGGAAATGCAACAGACAAATTATACAAGTTTATTTTATTTTATTTTATTTTATTTTCCTTCTGGAGAGCTATTAAAAGCCTTAAATCATTCAATTTCACAATTGAGTATTTTATATACTCACCAAGTATTAGGGAAACCAATAAACATTTTAGAGGGCTTTAAATAGTATTAGAGGTATTATTTTTTGTGCTTGTATAAGTACCTTAGTTCAAAGGTAGAGTTTAGAGAGTGTCATAAACATAATCCTAAATGAACCAAAATAGATTTCTGAATCATATCACAACTTTTCGGATCAACATAGTGGATCTTCCAAAGTGTTAAAAATGTGTATGTGTGTTTCACTGGTAAGTTTGGGAATCTCACATTTTAAAATGAGAAAATCATTCTCTAGGCCTGCTGCTGTTACACTATATTACTAATGTTATCCTTTGGAGTCGAGAGATATAGCCATATGTGGGTGAATAAAGGAAACGGTTGAAAGCAGAGGAAAACATTTTGATTAAACATTTGTGTTGTTGGTTTATTGTTTGTTTGTTTAAAAAAAGAAAAGGAAAAGAAAGAAAGCAAATGGCTATTTGAAGCTGCTCCTTATCCCAAAACGTTGAAAACTGCTTCAGAACTGAATATCAGTGCACAGATCTCAGGTGAATAGCTTTCAAAATGCAAGGTGCCCAATCGGTATGCTGTCCAGATCACGTGCACGAGGTAGCTAGATTTGTCTATGTAGTATGTAACATGCACGAGCCAACTCGGATGTTTGGAGATGTCTGTGTGATGAATCACATAGCCTCATGACAAATGAGTTCATTCTCTGTGTGTAGCTGAATGCAAACAATGTAAATGTTATATGTCAAAAAAACAAACAAACAAACAAACAAAAAAAAAAACAAACACTGTAAGTTGCTCCTGAGATTTACTGTTGATTAAATGGTTTTCACGAAGGTATGGATGAAAGTGGGAATAGCAGCTTTCTGATGCATCTAAGAGGAGGTTACCATGAAGATAGAGCTAAGCTTTTTACTGAGATGCTCAGCAAGAGAACAAGAAACAGTTGTCATAAACTGACAAGAGGGGAAGTTCCAACTGGATATAAGGAACGTAAATATCTCCAAGGATAATTAAGCAAACTTGGAGAGGTCGTGGAGCCTCCACCCTTGGATGTTTTCAGTGCCAAGTGGGATCAAGCCCTAAGCAATGTAATCAAAATGTGGAGTTGACCCTGCAGAGCAGGAGGTTGGACTAGAGATGTCCCTATGAACCTGAGTGTTTCTGCAAGTTTGTGATTCTAGTAGTAAAATTAGTCAAACTCTGCTTTCAAATGTGTGCCATTACATACTGCAGAAGATGATGATGACTGTCCTTCAGATGCAGCCATAGTTAAATTTACCTCTCATTTCATAAAACAAAATACAACCCCCTTTATCTTGTAGGTGTGATCATTGCATTACAATTGAGTATGGTATTTTTTCAATGACCTGGAAGTGGAGAAGATGCGTTCTGTTGAGACATTTTATGTGTTATAAGATTCCTTTTGTCATCATAAACTCAAAGCTCATGTCTCTGCACTTGTATTATTTTTTTTCTGCTACCACTGGAAAATTCATCTTTTAGTTCACAGTGCCTTTGGATCCAAAACAATTGCACTTTTTGCTTTTCTTGATCATCTTTGAATTTGCTGACAGGGGGAGCTGTTGGTTGGAGTTCAGTCCATCTGGTTAATATTGTTTTCCTTTATTATTTTTCCCTAGAGAACTGACTGTTTAAATGCTTGAGTGAAAAGACCAATTTTTCCAATTCCTGTGTCAGAGAATACTCATTTGGGTACAGAAAAGGAGAAACTGGGAAGCACGAACAAGAATCTCTGATGATCAGCTGCAAAGAGCAACAACCTAATCCTTGGGAAGAAGTAATTTAATAACATACATTTATCTAGAATTGCCAGGGCTTTGTAAAGGCTTGAGTGCTGTATTTATAAGTGGTATGTAGCCTTGAACTGATACCTTGATAATCTTCATTGTGCAAATCATAAAATCAGCAGGGTTCATTTGTATTTAGGCTTGTGCTCTGTTCCAGCATTTGGGAAGTGTTTGATTTGGCTGCAGTATCCTTCTCGGCTCCCATCCTGGTTCAGGTTGTGCTTTTTCTCTTTTCCTTTTCCCTGCTGGATGGTGTAAGCGAAGCAGTCCCTCACTTCCCGTGCTGGGCTAAGAGTAGAATGACAGAATTGTTTCTTCCCTCGGGGCCAGTATGGGAAGGAGTCAGAAATGTCTTTCAAAGAGTCTTTCAAAGTCAGAGTAATTGATGCTTTTTGAGTTCTCCAGACTGTGGTCTGTAGCTTACCAGTAGATACGTTATGTGGTTTTGTCCCCATCTGCTTGTTCCTGGCAATATCTGTGAGTTTGTAGGATCTTCACCGCAAAGAAGAGCCTGATGTCTTTTATGAAGACCTGGAAACCAGGAAAAAAGACCAAGTAACATCAATGTTCAGAACATATAATATAAAACTCTTGTTCAGCTCCTTCTCTAGTGCTGTGTTTCTAGTGTCTCCTATGGTTTGAAGGCAGGTCTGGAAGAAGCCCCGGAGGAATAACTAAGGAATGCTTCTAAATGCATGAACCTCACCGGGTTCATGCCACCAAGTAAAGAGGGGCTAAATGCTTTTCAGGGGTACTGCTGCAGGTAGCTTAATTTATTCAGTCAAAAACTGCTCATGCCATAGTCAGACCAGTGACCTTTGTTTCAGAGTACCAATACATCTCAATGTACTACACCTTCTTGATGGCAAGGGTCTGAGCAACAGCCACAGACACTCAATCTGTAGACACGCGAGTTCATGTATGTTTACCTACATTAAAAAAATCAAGATATTTCTCTTAGATTTCTTTTCCAGCCATTAGAAGTCATCTGCCCAGTCGTGCATTTGTTTCCCAACCAGACACAGAAATTACATGAAATAAGCTCTGATGGTGAAATACGCTCGCCGGGATTGCAGCCCAACCCCTGCAGAGGGAGCTGGCGTAGAAGAGTTCCCGCTCTCTCTTCTCCCCTACCTTGGGCTGTTGAAAAGATTTGGTCTGCGTACAGATGAGCCTTTTCTGTTCCTATTTCCTCAGTTTGAAATGTTGACTCTTTGCTTGCAGATAATCTTTTGATCCTTCTTTGTCTGGCCCACAAACTTGTAAATCATGTCATTCATGTCCTCATGGTTGCCAACTGTATTAATGTTTAAAAATAAAGCAAGCCAGTATATTTTCTTATGGCAGACATCCTGGAGCCCTCTGTTTTGGATGTTATAGGCATCATACTAGACAAGGGCCAACAGAAAATTCCTGAGCATAAAGTGATGGAAACAAATTTATATATAGTTTAAAAAAAAAAGGGGGGGGAGAGGTTGCAAATTAGGAAACATTTTGGGGCAGCAGATTTTCAAATAAATGGCCCTGATTCAACCAAAACTGCAATGACTCATAATCATATCAGTATAACATTTCTCCCTCCTGCTGGGCTGCTTTGGCTTTTCCAACTGACTAATAAGAGTATCTGACAGTGTTCTTTACTTCTGATATACTGGAAATGTACTCAAGGATTTCCAAAAATATTTTTAATACAGACATGATAGTATGAAAGAGCTCATGGGATCCAGGTACTATTTGCTAAATTATTTCTTTTTTCCCCCACTGCTTAAAAAAAAAAGGGGGGGGGGGGGGAGGAATTTGAAATGCATTTGGGTCACTTGCAAGGATTTCACAGACACTGTTGCTGACACTTAGCTAATAAGGGATTTATTTATTTACATATTTTCTCCAGGGACTGTTTATTTTCAATTTACCATCAGGTAGATTTTTTTTAAAAAACTATCTAAGCATGGTAACACATTTCTGCGTGCATACTTACTTAGATACACAAGTTTTTATATCTGCAATTCTAGAGTCAGCTGGTTGCTACCTCTGTTATCTTTCCCAGTTTTTCCCATTATATACAGTTCCATTGTTAGGTTTTTACTTTGAGAAGCTTGTATACTTCCCTTGTTTATAAGATGCTTTAAACTGTGCCAGCTGCAAAGATTCTTCTTGTTTTTTCATTAGCCTTATTGGAAGTATACAGTATTAAAAATTGCCACTTGTTTTTTGCCAGCTGTAAGGCTGGGGAAAACTTTGGGTGATTGATTAAATAATAATTGCATACGAGCTTTCCAGGAGCTGAAGCCCAAACTGCTTGAGCAGTAGCAGAAAGAGCAGTAGGAAAGCAATGTAGGAAAAGTCAGGGAGCTCAGAGCAGTAGAAATGCTCGAGGGAACGGAAGGGCAGTCAACACCCCACCTCTGTGACTAACCTCAGCACCTGAGTACGTCAGAGGTCTGCCTCTCCTTGTAGAGGAGCTCTGGGGGAATGAACTCTACTGATTTCTGGATGTGAACAGAAAGCCATAATAGGCTTCCTGCTAATTGTGCCTTCAAATCCAGCGTGGCATAGCAGTGGTGCATCCTCCCAGCCCTGCCACTTAAGAGGTTTCTGTTGTGGCCCAGTTTTGGGTTCAGGAGCAGTGCTGCTGCTTGGCGGTGCAGCTTGGTGCCTTGCTGTGCTGAGGGGCTCAGTAATGGTTCTTTGTTCAGCTGTAGTGCTGTTTGATGGGGTGGGGCTAGCATGGCTACACAAGACAACATTCATTTTTCCTATTATTTCTGTAAATGTAAATTTATTTTCCTATTATTTCTTACACACTTCATTTTTCTGCTTTAAAATTGTGATGTATGCATTGTGAAGTCATACATGCAAACTGGGGATATGCATGTTTTCAGTAGCTTGCAGAACCCCATACATGTTTATTAGATTGGTCTTTAAATGCATAACCACACACTAAGATTTCCAGAGAAGCCCGGTTCTGTTCAGAGCGCAGAGGAACGTACAGAACTGTTACAGATGTTTGGAAATCCTGGTAATTTCACTTATATAAATATCTAGAAATGGACTCATAACTAACAACCTACACTTCCCAGAGTGTGCAAGCTGTTCCTGCACAAGCAAATAATTACAGAGCAAACTTATTAAACATGCATTTAATTTAACCACTTTATGGTATGTGCACAATTGAGAATTACAGGAGAGAGGAACATCCCTCTGGAAGCTGGTTTCAGCAGGCTGGGTTTTATAGGGTAGTTAGATGAACCAGCCATGAGTTCATCAGACCAAACCCATGCTTGTAAGATGTTCAGATTCAAAAAGCATGCAGTCAGCAGCAATGGAGACTGTAAAAAATAAAATCCTAAAATCACTGCAACTCTTGCTTTCATAGTAGCTTGCATTTGGAATTTGGACTTCCCTTCATTTACCCTGACAATCAGCAAACTTTACCACAAGGGAAGTTTTTTAATAGCTGTAAAAGTCATTTTTCTTAAACAGCATCTTGCTGTCTGTGACACCGTAATATGATGTTTGATTAAAGGGGATTGGAAAGTGAAGGTTACTGAGTGCAATATTCCAATTAAAACAGGAGCATAATCTAGTCTGCTTCAGGTTCAAGGTTTCCTTTCATTGGCAGTAATTTCAGACTTGGGCTGGCCCTCGTTGTAAGTGCCACTCTGCCCACCACAGACACTTAGTATTACTTTAGACAAGTCATCTCATCTCAGTGTTTCAGTTCTTTTTTTCTTTTTCTTTTTTTCTTTTTTTATAATATATATATCACAGACCTAATATGCTGATTTTCCCCTTCTTTGACTTTCACATCAGTTTTGTCTCCACCCAACAGTGCCTTAAGTTGGTGTTTTTTTTTATTCCCCCTCTGTTTTGTTAGAGCCTCACTTGATGGTGTTCCCATCTCAGTTGGGCGCCTAACCATTGCCATAATAAATTGATGTAACAATAAATAATCATGTTTTAAACACACAATCTCCATTATTTCTAGAGCATTTTATGCTGTATCTGTGCACCCTGTAGTGCAAAAAGATCCCGTCTCTAATATTTCAACTGTCTCATAAACATTTAATCAAAAGTTATGGCAATAACTATAAGCCTCATGTAGTCTGAATCCTTTCTGCTGTGAATTCATTGAATTCTGTAGCATTGCAATGCATGTTTTGCAAAGTCTCCTTTCCTTTAAAAACAGAGCTTCTAGAATAAATATGAAAAGATAGTATATTCAACTTTTATTATCATTATTATTATTTCGTATTTTTATTTTTTTTACTGTCCATGCAGTTTCTGTTTCAGTATTCAGTCTTTGACTGTGTGGACGATATGAGTTGTTGGGTGGCCAGCTGTTTTGGTGTTTTTGACAAACACCGAGTGATGGAACAATAACTGATACGGTATGGGGACTGCTGTGCCAAGCCAAGGGACACAAGCAGGTCAGGCTACCACCGCTGGCCACTCGCAGACGGGGCTTGAGTCTGTCTCAATGATCCCCAAAGGCCCCCGCTGTCAGCCGTGTAATGATGGCAGCTGCCCAGGGCAGCTCGCACGCTCAAGAACACGCTGGGGAATTTCCAGCAAGCTTTGAATAGAAGGTGCAAGGCAGCACGTTAAAAATATGTAGGGTTTTGGTTGAACTGTACAGAGCGATCCGTCAAGTAACAAATTCTACCCGTGAGCAGGGCTTTCTGTGTGGGGCCCAACAAATGGGATGAGTGATGTAAGGCAGACAGTTGGGCTCTGTCCTTGCCTGGGTTAGGAAGGCACAGCCTTCCCCATCCACGTCACAGGACTCGTGGTCGGTACCGGCCTGGAACTGCTAGACCTGAGTTTGGGTGGGACCTTGCGTGTTCTTTGCAGCTGCTGGTCCAAAAGAGCAGTGTTACCGGCACTCCGAACGTGTCCCGAAGACTTTCTTTTCCTGCTCTCCCCTTAGGAGACCCTCCCATCAGTACCAGCTTATTTCCCCTTAAGACAGAGCTGGGGAGCAGAATTACACTTCCTTCTTACAGAAGCAGATTTTCAGCATGATGAGGTGGACAGTTTTATTGAAGTAATTCTGCATGTCGACTTTTTTTTTTTTTTAAATTTGCTTCTTCTACTTGCTGGGTACTTAGTCATTTCAGAGCATACTGATAATTGCAGGTTTCATTTTTAGCAGTGAAAATCATATTTAATAGTGCAGCCTTTTGAAAGATGTGGTGAAAAATGGCATGGCATCATAATGACGACCTTGTTTTTATTATCAGTATATGTTTTGTGTATGTTTTATTATCAATATATATTTTTATTATCAGTAAATAAATGAAAGACTAGCAAAATAAATATATTTTAATTTAACCATCTTTTTTTCCAGACTTAATTCACCAATCAAATCTAACTCCCTTTTGATTTGTTGCTTAACCCCACACAATGGTGTGCACTTGCAAGCTGTAGGATCGAAGAATTCTGGTTTCCACTGGCATCAGTTAAACTTCTACTAAATTAACTGAGGTACCGTATCGTCCATAGCTCTTTGCTTTCCTTTTCAGATAGAATAATACAATTTCACAAGAGCAATGGAGCTTTAAAATGGATGTAAGACAGCTTAGAGCATTGAAGTAGTGAAGTGTTTAATGAAGTGTAACCTAAAAGTGAAGAAAAATAGTAAGTTGAACATGCACTGTATATGAAACTTATTTAAAAAAACAAAATCTGTTTTCCCAAATGGTAGCAGAAATGTGCCACAAAGCTTAAAAACCTGTAATCCTTAAATGTCAAGATTTGTGTGACAACCAAACTACGGTTTTAAATTCTGGACTTTTGGCCTGCGTTCCTGAGATACATAGATACACACAAATCAAAGTAGTATGTGTTGTTTGGTTCAACTAGAATAGAAACAAATTTGAAATTATATACATATATATGGATTTTATATATTTATGAATATATATTTTTCCTGTAAGTAGGAACCTGTGTTTCGCTCTGCATACAGTGTTGGGAATATGTATATTTTAAAAGATAAAAGAAATATTGTAAGGAGTCGTATTTATGAAGACAGTATTAATTCAGTTGGTTTGCTTTCTCAAGTCTTCGGTAGAGAGATGTCTTGCCCTCTGTTGTCTCTGAGGTACACAGCAAACTCAGACATTCATATTAGTTAAAAACCTGAATTAATTTTTTGTGCCTGTGCAGATTCTCTCCTGCTACTTTCTGCTGTTAAGGTTGGTGTGCAGATGCTCTTTCATGCTAATCATTAAAGAGGAAAAAATACTTAATTTCTTCTGACTAGGCTTTAGTCTATATGAATATCAAATCACTATTGTATGTCTAGTTTTTAATTCAGTTTTAAATACTCCTCATTCTTATCCATAATATGGCATTGTTTCTCTTCTTGACTAGCATTATTTAGATATTTTTGCCGATGCAGTGCAGTACCTCAGTCTGTGAGAAGTTAATTTTAATGTCATTTTGAATGAAAATTTTGAAACAAAGATCTTCTTGAAATCTTCTTGGTTTGTTATTATAAACCAATTCATTTATTTTTTAAGAAAATGGGCATTCCACACAACATTTTTGTCATAAATATATCCCAATACATCTAAAGAGACTGTCCCAGTCACAGATTTGCATAATTGCAGCCAAAACATTTCCAAATTCAGTACTGTTATTACTCAGTGGTGTCACTCTCTCTTTTATTGCTAGCAACTGGCATACTTCTTGTGCTGCATTATTTCCTTGTGGAGGCTTCCTTGTTTCCTATGCCTCATTGTTTGAGGGTTTTTCTAATTGTTGATAAGCTGGACGGTGCTGAAAGAGTTGATGTCCGATACTATAGTAAGGTCATATCTTTATGTTGATATACTTAAAAAGGAATTAGACAAGTAAATTTCTAATACCGGTGATGAACCACAAGATGCAAAACAATACATACAGTATGAGGAAGTGCTTATACTTTAGGTTTTACTTTATGCATGTATTTCTCTAAAGCTCAAATTATCCCTTGAATAGTGGAAGACAATCTGTTAATTGAAATTTAGGCTACTTTTTTCTTTCTCAAGGTCTAATTTAGACTAGATTTCAAAACCTAAATAAACAACAGTCTGCCTGCCCATTAAAAAGACTGTGTCAGGTTTCTGTGTATTTAAGTCTTCTAAATAATCTCCACTTAACCGTTCACAAGGGGCCTTGTAATCTTTAAGAACTTAAATTGCCATCGCATTTTGGCTCAGAGTGACAGGTATGTGTTTGTGTGTTGCAGGGTGGGAAAGACTTGCTCACTGAAATGCAGCTCCGGTTAAACCAACATGGGCTATGTGTCACTGTGGGCAACATGTACGCTTAAAAATGGTGAGAGAGAAGTTTTGTCTGCAGTGACACTTGGTTAATTTGAAACCTGTAGCAGATGCACTGACAAGTGTAAATACAGTTTTAAGTGGTATAAGCTGTCCCTTTACAATTTGTCTATATTAAAAAGTTTACTTTAGTAAAGGCATCTTAAACCTCGGTGTATAAAAGCCGTATGTGACCTCTGTGCATTACACCTTCGTTTTGCTTTGCTGGCTGAAGGCTTTTCCATCCCCTGAGGGACAAGGCTCAGGAGGGAGAAGAAAAATACATCGAGACAGGGATCAGAACTGATGCTGGAGGTTTGCAGGTAGAAAAAAAAGAGAAAAACTTGTGTTTATGGAGTGGTTTTGGAGCATACTGGGACCATTTGGGAAAAGAGCCTGGAGCAGGGAAGATCAACAGGCCTCTCTGTGAACAAGGAGAAACTGAGACAGCTGGAAGTGGCAAGGTGTCTAAAGGAGGGGACACACGTGGTGTAAGTGTACCTGTGGTTGCCTGGGCAGGGACACTGACACTGCAATTAGAAGCTGTAGGATGAACACTTGGGGCTGGCTAGATGAGTAGACTTAGACAGGAGATAACCCTGTCTGAGAAAACTGGAACAAAGACGGCTCAAAGTACAGAAACGGGGAGCTGCAAGTAGAGTAAAACAGGCAGAAATCTGCTTCACAGCCAGGACCAGAAACCAGACGAGCTGTGTGCTGCCACGTTTGCTGTCAGCAAATATCAGAGGAAGCAACAGGCAAGAGGTGGCCAGCTCATCCTCCTAGGCAAGCCTCATCTGCTTCTGCTGCCCTTACTTCATTAGTTCAAGTAGCTGTGGTGCCTGTGCTAGCCCACCCATGCGGGGGGTTTCAGAATGATGCTGGTGAGTGATGCAGGCAGAGAAGTCAGTCAGGCCCTGTCCCTGCTGCTGTCACAGCAGGCGCCCAGGCAGCATTACAGAAACCACTGTGGTAGCTGCAGTGTCTTCTGGCGCCCATCCCGAGCTGCCTGTGTTACCTGGAGAAATGGTGAAGAGTCACGGTTGCAGTTGAAGGGTGCAGCAGCTGTGCTTGGAGCTGTAAGTGCTGTATAAATGCTCCTTGCTACTTCAGGGCAGAGGTAACATCATGGGTGTTGCAGACTGGTGACCACAAGGAGTGGCTCCTTTTTGCTTTGTTCAATCTGTGATCTTCCATACATCTCACCAAGCTCTGCAAAACTCCAGATCTTGTGTGTAGCTGCAGTGTGAATCACAAAACAGCAACCTGTAAGGAAATGTAACGAGCTTGTAAAGAGAAACTTTACATCTTAATCTGAAGAGTAAGGTGTGAATAAAGACTATATGGAGATCAAAGAGGAAGGAATTAAATATGTAACAGAGCAGCAATTACTGTGAGCAAATGTGTCATAAGTTCTGTGGGAAAAAAACAGTATGCAAAGGTATGGCTAAAGATGTGGTTACAGCACCCATGTGCAAGGGCATTAAAATGAGATTTGTGCCATCAAGATTACTCTGGTATTTCCTGCCTTTTTAATCAGACCTGTTTAAGTTCATTTGAGTTGCTGCAAACGTGTGGTCACACACTGGTGCGCAGGTGTATCTGACTGTATATTGCATATTGAATTGCTATAAATCATTAGTGTTTTATATACTAAAAATAAAGAATACTCCCAGACTCAGGATCTCCAGAGAAATATGCAGAATCTTTATGTACACTGACACCATGAATTTTTTTTTCTTGCAATGTTTTAAATACATCAGAGGGCACATCTGGCTCAAGATGCTGTTGAGTGGAGAACAGTCGGAGTTTGGAAAAGTAGTGCATTTGTTCTGTTCTTACTCTTTCCTAGATATCTACTCATGAGTTGCTGCGTAAGACTGGATACAGGGCTATATGAACCTGTAGTGGGACCCAGGACATCCATTCCTCTGTCACCTTAATAATGCAAAGTAAATAAAGGCAAATTCATTGCAATGTTTTTGAAGTCTTAATGCCAGCACTACTAATACCTTAAAAAAATGCCCTGACAAAATAATTATTTATGCTTGCCTAAGCGGAGCATCTTGCATTTCTTCTTCAAAATTCAAATGAGAAAATTGTTTAAGTTTTATTGCATTTTTGAAAAAGATGAATGTGAAAGGAAGAAGATTTGAGAATTCAAGTATTCATGGAAGAGGGCAGACAAAGCATCCTTTGTACATAGTGCCGCAGGTATTACTGGCTCTGCTTTGCTATGGGGGATACTGGGCTTGGTTAGGCAGAGCAGCTGAATTGTGATCTCAATTAAGAGATGATTTTTGGCTTTGGGGCTCAGTACTTCAGGTCTAGACTCAAATCTTTGCAGGTATGGGTCTTCTTTGAATTTCTGGCACTTCTGAACTTCAAAAATGGCTAAACTGAGTGTTTTTTTTTTTTTTTTTTTTTTCCTTTTTCTTAAAAGTTCATTGAAAAAAATTGCTTCTGAGCTGAGTCTTTACATACCATATTTCAGGCCCAAGCATATTTTTACGGCTGAGTAATAAACCCCTGGAAATGGGGCTTTATAATGGAAAATGCAACTTAACCTTAAGTAGAACAGCACCTTACAATAACACATATTTGGAACCTACAATATCCCTTGCTCCCAAGGGTGGTGTTATAGTGAAAAGGGGTGTAATAACAGTTTAATTTATCATAAATACATAACATATTTTATGATGATTTGATTGTGTTGAAAAATTTCACCTTACAGATTTTAATAAAGCAACCTACTGGTACACTTATTGCAGTTGGCTTTCTTTTCCTTTGACTAGGGGTCTCAGCAGAGTGAAGCATAAATGGCTTAGTTTTAGAAGCTGGTTAATAAAAAATAGATTTCCTTTCCCTTTGACTTGTTTATGATGCTGAAAAATGACTAGGCAGGTCACTGGTGTGTGGCACAGCTAATTTCTGCAGTTCTTCAGCTGGCAGTGAGAAGAATGCTATGATTAAGCTGAATAATCCATTTTCCTTCATGAACATGAAATGAAATAAATTATCTAAGATACGTATATCAAAACAGGAGAATTCCCATCTTCTACAAAACAGAAGAAACACGTAAATGTAGACTGTACTACCTTTTGTGCAAATTGTTCACCCAGAGTGCCCCATACCAAGGATAGATTGGTCTTGCTTTCTTAGTTTGCAGTGGCGTGATGAGAGCTGTGTTTCTTGTCATCATTGTGCCTCAATTAAAATGACATCAGGAGCTTCCACAAATCAAAGCAGAATTCACGTAGACAGTTTCCTTGCCCAGTAATCAATCTAACCTTCATGATACTTGCCCGATGAAATAAGGATATTAAGTTGTGAGCTTTGTTTCTTTTGTTCACTGTTGTGTTTCATATATGATGTTGGTCTTATCTAAGTTATAATTCAGAAAAAAATGTATTTGACAAATTATTATTTAGGAACCATTGGGATTTTTTAGATTAAACTTGGGAGGACTTGAATCAAGCATATGTTATATACCGGCACTGTATACTGGTAATAATAACAGTAATAATAATAATTAAAATAGTTTTTTGTATGTAAAGTTACAGTGCTTATAGATGAAACGTAATAAAGTATGCCAGGTCCTTAAAACTTGGCAAAAGTTATCTAAAAAGGCTTGAACAATCACAGTAGTTATGAATTAAAACTGTTATTGAACATCTAGACAAGCAGAAGCAAATGGTATTTCTTGTTCCTTTTCACCATTCTTCTGATAACCCTTTCCTGAGACGCTAGGAGTTTCTCTAAGAGATTATTCTTGAAATGCTATTTCTCCAAAATGTAAACACAAACTGGTATATATATATATTTTTTAAATTGGATTGTGAATGGGATTGATGACTAGTAATAGCGTATGTACCTCATATTAAATCTAGAACCAAGTGAATGGTAATTAGATATTATCAGAATGTCACATCTTTGCTTTTCTGTTATAAAATATTGTTTTAGTCTGTACTTGTACGTTATTTTTACCCTCTTTTTTTATAATAATGAAAATGAGAGTAGATAAAAATAACATGAAGTCTGAATATTTCCGGTTAGGGTTTATAGACTATGTCTAAAAACCTTTGGCCTATGAGATTTCATTTTGTTTGGTTTGTTTCTTTTTTCAGTATGATAACTGCATCCTTTCTTCTTTGACTCCTACAAATATTGATTTCATGGTAATTCACACAAAAAGAGACACCAAGCATTTACTAAGAAAATTTATTGAAGAAACAGAATCTAGATTTTTTGTTTTAATGTGCTGGAAGAAACTTTGAGTACGTCATAGATTCCACAGCTATTTCTTCAGTCGGTTTGCCATCAGGGAAGGGAACCCAAATTAGTTGCTGGGCATTATTTCAGTTGATATTTATTTCCACAAGGTGTCCAGTGGTAATGGATGGCTGTCTTCTGACAAGTGATCTTTTAAAAGATATTGCACAGTAAACCTAAATTATGACGTGGTCTGACAAAAATCACAGCAGTTTGAAAAGTGCTAATAATGATTCTTTAAAATTGCTAGGTAGTTCATCATTGCCTATCACTCTTCAAATTTTAAAGCTCTTCATTACTTGTTGCAAAGACAGAAAGATGGGAAAAAGGGATATGAAGAGGGGAAGAAAACCATGTTGAGATTCCTGTATAGTAGAATCAGTTAAACTCTCTGAAAGATGCTTACCCTTCTCCTGTCACTGGATTTCTTGATGGAAAGAATTGCTCTTGTTTTATCACAAAAATATTACTTTTTTTTTTTTTGGTGTGTTTTTGTTTGTTTGTTTGTTTGTTTGTTTGTTTTTATAATCAAAATTGATATAAAATAAAAATTCTTGTCTCTGAGTGCAGTGCACCCTTCTCTTCATCAAGTGGAGCATTAGAAAGGACCTGCACCTGCATTCAGAGTGTTTCCAGGACTTGTCCAGGGCTATTCATTTAGCTTCTGTAAATTGTGTACACTCATTTTCCATAATATCGGTGTTTTTGACAGCCCAGATTCAAATAATTTTTGACCTAAAGGCAATGGGTAACTGCAGCAGTCAAACTGCGCTGTGCTTTGGAGGTCCCCTGTCAATGCAGGCATGTGTTCAGTTGTAACCCTGTAGTTCCATGGACTTGGTTATGAATCTGTGTCTCTGTGGCAGAAATATGTCACATAAACCCAAATTCTTTTCCACCCATCATCCAGTTTCATTCCATTGCTGCAAAGCTCCATTTTTTCTTCAAGGCCTTCCAGTTATGCCCTAAGCAATTTATCACTTCTCTTGCTCTTATCTTCCTTATTCTCATGTGTTCTCACCCTTGCACATCTTCCAAGTAACTTACTTACATTAGAATACATTAGAATTTCTTGCTTTACAGTTAAATCTTAGCTTTCACAGGTGGATATATTTTTATTGCTCCCTGTTTGTCCCAGTCTTAACCTGAGTGTTGGTCAGTACTTAAGACCTATGATTACCAATGGTAATACCAAAACAATTTACACTTTGGTGCATCTTGGAACACAGTCTGATTATACTATCACTCTGTGTCTTAGGCTGCCTTTCCTGGGAGAACTGCTATAATGTTAAATAGTTGAGTATTGTTTGAATGTATTATTCTGTGGGCCTCTCATAATATTTTTCCATCTCTCTAATGACACCCCTACCACAAACTAGGTCTATTAAAGCTTGCACCAGAGCAAGGACATATATCCCAGTTTTAACTTATATATATATATATATATATATATATATATTTTTAATTAAATCTGTTTCCATAAAAATAGTTGAAAGCTTATATGTTCTTGATTAATTTTTAAAGAACTACTGACAACTAAGATGTTATTTGATTTCATTATTTCTTTAATGAAGTATCATGAAATAACATGAAAACTCTAGCAGCATACCTAATATCTCGATTAACTTACATCAAATACCTAAACTCTTCCCTTGCTTTCTATGTTGCATTTGAGAGGAAATGTTAGAATAAAAGCCTTTCTAAGTACTTTTTATCTGGAGTTTGTTTCGGTGGGTTTACCGTCCTGTATAAAAAAATAAAATAAAAAAATATTTTTTTAATACATAATTCATTTTTCTCTTCCTACTCACTTTTTTTTTTTTTTTTTTAACAGATCAAAAATCTGGCTAGCAATTTTGTAGCAATATCTTCTGTATTTTGTGAAAAGCTCTTGGAAGCAATCAAAATATTGTGTACAAGGCTGGAACTTTACCTAGTTGTTAATTGGCAGGTTAAACTTTTATGGGTTTCTGGTACCCTGGCAATACATGACTATTAAAAATTGCAGGTGGTTCAGGGAAAAGGGGGAGGTGAGTTCCTGTGCTAGTAATATATCATAAAACTATATATTTCATGTGCCTGTTGTGAAAGTGGAGACCTTAATACTTTTTCACAATATAAGCTGATTAAAGAATCTTTATGGATCTCATTAAAGACTTTCTCTGTGAACACTGAAAAATGTAATGCTTATGGTATAAGAATGGCAAAAATAATTAGCCTCTGTGGTGCCTCCTTTGGTTTAACAAAAGCAGTGTGGTATTAAATGTGCTTATTCGTTCTGAGCTTAAGTTTGTCCTTTTGCACAAAATTCTGCCGATGATTTGGCCATTTTTCTAAATCCTGGCATGATCGAGCATAGGAAGTGAAAGGGTAGGGCTGTTGCCTGCTCCAACTGCAATAAAATGCTACAGTGAATTTGGGAGTCACAGAATTGCAAAGTCGTTGAGTTTAGAAAGGACCTCTGGAGATCATATAGCCTCATCCCCTGGTTCAAAGCAGGTTGGTTTAGCTACAGCAGGTTGGTCTGGGCCAACTTCAGTCAGGTTTTTAGTATCTCCAGAGACGGAGACTCCACAGCCTCAGTGGGTAGCCTGTAACAGTGTTTGACCACCCTCACAGTGAAAAAAGTCTTTTCTTATGTTTAAATGGAACTTCCTGTACTTCGGTTTGTGCCTATTGCCTCTTGTCCTTTCACCAGTACTACTGAGAAGAGTCTGGCTCCATCTTCTTTACAGCCCACCCACAGTCACGTATTTGTACACATTGGTAAGACTCCCCTGAGCTGTCCCTTCCCTCACACTCCCACCTATCTCAGCCTCTCATATGAAAGATGCTTCTGTCCCTTCGTTATTGTTGTGTCCCTTTGCTGGACTTGCTCCACTATGGCCGTACCTCTCCTATACTGAGAGATTTATCCCCAGAACTGGACACAGACGTGTCTCACAACTGCAGAGCAGAGGGGAAGAATCACCTCCCTCAACTCTGTCCAGCTGCCTCAGCACTGCTGGTTGCATTCCATCAGACCTTTTGTATGTCTAATTTGCTTAAACGTTCCCTAACCTGATCCTCTTATACAGGTAGTCAGGCAGCATTGCTCCAGACTTTCCCAGTTCTCTTGGGGGCCTGGGATTCCTGTGGAGAAATCTTAGCAGTAAAGACAGAGTTGTGAAAAAGGCATTGAGTACCTGGACCTCTTCTATGTCCTGTGTCATCAGGCCGGTTCTGTTTAGTAGGTGGCCCACATTTCCCCAAATCTTTCTTTTGTGGCTTATATCTCTGTAGAAGACCTTGTTGCCCTCCATGCACCTTGCAAGATTCAACTCCAGATGGGCTTTGACTTTCTTCACCCCACCTGTGTGTCCTTGGATAGTGTCACTGTATTCCTCCAGGGTTTCCCATTCTGGCTTCTACCTCTGTTATGCTTCCTTCTAATGTTTGAGTTTTGTCAGGCGCTCCCTGTTCATTGATGTAGGTCTTCTACTGCCTTTACTTGACCTCTTGGTCCTCAGCTGGACTGTTCCTGAGCTTGGAGGGAAGTGATCCTTAAAAATCAGCCAGCTCTCTTGGACTCCTCTCTGGGACCATGTCCTGTGGGACTCTTCCAGGCAACACCTTGATCAGTCCAAAGTCTCTTCTCTTGAAGTCCAGGATAGCAGATCTGCTTATTTGTTTTGTTCCCTCCTCTCAGGATTTTGAAGTCCACAATGTCCTGGTCACTGCAGCCAAGGCTGCCCACGGCCTTCATATCCCTGACCAGTTGCTCCTTGTTTGTCAGTATGAGGTCCAGCAGAGCACCTGCCTTTGTTTGCTCCTCCATTGCCTGTGTCAGGAAGTAACCACCACTGCACTCCAGACACCTCCTGGCTTGCTCGTGCCCTGCTGTGCTGTCCCTCCAGCAGACAGCGGGTGGTTTAGGTCCTCCTGCTTGAGTATCAGGATGTGTGAGTTTGAGACTTCTTTAGGTGTTTGAAGAAGGCCTCATCTACTTCTTCAACCGATGATTTTAAAATCCATTTTATTCTGTTTGAAATGGATGAGATCTTAACACTTCATTCATCTTTGTCATTCAGATTTTACATTGTTTACAGTGTTAAATGAAGGATAAAAATATTGAACAGCATTTGAAATAACTAGAGCCTCTTCCAAATAAAATGTTGCTTGTTAATACTTTTTAATAAGGGTGCTTTCCCATTTAGAGATAGTGTTGTGTCCGTTGCGCTATGTTTAATTCATTTAGTGTGTATTTGTCAGTTCAAAATAGTGACATTGTCAGATGTAATGACTCATTAAGATAAAACAAAGGCCTTCAAGTACTTAATGTAAATATTTTTTCCACTTGCACTTCCATCTTACCTAGTATGAGTGGTAGATTTCATTCTCATGTAAGGTAAACATCCTTAGAGATATATCCTCTATTATGTATCATACATACTTAGTGAGAAATATCCCCCAATTTTAATTATTTCTTATTATTTTTTTATTTTTATGAGAGACTTGATTTTATTTTTTCCTAATAATAATTTTGATACTTGGATCAAAACCAGCAGCAAACCATGCAGAGAATTGTTTGGAATGGTTTACAAAGGCCACAAGTGCCTTTCTAATTAGCTAGATTTCAGAGGAAAGGTGGGTGGTTCAAGGCAGAGGCTAAAGAGGTTTATGGTTGAATTTTAGCACTTTCTTACTCTGTTGTGTTAGTACTGGGACTTCACAGCCTCTTGTGCAGAGTGCAGGATGTTTCTGCTTGTGTGCTTCTGTAAATGAATTCACTTTTCTGCTCGCTCGAGAGACAGCGTTACTGGAAGTTTCTTACTGGGAAGATTTTTCACCTCCCTGGGCAGCTGTGAAATCTGATCTGTTCCTTCTTGTCTGTGCTCAAACTCTAATGCTGATTATTGATTTGGAACAGCTAGGAGGGAACCTGGAGTGTGAAGCATGGCAATTCAAGAATGAGAAAAAAAATACTTAGAAATTTAATAAAAACATTTAATAGAAAATAAGGGAATGATCATGTTTGTACTTCTTGCCTGCCTCAGATTCTGCAGCTCTGTTGGGCTACCCATGCTGGGCACAACAAAGGCTATGTGAAAACACCGCTTTGCAGTTCTTTAGTACTTTTGAATTCCTTATTGGCTTGTCTTTGAACTCTCCAGTTTACAGAGCTTGTTTCTCTATAATTACAAGAGTCCATTAGTATATTTAATCCCCTCTCTCTTTTTTTTTTTTCCCCTTTTCCATTTAACATAATTAATTTCACTTTATTATAGATTCTGGACACATAGGACCCAATTTTCTTCTTAGTCTATGTAACACCAGTCACTGTAATACCAGTGACTACAGCCAGATTATTTTTGAATTTAGCTACTGTCATAAGGGTAGGCTGCGCGCCAGTTTTATATTTGGTCACTGGCCCAATATAACTCCCCCTCATAACTTTAATGAAAAATAATGATATTGAGAGTTACCAGAACTTCAGTAAGTCCACCTGCGTAATTCATGCTTGTGGAAATCTGTAGATTACATAAGGACAAAAGGTATGTGTAAGACATATGTTAGTTCATCATCAGAATTGGAGCTCTAGATGAGTGCAAAATTTTTCACAAATCTTCTGTTCTTATGGCTGCACTCTCTGAAAAACATATTGGCTTCTGCTGAACTACAGAACAACCCAATGATCACAAAGTTTGAATATTGAGTAAAATATCTACTTCAGTGATAATATTAGATTTACTTTTTCTCCGAGAATGATTTCTTGACACGCTTCTGGGTCTGAAAAGAATTGAATTATGTCAAACTGTACACTTTAACACGTGTTTTATTAGTTTTATTTGTAATTTTGTTACAGTAGCACTTAGGGAGGTTTCAAGGTACATAGAGCCCAAACTACCATGCATGCAGTAAAACAGTGGCCTGTACAGATTAAAAACAAACAAACAAACCTGTCTTCCTAAGCCTTCCTTAAATTTACAGTGCACATTTTTTATAACATAGGTTGTATTCCAGTGAGGATCAATGCACAAGTTGGCAGCAAGTCTATTACTGCTAGAACCTAAACAGAAATGTTCGGTGGTATAAGTGTGCTAGAAGTATTTAAGTCCTTTTTATACAAAATCATAGAAAGCCTGTTATGACATAGTCCCTTCTCATTACCTTGGTATATGAGATTTGCTGAAAAAGGTGTGGTTTTTTGTTTTGTTTGTTTTTTTAGTTGACCAGTTAGATAGCAATATATTTTGGTTATTGGAAAAAATTTGATTTTTCCCTGCTTTTTACTTTTATTATTACAAATATGGCAAGAACTTAAACTGTATGTCTCCACTTGCACTTTGTAAACAGACAAACAAAAGAAAATTTACATTTATAAATTGCTAAAGCTATTTATTAAAGTATAGCTTTCTCTAATACAATTCAAATACAGGATTAACATCTCGCATTCATCATTTTAACGTTGCTTAGTCATTTTAAATTCAGTAGCTATGAAACAAAAAGCTAAAGATTGTGTAAAGTGTATTTGTATGCTATCACCATCCTGGAAGAAAATATAAGTTCTCAGGTGTTATCCTGAGTTTATATAAAACATAACTTCATATTATTTCTTATTTTGTGATCTCCATAGAACTTCTGAAAAGCAACTGCATGGAATATGGTTAAAAAAAATACAAAGATTTAAGGTAGAAAACCAACACCTCAATACAGAATAATATGCTTCTGAACAACTGTGAAGATAGAAAAAAATACTCAGAATTATCATCTTGAAACAAAAAGGTAGATTGCAAGGATGGCCCCCAAAGATATATATTTCTTCACTGAGCGTATTCGTTTTCCTTCAGTAGGAAACTTTATACTTTTCATGGCATGGAAATGAGAACAACTCCCAGTATTACATGAATGGATTCCAGAAATTTCAAAGTGTGCCACCAACAAAGCACTGGCTTTCAGACACAGAAGGAATAAAATGTCTATTCAGAAACTGCACGCTTCTCAGCTATATTTAATACTAGAAAATAGAGTACTACTTTTACATTTATTCCGTAGGGCCTCATTCCAGAAAACACTTCCATGAATAGCACTCAGAGGCACTGCTTATATGCATTAAAGGTGCTTATAGGCAACAGTGTTTCCAAGAAGAATTGTATGTGCTATTTCTATATTTGGAAAGTTGCAAGAGTTTAATTAAATCAGTTTTAAATTGCTGTAATAAAAGCCATGTAAATGCACCTAAAGCCTGCCTAGCTTGATTAAATAATTATTGATGCAATTTCATTGTTATAAATCAGATTTTACATTAACATTACATTGATATTTAAATAATTACTAATTATTGCATATTATCTTTGTTATTTGCAAGAGTTTCACCAGGTTTAATATAAGACTTCATTTTCTTCTCCTTTAAAACTAGTTATTTCTTATAAAATCCAGGATCTACTAAAAGAAACATGTTCAATGTATGCTCACTTTCAGTTAATTTGAGTTGAAACCATAAGGCCTGCAAAAGAAATTCTGAGGCTTTCAGATATGGCTGGTGTTGAAATGGAAGTAAAAAATCTAGGATCCGTATAAATTCTATTATTTGAGCAGTAAAATTTGCTCCTCGAATGCTAAATGGCTGTGTGGGATATGAAGAGTGAATGAATTCAGAACTTGTTCTTCCATTAATAGCTTTCAGCTTGTTGTCTTTCAGATTCCCTGCAGCAACATTATAATTTTAATACTATGTAAAATCAGGCCTTCATTACAAAAAAGCTCTTAGGCAAGTGTAATGTCATCTGCACATTACCACAATGAACAGCAAGCAAATTTGTAATGAAGGAGAACTTCATGTGCTACCACACATCAATGATCCTGGCTTGTTTCCCTGCTTTGTTTTGCTGTTTAACTTTTCAGCATCAAGTTCTTAACACTCTGTTTCCTTCTAGCCATACAGAAAGGACTGCTGTTGTTTCACATCTCAACGCTGTGCATTTAGGTTGCGTTATTCCATCCTGTTCTCAATGAACAATAACATTTCAGAGAATCACAGAATTTCTGAACAGTGGACTACAATACAAGGGAACCAGAGGAAAAATAACGACGGTCATTGGCGTTTTCTGTCTACTCGGTTATGTCTTGCAATGAGTGAGGATTTTCCCTGTTGTGCATCTCTTCTACATCTATCTGCTGGTCCATACACCAAATGTGCATGGTTTGGTCTAGGGCCATATTACTTCCATGCTCCCCACTATTTCACTCTTCTGAGGTGTAGTTGTCCATTAGAAGGTAGCAAAATAGCTGTTAAATAAAAAGGCTGGTCTTGGGTTTATGCTGATGGATCTGTAAAGCCATGGGATAGCTGCATGCATCCTTCCCTGCCCTCTGCCTCTTTAGAGCACATTTCATTGTAGACAAGAAGTGGAGGGCTGTGGTCTGTGTCTGGAAAATGGAGGGCCACAATTCTCATTTTCTTTGAGAGAAACTGGAATAGGTGGTCACTTAAATCACAGCTGACATCCAGCTCATGTCACTGAGGTAGGCTCGGTGTTAGCGAGCTGAACATGTATTTCTCCTTTTAGGCATCTTGACTTCTCATTGGGCCAGTTTTGTTTTTTAACATGGTTAGGAAGCAGAATATGCCTGAGCAGTGATAATGTTCATTTCCTGAATCAGAAGAGTGAGTTAAAGGAAGAAGTGGTGTTAAGATGCATGGAGCGCACTTTGTATCGCATCACTTTGTCTGCCTCAGAATTAGGCATCTACTCCAGGGTAGTGCATTATGTTTTTCTTCACTAATCAGTTGAATCTGGTAGTCAGTGAGTTCCCACCTTCCCTGCCTTTCTGCAAATTCAGGTGGAGGCATAAGGTCAACTTTAAGTTCTTCCTTTTAGTATACAGTATTTCTGTGTAATTCTCTGGTAATATCACTGTACTTTCTCTGTGCTCTTATAGCATAGCAATTGTCCTATGATATGCTTTTATCTTTCTAATTTTCTGACAATATGTGGTTCTTTGTTACCTGCATAAGAGATCTCTGGATACCAACTCTAGAGATCAGTGTTTTAATTCTGTGCCATGCATTGGCACTTATATGAAAAAAAGAGTGAAGAAATTCCAAGCATCTACCCTAGCAGTGCTAGATCCTTAGGATTTTTTTCAAGCAGATTGAACTGTGAAAAAGACAGAAATCTCAGTCCTGAATCTTCTGAGTTCAAGGCTTTCACAATAAACTCATGTCTGACATTCCTCTTTATACCTTTACAAAACCACTCTTAAAGCACTGCCTGTATTTTGGTACCTCTAGGCAGTTATGTATTATATTAAATGTTAGGACAAATGTTGTATAAAGCTATTGACATTCTGACAATCTTGGAAGGGCAGAGTTCTTATGAAATTTAATATCCTCACCCAAGAACAGGAAAAATAATCTTGCAGGTTTCAGTAGACGGATGGATGTATACACTATTTTATTTTTCTACAACAGTCTTAACTGTCATTAATCATTTCAGAATCTGTGCACTGCTATTTTTAGGAGCATAAAGAATTTCAGTATTATAACATGATCTGTGCTAGAAAGAGGTCAAATAAATGGTCTGCAGTGGAGATTTGCTGCTAGAAATACATTGGTATAAAGTCCAGAATAACTTTATAGCACAAAACTACTGGGTGGGTGTACTGTAATTTACTAAATTACAACAGATTTAAGCTGCTGGAACATTTTTATTAATACTTATATTTGTTTTTACAATCCAGTTACCTCAGAACACAGCAGTTTATTCAAAACAGGTATCTTGGATTTCATTTCTAAAAATATTTTGATATTTTTTATGAACATTTAAAACCCAGAGGCACTGTGTGCTAAAAACAAAACATAGACATTTTATGGCTTTCTCACTTTTTGTCACATATTGTAAGACTGCCCGTATTGTGCCAGATCACCAAGTGGAGGCAGTTTGATGAGGAGCTCATGGACCAAGTGCTTCTATGTCTGTGGGAGCTGGTCTTTGCAGAGCTATGTACAAGGTGTGAGGAGCTCAAGTGATGCCCCTCCTTTGCATGCAGATGTGAACATTTCTGAATGTACATCAGCCAGAGATAAATTTAGAGCTGTTGCTTTTATGAACTCACTGAAGAGAGTCAGGTATGTAAAACACAAGATGTATGACACGGTAAAACGAAGTGGGTTCTAATGGTGTCCTAAGAACAATATTAGTTTGGTTAAAATGATATTGGAGCTTACATTAGAGGATGAAGACGTCTTTGTGATGCAGAGGTTTTCTGCAGAAAAACTTGATTTTATCCAAAGTATTACAAATTTGATATGCTTCTGGGTACTTCCTGTGCAGTTTAGTAGCCTGCAAATACAAAAGCATCTATTAGAAATAGAAAACATGAGCCTAAATTTTTGGATCGCTAACCAATATCTTTTGAGTTTTGGATCAGCCCAACTGCCCTGCTTTCTGTCTCTTCTTTTCACCTACATATTTTTTTTCTTTGGAACCAATCTTGCTACTTCTATCATGTTGGCATAAGAAGCAGTAGGGTGTATTAGACTGCAGTGGAGCTGGGTTCAGGTTTAGGCCTGTGTGAGTTGAATATACAATTTTAAGGGGGAAAAAGTTATGTTATAATTTATGCTTATTATTATTATCATCATCATCTTTGCTGTATATATTCTAGTTATGCAAGTGAATACAGATGCACCTATTTTATTTATCAAGTGAAATTAAAAGCATTTTCTCCTTGAATGCAGTCCTTGGAGAATTTGTGGCTTTTTGCTAACATAATGAAGAACAGAAAATACTGGCAAGCTGGCAGATGAACTTGTACATGGATATAGACAGAGCTTTAACATATCTCGTGTTCAAAGAGCATTTTCTTAATCAGTTCATTTTCATAATTACTATGTAAACTATAGGTAAGGTGAAGTGAAATGCAGTTGACGACAGCTGTACACTTTGGCTGTGATGCTGCTAGATCTCATTAGTGAATTTGGCTTGTGATTGTGCACCAACTCAGGTACTGATTTAGGAACTGTTTTTATCAAAGATGGTATTTTTCTCTCTGAGTCATCACTAAAGTAGTGTTCGATAACAGTATTCTGGCTGCAGTTCTTCTGGAGGTGCTTTCAGCTATGTTGTAAAATGGAAACAAGGTGATCAACAACTGGGACAGTCAAATGATCTGAAAAGTTGAAATCCTGACATAAAGTCAATTAAAGTTGAATCCCGTTAACCGTGTGTGAGGTCAGGGGTCTGAATCAGCAGCTCAGGGCTTTGATGAAGTCATGACATTTAATCCTGTTTCCATTGCAGATAGCTGCCAAGAAAGAAGGTAAAGGTACCTTATGTAGGTGTTTCATGGATTGTATTGAAGTCTTTCTATGTGTCATCATGCTTTGAGATCTTTGGTTGAAATGTCTCACAAAGGAGGTAGAAAACTGTTTATAGTTCTCATATTATTAGTAACCTATAAATGCTATATGTGTGCATTAATATGTCCATTAACATATATAAATTGTATTTTAGACTTAAGTGGATTTATATATATATATATTTCCATTGGAATCTCATATGTTACTGCTGTCAAGCTCAGATGTTTTCACTGGAAAAATAAGAGTGCATCACCTAACCCTACAGAAATAGGAAATTGTATGGTGTTAGAAGGTTTAAGATAGTGGGAATTTTAGTTCTGAAAGCAATAGCAAAAAGTCTTGCTATTCCCTTTGTTTACCACCCTTGTCTTTATTTCAAGCATATACTTTATGAATCTACAAATTATTTCCTTTATTGAAAGGCTTGTGTGTTATTCAAGATGACTTGTAAACTTGACTCAATCTTCCCTAGCAAGGGAAACAGGAAATACCAGAGAACACTAGACTTGGTAAACCTATAAAATTTGAGAATGCAGCCCATTATTTTTAGAGACTTTTCACATAACACTTTGGAAAGCAATGACTAATTAGTTTTTGGCTTTAACAATAACAGTTTGAGGGTTTTTTTGTTTTGTTTTTATAGCTTTCATATTAGGTAGAGGAACGAAAGTGACTCTGAATGATGAAATATTGGCAGTGTATACACTTGCTTCTCAGTAGGAGCTCAGTTCTTTGATCCCTGGTACAATTACATTCATTGCCCAAGTTTTATTGCCATGCCGGAGAGTTAACAAGCAGCCGCTACACTCACGACAGCATCCTAATAGATTTTTGTTCAATGGGTAATTGAATATTTTAAATTAATGTCTTAGATTCTCTAGATTCTTGGTAGCAATTAGATGTTCACAGCATTTTTCATGACTACTTCACACTAGTAAATAGAATATTTCCAGTATTTTGATACATCAAATGCTCAAACCATGCTTCCAAGCGTTAACTGTAGCTAGAGTGTTTTAGTTATTGTTCTTTTTTCCTGTCTGAATACTTTGAGTGTTCCTTTATGAATTTATAAACTTGCAAAGCTCAATTGGCAGAAAGCTCCATAGCTTCCTGATGGATATTTAAGAAGATATTAAGAATGGAGTTCTTATCAAGTACTAATGAAATTAAAAAGTTGCTAATATGATTGAGCCGTATATTAAAATAATATTGCTCATTTTCTTTTTTTGTTATTTGCTGCCTTTATGAGGTCATTTCTTAATGATCCTTTAAGATTCTAGCTGGTATTTCAGCTAATTATGCATAGGATATACTATATGGACAACTTTTCTGTGGAAAAGCAGTTGGGGAAGAGCCTATTATCCAATCATTAGAACAGGAGACTCTAAATCAGAATCACCTGACTTCCTTTGCATTTCCTCGTCTTCAACAAGTGGCCTTGGAAAAGAGATTGTGTGCTTTAAGTACGTCTCTTACCCTTTGTCTTTCTTTTCTTTTTAGATTTAGGCTCTGAACTTTTATTAGTGAAATGTGTATCATTTAGCCCAAAAGCATTAAGTTTTAGTGGCAGAGGCAACAGCAGTCAGGCTACAGTCAATACGCAGATTTTTTTTTTATACAGCTGCATATTCCAGGATATGTTAAAGAGTTTGAATGATCTTGATTTCTATTACTATCTTTTAATTGAGTAGTGTAAAACATGGTCATGAGGCTAAAATAGAAGTAATTACTTATGAACCAGAAGGGTTTCTATCTGCCAAATGTGTGACATCACATAACATCATTCAGAATAAGGTACTAGAGCTTATACCATGAACTATAACTTGTGTCATAAGTAGAAAAGCAAACAAATACCTTTGTGACAGTAGGTGCTCACAGCATCCTAACCCTACAACCTTGTCTTGTTTCCAGGATCAGCAGGCCTCACTAGAATAACCTCTGCAGATGGTTTTAATTTTGAGTTAACTGGCACTCTGATAAGCTGTGCTTCCCTGTGTTCTACAAATCTCACCCAATGATTATCGTAGATGTTGCAGATATATATTTATATGTATACAATTTCTATTAAAAAGCTATCCAAGATTAATCAAAACTGAGTAATATCCCATATATTCTATTTGATCAACTCTTACCTGATTAGGTGACAGTAACACATTCAAGGCAGGTGTATTAACATCAGTATAAGCTCCTTTCTCCTAGATTAAATAAATAAAAAGAGGTTACATACTGGCAGATTTCTGCATGGTTGTTTTTTTATGACAATAGAAGTACAAAAGAAGACAAAAAAAAGGCCTCACTGAGCATCTTCTATACATATCCTAGCTATGGGATGCACCAGCACCCCTAGCCATACTGATGACTTTCATTTTGGCAAGTGAAGAGGATCACTCTATGCTATTGCATGTAACAGAGGTCCAAAATGGAACAAGAAGATGTGGACTAATGAAAGGCAGTGATTTACTACAAGTTTGAACAGTGGAAGAGAGCAGCCACTTTTCTACTTCGCAACAAGGGAAAGGTGCTAATAAAATGTCAGGGCGTAGCTCTCCATCCTCTACAAAGGGGAAGTGATGGAGAATCTAATGCGTGTTTGAGTCTTAAAGTCTCTCAAAACAGTCTTTGTTAAGTGTGCTAAAAAACAACTTATATGACCTGTTTGAAGTACTCACGTAAGTAACCAATTTAGGTTTGAAGCAGTGGACTGTACGTAACGGTGTAGGACCCAACTCAGGCTAATTAGCTCAGTGACTAATCAACCATTTTCTGGATAGATTAAGAACTGGCTTTTGATCAGTCCCTAAATTGGTGATGTTAGTGTTGTATCGTGCAGTGGTTACAGCAGAGACTACCAGGTATGGATGCCCCAGATCAGTGACCCCAAAACCTCTGGAGGCTTACAGAACAGCAGTGCACAAGTAATGAGCTTGAGCTATCACTGTTTTCTCTTCCTATTGCCTTTGTAAGGTCTTGATTTTCTATGGCTACAAACAGATTTAAGGAATTTCTCAATCAACATGTTGTCTATGTACTACGACTGAGTTGTATATAATTCCCCCAAAGTATTATTGTGACAAGCCATATCAAAAGTAACATGTTCAGACTGGATGATTGATATTTACCTTATATTTATTACCTCCTTGTATTCTACCCATTTGAAAATAAATGTTTGGAGTGAAGCCAAAGTAAGTTTTGTCCTGTTATGAATTCCAAGTGGTTTTGAAATATTTCGTGAAGTTTGAATGCCACCTGGCATTTTATAGAACACAGTGATTTTTGGTGACATAACATTTTCTGATTTAGGATATTGTCAAAACAGGGCACTCTGGGTGAAAAGTATCTGTCAGCAGTAATAAAACTTAATAATGCCCATTTTAGAAGAACACTGAACAAGGAAAATGGTTAAATAGCAATAGTTCTTTAAAGGATTCCTCTATCTAGATTTATCTTTTTATTTTCCCTTTAGAATTATAGGAGCAAGAGTACAGGATGCTTGAAAAGTATTTTCTTGAACTTCTTTGTTTGCAAGGGTGGAGTATACTCGGTCTCGAGAGCAGGTCTGTCTTGTAAATCACAGCCTAAGCGGTTGATTTTGGTCTGTGGATGCCATCTAAAAGAATATTCCTGTTTGCTTTATAAACTTGCTGAAATGCAGTAGGTTATTATAGGAAACTAGCAGGGTTGGTTTGCAGTATTTATTTTTCTGCAAGGTGAGAGGTAAAGCTGATGCGATGGAAATGACTGACTCCCTTGTCTTGAAGCCTTGGAGCAGTTTGTGCTAATGCACTGATGTATAGGCCTAAACACATTAATAAGGCTAAAATAGACAGAGGCACCTAGTGACGCATGCTGGGCTGGGGATAATGCAACAGCAGAGGGGTTTACTGAGGATCTGTTCCACTGGGAACAGAGCCTTTATATCCTAATTAAAGCCCTGTAAACCTCCATTTAGTACTGGAAAATCCAGTATCAGGTTTACTGAGCTGATTTTAATTAAAGCTGATGTTAGCCCCAACTTCAACGTGGATTTCTGACCAAAATAATCTTTTCTAAGTAATGTGTGTGTGTGTGCGTACATGCATTTGTATATATACATGTATCTGATGGAGCGTACTTACGCATGTGTTTGTATTCTCTTGCATTTAAATCTTCTGTAATTAAGAACAGATCACCCCTGTGTTTAAACTAGTAATTGTCTGTCTGTGAAGGGAATACTGACAAGTTATTTTTACTTCTATGTTATCACCTGTCATGTTAAATCCAGTGCCAGGTGAGGACTCTGTGACCCTTATACTGGGGGAGGTGGGAGGAAAGTTTGTGCTTCCCTGATCTATAGATAACTATCTCTGTGTAACTGTTTCAGAGCCAGACGTAATGTAGAAGAATAAAGCATTAGTACTTATAAATAAGACTGTAATATCCCCAAAGAGGAAATAGAGATTTTATTCAGTTTAATTTCAGAAACCTTGTGTATCAACGTAGATTTAAAAAAGAGTGCACTATAAAATTTGAAGAACGACAGCCTTCTTCTGTTTTCTGGTCATGTTGAAGCGGTATACTTAATTAGAAAATATAATACATAGATTATCTGTATTTGTGTGTGTGTGAGATAGCCATGTGAAACTGGGAAAAAAAAGTGGGAGAGAAATAAAAGTGGAATGCTAAAACAGAAGAGTTATACAGCAATTTGATTGTCCAGATACCCTTCATTTTCCTCCTTTTGTCTTAGACATAGACATTTAACTTTCATTATTGTGACTTTTTTTTTTCCTACAGAATCTGGCTTGTTTGGGAATTCTTGATAGATGGTCTAGCTGCATAGATTGTTTTTGCAAATATCTTTTATCCTTTCTCTGTTCTGTAAAGCTCTAACTTTATTTATCACCTACCCTCCAGCTCTGCACTGGGTACAGAATTGGGTGACATGTAGGATTTGTTGATGGTGCATATTGCCCATTTTATGAAAGCGTTTCACAGATGAATTTGTTCTCATAATGTCCCTAAAAGATAAGATGGTGTTGTTTTTATAACTAGGAAACTCAAACTGTGCTGCATTACTTCAGCAAGTTCTGGTTGAGCTAAATAGTCTACCAGAAGCTGTACAATAAGATGTTCTGCATTGTGCTTCCCAAATTAGCCTGAGCGAAGCACTGTGGTTGTGCTATATTAAGACGGGGTATCTCTGAATCGCACAGCATTGTGCTGTTTAGACATAGCCTCAGAGGCCAGCTAAAATAGCAATATAACTATGCAACTTTAAAGTATCTGTTTCCCAAAGCACTTAACAGTATTATAGCTGTTTGTATCGGATAAGATCCATTTGATGTCAGTTCCAGTTATAACTCTCCTAGCAGAAAACCAGCATGGAACCCCAGGCCAACCCTTCCAGCTTATTCAGTTATAAACCAGTGAAGATGCAAGAGCCACTAGGGATAAATTTAGATTAAATGCCATATCCCAGAAAGGTCCTGTGCAGCTGAAGCTACTTACTGCACCAACTCCTGGGCTCCTGTGGTAGGATGCAGGGCGCACAAGCTGTCTGTTGCCTCGGGGAGATGTGGTAGTCCCAGAACAGTCCCTGCAGAGCAGAAAGCTCTGTGAAGAGCTGCTCCCAGCCACCCGGTAAGAGATCCTTAGGGCAGATTTGCAAAGTCCTGTTCCTCTCTGCTGCAATAAGACCTTACTCAAGGGTTTCAGAGCCTGCCTGCACCCACTGGGCATCCAGAGCACGAAGATGGTTGGCTAGGCTCTGCCTGTCATGGGACTGAGAAGAGGCCGTTGTTCTTTCACAGCGTGGCCACTGGAAGAGAGAGGTATGTGCCTCTACATCGTGGAGCAGCAGCTTTCTGGGAAACACGAGCTCCTTTCCTGCAAGCAGTGTGGATAATAAACCAAACAGAAACCATGACAATTAACAGCTCAGAGGCAGTGCTGCTGGCTGCTCCCTTCTTGCTGTGTGTTAATGGCTGTGCAAACAGCTAGCTAAAACCACCTAGAATTTCTTCTAAGGGAGGGGAGGGTAAGCTCCTGCTCCATTTTGGGATGGAGAAGAGGTGCTGGTGGTGCCATCACCTGAGAGACAGCAGAAGGGATGATTATTGCCTCTTAGCTAGAGGCTGCTGCACATTGCATTAGCGTTTTGCTCCACGCGGTGTCATTCCCCTGTAAAGGGAACTGGAGGCTTTTTTGCTTGCCTGTGCGCTCTGGACAGGAAATTTCTCCCAGCCTACTCTGTCAGCCAAAAGGCTGCACTGAAGCAGCACAGAGGTGGCTCACAACCATGGGCCAGACGTGCAGTTTGAACATGCCATTAGGCTTTCACAGGAAGGGAAAATGTTTCACGTGAAAGAAAAAACAAGTTAATCACCTTGTGATTAAAGGTTGCTTCATATTGTAGCACTGGGGTATTTAACTTTCTTTGCATTTTTTTCTGTAATTCCCTACGTTTTCTAGGAGTACATTTGGAAAAAAAAGACATCTGTCATGGTGTAGGTACCCATCCAACAGTAAACACCATGATTGTGACCGTTAGGATGAGTATGGAAATTACTGTATTTCTGAGAAACTAGTTTTATGTTATGTCCTATTTACAAGTCAAGGATTGGATGCCAGCAAGACTGATCTCTTCCAAGAGATTCACAGTTGTCTCTAATTCCTGAATGAAAACATTCTGCTACAGTATCTTGAGTTGTGGCTAAATACTTTAGCCCTACCCCTTAAGGCCACACTTCTATCTTCTCATTCATTTTAAACCTGCCGCTCTCCCATCATCCCTTCCTGTCATGCCCTTTCTACATACCATGCCTCCAGTCTGTAAGAGCCCCATGTGGCTCTTACTCCACTCACAATCCTTGCTGTTACTTAGGACACTCAGGTTTCTAAATTACAGTATGATTACCTTCCCATTTCTGGCTTGGGTCTGGCATAACCACTGCCCATAGGCAGGCTGTGTTTGGCATATCAGAGCTGGTGTATAGGCAGGGTACAGATGGTATCTCATGGGGAAGGGGTTTAGAAGCCCCATAGGGCATCCTGGGGCAGGCAGGAACTGCAGCCCTGGGCAAAGGCCACATTGTAGTGTACTCAGTAGTACTTTGGTGGAGAAACAGTCTTCAAGCTGAGCATGCCTAATGTTGAACTGGGAAAAGAAAAATCCTGTCTGGCACAATGCTCTTGCTTTAGACTGCCTAGACCCTGGCAGGGTCAAACCCCTCAACGACATCAATTTACCAGCTCCTCCAGTTGACAGCCAGTAGCCAGCAGACATTCTCATGGTCTGGTTCACGTTTCTGGCATAAGTTTCTGGCACTGCCAAATAGTAAACCCAGTCTCAGATGGATTGCTCTTTTTCAGATCACAGAAACAATGAAAAATATAAGTTGGAAGAGACCTCTAGAGGTCATCTGGTTTAATACCCTGCTTAAATTGGGTCTACCTTACTTATGTGATCAACAAAAAAAATTCTTATTGGTCTCCAGAAAGCCTTTTTTCTTGCACAGTGTTCGAACAGTGCTTTTCAGACCTGTAATACAAGAAAAAATTTATTAGGTGGGAACAGTAACAGACCTCTCTGGATGAGTGATATCTTCTCTGGCAAATTTTGATACCTATTTCTATGACTGTGGAAGTGTGGATTCTAAAATGCTGGAAGTGTTAGTGGCAAGAACTTTGCATGGGCAAAACAATTTTTCCCTCCACACAGATTTATTCACCAAAACAGCTGTTTTAGCTGTTTTAGCTGCAACTTTGCTCTGCTACACCTTGAAAATGACTGGAGGAAACAGCTGCATAGGGAAATGATTAAGTTCTTTTACAACTCTAAGGAGCCAAATACAGGATAATATAATGAACCCGTTGGGCAACCTGAACTGTGGCTTCTTTACATTCTCAGTCCCTGTTCTGAAATGTGGAAAACCATGGTTTAATCGGAGATTAAAGCTCTGTTAAAGCCATTGGGAGCTGAAGGCGCTGAAGCCTCTCTTTGTTGATACGGGATCATTTCTGAAACGTTTTAGGGAAAAAAAAAAAAAAAAAAAAAGGCACCCTGTTTCTCAAACAGGACCAACAGCAGTAGGGAGGTTCTCCTGTGATGCCAGGGACATTGTAGGCTCAGCTCAGGACCAAGAATCACCTCCCTTCAGCTTTGCTTCCTCAATGTAGCTTTGCTCTGGGAGGTCTGGCGTGCTGGGGTTGAGGAGGTCAAGTTGCCTGTGCAGAAGTCCTGTCCATTTTTGCCTTTTCTAGTGCTGCCAGTGACAATTCAGCAGTGAGTCTGGCTGGGCACCAGGAATGACACGTTGGCACGTTTGTTAAAGGAGAGGTTTGTTTTGATTTAGCACAATCTGTGTCATGCCTGTGAAAATGATTCTGAAATTTGTGGCTCGGAATGCATTTTCCACATGACACCAGTGCATACAGGCTCTTTTACAGGGGTCTGCAAGGCATATGGGTAATATGCAGCTTATACTCTGAAACTTGGTTTTGACACTTGTTTTAAAAACACAGCAGAAAATAACAGTCTGGACTCAATTACAGATGGGTACATCTCAGGTAACTTTATGAACTACAGTAGAGTAATAGGCTATATATAGTGAAAAAGACTAGAGGTTGGACCCATGGCTTTTTCTTTAATACTCATTTATTTGAAGTGCCTGGAACGATACTGTTTATTTGATTTGGGATGCTCACCTAACTGCTGTTTCCAAGATGAAAGCTTGCTTAAATTTTGTATAGTATTCTTGATAATCAGATCATTCACTCAATTTCTCTTACATCACAATAATGGTTTCCTTGTGGCAGATTTCATATGTTATAGTAGGGTATGTCAGAGTTTATATTGTAGGGCTCCAGCAGATGGCAGAGGAGACAGGCTTTGAATAGGTCAAGTTTTCACGTACTCAGTTAAATTAGTACAAGAAAATAAGTTTTATTTGAGCTTCAGAAAACCTGCCAGTTTCACTTCACTCGGTTTCACTGAAGTGGAACCAGTGTGTACAGTTTATGGGGGCTCACATGCCCGTCATGGTTGTTGGACCTTAGTCTGTGAAAATAAAACATGCTCTAATAGAGGTTGCCCATTGGGGATCTGAAAAGATTACAAAGGTTTTTTTTTTTTTTTTTTTCTTTTCTTTTGCTTTTTTCCCTCCCTGTAAATTCAGTCATTGATTTTAGAATTGGTGCCTGAGGGGAAAGCAACCTATGGGGACAGTCCTGTTCTCTAACTCTAAAATACATCATAAAAGAGGCATAAATGTTAAGGTTTCTTATGTTTGTAGGTAGGAGCCAAGGCCTGCCTGTGTTCTCATTTACATCATTGTAAACTCGAAATAGTAAAACTGACATAGTCCATACACGTTATCAAGAGACTCAGTTTGGATGGAGATCACTTTTGTAATCCAAAAGAACACTCAATAAAGCAACTGTAGAAATCTCTAGATAAGTAAGAAAATGTTACATAAAATAATAAGCCATGTGCAGCCCTAGGTAAACCATAGAGAAGCACGCTGCAACAGCTGGATTTTTCCTCTTCCAGAATGGTTTTGCATTATAGTCTGTGCTCATCTGAGTGAGAACTACAACTCTCTCAGCTGTGCGAAGAACAGTATAGGCATAGGTGTGAGAGTGCTGGTAGTGAAGTGGGGGTTAAATTCACCAAAACTTAACCTGAAGAGTCGTGAAAGAGAAGACACAAAGAGGGAGAAGTACCATAATATTGCAACAATTACTTACATCAAATTTTCTAGAAGGGACATGAACATTTGTTGGGTGTGGGGGGGAATTTACAGCCTTGATGAGTCTCCTCTTTCTCGTTGAGCTCCCTGGATGCTAAGGATCGCCCTTTGCAAAGCAACATCAGTGTCTAAAGCAGCGTTTCACTGGTTGACACTCCCTGCCCAGGGAAATTTCTTTATGCCTTAATTCCAAAGCAAAGTTTAAATGTTTGTCCTTGAGAAATTCTATGCTCCTGTAAGAAGAGATACTAGAGCAACTCCACCTTTCTAATTCTTCTAGGGACCCCAAGCAACCAGTGTTAAAGAGGAAACTCCATTGAAGAAAAAGGAATTACACCCACTTGCACCGAGAGCTGAAAAGAATTATATGATTTTATACTGCTGCTAGGGTCTCCATAAATAAGTTGTTAACTCTAAGGTTTAAAAATTTGAAGAAGGAAGTGAATATATATATGATTGTTTTGTATGTTCTTTTTTAGCTCCTGAATTCTACACAGGATCACCCATGAGTTTTGCAGGTTAAAAGAGAGCTTAATAACATAAGGGTTATGTAATACTTACTGCGTTGATGAGCATATTTGTAGAAGAGAAATATGTAGCTGCAGCAAAATTAATAAGGCATTTTTTTTGTAAAGACAATAATCATGTCAGAGCCAGCAGATAACATACTTAATACTAATCAGCTTTCACTAATCACGGAAGGTAAAATTAGTTATTGGTGTTGAGTCACAACTTTCTTTAAGTAGCAGTCTAAATCTAATTACCATAAGTTGCTTTACTTTCCACTTAATACTTCAGTGTTGTCCACAAAGGTTTTGGTGAACTGGAGGATATTTATATTCAATTGTTGATGAGTTATCTTTTTCTTCAGCTTACCTATTTGTATGATTGAAGTGAAGTGTTCATATACTAATTCAAATGCTGATTTTGCTGATGAAAAGTTCATGACTGTCATTAAAGTGAAGTCTGTTATCATGATTAATCATATGATGTATTTTGAAGCAGGTTTCCAATTTGTGTAAACTGTCATGACTCCATGACCTTCCAAATTCAGTAATACTCACATCTGCACTTGTAGCAGAAGAGGTTTAAAAGACAAGGGAGGAAAGTAATTTATTCTCAAATGTAGGTTTTATTAAAATATGAAATAATTTAATTTTTAAAATGTTAAAAAAAATGTTTAAAAATATTGAAAAAAAATAAATCAAGATGACACAGCCTGAGTGTACGTAGACTTCTGCCAGGTTCCTGTTGTAAGCAATGTCCTGGCAGTAGAGTGTCTGGAAGAGTAGAATTGGAATCAGTGGGAACAGAATTAGACCCGTGCTGAATGCTTCCAAAAATTCTGTCCTAAAAATACACATGCTGTCTTATGAGTTCATTCATGTGGTGAGGTCATGCGTTTGAACTTGAACTCATCAGTTAACGTCTTAGCTCTTTAACGGGGAGCAGATGAAGCAGCACCAACAGGCTTGCCAGTACGGCCGCTGTTGTCCACCAGGCACACCGCCTGCAGGACGTGCGGCATGCTCCGGCCTGGAGGAGCCACAATGGTGCGGCAAGAAGGCCACAGCGTGGCGTTCACGAAGCTGCACAAAGGCCTGGGTTTAGGCTATGGGATGTGCTCTCCCTGCCAGTCTCTGGCAGTCCACAGCAGTGATGAAGGCAGCTTTGCTATCTTTGGTGCTGCAGCGTGCGCGTTGGCCTCCAAGTGGAATCCCAAGACTCTAATCCCAACGAGTGGAATCTGAATAGATGCATCTGCTGCCAGCGCTATGCTAGGGATGGAGAGCAGCTCCAGGCCCTCGGGCTCTGCTGGCTCTGGAGCAAAGTCAAGATCCCTGTGCATAGCAGAGCCAGGGCCTTGCATAACTCCGCTCTGACGCGGTGAGAGTGGCCAGCTCTGACACTGAAGGGGTGTGGGGGGCTGAGGGGCATGACTGCAGAAGTGGTGCTTTCAGTCTCCTCCCAGCTTTCATCTCGTCCATCTCCGCTTAACCAATTTGCATTGATTTGTAGTCCTGGCAGCATGGGCATAATTTATCCCTAGGTGATGTAATGCTGTAAAGTAAATAAATCAAAGTAATTTTTAGGTTTTTAGCATAACTATAGTAAATATTTGCTGTATAAAATTTAGAAAGAAATACAGACTTTAAAAAAAAAAGAAGCTAATTTTCTCTTCCCAAGATGGAAATATATACAGAAGATTCAAAACAAATTTAAAAATTTTCCCAAATATTTCATTGATGTTTTTCTCCCTAAAAGCAAGTTCCACGTTACATTTGAAAACTGTTGGTGTCATCACTTCAATAAGTAAGGGTCTGTATTGCTTATAAGTTGTGAAAGTAGGTACCTTGCATAAGTTCAGAAAAACACCAGGCATTTTTTCTCTAGTTTTTATGCAGTTGTGCATTGATTGAAAAAGACTGGAAGCTCTAATTGTTGTTAATTGTAATAGGGTTGCCCCACAGATGGTTTATAACATCATTCTTCCACCCAGATCAAGGAAAGTGATTATCTGTGTGAAAATTTTTGCACTGAACTGTTTTTAAATCAACAGAGTTAAGCCTGTACTTAAACAAGAACTAAGTCTGAATTTAAGCCTCTGACAGATTGTTTGGTTTAAATTGAGCTTGTTTTGGTTCAGCTGATGGCTGTGTCTGCTCTACAAGAGGTGGTGCTGGTTGAAGGCCTTGTTGTCCTTGCCAGGTGCTGGTTGCTGTCCATCTAGGGCTTTGGATTTCCAGAACTTTGCCAGAAAAAAAGGCTTGTGTGACTTCTCCACTGAAGGCAAAATCATCTGAAACATCCTGAGGGGTCATCTGACTGGTGTTCTCCTTGAGTGAAAAAAAAGGAAATATAAAATATCTTCTGCTAGCAGAGTTTTGCAGGTGATGGCCTCCAGCTGCTGGATTGCAATGGGAGTGCTAGCATTTTGAAACAGCACAGCTAGGTCTGGAGCAGGCAGTCTATTCATTGCTTGAATTTATAGGCTATATGTTTAAATTAACTAAAATAGGCTGCTTTAAAACTGAAATAAACCTGTCCATGCTTGGCCCACCATCATAAATTACTTACAAAATAAATAAATGGGGTATAATACCCATGAACTTTTAAGTACAGATCTAAGGTGTAAGTCCTGCATTGAGAGGTGTTCAGGTGGTCTCCCCACTCATGTGGTGCACCACAGAAGATGGAGCTCTCTCTGTGAGAACAAAGGGCTGTTCATGCATGGTATGTTGCTGGACTTGGTCTCTGTAAGTTCTGATTTCTGCAAAGAATTTTTTTTCAATGTTTGGAAATAATCACAGATTCACAAAATCTTTGAGGTAGGAGGATACTTCTGGAGATCATCTAGTCCAGCTACAGATAGTCCCTGAGTGGAGAAGTCTGAGGCGAGGGGAAGTTTTTGTTTTGTGTGTACATAAACTGGGTAGTGCTAGTTCTGGATGGACCATGGCAAACGAATTTGTATGTAGCACAGATCTTCTCATAAGCAAAACCAGCTAGATGGACAGCAGTGTGTCATGTGTGCTACTTTATTTTCTTTGTGGGCTCTGTAGCTGAGCCAGCGTGTGGCATGAACTCTTGTGGCCTGATACTAGGCTGTCCCTTTTAATCAGCTGCTAGGTAGCTAAGCAGACCGATGTGGTTTTACCAAAATTCTGCTTAGAGGACAAGGACTTGCTATTTCAACGTATATGATCTAGTCAAAATAATCTACATACTCTGTTGAGCATAAAACAGTCTCTGTGCTATTATTCTTGTTGATTATATAAAAACAAGGGGGGAAAAAAAAAAGCTTATTATTTCATTTAGCCTTACCCGTTGGTGAAAGTCTGCACTACATGGCAGGAAATTGTGCCTCTTTTGCCAGCCCTCACTCTTCATTCCTGGAAAAGTATGAGAGTATCTTACGTTGCTCAGCTCTGACTTCATAGTCCGGTTAAGGAAATGTGTGAGAGACAGCACAGCTTTGCTGCCCACCCAGAATAAAAACCATGAGTCAGTCCTCAAAAATCAGACAGCTCAGAAGCTAGTAACTGAATAATTATATATTGTTTAAGTATCTTTAGAAAAGTCTTATGTTTCCCTTTTTTTTTTTTTTTCTAATTTTTTCAGTCTGAATGTTTGTCATGTCCTCAAGCTTTCATTTGAACCTTGTGGGATAAAAATACTTACATATATATACATATAACATAAGTTTTATAAGCATTTCATTTCCATTTGTATTTATATATACATGCGTATGTGTATATGAAAAGTTAAATTCTTAATTAAAATTTTAACTGTTGAATTCAGATAGAGAAAAACAGTAGTAATGCACACAGGATCTGTGCTTCTATGATGAGTTGCATACTGCATGATGGGTACAATTCCATATCCCTAGGCTGAAAGACATAGATGAAATTATTTTGCTTAGAGATTATTTTTGATGGGGCTTTCTGCGGAAATTATCTGTCTCTACTGTAGTTTCAATAATGCAGTGCAATTTTGTGAACTTCAGTCACAGAGAAGAGTTTTGTTTACTTGCATATTTCTTATTTTTGATTATTTAAAGTTGCATAGAAGCATAGTTTAACTTTAAAAAACTCTCTAGTACAACTAGTAAGCAGAATGAAAAGAAATGGTTTCTCTGTGATGATGTGTACTCATATGTTCTTATAATATTATAATCTGCAATCATCTCCTCAGCATATTAGTAGGCATGCTAATACTTTGCAACAAAGAATTGTAGTAATTCTTAACTGTAGTCCTGTAGAAATACAACAAGTTCCTTAATTACGTTATGGGTGTATGAAGTTTTTTTGGTTTTCTCTGTTTTTTAATGCTTTCCCTACAATTATTTTGCAGTAGGTATGAGCATCCTTGCAACCAGGCAACTATTTTCCTGGCTAAAAAGTGAATACATGATTCATCATCCCTCTGGAGCCCTAAGCATAGGACTTCAATGGCATCACAGTTAATTATTAGTGTGGAGTTATGGGGACATATTTCTGTCGCCATAAATGGCTGGAGATGCTATTAAATGAATGAGGATGGCTAGCTTAGCAAAACTTGTGTGTTAACTATTACCTTAGTGTGTCTTAAGGTGCAGCTTGTCTGAAAGATGACACTGCAGGCATTTGATCCAGATTGCACTGTATTTATTGTATTCGTGAGGTTTAGGATCTCTTGGGGATTTACGAACATTTATAAATAGGTTGAATAATATCAAATGTAGTTGAATTTCAAAAAAAAAAAAGTATTTTTTTTTTCCTCAGTGTACAATATATATTTTATCACACTGTAAACATGAGGTCATTTTCACTATGATAAAACTGTACCTGAAACCTAATTGCTATAGCTGTTCATGGACACTTACTCAGTGCCTCTTCCCAAGAAGTCAGCACAATTTTTTAGCCATTCTCTGTTGATTTATTCCATGCTCTGTCACACAGAAGTGATACACAGATATTCTATCTTAGCAGTCCAGATGCTTTTTTGCAGAAGCAGAAGACTCTTCTTTACAACCATATGTCTGGACCGAGAGTGTTTGTGCAGTCTTGTTCTATGCATTAGGTGTGCTGGTTTCTGCAGCCATCGATCTCAGCTATAAAGCTTATGTGCCATCAGGTTTGCTTGGTTCCAGCAGCCTTTACTGCATTTAGGCCTGTCCAGAACCCAAAGCCTGCCTGGGAACAGTGCAGGAAAATGGCAGGTGTGAGCGGAGAATTTCTGACAGAGCGGTTTTGTGTTGTGAGGTGCTGTGAACATCTCTTGGAAGGATGGAGGCTGAGCACACCTGCCTTAGGCTGTGATGTGTCTGTGTCTTGGCTTTCACTGGTCACTCTCAAACACTGAAGCAGACATGCAAAAATAGGACTTGTGAGGAAGGTAAGAATTCTGCTTATTTTTGACTAAGTACAAGAACAATAAACTCCACATCTCTTTCAGCAAGGTTCTTTCAACCTTAAGGTGGCTTTGGCGGAAGGCCTTTGAATGTGTAATTCCCTTATCTGAGTGATGGCACCCATCAAGCTCAGTCAGAATGCTGTCTTCATGATTATACTCTTGAAAATGGTGTTGGAAAGTGTCCTGCTGCAGTGTTGTAGACAGGTTCTTTATTATGCTGTTGTGATACACTACCACGAAGACCTGAGTGTCCTGTCTCCAGGACTAGCTGTTAATAGATGGCAGGTATGAACATTACTCTTCAGTAATCTCACAGCTTCCAGCTGTTTTCACCTCAGAGGACTTTTTTTGGCATTCATAACATCATTTTTCAAGGAGTTCACTGGGTCTGGATCTAGTCTGGGAAAAAACTGCATCATTTTTCTTCATTTTAACCCATTTTCTATGAGTTTCTTTTGATGACACATAGTGCTTTTAAATAAAGACAATGAACAATTGGTTCCTGTCTGCTATCTCTATGCTACCCAAGATTTTGCAGACCTTTATCATATCCTTCCTAAATCACCCTTTTTACCAAGCCTGGAGAATTCTCTATTAGTAGTTCCTCATCCAGACATTATTTTATATCCTTGCTGCCCATCTGTGAACAATTCCCATTCCACCTATATCCTTTCCAAGATGAGGGGACCCAAACTGTACAAGGTGTCAAGGTATGCTGTGGATTTGTTTGGTGCTGTGATGTTGACAATTTTATTTCCTGTTCCTTTTCTAGTACCACTTTAGATATTTCAGTGTTCATTTTCTGACTCTGCTGAGCACTCAGCAGATGTTATCTTGTGGAAGGATTTGCAAATCAAAGATTTCACTCCTGAGTGGTTGTGGTTGTAAAATGTCATTTTATATGTGAAGCTCGGTTGCTTTTCTTGTGTGCATCACTTTCCCTTTACATACTTTGAGTGCATTTGGCATTTTATTGCCCATTCAGTTTCTCTTTTGCAGTCCTGTCTTTTAGCTCTTGTCTTTACTATCCCGAATTGCTTGCTAGCATCAGCAGTCTTTACCATTTCTCTACTTATCCCTGTTTGTAAGTGAGCCCATGTTCACTGTGCATGCAAAGATTTCATTTCACCTTGCTGCAATGGCTGTATCTTTGGATGCTGTTGTCATATCCTGAATGTTAACTAGGACTACAGAGGCTCACTGACAGTCATTTTGCACCTTGTGTGTTTGTGGTCATAATTACTGGTCTTTATGCTAGCTGTTCTTTATGCTTTTAGGGTGGGATTAGGCTTTATTGTGTTCCCGTATTTAATTGACTAGGGTTTACGATCCTTTCTATAAATTTCTTTTGGGTACAATGTCAGTATTTTGAAGGATATTGTCTTGTTCTCAAGCTTTCCTAACTAGGTGAGATTCATTAGTACTGTGTTTTCAGCCTGGCGTTTTTCCACACAATCTCTATGTTTTTTTCTGATGATGTAGTGCTATTTAGTTCTCATCCCTTAACTTAAACACAATGTTAAAAGTAAACAGAGAGAAAAAACAGAAATCTGCCTTGTTGCTTTTGGCAGTAGTGTCACTGGACCAGGTCCAGTCAGGACCTGACAGTTCAGGTCAGGCAATTGCTGTTTGTAGTTGCATCTCTTTTGTGGGGTTCCGGTGTTTCACACTTTCTGCTTCTGTGTTTGTAAAAGCCACAACTTTTTATATATAAGAGTTCATAATGTCCTTGCATGGTGTTCAACAAGGGACTTCCCTGCAGTGAAACAGTTGGTATGTGTAAGCTGCAGTGGGGCATTTTTATGGGAGGTAAAATTTTAGATGACTCCAATGAAAGATGGCTTTTTTCCATCAGCAGTTAAAACAGTGCAACACCAGCTCCTACCTGACATGCGTGGCGATGGTGCTTGCTACACAAGACTGAGAAAATAAACAATAAGAAATGCTAGAAATAGAATATTTGATTCATAGTGTTGTTAGGGATAGAGGAAGGCCTGAAATTCAACAGTTTACAGCAAGTAAAGCATTCATTTATTTTAATTTAGCAAACAATCAAGTTGCTTATTTTTGGAAGATACAAAACCAGAAAATAGCGAGGTCAAATGACTAAGATATCTTTATTGACTGTGCCAATAAAAAACATGCCATAGACAATGAAATGGATGTGCCAAATAGTGAGCAATCAGTGCATGTACTGCTTGGTTTTAGGGGTCCTTGTGTGTGGTTGGCTAAAAGTTTTTTATGGAACTAGGGACTGCATTGCAATAATAGAAAGAAAGTCTAATTCTGCAGTTTGACTGGAGCTCTAGGTCTTTGCCTCCACCTGATACTGAACACTTGACCCTGAGGATTGGTTACTGGCTATGGGTGACTTCTTGGCTACCATCTCACGTTGCTCATACACCTACAAATACAATTGTCCAGCTGTAGCTAGCCTTTAATTCAAGGCTGCAGGGCTTTTCACTTAAGTGGGTACCACAGTTCCCAGTAGGATAAGGCTACTTGCAGTCATTTTGGCTGCTTGATAATTGAGCTTTGTGCTCTCCTTACAAAGGCCAGGCTAGCACTCCTTGCTTGGTGACACTATTACACAGGCAAAGGAAAAGCTGGATCATGAGTGCTTAAGGGACATGACACCTTCATATGTTTTCTCCATTAAAGAAAAATCAGACTCTTATTGCATTGTTCTTAGAGCTGAGAAAAAATACAAAGTGAAGTGGCTTAATGCTTGTAAAGCAGTGTGGTTTCAATTACAAACCAACATTAAGACATTTTATACTAAAAGTAAATAAATAAAAATCTGTTAGGTGAGAATACTAAAATATACTCATTAGGTTAATTTTAGATTGCATAAATAACTGGTTATAGCTGGGATACAAAGGTTAAAATTCTAAGTTCAGTACTAATTCCATGCCAAATAATGAAAAGCATTCTCCAATGTACTGATGTAGATGTTGATATTTCTCTATGACTTGAGGCAATACTGCAGAAAATTATGAATATTATTTTAAGAAAATAATACATATTTGCAAAAAGACTTGTTTCATACAACAGGGGAGCATTGTGGCTCACATTTGTGCTCTTATAGTAAGGAAACAATTATACCTGACACAAGCAGCTGTTTCTACCCGGATGCATACTTTCCCTATGGAATCTTTTGTGGGAATTTGACATGTCATAGCATGGTAAAACCAGGCTCACATATGCTTTCCAATTAGCTATGATAATAAGTTACCAAGGCACTGTGCTGAATTTAGTACAGTGAAACTGGTCTTCAGTGGTTTGATCAGCTTTTAAAACAATAGCAGACAATGAACCTTTATATATATATATATATATATGTATACATATATATATAACTGAATTATTTATGGTGGCAGGTTTTTATTGTAGCAGTAATTCTGCTAACCATTGCTCTGTCAACTGTTACCTCTAGGTGGGAAAACAAAAACATTTGTATTGAACACATATTTCATTGCTAAGCGATATGTAGATTTTAATTTGTAACCTTTCAAAGGAAATAAATTTTTTTCATTCCTGTTTAATAATTTTTTCCCCTCTCCTAATCAGTCATTTTTTCCTTGTGAGATCAATTTTACTCTATTTTTGGAGCTTATCACTTGTAAGTGGCAGTAGGCAATTTCCTATGGATTAGACAGACAATAAGTCAAGTCTTTATCACTCAAGTGAGATTGCAGGTGAAGGAATGCAAATACTTTGAAGAATTTGCATCTTTTCCCTATGATATATGAAGCTCAGTTCTTCACTCACTTTTGTCTGTGTCACTTCTGAAGCAGAACAGAAATTTCTCTTCTGCAGGTTCTTTTTCCATAGCAATGCACGTTTCCTAACCATAGTACCAGCGTTGTAATAGTTTGAATGAAAGTCCAATCTTGACACAGTTGAGAGCCAGAGTCTTCAGGGAGTATATGATATTTAACATACATGTTTGAGATACATGTTCTCATAAGTAGATTTCAAGAATTTTTCAAGTTCTTATGCTTAATCTGTATGGTCACTGCACAGACTTTCAGGCACTTGTCTCTATGTGCTATGATAATGTTTATCCTAAATGGATTACTAAAGTAAAATAAAATCTTTTCATTATATGCTGTGCTGTGAGATGGACATAAATGCCTCATTTAGCTGTATTTTCTACCAGTTCTTTTGGACAGAGTACAGGGGTAGAATCCAGAGCCGTGACAGAAAATCCCATTGGCTCCACCAGGAACAACAGTTCAATTTTATATTGTGAAGTATGATATAAATCTGCAGCTTTCACACTCCTTGGAAGTCAGACACTGTAAGTTTTAGACACCTAAGGTTCAGCATCTTCTCAGAAAGTCTCTAAGAATTAAATTTGAAAGGCTTTGACACAGTGTAATCTGAAGAAAAGAGGCTTTTAAAAAAAGAGGTGGCAAACCATATATTGTACATCCTATATAGTAGTAATATTGTCTTTCTTGATTGCTCTATTGATCTGATATGCTTTCAAAACAAATTTCATACCTCATGCCACCATATATCTTTGCCACTTGTTTCCCAACTTCAAGAGAAATAAATCAAATTGTATTCCAAGTAGCTGTAGATGAGATGATTTGCATAAAAATGGATACCATCAATGATTAAATTTAGAATGTTATACCAATCTTCCTCGATTCATGACATCATTGCTATAAATGATTATAATGATTTTTAATCTGCTATACTGACCGTACTGAGTAATTTACAGATGGATTTAGTTACTGAGTTGTGCAGAAAGTTTGCACTTGAAGTGGAAAGACAACAAAGAGACAAGACGACAAAGAAAAGAATGTGAAGTGTCATTTGGTGAATTGCAAAGTAGTAGGAATTGGTAGGCATCTTGTTAGCTTCATAGTTTTGGCTTTGTTAGTTTTGCATGTTCTAATGTCATTTTTTTTCCACACTTTTGTGCTCTGGTGTAATTCAGAAATAGCTAGTGATTCCAGTGTCAGATGATACACTAAAGTAGGGTCATTTAAGACTTATCTGTAATATGCAATGTCATTATTTTTTCTGTTGGTCAAATGGCCCACAGACCTGCAGGGCTTACTATAATTTGAGCAGGTTTGTTCCTGTCAGCCACTAGCTTAGATTTTGAACTGAACCTTAAAAATTAAAGAGCATGTTAGTCTTCATAAAAACAATCCCCAAGTATTATATATAAATGGATATCAGCAATCGTAGCACTCTGTTTTCCTGAAGTACCTATTCTAAATCCCTCTCTATTTCTCTCTCTTTTTTCTCATTTTACTGTTGTCTTTTGATTTGCTATTCAGCGATCAAAATCTGTATGCTGCTGAGAACCCTTGAATCCATTTTCCTGTACCTCTTGGAAGGCACTCAGCATTTCTCAAGGTTAGGCTCAGTGTTAAAATCATCACAGCTGAGATTTGCTTCTAATTTTAGGTGTGACACCATCTTTTATGACATGATGTGACCATGTTTGTGAGGAAGGGGTTAGGACAGCAGTTGTATCTTTAGTCATGTGTTTAATATAAAAGCAACAGAGGTGATGGGATGACTTTGCTGGAATCCTGACTTCTTATTCACATAAGTAAGAAAATATCAATCCAAGAACTTCTGCAACTGTAGTGTCAAAATTTTCTTTAAATAAGGACGGAGTAGAAAATTGATATAGTATTTTTTTTAATGTTTATCAAATATGGAAAACAAAGAGGGAGAAAAGAAATGGCTGGCTTGATGCAAGATTTACTGCTGATGCTCTTCTCCACAGCTCTACCACTGTATTTGTAGAACTCGTAAAGGACATGTCAGAGCTGAAGGCAATAATATGTTGTAGGTGTGACCTAACCTAGTTCATTGCATGCCTCTAACATTAGCTTACAGTGGTTATTTTAAGCTTTTCTTATAATATAACCTAGTAATTTCTTTTCTATTTTTTGCTTAATTGGTATAAAGCACCTGTAAACACTGGGGGTAGAATGTCTTGGTAGAATGACAGACCTCACTTGTGTTATTGTTGCTTCTAGAAAGTTTGTTCCATCATGAAAACAAACTGAGTCACTGACGTGAGCTTTTTAAAAAATTTCTGTGCTGCTGTTATATCTTCCTTTTGAGTAGCTTAGCTTTCTACTGTTTGGCATAATGCTTGATGGTTATCAATGTTCAGCTAATAAAGGAGGACAGGTGCCATTCTTGCAGACACTTAGATGATGAATTTTGTGAGATCGGTTCAATCCTATGTGAACGTAAGCCCAAGCAAGTCTGTTAGATGCTTCAGAATGGTTTCCTTGTTTCTGTAGCACCATCCATGTTCATTGTTCCTTAAAATGGGGAATATGACACATTCCCCAAGTGAACAGACATTGGAAATGAAAATGTGAGGATTTAGTAGACCACTTTTAGCATGTAAGAGTGTCAAAGCAGGAAGAACATAACTGAAGTGCATGGGGTCTGTACAGTATGGTGTGCAGGCTGAGGGGCAAAGGAGAAATAGTGGAAGGGTGGTGGTGAATTTGCTGACACTGGCCTGGCGATAGCCCAGAGACGTGCTGAATTGGCTCCATGAGCAGTGTTACTGCCTTGGTTGCCTTGATCATGTTTTAAGGTAGAAAAGTATCCATAGAAAGCTGAAGAAATACTGGAAATTTGGCCATCTCTCTGTATTATTATTTTTTTAAATAGATCCTAGATGTATTCACAAAGCTTTGCTGTATGCTTTGCAAGCTCATCCTGTTTGGTGAGGTTGATCATATGCTTTTAAGTCATTGTATCTTGGTCAGTCTCAGACTGATAAACAATGTGGTTTTTCCCAAACTGCCATTTTTCTGTGTTTGTTTTTCTAGCAGGCTTCCAAGTTCCATAGTTACTATCCGTCTTCTGCCACCACCTCCCCACTCCTCCTCCTTTTCTATTCAGGATGCAACTCCCTTTATGTTGCACTGTGGGAAAACAGTGTTTTCTCTCATGGAATAAAAAACATATCTTTGTTTCATGTTGGCCAAAAATAGGGCTTCGTACCTCTCTGCTTTCTGTACAACAAAGGATAAAACTGGCTCTGAAGAGATGGTTGCAAATGATGAATTTTAAGTATACAAGGCTCACAGTATGTTGTCAGTGCCTTTTTATCGGTGTTGAAATGCTGAGTCTTCATAGTCATCGGAAAATGATGCTTTTTGGATGCTTCCTCTTTCTGTTGCCTATTCACTGGTATTGCATCAATTTATAAAATAAAAAGGTTGAAGCAAGAGTTGTCTCTGTCGTTTGAATAGCTGGCAAAACAGGAAAGGTCTTTCCCCTTTCATTAGCATATAAAAAGCTGGAAACTTTTGGAGGTAAGAGACACGATGTTAGCAGCAACAAAATTTAAAGCATGATGTTGTTGAGATGATTTAAGAATGCTTGTGACCACCATTGTCCTCTCCAAAAAATGGAATGAGACTTGGCAAAAGTGGCTGTAATTGAAGTTCTCTTTGAATATTGGAACTGAAAGGAAGAATTTTAGTAGCTGAGAAAACAATTCTGAAGCATCCCTTTGGACTAAGGAAAGATGAAAGTCTGCAAGTACAATAAGAAAATAAGTGGTAAAGAACACGTTTTGAATTGTATTTGATGGAGAATGTTCAGGCTGTGAATAAGAGGAATAAAGAAATTGCAGGGTATGATGTGTATTACAGGATCAAAGAGTAACAGACTAAGTCGTGAAATATAGTGATAAATATAGACAGAAGAAGATTAAAACAGAGAATTAGTGATCAGAAGCTTCTGGGAGGAGAGATTGTGGAGAGCTCTTTATAAAAAGTATAGAAAGCAAATACAAGACAGAAAACAATAAAAGGGAGACATTTATTTATGCTCGGAAAGAATGGGAGACCTGATAAACAGTTGACGTTAGCTGTTCTTTGAGGAGTGCTTTGCATTTGCTTTTTGAGTTCAGCACGCCGCGATTATGGCAGTTAAAACCCTGTGAAATGAAGTCTGAATTAATGGGTTTGGAATAAATATGACTTCTAATGATTGCGGGGTGTTTTCTTAACTGGTAGCAGGTCACTGGAAGAGCTTTTGTTGCAGGAGCAGGCAGGCAGGGAGTCTGCCTCAGGGACTCTAGGAGAGGAAAGTAGCACGGAGGTGGTAGCAGTCACAGTGGCAAAACAATTACAGCAAAGAGCCCTAGCCTCTTCGTTTTTCTGGTGGAGGGGGGAACTCGATGTAAATCAGCACAGCAAAGAAGGCTCTTCCAAATCATTTTCTCAGCCTGGGTGGAAGTACTATGTATGTCTGTGTAATTTCTATACACATTCAGATGTGGAAGAAAAGAACAGCGTTGCCTTGTTGTGTCAGTGATTTTCTGATCTTTTGATTGGAATCTGATCAATCTGATATGCATAGCATGGGGAAACCTCAATGGTGTGTTTTGTCTGAGGTTTTAGTAAGTGAAGCATGGAGGGAGTCAGTATTTCAGTACTGAATGAAAGACGGGATTAAAAGAGGAGTGTGGGACAGTCATGCATCTGCACTAATTAAAGAAAGAATAACGGCAAGAAAGATGTAGGACTAATTTTCTCTTGGAAAACACCATCTTTTTGTGGTGGGAGTAGTAAACACAGAAGGAACGGATTACATTTATAAAGATGGGCCAGCAACAAAACAGTTTTTCATATCCATTTAAAAAGGCAATTCCAACAGAAATATTTACTCCTAGGTTTTCAAAACCATGGGAAGGGTACAAAGAGGACTGGCTAGTTTAATGGTTAGTAGAGCAGAGGCAGCTTATCCTGGTCAATCATTGTTCAAATATCCTAATGCCAAAAATAGGACGCAAGCGAACTGACTGTGCCAGCTCTGTGCTGGAGACGAAGCAAACAGGGCAGGTGTGTGTGAGCACAGCTTCAGCTGAATGGAGAAAAAAGTCCTTCAGATGATCTCAGTAATTTATCTATGTACAACAGATTCAAAGACAGAAATGTTTGTCCAAATGTTTTTGTTTGTTTTTAAAGCTCTTATTTTGAGCTAAATTAAACATTTTATCTTTCACATCAGGCATTTGTTATGTACATCAGTGAGATGGCTTGCCACAACCTGCTAAGCTGTCTTGTTTCTCTTTGTGAATAGAAATATCTCCAGGTTGTAAACCTGAGAACCTAGAGGGGCAGCAGAAACTTCTTTCTTTAGCCATGAATTTTTGCAAGTTGAAGTGTTCTGTTTACAGAACCACTTTAAATCTTCTGAAGAGAAGGGCAGGTTAACAAAATAGATAAAAACAAAAAGCTTTTTTAGTATGAAAGAAAGCATGAGCCTGTTTGTCTCTAACTTTTGAGGAAAAAACAGCTCCTCTTGTGGTTTTGGGAAATCACATGCATTTTTATTATGGTAATAATCAGCTATCTGAAAAAACACAGGCTTTAAAAAGCATTGTCAGTCATAGGACGTAAACAGAGCCTTGCCAGTTCCCTGTGGAAAAATGCAGTTTTCCAGTTCCTAACTGACAGGGTGCTATAGAAGGATTTTGGCAGAAATACTTTGGCCTAAAGAATGGGTATGTTCTCTGCTTCTGCAATGTTTGAGCACCCTTAAGATGCTTGTCCTCCAGGTAGTATTGCGAAATGTACTGCTCTTTGTTCCCGGTTGACAGATGGGGACCAGGAACACCAAGAGTGTCTAGAATCTCAAATCAAATGAAAAAAATTACTAGGGTATGGTATGTATTTAGTGAGTGTTTCCTTTCTGTATGCAAATTAAATGCAAATTTCCTTCTCAGTACTGCCATATGAAGACTGATGCAGATCTCACTTTCTGCCAGTGAAGAATTACATTGCTTCAGGTAAAGAAACTAATGTTAACTTGTCAAATATGGAAACAAATATGGTCCACGCTAGTCAGAAATAGATTATTGGCTCCATGTGATGATAAACAGCACGAGATGTGTTCAGGCTGGTTTGTTTTATTTTGTGTGAAACCATGCAATGACACCATGCTTTCAAACAGAACAAGGGTTCAATCTTCTTTCTGATTTGATAGAATATCATATCTTGTATCCAAAATTAATATCTGAGAACTGATTTATTAAATGTGAAGATGGGCAAAATCAGTTCACTTCAAGGCTGTGTGTCAAGCAGAATAACATATAATAAGCATTATTGTTCATCATCTTTGTCTTGCACAGATGATAAAGATAGTTAGCAAACAGGGTGGCCAAGTGATATGGATTGTTTATCAGCCTTTCCGATGACGCCAGCACAGTCTGGAATATCTCTTTGTCCTCTCGATCACAATGGTACGCTCTGATTGCTGCCTTCTCTAGGACAGGAAAATTACAAACTGGCGGGGGAGATTTGCATGTGCACATTGAAAGATGTGGAGGAAACAGTCTGTTGGCTGGACTGGGGAGTCAAGACTGAGCCTTAAGTTAGCCTAAATTTAGTCTGAAAACTTAGGAAAAGTAAAGGCATGAGCAAACGCAGAAGTTGTTTGTGTTACTGAACCATATTCTACATGACCAGAAAGTGGAAAGTTTGTACTATGTAGAAATTAATTGAAGAACCCTGTTCTTTTCAAAGGAGACCTTTATTTACAAAATAATGTAATATAGATCTTTACCATCATAAATAAAATTTGTTAGAAACTTGCAATTTTTTTAAACCTTTATGGCTTTTTTTTCCATAGTGTTCAAAATACATCTTCTGTTGACTTTGTGCCTGTCTTTAAATGATGGTGAGTTTGGGTAGTCAATTATGTTGATCATATATATTTGCTTGGAAGCATAGGTGGTCTGTGAGTTATCTCTCTGTTTAAGATGCAAATCCTCTTAAATGCCTGTCATGCCACTTGTGAATAGAGCTCTGGGATAGTGTAGCCCTGTCGGAAATACTTTGAACTACTGTTACTGTACTTGTGGCTTGATGAGATGGATGAACTGGTGACAATAAAGAGATCTTGCTTTTCTTGCTAGTACCTTTGGGATCTTGCTTTTATTGCTTGTGGGTTTGAGGCTGCATTGGAAAACCGATCTGGTTTCTTTTAGAATGAGCGAGTAAATCAACGTGAAACCTTGCCATGCCGGACAAGGAGAGGAGCGGAGCAGGAGCATGTAGGGAAGTCCTTAACATCGTGTCGCCAGTGAAACCCCTGTCCCATCCAGGCAAACATCATCCTTCGAATGATCAGCAGTGTACTGAGACTGCAGGAGCGGGTTTGGTTTAGTCTTTCCCTTGATGGATTTAATGGCACACATGTCCTAAATAAGAGCATGTGTGCTGGAGAAATGGCAACCCTTCTGATTCCTGCACTGCACCATGATCATTCAGTCCAGCCCTCCACAGCTGCAGGTCACTGTGCAGGGGGTATTAGTAGCTACCAAGGGTCTACTGACCACCTCTGTACTATATCTTCTTTCACTCCTCCCACCACCACGAGACACATAAAAACCCCTTAGCATCCTGTGCCGAGCTCAAGATCTTTGGATCAGAAGACGGAGTATCACAAAACAGCTGAGTGCCACAAAAAGAGCATGAGAAATGAAGGCAGTTACCAAACTTGTTGGTTGCTGCTGTCTGCAGGGCTACATGACTTGGCAAAAAAAAAAAAAAAAAAGATGGAAGCCACAGTACTGTAAAAGACTGACGGATGAAATATTTCTGTTGGCAACCATCCTAGAGTAGTTCTTGTTGGTAGGTACGCCTTGGAGATTTCCCTTTGCAAATATAGTTAGTTGCTCAACTCCCCAGCTCATTCATTTTCTGATGGGTCTCAGAATAACATACTGCCTGTCTGAATTGCTGGAGGCTTTCTGCTGCAGCTGAGAGGACACTAAATGAGCAAAAGTGAATGTAATGACTTAGGTCCCAAGTTAATAAAATACTTTATCATCACATGTTTTAAGCTTGACATTTGCTTATATACCATTCAGCTTTAATCTTCTGTTTGTGTCAGTGTATGTTCACTTTAGTATTTGATCTGCAGTGTGTGATACCAGTGGCTTAAAGTGTATTCTTTATCTGTTTATGTTTTTATACCCACACACAAGATTTATACATTGAAGGCCTGTTGAGAAAAATATACTTTGTACACCTGTAAATGCTGATTGAAAGAAAATGCTGTGATTACATAGCTTACAGTAGCATTTTCTCTGAGGCTGTCAAAATAAAACTGTCTCTTCTGTATCACTTCACATAAATTATTTCTTAAATGTAAGATTAATGTATAGCCCAAAAGTATAGAAAGGCATTTGTTCAGAATAGCAAGCAAATTAATATTGTAAAGCAAAAGTATGATATTTTTAGAAGCATTCTTACTGGCAATTAAAAAAGGAAAAATAAAGTTTGACCAAACTTAAGCCAGTTTCATCACACTTGCAATTTACTTACTTTTTTTTTTTTTTTCCTCCAGCCTTATTATTACAGTATATCTATTTTTGGTTAAGGTAGTGCCCAAATTTGCTGCAGTCATTTATCAGATTACATAAAACCAGGCTAATATCTTTAGTTGTTTTCTTTTATCTTCCGAGACGTAGAAATATTCCTTATGGCAAATAAAATATTTGCAAACTGTGTGTGCACTTTTAGATGTCCAAGTTTTTGTCCTCCATTTTCCTAGCTTTTGTTTTTCACTGGAATTCTGCCAGAGGTAAGGAGAGGAGCTGCAGAACACTATTAAGGCTAAAGATACACTGGGAAAGCTAGGTATTGTTTTCATTTTGTTTTGTTTTTCCTCTGGGCATAGTCCACAAGTGATGCATACTACCTTGAAAAGTCTAGCTTTTGTCTCTGGTTACTTATAGCCAGAACTGTCACCCTGTTTACAACAGCCTTTTGAAGGCTGCTGAAAACATACTCCATTTTTCATAGGCTAATGATAACACTTTAATTGCATTAACTCCAGATTAAAAATGAAAAAAACGTAGTACACATCTCAGGGAAATGTCCTTAGCAGTTTACTTCCTTCAGCTGCTTTAACAAGGGGCTAGAAATGAACTGCAGTCATAGCACGGACAGGCCAGCTCACCTATGACTGATCTCTTACATGAGCCCTGACTTGTGTGAGAGTTTAAAATCTCTGATTAGTTGATTGAAAAGTGTTGTGTTTTTTTTCCTGCCATTATCAAATGTCCTGCTGTCCTGTTCTCTTGAGTACCAACCGACAGAAAATGAAGTGCTGCGTAGATAACTTTCATAAAACTTTGCTATTTTTAGAAAGGCCACGAGTCCAACTTTGATTCTACATTTTGACCACTCAGAAGCTTAAGCTCCTCTCTAATAGTCTGCAATCGCTGCTTGTGGCATTCAGCTTTCAGCTTTTGCAAGCTATTTTTTATTAATTCATTCATTTTTGGACTGCCCTTTCCCAGAAGCTGTTTGGATTGAAGTGAAATATAGGAGCTGCGCCTCCCCAGGCTCTCGCAAGTACACCTGATCAGAGTTGATTAGAGTGAGAGTGTTGTCTGAACGTGGATTCAATATATGTTATTCCAGATACCCCATGCCTTCACTGGAAATAATTAATTCTGCCCAGTGCTTTTTTTAGCCATTGCATAGTGCTCTGAGGCTCCGATCAATTCGGCAGTTTTTGTGAACAGTTCTCTTTTCAAGGAAATTGGGACTTGGAACCAGCCTCGTCCCTTTGTCCTAGAGAGCATAAGCACTTGCTTCTTGCTCCCAGCCTGGGGCCAGAGAGGGGCAGATGAGGGCCTTGTGTTGGCCCCTCTCTGGGACAGGCTGCCTGGCAGATTTTAGATTGTGTTGTTTGGATAAATGAACTCAAAGTATGTATAAAAGCCTTCTTGGGGCTGATTTTGGCCTTAGGAACAACCAGTTGGATTATGTGTATTTACAAAAATCAGAAAGATAATCAGGCTTGTGACATGCTTTGGCAGTACCATGGGATATTATGAAGGTATCTTCAGTTATTGTAAGTAGCTGCATTAAGATTTTCAAAGGGCTTTGCGTAGTTGGAGGAAGAGGTTATATTTAGTTGAAATGTGGGGTATTTTTCCTTTAAAAATGATGAAGTCTTGCTTTCAATTATATTTTGATTTATTTTCTGTTTTGTGTCCCATACATCTCTTGATTTCACGAGGAAAATTAAGATCATATTGCTCCTCGGGAACAATATTGGTTCTGTTGAAGCGAGGCAAAACAACTGCAGTTCACCCACTGAAGTCACAGTTTCATCCTTTTTGCATTCCCCTAAATTCACTGGGACAGTAAGAACAACTCCTAAGCAGGCATATCAATAACATTTTGGTAAAGTATACACTGCAGGTCTGTTCCTAATCAGAATTCATGATGAGGAAGGAGGTTATGTGAAAACTGGATCCAGAACTGGGCTTAGCTTCTGCCCTGGTCCAGCTACCCAGAAGGGTCGCATGTGGTTTCATAACAATGTTATTGACCGGTATGTGCTGTGACCTTTTCATAGCACAGAAGCAGTCAGTTTGTTACAGCTCTCAGAGGCATGTTTGTGCCTGTAACACTGCATCTCCATGTGCTTCAGTGCTCCCAAGTGAAGGGTGGATGAGCTGGGAAGGGAACGAGATCTGAGCAGCCCAGCCTGGTATCTCAGACCTGCTCCACAGCAAAGGGCCTTTTTGGTGTTTTATGTAAAATATTTTTTTCTAGGCTAAGCTTCCAGTGATTTGCAGTTTCAGTTCTCTAACTACATAAATTGTTTGATATTTAACAAAAACTCACTCTGACTTGCTTCAAAATTTAACAGAGAAATTGTTGTCCCAGCTACATAGGTAGCTTCATGGTATGGTTGTAGCACGTTATGTAAAAGCCACCTTGACCCTCAGTGAATCCTAGCCTGGATGTGGAAGACCCTTGTTTTGAGATTTCATTATACAATTTAAAAGGCAGCTGTGAATACAAAAACAAAGCAAATGCTTTTTTATTCTTCAGACACATTTTTGTTTCAAGATGTTTACAATGAGCTCCATTGTGCTACTCTTGTAAAAATCATCAAATTTTATAAGAAGAGGAGTATTTGTTTTTTTTTTTTTTTTTAAGAACATGCCTCTGCTTTTCAAGAGAGTGAGATTTAAAAGAAGAAAACATCCTGATGTAGGTAAAAAATATTCTATGTAGTTCTTGTTATTCCTATCACTTAAGCAATAATTCATACTTACTCTTGGTAGGTACGCCCATGATCACCAGTTCTGATCTATATAAGTTGGAATTCTACAGCAAAACCTACCTAAACTTTCCTTTACAGAGGTGTTAAGGCTTTCTTTCCAGAGCTGTGGCCACTATTGATACAAAGCTCATGTGAAAGCTGCTGCAGTGGTAAAACATATGTTTAAAATGTGTGTCCACTCCTGGCTTGAATTTTTCTAATTGGTAGATTTTCGTAAAACCCTTGTTTCGTAAAATAAAGAACATTTTACTCCACCACTGGACTTAGTATCTTAGAGTTTCTGATTTCCAATGGTTTTATAAATCTATCTTATTCTTGTAGTATATCTATCCATCCTCAAATTTTCAGCAGTCTTTTTTCTGTACCTGTACTGGAACAAGTTACAGTATCCCAAAAATATTCTCGTTGGTATATGCTTATCACCTCAATGCTGTTACTCAATATGGCCTACTTTGTATATCCATGGATTTTATTAGCCTTTTTGGTCATGGTGTAATGCTAGGAGGTCATATTCAGTTGGCTGTCCTCTTCTGTGATCCTAAATCCTTTGCATAGCCATTGGTTTTCACAGTACAGTTCTCCGGGCAGTAAATACATTTCTTGGCTTGAAACCAAAAAAGCACTTACATCCATGCATATATTATGAGCTGGAGATGTTGTTCATCTTGGTTCTCCAGCCATGGGAACTTCAGCCTGTTGTCCAGGAGTTATCCTCAGTGTCCAGGTTTGTTGAGCTGACCTGTGCAAAATGCTCAGTGGAGGCACAGATTATTTGCTGAGTGTGTGTGCAACAAGCTAGAAATGCCTGAGGTAGGCTGAATGTATTGCAGGCTGTCATAGGCTGTGTGCTCCAGGGCTGCTTTATGTGTGTCCATCCAGGTGTGTTGAGAGCAGCTAGACGTGCCAGCCTCAGTGCATGTACGCACACAGGTCTGTCTAAGAAAGCTGGATGTAAACATGGAAGACTTGGTAAATCTCGTATTGCTCGTGGCTCTGCTTGCTTCATTTATGGCATAGAAGAGGCAAAGTGCTTTGTTGGTCTGAGGCATTTATTTGTCAATACCTGACATTGCTTTTGGCTATGGGGCTTGTATTGCTTATATGCAATATACCTCAGCCTTGTTGCAAAAGATGTAGATTTTAGTTCCAACCTGTTAAATAACTGTGTCAGTAGAATAATTGAATCGTGTCTGCATTTCCTATCCTAAATGTTATTTGTTTACTTGATCTCTGTCTATGTTAAATTATTTGAGCTTTTTGATGCAGGAAAGTACCCTTGAATTTATGAAGCACTTAAGCATGTGCCTAACTTTAGCCTTGTGCTTATAATCAGGCACGTGTTGCTGAGGTCTTGTCCTGAATCTAGGACTTAATTTTCAGGAGACTTATTTATGTGAACGGAAAGGCATATTTTCAGAGGAGAACGAAGTGGTAAGTAATCAGCAGCCAGGAGAGCTAGTTCCAAAAGCCCTTAGCTTATTTACATGAGAAAGCTGAGCAGCTCTCTGTATTGTCATATAAAGCGATGATAGAGACCCATTCATTTACCTAGTGCAGCACTCCTTATCCTCAAAACTTTGTGAAGTTTTATCCTCCCATTGTTTGTCATAAAATCCCCTGAAGCTATTGATATGCTTTTCTTTGTCCCAGGAAATTCCCTTGAAGCTTCAATTGAGCTTAAACGTGTTTAGAACCAGAGTTTTCTCCTCAGTTGAAAAATGCTCATCACATGGGTTCAGGGTACTGCGAAGAAAAAGCAGCACGTGTCCCTGCACAGGCAATGCCAAAAAGCTGCTGCACACAAAACTAAGCGGAGATGTCCCTGCACTACTACATCTTTCCACCCAGAGCACATGGATTGAGCCATCTATCTTTACTCCCCCAGGGCCTGGAATGTGCTCCAGGACGGAGCAAACCCAGAGTGCTTGAGCATCTCCACTGGTTTCTTTCTGCTTCCAAACCGTCTGCTGCTCTGTGGTAATAGTCTTCTGCTGTTCGTTAACCTAGTTAATCCTCTAGCATAAGCTGTAGTAATTTACGCTGGATGCTTGGGTTTCACATGGTACTTATGATACCTAATGAACTGTGGCTGCAGAAACATCTGTTCTTTACAATAGGTCATTTTTTATTTTTATTTTTATCCTGGTAATTAGATGTACAAAACATAGTTAGGAGCTGTTTTGGTTGCAGAGATTAGAACTCAAAACTTCGGTACTCTAGTAGTCCAGATTTAATATTACCTACACAAACTTAATTTAGCTCCCACTAGTTTATGCACTCGTTTAAAATTGGTGCATGGTATTACTTGATGCTTTTTCGCAGAATGCTGGCCTGATGAAAAAGTGACTGGAGGAAGGTTGTATGGGACACCTGTAAGATTTGCAGTATCCTAACTTAAGCATTTAACTAAAAACTCAATAGCATCTTTTTATTTAATTTGTATGTAATATTTATATGATACAATGAAGCAATCTGGCAGAAGAGTCTATGTAAGAATTCATTTACAGGTAAGAAAACTGCCAAAGTTGAAAGTACAGTATTAATATTAATGAAGGCTAAGCTTCAGAAGAACATGAGTGATAAATGGGATATGCTAAAAACAAACAGTAATATATTGTTTGCACTGAACAAGGAAAGTAGGAACAGAAAAGTGCTACTTAATTATTATGGTACTGAGTTAATGCAGTAGAAATCTTAGCTCTTTCTAATTTGGGCACTTAATTTCTCAGTCTTAATGTTTCAGTAATGCTGTTTCCCAGTTTAATTTCCTTATATTTATTTGTTTTTAGCAACTCAGAAGGAAAACAAGAGAAACACATTGTGAACCCCCTGTAATGAGATCTTAGTGCTACTAACATGCCTTACATTTTCCATAAAGTTGCTGATTGCATTTAGAGTCACCTCAGCAGTGCTAAATCATTTCAACAGTTTACTCTTACCTCTAGTGTCATTAAAGTTCTCCAAGTTTAGGAAATGTGTTTGAAAAAATAAGGAACAGAAAAACTCATGTTCCTGTATGAAAATGCCACCTTATAACATGCATAGCTTCAAAAAATAAAAACCAGGTTTTTTCCAGGCATGAACCCTTTCTCCTTCCCCTGTGGGACTCTAAAGGAGCTATTTAAAACCATACGATCATACAGTTAGGGACTGGGCTGACTCAGCAAAGCATTTAACTACATGTTTAAATTCTATTGCAATCCATAGAATTTAAGCATGTACTTAAATATTATGTTGAAAAGGCATGGATTTATGCAAGTCTTTTAAAGCTCAGCATGTACCAAAGTGATTTTCTGAAGAAGGCCCATAAGATCCCAAGTTGGAAGAACTGTAAATGCCCTACCTTTGGGGTGACTGACGTCATAAGTAAAATATTTAGATATATATATTTTTATATGTAATCTCAAGTATAAAACATGATGCAGTAGTCATTATGGTCTGTGAATTAGCTAACAGCATAATTTTTCTGTTATTTTAAAATACATATGCCAAAATTAAGAATGCTTGCAGATAAGCATCTGAATGTACATTTTCTACTCTTGAAAAGTTTGCTTTTTTTTTTTTTTTAGTCACTGAAATATTTGAAATCATTCAGAGCTGTGAATGCTGTCTTAAAAAATGCAGACACATACAAGGACTTAAAAACACATATGGGTACCTAATACCAGGATCCCACACTCCAGAATTTTCTGTGTTATGACCTGTTTTTAACTTATTCCTGCAGTGTTTCCGTGTAATACGAGACTCGATTATTCTGAGGCATTGAATCACTAAACAGGGTCATGTTCTTGTTGGCTCAAGGGCATAAGCAATTCCGTTTTTTTTTTTATTTACTTCTGTCTATAAAAAGCTTCTTCTGTGTTAGGGAAGATTGCTGTTTCTGCTGGTGATTCCCCCTGCACCCTTGTTAGACATCTTCTGCCCTGCACCATGCAAGTGTCTTGTATTTCCCAGAAAACATTTTGATATTTTTTTTTCTCAAGATATAAAAGAACATTTGCTTTTTCAGCCTTCTCAGTTCAGATTATCCACTTCCTAACATTGTTAGAGGCTGAAATGGCTCCAGCATAAATGGGGTTGCAGGGTCTAAGCAGGTCTCTTGGAGCTCTGTGGGAGCAGCACCAGGACCTGGAACCCCTGGGGCACCATGGATGAAGCAGAGAGACCCAGCCCTTCTGGGGACCAGCTGGAATCATCAGTTACTGAGTAGTCTGAATCCCAGATATTCCCTAGCACTGGCCCTGAGAGTGCTACGAGTATTACTTTAAGTGTTCGTGATACCAAGTTGCCAGCTATAAATATGACCTGATACGTGTGCTGCTCATCCTCTGGCTTGCACTGTAGCATCCTACCTGTGTCAGTGCCCCTTTGCAGAGCCGGGTTTATGCTGTCTACAGAGCTTTCCTGCTTCCACAGAAGTACTCCTCTCCTCTTTGCCTTTTGTATGGCAGTGCTCTTCCTCTTTACGGTGTGGTAAAGGAAAGGAAAGTTCACTTGTGTATGTAGTAAGCTGGGTGAAGAGGAAAGATGAGGAGAGGGGGATGTTGAGCAGTGCTAGGTACCAACTCAAGGATCCCACAGGGAAAATCCCATTGTCAGCTGTTGCAGTCTCCATCTGTCCAAGGAACAGATCCCAGCCCTCAGCAGGTCTAGATTGTTTGGCACATGGAGAAAGAAAAGGTTTGGGATGAAGGGAGAAGACTTGAGCTACACACCTCCCAGATGCTATACATCTCCAAATATCATATAGTGATGTCACAGTACCTTACTATTGAGAATCTTTGATAGCAGAATTGTGACAAGTTAAAAATATATATATATTGCCCTTGACTGCAATCTATTGTGTTAGTTGAGCAGCAGACAGCCAATTCTTGGCCAAAAGACAGAACTGAGCTTCAAGTGTTATGCAGTATCCCTGCATCTTCTAGCACAGGTGCTTGGGGTAGTTCAGGATTTGGTGGATCTCTGGAAGTCTCTGAGACAACCTTTGCAATGGCTTCCTGATCCCAGTGAGTAGTCTTGTTCCTGTTGCCACTGTCAGTTCCCCAGGGCCAGAACAGGGAAAGGCACTCAGAATTTTGGCACGTGTGTGGCCAGGGTGCAGGAGTTGTATGGGTAGGTAGTGACAGACTTTGGTCACCTGTGTAGCAAACAGCATATCACAGAGCAGGATGCTAGGGAGGTAAAGTATTACTGGTAACAGTGAACTGAAACCTTCCATACCTGGATGAGGGTATATTAATCAGCAAATAAGCTATGCAACTTTTGAAATGTCTTTATGAAAAATGAACTTAATAGAGCATGCATGAAGCCTGCCAGGACACAGAGCAGCATGGTGCTTTGCTCTGATCTGCAGTCAGACGCTGCCGTTCTGAAACCACATCGCCTCGTCAAACTGAGAGAGACGCAGTACAAATTGCCTAACGCCGCTGAAGATAAACGAGAGCCACATTTCAGTACACCGACAGAGCGCCGCACAGTAGGCAGGCATGTCGAATATGCTGTGCCACAACTGGTGCCGGACTATAAGCGCTGTACCAGGCGTGCTAAATATGGAACGGCTGCTTATAGCCGTGAGCAGTGGCCCAGCTGCCCCATTACCACGGGCCTGTGCCTCTGGCCTGCCCAACCCGCCGGCCGCCCGCGGGCCGTGGAGCCCGGGAAGCGGGCAGCAAAAATAGCACCGCGGGATTGCTGTGCGTGGGCGCGGCAGAAACCACGCTGCGAGCAAGAGCTCCCGGTGTTGTTTTGGAAGCGATGCAGAGGCCTTTTCTCTTTTTTTTTTTTTTTTTTTTTTTTTGCTTGCTTGCTTCTCACCCAGCGCTGCTGGGCGAGGAGAGGGTGGGGGGTGAGGAGTGCTGCTGCCTGGGCGCTCTCCCACCCGCCCTGGCTTTTTGTCACAGGAATAGGCTTGGCAGCGGGAAAGGGTTAATTACGCTTGAGGACGAGGGAGGATTGCAGTTTGAAAGACAGAGACTGGACAGCTGTGTTTGCTGTGGTATTTTTAAACGCATTAATGCAGGCTCCAATCACCCGGCCGCGCTTGACCTATTTTTGGCTCAGGCCAGCCATTGTTCTATTTCTGCCGCCGCTGGGCCACGCTGTTGTTGATTTGAATGCAAATGAGTTGTCACTGCCCCGGCCAACTCCGCCAGCCGGGCCGAGGGGCGGCCGAGGGACCGCGGCGCTCGTGGCGGTGGGGTGACTGGAGCTGAACCCAGTGGGGCCGGCGGCCCTGGAAACGTGCTCGTTGGGTGTGCTTTGCCAGAGGCTGCCTTCCCCCCCGCACACACACACACGTACACACGCACACGAGAAAGCCTGAAGCACCGAGATATTTCTTCTGCATTTCTTCTTCCACCTGCTGTTGGCTTCCAGAGCACAAGTGCTCAAACTCAGGGGTGCACAGTCCGGCGTGTGCTTCCTGCCCTCTCGCAGCTGTGTAAAGTGGATTTTGTCTTTTCTGTCTTAGTAGATACTTGTACAAATGCTTACACATTGCTAATTACCGAAGTGTGCTGTCTGACGAGCCTGGCTGGAGGAGGTAGGACGGCAGAGGGTCGTGCCTGACGCCCCTGTACAAGTGCAGTGATGACTCTCTCGTGTAGCTGAAGTGCAGACTGGTTGGAATATGCTGCAGACAATTTACGAGAGTGAATCGTGTTTTTCCTCAGATGGGGTTTCTGGACGCGAACAGCTCTTGGCTCAGCAAAGAATGCACAGTATGATCAGCTCAGGTAAGAGACAGCTCAGTACCTCAGCCTCCCCTGCCCGCACCGTGGCTTGCCGAGAAAATACGGCCCGTCACAACAAGAAAACACCCCTCCTGTAAAGAGCTGACTTTATTTTTGTGGGCTTTATGTAAGTTGTTGTTAAATAATTATCTCTACCACGGTATGTTAGATACCAGCTGCTGCTGCTTTTGTGGGAGTTTGTCTCCTTCAGTGTGCTGCTTTCCAGCAAGAACAAAATGCTAACAACTGAAATATAGTTGGGATTTCCTTTTTTGTTCCATTTGTTTTGTTGTGTGACTGCAAAATGGGGCTTGTGGTATGGGCTTATTCACAGAGAGAGTTTTCATCAGACAGACCGTATCAGGAGGCTGCAGTTAGAGCTCGTCACAGGCAATTCTCTTCATATGTGATTTTGTAAACAGAATTTCGTCTTTTTGTGAGTTTCATTTTCTCAAGTTTATACACAAAGAGGTTTTTATATCAATCCTATTCTGCTTTCATTACAGGGTTACTTTAAAAAGAATGCTAAAGCAAGTCAGTCTCTTCCATATGCATGGCTTATTTTGTTACTTTAAAAATATTTTGGAACCTGACAATGGTAGTCAGAGGCAATGACTCACTGAAATGTAAATTGGATTTATTTTTAATGAAGGTATTTCAAAGCTGCTCTGATGGAAAATTGGACATTTCTTCATGTATTTGAAGCTCTCCCTTGATTTTCTAGTTTTTGTTAGCTGTGTTTGAGATCTGCAAGTGGTGTCTTGTAAATGAATTAATCCAGAAGAATTGTAGCCGTTCAGATGAAACATCATTTTAGACAGTCTAAAAAAGTAAAAATTTCAGGTTACTTCTGCAACTTCTCTCTTTAACTCTGTGAGTTACAGTTCTGTTTTCATTGGGCTGAGGTACAATATTAGTTGCTTTATATCTTTTCAGTCATAGGTTTTCCACTTTGTTATTCATAAAGTTGTCTTTATAGAGAACCTGTAAGTAAACCGTAGTGTGAATTGTTTACAGGTACTTTAGTCTTAGTGTATCCACACTTTCTCTCTCTCTCTCTCTCTCCCCCTCTCCCTCTCTCTCTCTTTTTTTTTTTTTTTTTTAACAGAACTTGTCAGTGCTTCCCACTTTTAAGCACAAATACGAGTGTATACCACAGATCTCTTCAGGTATTCCCTGTTTTGGTACACCTGTTGAGTCCATGTTTGTTTGTTTTTGAAAACAGTTTCTTTTCCTGCTTTACAGAAGAACTTAAACTTTTACTTGTGTTTCTTTCTTACATACAACTGAAGAGCAGACTTATGGTTTCAGATATTAAAATAAATTGTGAGAGATTGTGTCAGATGGCAATATCTTTCTTGTTAGGAAAGATTTAGATGTGTCTTAACCTTATGATTCGTGTTTTTCAATTCAGAAAGTCATAAAACCTCATAATAATGACAGGCTGAAGGAGCAAATGAGACATTGAAGAGGCATTAAGTGCATGTTAAAATAATGAGAGTACCTAAGGGGAATGGAGACTTCCAAGTGGTAATGTTTAAGATTGGTGGTTTTTCTCTTCATTTATAAAGCAGCTGGGTTGGTTTGTTTCTTTTTGGATCTCTCAGAGAATTTGCTATTTCTTTAACTTCTTAGAATAGATTTGGAACACCGATTGCAGTTTCTTTGTCAAGGACAGAAATCAGGTGAAAGAATTGTTTACAAATATGATCAAGAAAACTCTAGCAAAGACAATGAATAAAAGCAGAATGTTCTCTGAAAGTGTTATAGTTCTGCAAACTTCAGTGTTGATGTATTCTTCAAGAATTATTGCTTTTCCTGAACAGCTCAGCAGGTGTCCAGTGCTCTTGTATTGATCACAGAGATTAGACTGACCACTTCCCCCTCCCTTCTGTTTTTTAAATACTACATATACTATGTCAAGTTAAAGTTATCTGTGTGTACAAATGAAAACCTGTTCTTTTTTTTTTTTTTTTTTTTAAGCTCACTATGGTACCTTGTAACCACCTACTAATGTTTCTTGAGTAATAGAAATTTTCTCATTTGAAACACAAGAAAAGGAGGTAATTTACTGTAAATTTTTCTGCTTTTCTACACTGGAGACAAGAATATCATGTAACATTTGATTCTCATCTGATATTACTTTAGGTCCATATAACGTATACATTTTCCTCTGTAGAATAGGGCTGCTTTTTTTTTTTTTTTTTTTTTAATGTAGTCAAGAACGTTATCAAGGTAAAAGATGTTTAAATACATACTCTGTAAAACAAGATATTCTACAGTGTTTCTATTGGCTTTTGAGATACACAGCTAGACCACAAGTAGTTGATATTATGTACATAGTCTGCAGTTTAATTCATGTCACATGAAACCACAAAGTCTGGTGCTGCTGTCAGTTACCTTCAGTTCCTTTGAGTTCAGGGTCTTGCAGGATGAGGCCTGTTAACATTTTATGTATTGTGTCTATGCTGCATATAGGAGAGAAAGGATTATGCAGGCTATAACAACGTGCTCTAGTGATTGGAGTAGCTAAAATCAGTCATCTTAATTTTGTCAACTTACTTTAAAGTTATCTTCACTTACATGCATTGCTCATATTAAAAAGTTGCACATATTTAAGAAAAGAGCAGATCCCTGAACAGTTACAGCACGCACCCTTAATGTTCTTGAAGTCCTGGAACAAGCACAACTTAAGCTCGCAATGGATCTTTAACTTTGCTAGTTTCCAGATGCAACGGGCATGTATTATTCAAGTCTAATTTTAAGTGAACTGGAGTCATCCCCAAAGAGGACAGATTCAATGGGCAGTGGATACATATTTGCAAAGCAAACTGTCTAAGGAATTTCTGACAATAGCAGGTGTAGGAAATACTTCTGTCATGTGAAAGCAGTTCTTCTGGTATTCCCTCAATTACTGCTTTGCCTGTCTGTCTCCATCCCTGCTTGTAAATCATACTATGAGTGAGATGATCTGGATAGGTACCAATCAAAAGTCTAATTATGAATGGAGCAATCTAGATCGGCACTGACTCAAGAAGCTGTGTAATTTGCAGACACCTACACCTTACTGCAGAGAGCAGTTTCAGCTATCTTGAGAAGACTGAACTAGATTCTCCCATATGGTACTGTTGCTCTAAAATGCAGCAGTAAGTACGGTTCATTGTTATTTAAGAAAATGATGCTGATACATTCTTATTTGACACTGCAATTATTTTAGTTTCAAGATTAAAAAATAAAAAGATTTGGAGTCTTAAGTTTCTTATTTAGGTGGTACCATTTAACTATGTTACTGCTTTTATTTTGCACAAAAAGTCTCAGCCTCCATGTGTGTGAAATACTACAATGGTCTCTAGCATTCAGCTGGCCTCTTATCCTACCACAACATGAATAACAAACTATAACCCCTTGAAAAAAAAGCCTTTGGTGCAACATAGTCCATGGCGAGAAGAATCATTCATGTGTGGCAAATAAATAACTAACGCAGGACTGCATCAATCAGGTAGACTTCAGTTTTATGAAGAAGAGGAAACAACCTACCCAGCCATGGCATCTGTAGTTGTGTGACTTTAAGAAGCAATGCCAAGATTATTAACCTCTGGTGGTTAAGTATACTGTGCTGTTTTTCCAAAGGGTAAGGTTGCTACATTTGCTTTGCTAGCCGTATTTTGACATATACCTTTGCATTGGCCTTCCTAAATTCCACCTCAGCTTTTATTGGATAAGGCATGCTCTGCTTCCTGCCCAAAGCAGCAGTGTTGAAAAATCAAGAGTTCAAGGAGATCTGGAGCTTAAAGCCTTGGCTTGTCACCGAATTGACAGGTGACCTGAGCAATTTACGTAATCCTGCTTACGTCAGCTTCCCCTTCTGTGAAGTAAGGAAAATAATACCTGTCAGGCTCAGGGATATATAGAGCAAAACTATTCTAAAGGGAATATAGTGATTTGCAATGATTAATTTGATTGACTTAGTGTACCTACAGGCTTACAAATTACCTGCGATTTCGCAAATGTAGTAAGTGAACGTAGTTAGAGTATTTTATTCTCTGCACCGATCAGGAAATTCCAGCTGTGACTCTTGAATACAAGTGACAGAATTGGTGCTACATGCATCATGTCATATGTGGGCTGACGGGTCCTTTTTAGATGTCTTCCCACAGTAAAATGTACAAAATTTATCTCATATGTGGTATCTGTGGTGTGGCTGCAAGACCATGCATACACCTTTGTATGTGTGCATTTATATTGCTTTCAGGGAATATTCTTTGATAATTGTTGTCCCTTTTTTTTTTCTGTCCAAACAAAACTTTCATCTGTTCAACTGTTCCTGTGGAGAGATTGCAAAAAGCAAATTCCTATAAAGGCTTGCTCTGACAGACATGAAAAACTTGGAATACTTGCATATTTGAATCAGGTAATGAGAACTTTTACGGATTAAAAAAAATAAAAAATCTTATGCGTGTGTTATTTCAGGCAATAACTCTTCAGAATGAGTGAGAATAGCAGAGGATATGCAGATCTTTTACTTTGTGATTCTCTTCAGGGTAATGAAAAAACAGCGTGTGAAACAGCTCGGTTCAGGGAAGTTCTAGGCAGCAGCAGTCAGGAGAGACTGTTTTCAGTGCCTCTCAAATATGCGAGGCAGAAAAGGAGCTAGTTCTTCATAGAAGCTTGAATATTTGAATTCATCATTATAGAAGAGCATGGCTTAGCCTTAATTAATACAACGAGAAGAGCAATGCCAACCCGCAGTCCTTGTGTAGTGACAGTCGTACTGACGTGGGGTGTAGGCTTCGCTCCATCAGGTGCTGGACAAGACTTTAATTATCAATTCACTTGAAGAAAAGTGTGGTAAAATGCAATGAAGCTGCTTTTTCTGCTTTACATTACTTGGAAAAATGTTGAATGCAGACCAATGTTGCCAACTTCGTGTGTTTTCTGATATTGTAGTGTTGCTTCCCCCCCCTCCCCTTTCCCTTAAGTCCCAGCTTCTAGAATCAAGTGATGATTACCTGACAATCTTACTTTGCATTAGCAGATATATTTATAGGTTGTGGAAAAGGACTGAAACAAGAATTTCAAAGTACAAGTATTACAAAAATAGCAAGCTACGAATTCTGGAAAGTAAATAAAATTGTTCTACAATTGTTTTTAAAACCTCTTTGAGCTTCTTTCCTGATATCATTAAACTTTGCATGTGATACAAAGGTTCACTAGCACTGGCACTGGAACAGCAGCTCCCCTCTCTTGGTCTGTTGAGCTTAATCATTTACTTGTGAAAGAGTTTTTTACGTTAGCTGTTTATTTTTTTAGCTGTTCAGCTTTCTTACATGTAGTGGTTTACACTGTGCTCAAAGGGATGTGGTTTCATCGAGTCTTTCCTTGTGTAAAACTGTATATAGAAGCCATTTAGTTCATTAAGATTAGTTTGGGATATGAGGAACACTTGTAACTGCTCCTACTACCAGAGCTTTCATCAGACTTCTATTTCTATATCAACTGCCCAGCCCCTTTTTTCAGCACAGTCTTTGCAGAGAAAGCAAGAGCTGTGAGAAAGCAGAACACTGAGCTAGCTAGTCTGCAAACATTCACTCCTCCTGTGTGTATTTGCACATATGTGTATATGCAGGGTAATTTCGGGTTTTGGCGTAGAAGGTGGGCAAGGTTTCAGGTGCGATTGCATTTTAACCTTTCCCAAGTACTGTTTTGTTGTTATACGGTGGCTACAATCCAAAATATTCTAGGGAAACTAGCTGGCAGATATTATTGTTAAATGCATGAAAATCTAAAGTGCCCTGTTCAGTGGATCTCTTTTAACAGCCTGACTCCTCTGGGTCAGTTATTCTTAGCCTAGATATTTTCATCTTATGGCATTACAGGTCTAAGATTAGCCTGTTAGGCGTTATCATGCCATCTGAGTTACCTCCTAATATAACTGTACACCGGAATGATTATTTATAGCCAGAGCATTCTGTCATTTTTGCTTTATTTCTGGTAGTTTAAATAAAGAAGAGCAACATTCAAGAAAAACCACAGATTCCTTCCTGCTGCCAAAACAACACGATAACTGCCTGCTAAGGGGCAAGGATATTGTTTCAAACGTGTGCGTGCAGCAGATGCAACATCCTTTTTATCTCCTCCACTTTGGCTAAAAAGGAGGCACCTCGGGGTAGCACTCCCGTCTCTGCTGGAGGAGGGAGTGGGGTGCCAGCTCCACGCACCCAGCCGCCGAGGGGACGGGCTTGTGGTCGGCGATGAGAACAAGGATATCCAGGATCTATTTTTAGGGACTGGCGCTGTCAAGCTCCATGTTCAGCGCGAACATGTCACATAGGCATACAGCTCCTCCAAAATGGACCCTTCTCGTTTTGTTACATAAAAGCAATGCCTGCTGTTTAATTAGCCTCCTAAACGCATTTCACAGAACTAACAGGAAGCTTCAGCAAATTGACACATTTTTAGCAAACCCTTCTTCATGGCTGCTTCACAAACATATCTGCTTACCGGAAAACCTTAATCCTAAAGCAGGGCTGTCATTCAAAAGCGCAGTAGGGCACATTCTCCCCTCAGGATGTTCACTGGGATTTTTGTGTCTGTGTACGTTTAACTAGGAGCGAGCTTTTGGTGACAGTTTGATAAAAAGCAACAAAAATAATAAAGTGGCAGATCTTCAGCTGGGTGTTGGTGCAGCCTCCGAGTGCAGTTGTCGCTCAGGAAGCTGGCAGTTAAACAGCGAAATGTTAATGGATTACAATAAACTGATGAACTTCGTCTTTTCTTCTGCACCTTTCTGCTCTAAATGAGCAGTGTGTTTCTACCTCTGTGCATGTTCTGGGTGTAATCAGAGGGCAGTTAATCCGTCCTGTTTCAAAATCTCACTGGTGTCAGAAGGTTTGCAAAGGCAGTATGAGCCTTTATGTGGTTGAATAGTGTGGTGCTAGTTTAGCTCTCCCATTACATAATAAGCAACTCTTTTATTTTTTTTTCAGACTTGCAGTTCCATATGTTACTATAAAGGTACTTTGGCATTTAGTGTAATCAGCACAGCCAACACATCTGTTTTGTAAGTTTTGTGTCTCCTGCTTGTAAGCTCCTTTGTGCTTCTGGAGTGTACTAACATGACAAGAGCTCCAAGAATTCAAGCCCTTTGTTGATGAATGTGCTTGAAATGCAGGATGCTCTGTGCTAATGGTAACACGTTCCTTCTAGTAATGACACTGAGTGTCATCAAAGAGAGATGAGAGAAAGGGTGGAATGAATTCTTTTAAAATGCCAATTTTATAAATCACGTTTTTACAATCAGAGATTATTGTCCTCTTTCGTGATCCCTGTGGTTGAAGGTACGTGTGCCAGAGGGAGGAATAACAGCCACTCAATTTCTATGAAGTCTGGAATGGAATAAAGAGAAAGCTTAATGTTAATTTAATAATTTCCTCCCATTGTTCTGTTCTTAATCCAAATTTCCTTTTTCTGCCTTGGTGCCCAAGGCCACCACCCTGTTGGCATTGCAGAGTAACAATGTGAGGGGAAGCAGGGAACACAGGCTGTTAGTGCTTCATCTTCTAGGGAGACTCTTTTTGGTGTTTGCTCCTCCTGTGCGACTGTGGTAAAATGTATTAGTGATGGCTTTTTATTTACCTGTTCACAACTCCCTTCCTCGTGGAGAACATAAATTCTTAGTTCTCTTCATCAACTTGCTTGATCTCTAAACCAACATCTTTATTGAAGAATGTGTATTTTTCCCAAGCCTTCTCTCTTTTTTTTTTTTTTTTTTCCGTATGGATACAAAAGAGGTAACTCCTGGACTTTCAACTTTTTGATATTCTGCTTTGAATCTGACATTGAAGTTATAAAATGCATAAAAGAATGCGCATCTGGCAATCTCACCAAGAAACATGAAATAAAATCCCTACTTTGGGGGGATTTATTGCTGAAATAAATAGTGGCAAAGTTAGTATTTTGAGGTACAAAACATTGTAAAATTATTTGTGTTTATATGAACATACCTGCTTTTACATGTAGATATATCTTGTTAAAGGACTGTATAGAAATTCCATAGATGCTTTAAAATTCTCATCCTAAAAATCCTTGCGCAGCAGCTGCTGAAATCTGGTGGGAACCTAAATTCAGGAGAGCACTTCACCTTGGGAGTCCAGTAGATGCTTGCCAGCCCGTGTTGTGCATGTGCTCAACAGCGTTCTGGGCTCAGAAGACAGATCTGCTTGTTCCCACGCACACGTCAGAAAGTTGGCATCCTTTTATTTGCTGTCACTGATTTTCCTGCAGGATCTGTTTCAGAAGAAGAGCAAAGTTTTGTTCCATTGTTTCTTTGAAGAGTTGATACTATTATCAGTTATCATAGAAGGAGTTCCTCTTGATTGCCTATGTTTCTTCAAGTTGCATGAGGGAAGGATTGGCAGAAAGGAAAGTGATTTGAAGGAAATTTTAAAGAATGTTATAAATAGAGCAGCAGTGCAGACATTAGCTATACAAGCACTTCCTATATTAAAATGCTGTTGTGAGGGAGGCTGGAGAAAGAATGGAGATGTAAGGGAGCTATGTAGGAGGAAGAAATGAGGAAATGAGGGGAGAATGAAGCACTGAAGCACTGGCACTATCAATGAAACCAGTTGAAAAAAAAGTTAAAAACGGTTAAAAAAACAATGAACTTTAATAGAAATGAGAGACATTTCCATAAAACTGTTTTTCCAGTTGTTAAAAACAACTTAAGAGTGCTTTACTCTTGTATGTAGGCACACAGTAGGCTGGTATTCAGGGATTTTCCAAACCATCATAAAGACTATTCTTCTGTTTTTTTGGTCTGAGAATAAGTAAATTGTTCGGGAGAGGGAGAGGTGTGGGACACTGTTTATGCACATGCTACAAATTCTGCTCCATCTCACCATCCTAGCTCCCACCCCCCGAATATACCTCAGCTTTCCTAGAGAATGTGCAGAGCGATCTCACCAGAGCTTTGCAATAAATCACCATTGTAGGCAGATTTCTGAGTTTTGTGCTATTTTTTTTATTTTATTTTACCCTCTCATGCCAATGCACGCAGAGTGATAATGGGGCGCTGGAGAACTTACTAGGGAAAGAAGGGAAATTACAAATGACCACATCAAAGGGCTATAGGCAAAGAAATAAGCAAGGAATACTAATGTAGCTGAATTAAGTAACATTGATGCTGTGAATAAATAAGGATGCTAATACTGACACAACTATTTTGTTCAGAAAATAAATGGTTAGAAATGGGAATATTATTTGAAAAAAAATTACCCTTAGGCTATACTTCTGAAAGCTTGTGTAAGAGAGAATGCCTCTCTGCTGTCACTGATATGCATATACAATTACATAAGATGTACATAGGCTTACCACCAGTCTTACTCCCTCCTCCATCACTGGGAACATTTTAGACATATGGCTACATTAAAATTTGACAAAAATTTTAGGAACTCTTGAGTTCCACAGGTCATTTCATGTGAGCTCAAATGAGTGCCTCAGGCAGTGCTTTGCCTCACGCTGCACACCTAGCAGCCCACAGGAGGGGGACTCGCACCCCACAGACCTCGTAAGCCGTCTGCCATTCTCCAGCTGCAGGTGTCCAGAGGTCTGCAGCAGCACCGTGTAGTCCCAAAGACATCAGGAGCTCCTTCTGAAGGTCCGATTTTTGTTATTCCCTGGAGGAATTACTGCTGGTGGTTTTGTTCTGGCAGTGGCTAGGAGCTAGGGGGTCTGCTTGGCTGTGGGGAAGGAGAGGGCCATCCTTGGGGCTGGAGAGGCCATCAGGGGCGGAAGGAAGGCAAGAACTGTTTCTCGGGACTTCAGCTGTACTTCCATGTGAAACTGCTGCCTGAGAAGTCTTCAGTGCCCGGAAAATAAGCCCCTCGGTCCTCTCAACATTTAAAGGACAGGGGCTAACATTTCACGCCCAATTAACACCTTGTTAAACTCTGGTTAACTACATAGCACTTTGTCATTGAGTGGAATGTATGTTAATACTGTCCCTGTAAAGCAGCCCGTAATTACCTCTCCTCATCTGTGGGGCACATTTCATATCTTAGTATGAAAGGAAAATGCCCTGCATTGCTAAGAATTAAGTAGAAAATGACATCTGTGCTGACTTGAGCAACCTGCACCAAGATGGAATATTATGGAGGCCATCTGCACCCCCAAACTGCATCAGCTCGGCTGCGGTGCCATGTAAACAGCTTCCTCCAGGAAAGCCTACATGGCTCTTGCATGCAATTTCTGCTTCATTCTTTTTTTAATCCTCCCTCTGAGGAGAAAATGTTTTGCCAGACATTCTCCAACTGTAATCCTCCCTATCCTCCCTTATTTTTGTAACCCAAGAATGCTCCTGTATGCACTTATCCTTCCAAGACAACCTGCAAATCAGTAGAATTCAAGCTATGGGAGGAAAAATTGCCTTCTTTTGATGCTGTTCCCTGGTTGCTGCATACTTGGCATTTGATACCAGGATCTCTGTAAACCAAAACCATACGATATCTTTAATTGATGGTGACGTTCTAGCAAACTTAGTACAAAAGAACCTTATAATTGTTGCAGTTCTTACTGTTCATTTCTTACTGAGTATAATTTCGTGTTTGATGCACAGTTGGGTTCTCAGGCCTGGCACTGGGCTGTTTGTAGCCCAGCTGCACTGTGTGCATGCATCTTTTGGATCAGAACTCTTCAAAATGGTTGTGATCTTCACAGTCACACGCAAAGCACACGATCTGAAAGCGGAGGGGTTCTCATTGCTGTCGCTGTGAAGGTCTGTGCCCCTGAACTGGGGACAGCCACAGATTGTGTTGCAGGCGGGACAGAATTTTAACCCAGAAATATTGCTTAGTAACATTTATGTAGGAGATAATGTGCTGTGTCCAGCTGACAGAACTTGGCGTTAGAATTGATTGTCCAAAATACCAGTAGAGAGAAGAAAATTCAGCTTTCCTTATGGATCACGTTTTCAGATGTTTGAACTTCATGATTATGAATGCAATTATAAAGTCTACCCAGAAGACAGTAGCTGCTTTTTGCAAAAGAAAAAGGCTGTAGAGATTAATTTTACGTTTCTTCACTAAGTCTACTTTGGCATTATATAACCCTTACTTGCACTCCCCAGAAGGCCCATAGTTATGCAAATATTCTCATTTATAATATGGTTTTCCTGTTTCAATACAGATGGATGGATGCTAAAGTGGATATAAATAGTATGTGTTCCATGCAAAAAAAAAAAAAGCATAGAAGTGCAAATCAGACTCTTTCTTCTTAGGGAAGTCTTTCCAAGCTCTTAATCATCTTAAATCCAATTAGCCTTTTCCTGTTTCTGACATGGCTGCCTTTGAGACAGGATAGCCAAACTGGAATATTCCTGATGACAAAGCCTAATTGAAGAATATGAAAACTTACTTTTATCCTACTTTCTGTGCTTCCTATTTTCAGTTTTGAGTGTTGATTTACATTGACTGCATGTTGTCACTCAGCTGTCTACAATGACAACTATCTGTTTTAAAGTTTATATTAAGGTTAATAAAGCAGTTCTAAGGTATATTCCACTCATTCCTCCCAAAAGAAATTGCTGTGCACATCCAAAAAAAATGAATGAACTCTTTTATTTTGCTTCCCAATCACAAAGATTTATGAGGACCTCTGGCGTTCCTCAGGGCCTTCCATGAAATACCCTAAAGAGATTTGTTTCATCTGTAGTTTTAACCCAATCAATCTTCTTTCCATTATTCTTCTTTCCAGACCTCTATTAAAAGAGCAATTACTGTTACCTCACTGCACTATCAACCTTCTCCTAATTCGAAAAGAATATTTTTTCCCCTCTGATTTTTATCTTTAAAACTGGTTCTGATCAGTGATCGAATTCTTGTAACTTCGTGCAAGGCCCAGCACAAACTCCTGTGAGGCACCTTGTGAAGAACATCCTGAAAGTCCAGTTCAGTCTGTGGAACAGATCCTTGCCTGGTACAAAGTGTCACAGCCCCGCTGAAGTGCAGGCCCTTTTTTAGTCCCCATTTTGTTAACCCTTTGAAAGAATTTGTTTTGCTTTCTTGTCTCAAAATATGCATGCAATTAAAATTTGCTCATAACTGCATCCTACAAAGTCAGTTTGCATCAGTCTTGATTTGTTCCCTAAATGTCTGTGAGATTAAAATTTAAACAAAAATTGGCTCAGCTGTTGCTGTTAACAGAGGATATAGTTTCTGAGAGAACATTTGGGGAAAGAATATCCCTTTCCCTTTCTTCTTTTTAAATTATATACATTACTCTTGTTTGGCTAAAATAATTTTTGCTAGATCTTTTGTGAGATTAATCAGTAAGCTCAGACAAAACATTAGAAATTTTAAATTCAAAACAACTTGTTTTAAAAATATCAAGAGATGAAAGCAATTACAATAGCATATGCATTTCAACCTTGGCTAACGTGTTCACAATTATAGTGGTATAAGGAGATCATATTTACAATGAGCACAGTGCATTTGTTTCACCACTTATTTGCAATACTGTGTGTAGTTGTGGTCCAAAAAGTTTAAAGTGAAGAAAAAATATAAAGATTACAAATCTCATACAAGTACCGGAGGATAAAATATATGAGGAGGGATTAAGGGAGCTATATTTATAGTCTATAACAGAGAGAGCTCGAGGGGCATGGGCACAGGCTATAAATAACTTCAAGGTAACAATATAAATGAAGGAAGGGAATTATTTGTTCTCAAAAGATGGTAAAACATGGAATAATAGCCTGAAGCAAAGAATAGAAAAGTTTAGGTTAGACGTTAGAACTTTTTTCTAGCAGTAAGAGCTGTTGAGAGCAGAGACATAAATAACTAAGGTAGGAGGCTGAAGCAGTACCTAAAGCACCAACTACAGCTATTTGGCTACAGATTAAAATTGCTTGTAGATGGAGTCATGATGGAGTCATGTCACAAAATTCACAGGGTTATACTTAGTGATGCAAACATCTTTTTTTCTTACCTGTTATGTTTTATAACACCCACATTTCATGAACCATATTAATTTCCCATGAAGACAGCATGTATACAACATTCCTTCCAAGATTATTGTGCAGCTTTAACCAGATAAAGGGTAAAAAATAGCACTATTAGTCAAGTATAGCTGATCAGTCATAACCTCATTTCATAGTGGGATTAGAAAATGATGTTGTTTTAATCCAAATTGTGGTCATCTGCTATTATTTGTTCTAGTAAGAAGAAAGAAGTCCTTCTCTATTCAGTCCCCAGATGTGGTGGTAGCTTTTGAATCTTACATGTTGGTATCAGAAAACTGGCAGTCTGCTGGGCACTGCTGATTTCACTAGAATGAAAAGACTTACGTAGGTGGAATGCTAGCCTGCTTTAAATTGAACCCTAGTACATATGGCCATGACAGAACGAAAAGGAGAGAGAACTGATGCAGGTCAGCTCTTCATCGGTGTGGCAACCACCCCAGCTGTAGACCTCTCTGGACAATAGCAGTTCCAGTTCAGGTCGTTACAGTACGTGCTTTACATTGTTCTTTTTTTTAACTCAGTGTCCATGGAGCTTCCTAATTCTGGAAACTTCACATTGCAATTTAAAATTGCACCACTCCATCTGATCCACAGAGAGGGTCTGGAAGACCACAGGGTTCTTTAAAGAAGTGGTGTATGATACATCATTTGAGTGTTGAGACAGAGGGAGGAATCACCTGAGAAAAGGTGGAAAACTGTACAGAGATGTTTGGACGTTTACAAACAACATACCACTTACTTGATCATTCAGTAGATGAATGACTTTTTACGTGTTCTTGTGCTTCTTAGGGGTCATGAAAGTAGTATGACAAAATGTTGCATTATGCAAATGCGAATGTTGCAGCATGGAAGCAATACAACTATGTTGTCTTGCCTTGTCTAATGTGTAATTCATTGCGCAGTGGCAGTTTTGAGGGACTTTCTTTTGGCTTTAGTTGTAGTAATCTATATCCATAATAAATATGTTCAGTTACCGTTGACCAGATCATGTAGAACTGTTTGTGTTGTGTTGCTTCAAGGAGTGTATGTCTATTTATATAGGGAAAGGAACATAATTAATGTTCATTTCTGCCCAAGATTTCATGCTCAGTAGCTTTACACACTCAAGCTGTTAGCCTCATCACAACTCTCCGCTGCTGTTAAGTCAGGCAGGATCTACCCTTGAATTAGAGGCTTTTGGACACACCTGAGCCTGAGATTTCTAACTAGTAGTGGATTGGATCCACTGTTTAATAGCTCAGAGCATAGGCCTTTAATCTCTCAGCCATTTTCACCATGTTTAGTTAATACTTAGTTCTTTTGCCTACTCTTTTTTCTATGGGCCCTAGCTGTAAGTTTTCTCAGCTTTTAAAAATCTCTGTCTTAATGAAATAGTTGATAATATTATATCATGTGGGTAATAGAGAAAAAAATAAAATAAAATACTGTATGGTGGAAGGCAACAGGGGTAGAAATTTGATTTCATGCTTGCCACCTCTTTTTTTATCCCTTCTTGGCTGCACTCTCAAAACCACATTTCCTCTTCTATCAGATGGCAACGCTGGAAGAATATCTTTTTCCACTCAGTGGCCACCCTTTGGAAAAGGAGTGCCCCACATGGCGGGCAGGCCTGGTGATGTGCTGTTAGATAGACTGGATACCTCTGCCCCCCCTGGATTTGAGATAAGCTCTTAGAAGAGTGCTGGTTGTAGCTTTGAAAATCAGCAGTAACTGCCTATCATCCGTGGCTACCTCCTGGAGTAATTTACCTCATTTCACTCCACTGTCTTCAAATCTTACATCTCGGTGTCAAAATATTGACAGTTTTCTGGGTACTGCTAATTTCACTCAGATGAAACAAATGCAGTTTGGGAAAGCTCCAGCCTTTAGGAGATTTGACTGCTAGGAAATGCGAGTTCTGGTTTAATTTATTTAAACTTCATGTATAGAGCTGTATGCTTGCATCCTATATAAAGCACAGCATTTCGTATTCTCTCTTTCTTCATGGGGCTCACCACAGTCTTTTCCTCTGACACCTCTTCATCTGTTTTCCTCTAAGCTGGGAAGGTTGTGTCTCATGTGCTATAGAAGGGCTTTCTCGTGTTTCTTTTGGGGATGACCCATATAGCATATACCAAAGTTTACTGATGGCTGTTCTTGAGATTCCCTGAATTGTGCAACTTTTCATTGGCAGAAAAGGCTGAGGATGTTGAACATCCTAGTGGCTATACAGTGGTCCATGTACACACAAATGTACTCCTGCCATCACTGAGGAAATAAAATGAAAATGTTTATAATCTAGCTTGGGATTCTTTGGCTTGGAGGGTGTCATACGTGTGTAAAATTTATTTCTGTTAGGTATGAGGTGCATATGCATTAAAAGAAAAAATAAAACCTTGGGGCATGCTGGAAATTCAAATTGGCTAAATTTAATTTAGAAAAGTAACTGTTAATTTCCCAACGATATTAATATGGTACTTGCATGTTTACCATGACTTTTCAGATCAAAGAATAAAAAAAAAATCTGCAGCCCATCAAATTTTCAATAAGTGAAAATGGACTAAGATGGGAAGTTGGCATGCATAGTGGCACATCTCAGTGAGTAATGTTTGTTTTATTTTGAATGAGCTGTCCATAAATATTTTCATGTGTTCTTCTGCCAAGAGACATCTCCCTTAAAAGTCCTTATCACTTTGTTTATTCATTTCACCTTCTTGACTGACAGTATCCTTTTTTCATATTGACCTTTCCCAAAGTTAAAGAAGAGCAAGTCAAATTTTTTCTTAATTTTTATTTCTATTGGTATTTTTCTCATATTCTTTTTCTATTCATGCAAAGCTATAGAGTTCGTCGTAACACCTTTGTGAAGCTTGGACACTGCCTTGGTGCAATGAAACCTGTCCTTGTAGGGGAGAAATTGCTAGCTAAGAAAATCCAAAGAGTTTAGAAAAGCATGTGTAATTTGGAAAACAAACCAAACAAACAAACAAATAAACAAAAGTCCTACTTGCATTTTGTCTATCTACATAGTTTGTAGAATTCATTCATACTGGATGATTTGCTATCACAAAATAAAAACAGCTCCCAGTTATACTGGTAACAGTCACTTTCAGCTTTCTAGCAGACTCCTTTAATATATGTTTGCTTGCTTGATATGATATACAGAAAGGCTATCTGTCCAGTAGTTGGGGATGAGTTCCAGCCCACTTCATTTTGTGACTGTCTCTAAATAATGAAGGATGTTGATCAGTTATTCACAGGGATATGAATAGATACCAGCTGGTCAAAAAATCTAAAAAAATGATTGCTTTTCCGAAATTAATGCTCTTAGGTTATGGCCGCTGGCTGTTGGTCAAGCCTGGGATTAAATTGCCATCTTTTTTCAATTGCCTGTCTTTATGTACAGAAAAATATTCAGGAAAAAGGTACCCTCTGATTTGAAATTTCATTTGCTTGAACATAGGCCAAAAGCAAATGTGCATGTGTGAAGGTTTATGTACTCCTACTAACTTGAAAAGGAAAGTATAAAATTTAATATTATTCTTATTCTAGAAAGAACAAAATCACATGGGGATGTTTTTTTCAGTCTTTCAGAAAATATTTTATCTGTAGAACTGAGACCTCAGGGCTGGCATGCTTGGTTGAGCCTGGAGCCTGTGCGCCATATTCTTACACATTTCTTTTGGCACCTATGTCTACACTGCAGCTATTTCTGCTTGAGAAGTAAGGAAATTAGATAGGCAGTTAGGCTAAGCTGAGCTCCCTGCTGCTGAAGTTACCTTGCCACAGGTAAGCAGCAAAGTAAATGAAAGGTTTGTCCCTGTTTTATTACTACGCTGCGGTCATGCCATTGGGAAGAACCCCAGGCTCATTGTGGGGTAAGAGCCATAGTTTATTCATTTTTTTGAGTCTGTAAATAAATTCTTGATAAATAAAGTTATGAATAAAATAGTTATGCCAAGTTAGTACTGCATGTTTAGAGACCCATAAATTCTTCATCAATCTGAAATGGTATGTATTATACATGAACTCACTCCACAAGGCTATTGTATAGAAAACCTTTGGTTGACTGATTCTGAAAATGTCTGGTCAAGAAAAGGTGCCTTTAAATAATCAGGTTAAATTAAAAGACTGTATAAAGAGTTTGTAATGATTACATGCTAAGAATGATTATAATACTATAATAAAATGATGAAGTCACATACTTTCTGCTCTCATTGAAAATGTCACCAGATCTTTGCTTGAACAGAAAACAGAAGTCCCAAGTACTGAGAACTTCTTCCTTAAATGCGCCTTGATCTCAGTTGCAACTCAAAATGGAACAGCTTTTGTAAGATCTGCTATACGTGCCATCAGTTCAGCAGCAACTTTCAGCAATTTGGTGTATGTTGTTTTAGATACTATATTAACACTTACAAATTGTGTAGAAATCTGTTTGTAACCTGTAGGAGTAATAACATATGTAAAATTCAAAATAATATAAATTTATTCGTAATCTTTTCCTTTTTCAAAGGAATTTTCTTAGTGGCATTGCTGACTTGGTTGGATGTTCATTGTCATCTTAAACTGGTTGCGATCTTTGAAAGGGCTTTGTAGAAATAACATTCCTTTAACCAGAAGCATATATTTTGAGGAAGTACCTCTGTATGGAGAAGAAATTAATTTCTAGTTTCATGGATACAAAGAACTTGTAGGTGAATGAATTTAATTGCTTAGGATACAAGTTTATATGAGGCCTTAAATTGGATGGATGAACTGTCAGTTCATCCTGGAATCATATTGCCTGAACTTTTCAACAGCCAAGGGAAAAAGCATTTTAGGACAGCAAGGTGGCAAGATTACCACACGCCACAAATTACATCTGTTACGCTTTATTTTTAGCCATCTGTTAACAGGAAAGAACTGATAAGTCTTTCCTTTCAGCATCAATTTCATTCTTACAGCTGAGTTTATCAGTGTATTGTTTTTCTTTGTGAATGAAAGCCACATTTTTGTTGATTAGAATATAATAGTTATTGTAGCCATGGTCAAAATGATGGTTTATTTGTAAACAGCCTTTGAGATTTTCAGACTAGTGTGATGTGCTACTAACATTTATTAGATCATTTTCCACATTTATTTATTATTCTCCTTAAATATTCATATACTCACATGGCACCTTGTGTGGGGGTTGCTGTTACTGTGCTATGGATGGGAACCAGAGTGTACAAAATACCAAGTGTCCATGAATTCTTGGTGCCCTCTTTAAACAGGTAAGGGCTTGAGCCTTTAGCATGCTTACATTGTATAGTACTATTATTTAATGCAGAACATGAGGTCTTAACATTGCAGTGTGAGTAGAATTCTATTACCATAGTCAGTTAATACGAAAAATGTTGACTTCATCTTTAAAAAAACAAACATTTTTGTGAGGCAAAATATGATTTATCTTTATACTGGGTGAAGTGAGCTTTACTACAGGCAAGGAATAATTAGCTGAGCCTTCTGCTCTGCTTCATCAAAATGTTATATATGGTTTCTGGGAGTTGTAACATTTTCTTCCAATGTATCATTGCTTTGAATTTTGCTGGAGCCTGTTTAGGTAAGAATTCTTGAGAGTGACTGATACAAAACAAGTGCATAGGATAATATTTCTAAGAAATGCTATCAGTTCTTGTTGGACTGTCTTTGTTTCCGGTAGCTTTTCTACAACATGCAAGCCATTATTTTATTGGTTGACTTTTAACAATTTCAGAAAAATCCTGGAAACAAATATTATCCCTCTTTAATCATTACCATGTTTTCCATTGTTTTGGATTAATTTTTGATATATTATTAAAACATTTATGGATATTTTTCCTTTGGCTCCATAATTAGCTGGCAATAGCAGTAAAAGCACCCAAAAAGTGTTTTTCCAGGTTATAAAGATTGCAGAATTGAGAACTAAGGGTATGGCAGAATTAAGCCACTTGTTCAGGTGGTTATAAATCATATAGTTGTTCTAGGGAACACCTCGAGGTTATTTAAAGTAAAGAAAGCATTTATTATGATTTACCATTTGGGGAACACTTTCCGCTTTCATTACAATTTCTTCGAAGGTATGTAACGACCACAGGCTTGTTCCAAACCTGCTACCTCAGGATAACAGGATCCTGTCCTTTCTAGTGTTTTTGGGGTGACCAGGGTATCTCTGAGTCTTTCTACAAGAACCCTGAAACTACCAGAGTTCCAGTCTCTTAATAGCACTTCGTGGTGCCTTCTTAAGTTAGGGCAGCAGCTTAGGAAAGTTGCAGCTTAAGTATAATATCTCTCCAGCTGACTCCAATAACCTGAAGAGATCTGTAATGAACAGATTATTCTTATGTGGGATGGATGAGGAAGGGAGGAAAGGAGGAAGAGGAAGCTGAAATGTTCTCCTGGGAGTCCGTTGATGAAAACTTCCAAACAGTCATGAGAAAATGATTTACTGTCAGCCTCTCTCCAGTTAATCAGCATGGTTTTGGATGCAGACTTGATTGTGTCCTAAACCATACCAGGTTCATGTTGCTAATAGTCAGCAAAACAAAAGAACAGTGGTTCACTATTGGTACTGACAGGCAGAAGAATTTTTGTGTTCTTTAGTAAATTAATTAGCAGCTGCCTGCATTCTAAAGAGAAAATGTAGTTACTGTTTGCACATCTTATTTGGAATGCCTAATTAATGGAAATTGGACCCTCTTGAGATCTTCCTCTTATACTGTGCAGTCATTTTTATAGTGTTAGTTTCTAGCAAGGGAGGGTGGAGGAACTCTGAATGCTTCAGTGCTCCTGTAAAACGTTCTGAGCTGACATCTCGCTGCTCATCTTTCACTGAGCTGCGTGGTGAGGTTGGGCTTTCAGGCAGCCAGAATGCTGGGTACGTTTAGTCTTGCATGTGTAAGTGTTACTGTATTAAGGAGAGGTAAGGGTAAAGACAGACACATCCTCATTTTGCTTGGCTGTTTCTTTTGAACTACTTCTGTTCTGACTCCTTGCTTTCTGTTTAGGAAGCAGAATTACCATTTTTTTCATTACCTTCAGTAATTATCTTCTCATGCAGAACATTGAAGCTTTGGGCTTTTACACAGCTTACCTGGAGGCAGGAATGTACCCATTTGAATGAGCTTGAGTCAGTGGAAACTCAATGAAGTGTTTGCTATTGGTAATGCTCATGTCAGGGACTGCCGATTCCATTTGCTTTGTAGCAGCACTTTCTCTGTTGTGGTCACTGTTCAGAGCTGCTTCACTTTCTGAATTAAAATGAGCCATGCAATGAAGTTCCTGGATTAAATTCACCCCTCTCAATTCTGTGCTCAACTACTAAAAGCATTAACCAAATTAAGTGAAATAAGGCCTCTGGTTAACCAAATATATCATTTGCTGATATGTGAATGAGCTTTGACTCTGTACTTGATCATCCCTGAAACATTTGCATTGACATAGGGATTCCTATAATAAGAGTGGGATAAGAATGGCTATTCCAGATAACAAGCCTGGAACCTATATTATATGTAATCATATATCCAAATTAGACACACAGATAAGCAATTTTGCAGTCCATGTACTGAAGTGTCCTCCTGACACTTGGACTACCTTTTGAAGAATATCTCATAGCCTTATGTAGGTCGGCTTCATTTATGGAGCATGCTACGCTTCTAAAGCAAAGTTTTCATACTGATTTAGATCCCTTTTTGTAAGCTGGAGTTGGAATCATTCAAGATTTGTGGGATTTGTTCATATCTTTATGCCTGGGCTCATTAGATTTAATATTTTTCATTTAGTAAGTTCCTGATTTATGTAGTTTTAAAGAAAGTATTGGAACTGAGAACACTGATTTGAATTCATAATGTGAACTACAGTCATGATTCCTTATAGTGCCTACAGCTTCTGAGCTCCAAAGGAAGGGGAAGGGATACAGAGAGCAAGGAGCTCCATTTTTCTGGTTTCCCTCTCTTTCATGTTTAGGTAGCCCCCACTAGGGAAATATTCTAGTTCTTAGTCTAAAGCTTTATGAATGGGCGACATTGCATTAATAGTAATAACAACAATAATAATAACTGCAACAACAGTAATAGTAATAAATAATAAATTTCAACTATGTTCCTTCACCCAGTTGTAATAAGCCATAGATGTGAAAGCTAGATAGAAAGGAAAAAAGCATATTTGGATTCCCACTGGGAAGTCTTGTTCCAGAACAGCATTTTATTCCTGGAGCAGTAAGCAGTTCTTTCGTTAGCATAAGTTCCTTTTTGTGTACTTTTAATACACAGTGCAGAACAGAAAGAGATTATGAAAGACATCAAAGATAAGCATATAAAACAAGAATTTGGAGACAGATTTTACTACATGGGGGAAAGGGACAGGGGAATAATGAAAAAGGGGAAGCAGAGAGAAGAAAATTGCAGAAAGTAGTGGGTGTAGACGGAAGTAACTTGTTAATATTATGACCAACTTCAAGCTCTTCTGGTGGTGGTGAGAAGTCATCAGAAGGAGGAATGATATTTTATTGAGTTGCAAATAGCATACTGGCAGCAAAGAGTTAATTAAATTGTAGCCTGGCAATAGAAAATCAAATACGAGATGACATTTTAGCTGTGAGGCCCACTTTAGGCTATTGAAAAGTAGTGGACTACTAACCATGTTCTATTTTTTCCACAGCCCCAAGAAAACCTCATGGCTGCAGTGTCGCTGCTAATTTGCTTTTACATTTCATCACACATTTGATTTCTAAAGCTCATTGTATGTTTTCTTAAAGCTTTTGTTAGATGCTTTTACATTTTAAAGATAGATAGCCTTGAAGGGTAATTGTCCCTTCTTTATACTATATAACAGCTTACATATAATAGCTTACATCATGATTAAGTATCTTAGCAGAATTAGGAGCACATAGCCTGCCTCAGTAGAAAGAATTCTATAAATTACTGGGATTTTACTGAAACAAATGCCACTAACAAAGCTGAGGAGCTAAATGGAAACACATGTTCTGAGCTTGTCTTTAGGTAGTTTGAGGGCATATATTTACTGTTTTGTTATCTCTTTTCTTTCATTTGGGTACAGGGTTGTTTTTCCTTATTTGTTTAAAAATGAGCGAGAGAGAAGGAAGTGACCATACTGAGCCTATACTGTTTCTACAAGGGCAGCTTATAAACAGATTATCAAAACAAACATTTGTGCCACTCTTCATTCCACGAATAGAGAGCTATCTGATAGTAGTCAGCATGGTGCATCTTGTAGAGAACTCAAATTTAATACCAGTGTTAGGCTTTATGTAAGGAGATAGCCTATAACACTGGAGCCTTGCTTTGCTGTGTCGACATGTCTGGAGCTCAGAATAAAATTGAGTTTCCTGCTTCAGCTATAACTTGGTCTTAAAATAACCTGAAGAAATTATAGTTCTGATTACAGAGAAAGTGAAGGACTTAGAACATTCTCCTAATAAAGCCACAAGATGACACAAGGCTTAGTCATCTGTAGTCTGTCTGTAACAGGCATTTCAGAGAGGGAAACAAGCCTTTGAAATTGGATAATTTGATTTGCAATCAGGCCTAATTATTTTAAGAACATAGAAAACCTTTGTTTTTTGGCAAAAATAATCATCTGGAATCCAATTAGAGGAGAAGAAGCCATTTTAAATATAATGGATGCTACACAGCATCCCTTGGAAAACTGATGTCTCAGAGGGAGAGAGCTATGTTTGAAATGGACTCCACCTCTCATTTTTCTTATTGCTATTTCTGAAATAAACAATTATGCTCAAAGGACACATCACCCTAAACAATAAATAAAATGTTTGTGACTGAAAGTACATCCAAAACCAATCCATGACAGCCATTTAAAAGTCCTAGAGAAGTCTTTCTATCATCTTCTGAGTACTGTGGAACTTTACAGTGGCAAAAAATTCTTCAAGAAAGTAAATAACACCAGAAAAATCATGGCCACCCTCATAAAAAAAAGCAGTTTTGGGAGCAGCAGTAGTGAACTGAAAAAAGATGTATAACTTAGAATTTAGACACTGTAGGGAAGCTAGTGTTATCTAAAGGTCCTTCATCTCTTCTCTGGTTTCTTTTCACATGGTATAATTTTGGTAAAACTTTTTCAGTTATTAGTGATTTCTAAAGGTTTGTCTTTTAGCCTATTGAGCTTATGGATGAGTATATGTAATATAGAGAAGCTAGTCAATGAGCTGCTCAGTTGATACTCCTTGGCTTGTAGATTCACCATGGGAGAAAGCCAGTGCTAGTTTGTGCCTGTGCAATAATCAGACAGTATCCAGTCTGAGCCTAAAGGTTTGTTGCCTATATAGTTTTGCTGGATGGGGGCCAAAGGCGTACTATATTATTTTCATAGTGAATAAGCTTTCCTTATTTGCTCCACTAAATGTGGGTAATTACCAGTCACTTCAGTTTTTTTTTTCTGTATAAATGACACAGATGTCCAGACAACATATTTATAATTTCACCCCATCTGTGCTAATTTTTCTATAAATGTCCTTTTAGTACAGTAATCATCCTGTTTATCAACATTATCCACAGTGTTAAGCAACACGCAAAAATGTGACTCATATTCAGCCCTCATTAAAACAAAACATACCCACCCCCCTACTCTGGTGTCATGGCCCAGTGGAAATATTCAGGAGTGTCTTGGTGGTTTTTGCTCCGTCTTTTTTGGGGTCTGCTTTCCTCAGCCCAAGACATCCAAGGCTGACACAGTGGTGTTGAAGGGTGACAGGCAACAAACCCCTCCTGCTTCAAGGTGTTCAAGGTGTTATGCAGCTGCTTGTACCTGGTTATCCAGAAAGAAAGAACAACTCACATAAATATATATGTATTTCATCTGAAATTAAGGTATTTGCTTTAAAGCACCTCTCCTCTGCACGTTGCTGGATGGAGTAAGATTACCTACTAGAGGGCTGTTGGGCTTTTGTTTTGTGATTTATTTTTTTTTAAAGTCCTCAAATTGGGACCCAACTTTATATGGTGCCAACAGGAAAAGAGCATATTGTATGGAGAGTGCTCTGCTGTCATTCATTTGCAGTGTGCTGTAGGTAGTTGGATTTTCCCTCTTCTCTCAAAAATTTCCACAACTCACCCCTGCAGAGGAAGGCTTGCATTGAAAAAGACTTAGTGGTTAGCATAAATCCTTTTTGAGGCCTGTTTACATAAAATGGCTCACATTCATCAACTTTGCTCAGACTCCCCCATACAGATGCTGTATATATTGTAATTCTTAGGAAATTTCAATGGGAAGTAATTAATGGAAATTCAGAGAAAGTGTATTTATAAATCAAACAACTTGGTCATGTATAATTACACCCCCTCACCCCCAATTACTGAAAGCTACCACTGCATTTTACAGTTTAATGACCTTGAAAAAAATATTTCCAGAAGCACAGCCATATTAAATGATAGGAGCAAAAGAAAATAATCCAGGATCATAAAACAGTTAGGTATTTACAGTCCTAACCTCAAAACCTTTTCTGTTAAATTAGCAAAAGCAATTGAGAAGATGGGGTCAAGACCTCCAAACTCAGTATTATTTTGGAGCAAAATATCACAGCCCTAGAAATTCTGAATAGAGTTTAAAATGGAAACAGTGTTATCAGAATCACAGGCTTCTGAATGCCCTCCTACTTAAAAAAGCATTGAAGTACTTAAAAGCAGTATTAAAGTATGCTTTTCAGGAAGAGTAGTTTCAAGTGTTGTAAAGTAAATTGCATCTTTTAATTCAGCTTTTAGGTTATTTTATCAGTTATGTGTGCGAGCACGTTCACTAGCACTACCTCCTGTTTCCTTAGGAAAGAATAACCATATTTGATAGTATAGTTTGATCTGGTAAATGTTGACGACACATAAATGAAGAAGGAAAGAAACTGCTGACATTTTTCCAGTTTTGGAATGAGTGTCATGCTGCACGTTTCCAGTGTAATCTGAGCACTCACAGAAGAATCGTAACTATGCCACCTTTTAACAGTCCCCGTGGAAGCAGAAGATTATGGGAATCTCTCCTCTAGATGTACAGGCATACGTTTTCTGCATTCTGATCGGATACATGTATGCTGGTGTTTGTATGCTAGTAAGTTATGCACCTTCTGCTCGATGTGAACGCTAGAAGTATAAAATATTGCTGGAAGGGTAAAACTGCTTCTTCTTATTGAATCAAAAAAATCCTTTCTATCAAAAAGTTTTGGCCCATAACAGGGTCAGAGGAAATTAAAGTAGCCTTTCATTCTGTGTTAGAGGAACTTCCTCTGAAGTTTCAGACTACCAGGCTAGCAGGCTAAATTCAGCAGCAGGGATGCCTTCAATTAACTGTATCAGTTCTATTTGTAGTACAAAGGATATGAACGGCCTACATAGCTTAAAAGAAAGGAGGTTAAACAGAACTTAAAGACGTACGCTGCATATAGCAGTTTCAAAGGAAAGCAATGGGATCTCTGCCAGTCAGCAGTTTAAAATCATAACTAATGCCAAGACTTGGACTGAGTTTATACAGGTGTGCTGTCTTGTCGATAAGACATCAAGGAAGAATTTCTGTAGGAGAGGTTGCTTAGAATGTAAAGCACTGCTGAAAGCAGTGAGGGAAGTGAGCAATGCAAATGAGTTTAAGGCAGAATTAACAAGTTCATTTTAGAGGAATGCATGGTTAGCTCAGGGGATTGGTAATAATCTTGAGATCTTCATCTCTAGAGCACCAGTTTGAATTTAACCAGGTTGTTGATGCCAATCAAAATACATTGTCCTTGTTATTGATCTCTGTGAAATGACCTTCCAGTGTCTTTGGAAAAACATCCTGAACCTGCAGTTGGCACATGAAAAAAATAAAGAATTGAATGGGCATGGTGATGTACCTTCTGTAGACTCACTCAGACTTCTTTTCAGGGAAGCTAGCAGAGAGCATGGGGAATATCACATTCCTTGCTTCTCTCAATTAGCATATCAAGCTGTAATGTGACAGTGGACTGAAGTAAATATTAGGCTTTCAATAGAAGAAAAGGGGAAATTAATGAAAAGAATATTTGGTGTATTTTGTCATCATTAGAATATCTAGAACCATCAAGAAATATGAAACCTCTACATTTCTCTGTGTCTGGATCTGATCACCTTAGGATGCATTATTGTTGAAGGCCAAATTGCTAAAGAATGAGATGGCAGGGATGTGCATCCCTGAGACTGAAAGGGTGGAATCACTATCCCAACCACATTGTTTACACAGTCTTCGTTTCAGCAGTCAGTCTGCTGACTGCTGTTAGTTTTCCCAACTAATAATTTTTTTTCCCAACTAAATAATTGTGCATGTCTTTTACATGCAGTTATTCAGACCCCATACACAGTAGACATGAGGAGACTACGTGTAGTCTATTCAGAAAGCATAGTTTTGGGCCCCTCAGTACAAGAAGGACATCGAGGTGCTGGAGCATGTCCAAAGAAGGGCAACAAAGCTGGTGGTGGGTCTAGAGAACAAGGCTTATGAGGAGCGGCTGAGGGAGCTGGGGTTGTTTAGCTTGGAGAAAAGAAGGCTCAGGGGAGACCTCATTGTACTTTACAATTACCTTAAAGGAGGCTATAGCAAGGTGGGGATCGGGCTCTTCTCCCAAACACCTAGATAAGATGAGGGGAAATGGCCTTAAGTTGCACCAGGGGAGGTTTAGGTTGGATATTAGGAGAAATTTCCTTACTGAAAGGGTTGTGAGGCATTGGAACAGGGTGCCAATAGAGGTGGTTGAGTCACCATCCCTGGAGGCCTTCAAGAAACATGTAGATGCAGAACTTAGTAGCATGGTTTAGTGGTGGACTTGTCAGTCCTAGGTTAAAGGTTGGACTAGTTGATCTTAGAGGTCTTTTCCGACCTGAGTGAGCCTATGATTCTATGTCTGTCTGCACAGAGAACCAGTGGAACCACCTTATCCACTGTGATTACAGAAGAGAGGAATGGATTGGACTTTCAGTGACTATCCAAAATCCCCTTGAAAGCATCTCCAGATGTAAGACTTTGGAGGACTCTGTACCTTTTTGTATCCAGAGTGATAACAGAACAAGGTTCCTGGGATTCAAATGTTATTAATACTCAGTACACGAAGTATACTCAGTTTTATGATGTCATCTAGCTTTCTTAAGAACATAACAGATGCAATTTTTCATGATTTAATGGCATTTGCTGATGTTCAATGAAGATGTGAAAGACAAGGAAATAGAGGTGTTTTCCTTGGTCACTACATTCCAGAAGGTCCAGATAATAAAAAGTACTCCTCCTTCAGAAAGCAGAAGAAAGGCTGACATATAGTCTAAGGACAAAAGAGGACTGTAGTGCTCAAGCTTTGAATTCACTTAGTATTGTTAAGGAATCACATGGCAGCACCAGAGCTTTCACAGGCCCTTGAATAGTGCCAGGAAGGACAGGGATTGTGAATTCTGGTTTATTTTATCTACTGAAATGTTAAAGGTGGCACAGATGGGCAACGTTTCCATTTCAGTCAGTGGAGCTAACCTGTCATCTGGCTCTAGGCAACTAGATATTCACTGATGTCATTAGTTCAGACAAGTGGTAAATATGCCATACATTTTCTGTGTATTCAGTAACTGAGTAAGGGGGCTTTCACTCCAGGGAAGAACGGGCCAAGATCAAACTAACTCTTTTCAGAAAAGGTAAAAAATTTAGAATTTCTGTTAAGGTAGGTTAATATGACTACATTTAAAGTAATTTTACTTAGGAAAAATTTGGGAGTGTATTCCAAGCACAGTAGCACAAAGGGAAACCACCATAGAGTCTCTCCTTGGTAGGGAGACTTCCCAAAAAAACATTTTGTCAATAGTAGATGGTTATTCATTCCAACTAAGTATTCTCCAGTGCATTTTACTGGATTGAAAAGTAAAGGGTTTCTCCCAAAACTCTGTTTTTCACTAGGTCTCTGTTTTGCAAAAATGCAGAACTTTCACTGGGAGCAGGAAGGGTTTACTGATAACCTGCTGAAGAACAATCTCTTCCACTGTGAATGTCTTGCAATGAAAAGTACTAGTGCAGCTAACTTTCAACCGATATAGGCCAATTCCAAAGATACACGCCAGCTAAATTCTCAGTAGAAAAATGAGAACTTTGGCATCTTACACTGCCAAGCATTTCATTCTTAGAAACAAGACTGTGTGAGAAGATTTCATAACTTAAAGTGCCTTGTATCAACTGTTATATCTGCAGCCTATAAATGTTTCTAACTGCAGCATTGCTTGAATTGTGTTACCAATAAAATCCTCTGTAATTTTTTTAGTGTTAATGCTTTTAGAAGAAAAAAAAACTTTTTTTTTTTTTTAGCTGAAGATTTTTGAATGATTTAATTGCCTTCTTAATTAGTTCCAAAATAAATGATTTGTTAATGGAGAATATATACATTGAGATTTCAAACATATTGTATCGTGTTTCTCTAAATCACACAGAAATAAGGTTTTGTTTGTTTGTTTTTTCAACTAATGTCAAAGATTTGCCCAAAGAATAAATCAAAGTATATTTCATGAAACTTTCAGGAATCATGCAAATCAGATTTTCATCTGAATTAAACACATCTACCTCCATGTAACAATTACCGAATTTTGAAAAAAAAATCTAGTATGCTTTTCAGGTTTTCGTATCTTGCCCTACTGCATAATTCATTTCCCCTAGTGAAGGGATTTCACCGAACTTGGATGAAATTTGTTTTGTAAACTCCATCCTTGCCAAATTGAAATCTCTGTGACATCTGAACTATATTCTCCAGTTATTCTGAGCATGTGTTAAATTCATCCTTGCTGAAGTAAATGTGAGATTTTATATTCACTTCAGTGCAGTCAGAATTTTCCCCAGAGTTTCTAAATTCAGAGTTCATGGGTGTGTGACATGTGCTTCTTTGACTATAATGTACAAAACTAGTGATGGTACAGCCTAGCAAATTTTTGGTTCCAGCTGAAGTTTTTGAGGGAGAGTAGCTTTAAAAAAAATAAAAATGCAGAAAGTCAAGTGTCAGGCCTATGTGGTCACTGGCACTCAGTGGGGTTTCATATGCAGTCTCACAGATATTTGGTTCCTGAAGCTGAATGACTTTTATAGCTGCTCAACTACAGGTATGTCAACCTGGCAAGGAGGTATGCCCAGCAAGTACTTTTCTGCTAGGCTCACGTGTGGTGCTCACATTGAAAAATCTGCTGATCTTTAGCAGTACGTACTTGTACGTATTTAAGAGCAAAAGTTTATGGTATTTGACATGATAGGGAAAAGTAGTGGCATATTAGAGAAATGCATTTTATTTATTTTTGTAAATATCTGGCTGATACAGTACCCTTGGTAAAATCACAGTTTCTGTGTGATGAAAGTAGTAGAGCTGTGTAGATAATTGTAGATTTCATCTGTACTGAATGAGCTCCATTTCAGAGCTCAACAGTTTGATTCTTGGCTGCTGTGGGCTGAATCTGGACCTGGATCCAAGTACCAATGGGACATCTGTCATTCCTATGCTCAGTTTTTTTTTCCTGCTTTTCTTGGGTAGGAAAGACACAAACCTGACAGTATAAACTGGAACATCAAGGTAGTGTTGAATGTTAGAAATTGAGAATTAGAAGCTGGCTGAGTGCAGGGAATGTGGCTGGGAGCTGAGGAACAGATGAGAAGAAAAAGCCCTATAGAAAGCAACCATTTGTGATTCAATGTTTGATGTAGACTAACAGCCGTAAAACTACTTTTTCCTATTCAATGCAGTTGATCAACGTTTTCTCTTAAGTTCTTAGATCAGTTGTCTTCTTACGGAACAAAATATTAACACAGTTAGCATAGCTGAGTACTTGTAGCAACAGCCAAAATAGCCAATATATTGCATTAAATAGAATTTTTATAGATGTCTAAGAGATCTATTCAGGAAGAAGCTTTTAAAGCACATCAGTTGTATTCTGTATGAATGAACAAACATTTTTTAAGGAATAGATTGTCTCTGCAACAGTTTTCAACTGGCAATTGATCTGCTAATATTTGTGGTTTCTGCATTCCACTACATGGTTTCCTGCCAAAGACTGTGGCCATGGCATCCTGGTCAGTGACTAAACACAATGTGAGGAATCTTTCTACTCCTTTAAGAGGTGTGTCTTAAGGGGACTGTTGCATATGTGTCTTTAGGCATGGCGATCAATCTCAAACTGATTTCAACTGTTTGTTAACAATTTTGGCTGTATACAAGTCTGTGTGAGATTTGGTTTTCCACAAAAGACTCGTTTTTGGTGTTCTGCATACTCTCCCGGTATATTCTTCCTTAAAAACAACAACAACAACAAAAACAACAACAAAACCACACACACAAAACAAACAAACAAATAAAATGACCAGAGGGGAATGGGGAATTAAGTTATGTTATTCTTTGAGTCTTAATTTAAGTTTCAGCTTCTCCTCTGTAAATCTGTCTGTGGATACTCACACTGGACGTATTAGAATGGTGGCAAGTGCTCTTTTTACACATTGTTGACTTTTCTCTCTTCTGCCTTATGGGCAGGGTGGAAAGCAAAAGCAGAAGGAATGAGAAATAAGTTGCTAGCTGTAAAGGAAAAGCTGCTAATTCAAAACTATATGACTGAGGGTTTGATATATGTCATATTTTTCTTGATACTAAATGTATTGAACTTTATAAATGGTAAATTTTACTAAAGTATTTCCAACATGCTCGTGAGACAGTACTGTCACCCATAAGAAGAGTGGCAATATTTGGCTTCTTTCATGTTGATTTGGGGCCATGCTCTGCTTTCTTATGCTTCCTTTAAAGAGAACAGGCTAAACAAGAGAACAAGGACAGAAGAACGATGTGTCCAAAAGATGCATCTTGGGAGGAGGCAGACAGACAGGACAGTTCTTATGTTATGCCTTTTAAGAAAGCATTTAGGATTCTCTGCTGTAAAGTGAGGTGGCCATCATTTATCTGGTGTACATCCCACTCTGGATGGATGAGCAAGAGCTGTGCAGCTGAGGTTCTCATGAACATCCAATTGTACCAGTTGTACTATTCACTGTTCACAAGCTAGGTTTCCCTGGGGAAATTAGCCTTAGAGGCACTGTTTACATGACCTGTCCTAGCTCTGACTGTGTTTTCTAGGAATGGCAAGTCTCTTTTCGGTGGAATTCTCTTTATTCTCTTAGCCAGTACCTCCAGCAGTGATGAATGTGCAGTCTCATTACGGGCACACCTCACAGGACTATTCACACAACCCACATTAAAAACGTTTTTTCTTTTCTGATTTTTTACTCCCTTGAGATATAGAAATATCTTATTGAAGACAACAGAACTGTGTCAAAGATGCATGCTGTGCTATGAAATTACATGAGTTCATTCAGTACTGGTGGCAGCTGATTTGTGTTGATGGAGGCTTCCCACATGTTGCACACAGACACAATTTGTACTTGTGCCAGAAATCATTGTTTCCCACCTGTGCTGTATAATCTGCTCCTAATGCCTATGACCTATTTTTAAAGTCTTTCTCTTTATAGCTGCTTATGTGCAGTATTTATAGAAACACCACTGAAATGGTCACAAAGAGAAGTGTGGACAACAGCTGTGTATCGCTCCTTATTTTGTGGTATTTTCTTAAAATAATGGTGCAGCTATTTGTCATGCACAGTTACTACTCACCGGAAGAAATCATGTCTTTTATCATTTATCCACAAAGAGCTGTTGTGCTCAGAACTGTTTGTAGCTTCTGCCGTCTTTTGCATACCTGCCTGAGCAAGTGATATCTCCTCTGTATCTTTGCTTTCACAGTAGAGCTGACTGCTCTGTTATCTGTAGTTTGCCATCAAAACTACAAACAAAAACATGGTGGGAAAATACTGTCTACAGATGAAAGTGCTTATAAATTAAATATGCCATGCAACAGGACGTTCAGATTACAGACCATTTTTTAAGCTTTAAAAGGGTTTTGTAATGGATGTGATATTAAGTTGCACGCAAACTACACTGAAGTTAGTAAAACCCAGCTGTTTTCTAACAGCATAACAAATAACAAACCCCAGCAGTTTAATCCAATGAAGGATTAATTAATATGATCTGAAAAGCAAATCACATGGTGGTTTTCAGAAGGGAAACTGGCATTAGAGCAGACTTACATATATGTAACATTCCGTGATAGCATTTCTGACTAAAGAATAGTCGCAAAAACTGCTGAAGTATCACATTAAACTGGTATCAGATTAAACTGGTAATTGAAAGTTGCAGTTTAAAACCTAGACAGGCATTTCATAAGATCATTTCCAGAGACCACAAATTATTGTTTATCAATCCAAGTATTAAGATACAGTAGCAGGGAAATTTCCATTGTGATCAATCAAGCTTTAGTTTGCGTATGTACAAATATATCTGCCCATATAAGATTGCAAAATGCCCATATGAGCGAAATTGCACTCTCAGTGTGAATAAATGTGGCATCTGCCAGTAGATTTGTCACTGCCATTGTTCCCCTGTTCTGTCTCTGCAGAGAGGGGGGAGCAGAAAAACGGCAGCAGCTTGGCCACGTGCTGTACACCAGTCTGCCTTTTCTGAACACGCAGGGTAGCATTGCTTTCAGGGGCCTGCCATAGGCTGGAAAGCATTGGCAGACGGACTCTAAGCAGAACTCTTTGCTGAAGGCATGGGTCAAAGGGAGCAGGAGAAAGGTTAGGAATTAACATGCAAGGCACAGATTTTCTTTCAGATGCCTTTTTTCTCCATAAATGCTATAAAATTTTTTAGATCTTTGTGCATCTGTTTGACTGAAGGCCCAACCCGTTTTTGCTTGAGATGGGGTTAAACGCATGACTTCCCTCGGTGCTTTTTCACCCATTGAAGCTTTTCTCTCAGAAGAAATTATCTGCCATATGAAAATATGCCTCTCCTAGTAGAATCGTAGATCAGCAAAATAGTGTGAGATGGCCATTGGTCTAATAAGAGACGTGTTGTACAGGTGTGTACTCTGGTAAGGTTTAATGGCCGGCTGCGAGCAACATCTGCAGGAATTTCAAGTGAAAGCAATACATATTTACTTGTCTTCCTCATTTACATCTTCAGGCTGAAGAGAGGCTTAAAATTCATTGTCCCTTAAATATGTATCTATCACATCAGAAAAAGCACACTGGCACATCAGTGTAGATAAACATTGGGTAGATGTGGATCATTTCAATCCAGTTTACCCAAACTTTAAAGTATACCTCACCGTGGGAGTCCATTAGAGCCATGGGCCTTACACCAGCATTTTGGAGTCCTTTTTCATTGCTCTGTCACAGTAAATCCTCACCATTTCTCACGCTCTGTCCCTTCTTCAACTCACTTCTGTGCCCCTTATGGATCACAAAGGAAGACATTGTGGTTATTCTTCTGCCTTACCAGGTGTGTTGCTGCCATAAGGCCAGCTAAGCAAGAAAATGTTTGTAGGGGACCCCAAACAGAATCTTAGAAAGATCGAGAGCTACCAACACGACTGCCATTGCTCTGTCCTTACCCGAACGTGCCTGCTCTGTGCCATGCCAACTAATCCAGCAGGGAAAGGCAGAAAAGAGGGTACAAAGGGAACTCAGGATTTCAGAAGGGGAACAGAAGTTTGTCTGGCAGTGAGGCGAGGGAAGTGGTAAGGGATGTGTGTGTGCAGCCCTCTCCTCACCCCACCACCCCCGGTATGCAACCCCAGGGGCTGCCGGCCTCAGTGCAGCCGTTTAACAGCCTGGTGGTGGGATGACGGAGAGTTCTTGCCAGATGGTTTTCTTTACTTAGATTGAAACTAGCTTCGTGTTGGTGGCTCTGTCTTTCACAGGCTGCAGAAACGGTCACTGAAGTGGCTGGGAGGATGCTACTAGAGGTTGTCAACATCAGTTATCACTGGCTATTTTTTGATCTCAAGTGGTGCTACTGTGCTGTAAGAGTTCTGTCCAATGTATGAGTGGTTTTATCACTGCTGAATGAAGGTTGTTCCCGAGGCTACCCAACTTGACGTGTATTAAAATAGTGCTCATATGGTGTTAATTGGCTTGATTGCATTAAATACAAAATTATGTTTTACTAGCGAAGTGAGTGATGTAGGAGTCATCCTCATCGCTGAAGAAATAGCTCCATGCGCTGCCTGCTTACACATCTCCTGGTTGACAGTGCTCATGCTCGGTTGCAGGCTCTAATAAAGCAGATTGGTTTATTAATACAACCTGGGCCATCACTGGACATACCACATGTGGCTGTCATTGTGACACACACCCCACACAGAATGACTTTAGCAAGCCTCTTGCCTCCTTTCATAAAACAAGACAGGGAGCTCCTCATTTTCTTTGCAGAGAAAATTACGACAGCAGATCTGGTATTGTTTAACCACACTTGGGAGGGCTGGCGAGGACTGCTGGGCATCTTGCATGCAGTATGGAGTAGCTTAACTCCCCAAGGAGTAATTTTAAGCTCTTCTCAGATTTAGGAATAATGATTATATTTGAGCCATTTTTCTTTAGCTCTCCATACTAACCATTAACTGGAACATTGTGCAAGAAGAGCCTCTATTCTTGTATGATAACTGATTCTTTGTATTGCAGCTTTTGGCATCGCCTTGTGGTGTCCAATTCTTAATCCAGCTTTGTGTATATCTATATCTAGATATAAAGTTCAAAGGTAAATATCAAATAAAGTTGAGTATATCAGTTGTGCATGTATATGGATTTTGTGGCTAAAAGTTTTCAGTAAGCAGAAATGAGCAATCTGATGTTACCATTGTCTTCAGTTGCTCTTCCTTTTGTTGATTGTTTTGGGATAGCACTGATGCCCATGTTTTTGTAGCTTTTGACTGAGTTTTGTGTGTGTGTGTGTGTGGCATGTTTTAATGGTAAAATAGATGATATTAGAAATAACATGAATATAAAATTATATGCATATTCATAAAATATAAATTAAAAATCAAGAATTTCACTTTTAGGGATATATTTCAAATGGTTTTACTTTCAAGCAAATTACTTATTTTAATGGCATACAAAGATGTGATAGAGTTTATACTGTGGCTAAACCATGTTTTGAGAAGAAACCTTCAGTGGGTTTGTGTTTTTATTTTATTCTTTTATGATAGTGCAAGCTACAGATTCAAAAAGCCTAAGAAAACCATTAAGAATGTACCGTGCTAGAAAATACAGGTATTTCAATGCACTAACCACTATACTCAGCAACTCCAGTAGCATGTTGATACTTCTGTACTCAGGAGACTGTGGTTCAGTCCCTGGTGCCCAAGGTTGGGCTGAGAACTTGAACCACAGTCATTTAGCAGGAAGTTTATACTGGTTCAGACTGTGCCTTGGAATATTGGGGAGCCTACTGTGGAAAAGGAAACCACAGGGAAGGGATGAAAACAGTTCTGCATGTGCATGCCAACATACACCACCAATTCAATTGCCATGACCAGTAAAGTTCCGCCATGGGAGGTGCCAGTGAAGCCATAGTCAAAAGTAGTGCCTGGAGGTGGTGGCAAAGAGCTTATGAAGACCGTGGGAAGTGAGCAAAATATGTTATATAGTACCTGTTTAAAACGCACCTAAAAATGCACTGAATTTCATGATCCACCTATTTATTTATTCATTTATTTTTCCTGCTCTTTTTGCTGTCTGTGTTGTGGTCCTCTTTATTGTTTCAGAAGTTTTATCTTTATTTATTTGAACTTCTTTTTTTTAATATTTTTTTCTGTAAATAATGAAGTATGAAATAGAACATAAGTGGTTTAGCTGAAGCAGAAAATAGTGAACTTTCATAATGAGACAAGAGTAATAACTGTGCACTGAGTGGATTTCTGGGAAGTGGATTCCCTTCACTCTGCCGCTTTTTTTTTTTTTTTTTTAAAGTACAATATAGCATTTTGAAAATATTTGACCATGGAGTCCACTGTATTACAAGCAGGAAGGAGCACTTTTAATCTAATATAACGATAATAGGTGAAGGAAAGGTGCAATCATCTATCATGTAATAGTTGCAAATCTGTTTCTTGGAAGGTCAGTTTGACATTTCCTTATGGATGGCAAATTAGAAGTCGTTTATAGTATAATACAGTAAATAACACATAGTAGATACACAGTAAATATAGTATATAGTAGATACACAGTAAATACATAGTAGATACACAGTAAATGTAGTATAATACAGTAAATAATTATTTCTAATTATTCATTTCATCTTAAACTCCTTTTTACTTTCTTCTCTCTGTTTTGGCAAGTTCATGGCAAGATCAGTAGCTCTTGAAAGGTTAACTGCATTAATGTTTGTCTTTGAAGGTGCTGCTTTTTTTTTTTTTTTTTTTTTCCTGTGGAGACAACAGTGAGCATTATAGAAATCAGTCTTGCTTTTTTGAGACATGTTTATGTCTTTCGACTCTTTGTTAATATGATTCTCATTTAGAAACAGGAACTGTGAAGTATGCTGGGGAATAAATAGATCTCTTCTAAATAGCTATTGTCAAGGAAGAGCAAAGGAAATGAATTGTGCGAATTCTTAGAACCGAGTAACGTTTATTTCAGAAAAAGACATACTTCTCAGATCAGAATGGCTTTTGCTTTACAAGTAAGTTATTTTTTCTCTGTCTTTGTAATAGTGATAATGGGGAAATTTGCTATGGCAGTTTCTGCATATGGGAGGTTGTAGAAGTCTCTTTGATAGCTATTTAATGTATCCACTGGCTTGATATCAAAATTGGAAGAGCCAGCAGAGTTTTAAGCTTGGGTGGATGCTGCATTGAAGTTTGTGTCATGTGAGCCTGCTTGACATTATCAGGATAATCTCAGTGTTGTAGAAATGTTTTGAACTGAGAAACACGTGGAACCAAACACACACAAGAGGAAAAGATGCACTGTAAATTTTCATCAGAGGGCTTTATTTAAGGGGCTGGAAGGTGTAGTGGGTAAACTTCCATCTAGTCTCTCTCTTTTGTTTGAAAAGTGAACAGCTGGTCCAAAATGGAAAGGTACAAGATAGGTTTGAAGAAGACGAATATCGCTTGGAGATCTCATGCAGAAATAATTGAAGTGAGCACCAGTTTCTATCTGCTGTGCAGTGCTCTGGAGTAGTTCAATGTGGACAGCCGTTTTTCAGGACTAAATTCTGAAGAATCTTTCATGTAGTTTACGCACAGGTCCTTTCTGAGGATATTTGGACTATTCCAGATTACTATTGAGTATTTTCACTCAGTTCTGGAGTTTTGGGGTCTTCAGCCAGATTTCAGAGTGACTGGCAAGGTTTTGTGTGTGTTTTCAGATGATTCTGAAAGGTCATTATTTGATGATAGTCAAGAGGCTCTGTTTCAGTGAGTTTAATTGAAGGTTTTAATGGCAGAAGGGACTTTACTGATTTTTGTACCACATTTATTGTGATTAATTAAACTGTGTATATGGTTGTATCATTGGGTCCTTTGGCTTGTGTTTGGGCTTCAAAAGCTGAATATGCTGTTGTGAATCATAATTTCCAGTCAAAAGTTAAACTTTTCAATAAGCTTAATTTAAATGGTTGGCAGCAAAAAATAATGTAAGATGATTCAACAAAAGGACGTCAAATGATTCCTAATGATTTTCTTGTAAACTGTTCACTTTAATAGTTTGCCAATGTCAATGGAAGGGGTGATCCCACCTAGTAGTGTTGGTGGTCTGTTCACCTTATACCACAATAATACACTGTCAGTATAAATGTATTTGCACAAAATGTTGTCATATATATTAGGTCATATATGTCACTGTTGACAAACAAAGAGTCCTTGATCTTCTTGTTCCAAGGAGTTCAGGATGTACAGTTGTTCAGCCTTGTGACCAGGAGTCATGCAGCATTATGGCATTTCATTTCCATGCCTTTGTAGAGGTAGCTGATAACTATCGTGTGACACCGTCTGAAGTCAGCCTTCTTGTAATTAGTAGTGGGATTTCAGCAACTTCATCCCAGTCTGAAATTAGCCTCTTTACCAGAGTGACCTCTAAGGTGAGGTGAAGCAAGCTAACAAAAGCGTATAAAAGAAGGTGCAAGTTCTGGAGATGGGTGAATTAAGAGGTAGGTAGACAGTGACATTTGGTCATTTCCCATTTTTTTAAAAAAGATCATCTGCTAGTTTTTTATAGTCTTTGTCATGGAAGGTAAGCCATTCATTTTACCTGTATTCAAAAAGCATTTAAGGTAAATCCTTGAAAAACCCTGTTCTGTGTGTATTGACTATCAATTTAATTTTGTTTTTTTCTCTGGAAGATGTAGTTATTATTGGAAATTAAATAGAATTTTATGGATGTATAAGTGAGCTCTTTCTGAACCAAGATCTAATCAGTTTGTCACTTTGAGACTCTTGAGTTGTGGAGAAAGTGAAAAGTAATAGTATTGGGTATCGGCTTTGCTTTGTGGTGTTTCATCAGGTGCGTAGCTCTGAATTGTCAGAGTAGCGTTCACATACTTGGAGTAAGTGAAATCAGTGACACCACCAGACCCTCCTTTTCTTCATGTAGGCTGACTATTGGTAATTCTCTAAATATTTATGCCATGTCTAGACCTGTGCTTTCTGAAGAGGTGCTTCTGTCTGCAACAAGGAGGAGCTGGTGGTGATGTAGCTTTTATGGTAGTTGTAGGAAATGGTGTTTTATGTTGGTGAATATGGGGAAGTCTGCTTCATGCAGTATATTCTTCAGCTTCAGTTCCTATGACATTTCATTAAACATGGTTTATGGATGTACTACCATGGTCTCAGCATTCATTCACTCAATTAAACTTTATTGTTAACAGAGAGAGTTCTGGGCTAAGGTTGGCTACAGGGAAATCCATAACAGTAGAAATTTCAGTTCATGTGTTTACCATCAGATACTAATTCAGGGAAGAATACCATACACGAGCATATCTAAAAATTAGTGTAAATAACCTTATTAGCCAAAATAATTTCCCATTTCTTAGCATTGTAATTCTGAGAAATATAAATGTGCAGGACATAAATATAAAAGCCAGAGAAAGTGAAGCTGTACTTTCTGGACATATCAGAAGTTATTTGCATTTTATTTCTACTTCTTTTAATATACTCTATAATATTTTCTATGTACTAAAACTATTGAAAATAACCTCCTGGTAACTTTTGAAACACTTTGAGTAAGAGAGAAGAAAACTCAAAACCAGGCTGATTACTGCAGTCAGGAAGAATTTTTAAAATATGGGTAGGATTAAGTCAAGCTCTTTGTTTGGCTAAGAGTGTTGGAAGTGCTTCACAGTAACATTTCTTGACTTCTGTTATTTACTTGTATTCTTGCTCAATTTTGTTATTTTAAAAATTGCTTTGTGGAGTATAATATTCACAAAAGAAAATAGTTCCCTTAGAACAGAAGCTTTTAATCCTTTAAACACCTAATTTGTCAAATGCATAAAGTAAGAGAAACAAACAAACAAACAAACAAACAAAATACACATTTCCCAAATGTATCAGATGTGATTCCTTATGGAAATGAAACAAAGATTGAAAGGCCATATGCACATTTCTGAGAAAGAAAATAAATGATATTGAACAGAAGAGCCTAGTAAGGAACACTGCTGCTGCAACTAAGATGCGCTGTTGAAAATTTAAGGATCCAGCCTTCTGCAGTGCACTGATGAAGTCTCAGACTATTCCAGTTTTTCTCTTATTAAAGTGAACATGTTTGATTTCTGTATGGTACCAAGCTCTCTCAGTGATTTGCAATCATCATGACAGTTTTTTTCCATGCCAAAACTTAAATGAGTTGTGCTGCTTTCTCCCAATCCTAATATGCAATGCCCTGACGCAGTAATGACATATTGTTAATTCTGTCTCACCGATTGCAAAACATTCTGCTTAAAGTGCAGAAACAGAGCATCTACTTCCATGTTGCCTTTTGTATTGCAGAATCTCAGTTTGTGATGACATTTAAAGCCAGGTTCAAAGGCTCAGTCAACAGAACTAAACTGCAATGAGCTAAGATTTTTTTTGGTCTTAATTCTGATGAGAGGGAACTTCTATTCTGAATGATTAATGTGTTAAGTTGGGAGGAGGAGGTTTCAATATGACTAGGTTTTATTTAAATGATTTAGGCTGAGATTCTCAAAGGACCCAAAGTGTTTCTTGAAGAGTAATTTTGAATGCTTGACTCCATTTAAGCAGTCATTCTAGTATGCATGTTCCACGCCTGATCTGCAAATTTCTAAAATTTGAGTAGAGTTCCCTCTGATTTTTTTTTTAGACTTCTTAGTATGAAATTTAATTTCTGGGAAAACTTGCTTAGGAAAGAATCTTTCATTTGAGAATGAAGAAATACCCATTGGCTTGACTGGCCTGCTTCTCAGATGAGTTGAGATGAAGAAAGAAACAACCAACCCACTAGTAAGAAATGGACCTACTGATATGCGGGAAAAGAAAAATGGGTAATAACTTTTGTACTTCCATTTTTCTTAACTGCGTACTTACTAAGTTGCATCAAAATTGTGTAGAATTTTTCTGTTACTGTTGTTTCTTTTGACAGAACAGAGACGTATTTCTTAGCAGTGTCTTGTTGCATTAATTTCTGGAATATTACAGAATGCAAAACCATTATTCAGTACTTGTTTAGAATAATAATCGTGGAAAATGTATCCAGCCAAAATAACAGTACTATCCTAATGATCCCTATAGGTTGGTTTTCCAGTGCTCAAAAATTACAAAGACAATTGTTTGTAAGAGTGAATAGAAATGTCATTTTCTTTCCTATATTCGCCATCATAAGTCCATAATTCTACTTGCTGATTAAGATGACTTAACTGTAAAGAAATTGAAGACGTCCTGCTGTATTTGCACTTTAGGGTTGAGACAGCATATGTCTGAAACCAACTTAAAAGCATGGTAGTGACTTGAAGTCAAATAAAGAAAGAATAGTAAGTTTGATGGAAGTATGATGTATCATTCTAATGATGTCAAGTATTAGTACTTGAATCCTTAAAATCTAATTAGTCCAAAGTCATGTACTAATAGGAATTTTGTTAATGAACATTTAAAGAAAAAGAGTGATTTTATTATATCAATAAACTAAATCCCAGTTAAGCTTTACTTTCATAATGTTTGGTATCCAGGTATACATGGATATAAACTTTGTTATTAGTAATTTCTACCGTTCACAGTGCTTTTTCAGTTCATTGTAATGTTCTGATTGACTTGGAAAACAAGATTGACTCCCTCTGGTGGCTGAAATCAGGCCTTTACATCCCGGAGAATGTTTTCCAGAGATCTGTTCAGACTGGACAGTACAGCCCATGAATACTATTTTATGTTTAGTGTTACATTATTATAGAAAATAGCAATATCTTTTCTTTCTGTCATACAGAGTGCAGCGTTGGTGGTACTTTTGCCATCTGAAAACTTTGGAAGTCCTGGCGGATATTTAGGTCACATGGTTCCAAGGAACCCAAGTATATTGTCAAAGTGAACTAACACTTTGGGCACAGTAGGATTGGAATCATTTACTGTGGTGAGAAGAGTCAAAATAGGAAACGAGGAATTGAGATAAGCAGAGTAATATTGGTGATAGTAAGTGTGTCACAAAAGTACAAGAACTAGATATTATATCTCTAGTTTGGGATTTTCTTCAGCTCATTAAAATTATTTGATCTTAGAAGTAAACAGCTAATTTATTATTATTATCATCATCATCATCATCATCATCATCATCATTTGGCCAGGATACTGTTTTGTTATAAAATGGAAGAATTTTATAATATTTAGATTACAGCTGTGAACGTGAGATGTCTGACTCCTTTTTTCGAGTAATTCCTCCAAATCCCAACTGACAGAATGTGAGAAACACTTCATTTTTGTTACTATTTTCTGCAAATAGTTATGGTTAGAATCTATACACTATAAAATTAAAACTGTCTTCACATTAATAAGCCAAAAACATAAGTAAGCATCCTGGAAGACTTGCATTTCCTTGATTATGAGTTCATAATGCTTTTTGTATATTTTATGTAATCTCTTTTACTGGAGTGCCTGCCTTATGTAATGTCTTAGTAATGGAAATGAGGCCATCTGCATGGTAGTCAAGGTTGCTCTCTGAAAGATATGCTCCGTCTGCAGCAAAAAGTAGATTAAATCAAGACCTTTAAAACCTTCACAACCCTTTCATCAAGCTAAGATGAATATTCCTCTGGAATTCTCCCTTACATTCTTTAGAGCAGCCCATCTTTGCTGTCTATTGACATCTTAATCCATCCAACTTTGTTTCTCAACAGCTGCATAATATTCCCATCAGCTGTACTGCCATTGTTTGTATGTCCTTTTTCATCTTCTGCCACTCCTAATTCAATTCTGCAGTCTAATAAACTCTACCTGGTTTGCTTTACATCACCATTATGATTTTCTTCTTTGCCTTTCATTTTCCCTGCTTTCCCTGTAGTTTTTTTTTTTCCTCTGTGCATTCTGTAATCTCTGCTCCTAGATATCAGTATTCCAACAGCTGCACTTATGAAAAATGGCAAGTCAGTGGTCTAATATTGTTTATTCATTTCATTTGTGCAAACATACTGGGTGTTTTATATTAGCAGAGGAGGAGAGACTCCTCTGACTATGCTGCAGTCCAAGGCAAAGTGGTATGAAGGGGAGCAGAATGCCTGTATCATTCACAGGTCTAGGTGAGATGAAAGCAGAGTAAGTGGAAATCTATGTTCTGGATGTATTTGGTACCACCTTCAGCAGCCTTATATTGTCTCTGAATACGACATCAGGAAAAGATGGTAGCAGGTCTCTAGAAAATCTGATGGTGCTCTTTCAGTCATCTTTAGCATCCTGGAGGGCTTTGTACTCCATCTTTTAATGTATAGTAATACTGATACGACTAAAAGCATATCACCTTTTTCTTGTGTATGTGGCATCTGTTTTGAAAAAGGAGGTGAGAGGTATCTTTTGTGTCATGTATGCTCTTTGCTTTTTCTGAGCATTTCAGGATATGATGCAAGAATTATGTATGTATGCAAGTGCACGCCCACAGCTTCATATCACACATGCTTGCATTTTAATCAAATAATTCATTAATTAATTGTCGGGATTTCATGAAGTGACCAGCAGATAAGCTGGCACGTGTTGATTTGGACACAGATTGTACCTACTATGTTCTGCAATTGCTAAGCAGTGTTACCACCAAATCAAACCTTATTTGTCATCCTCAGTATGATCTGGTTGAGAGTGGTACTGATCCATGTGCAGAAGATACACAGCTAAAGCAATGCTATTTTGTAATCTTCCCTGTCTTTTCTTGTATACCCCTGTCACAGGTGTGGGCACATTACGGTCAAATAGACTAACTTGATACCACGTACTAACAGGATCATTAACACCAATGTATTGTGGTGTTAATAATACTACTAGTATGCCATAAACTTTGGAACTGAAAAGAAAGCTATGTAGAAATTCTACATTTTTAACTACACATGCATTTGTCTTTGTCCTGTTTTTATATGTTCCCTGCAGCAGAAGTATCCAGAGTTCAGGATATTCAAAGGGCGTTCTCTGGAAAGTGAACATGGGCCTTTGTGCTGATGAGTGCAGAGAATGCATGTGTAACAGTTCTTCAGATGAAATATAAAGTAACTCAGAAACCCAAATATAGCTCAGCTTGGATTTCTTGATAACAGATCATCCCAGGTTTGAGTTTAAAAGCGTTTCACATTCTGATGTGATTTACTGGGCACATTTGCTTTTACTCCTCTGACAGAAGTGGTAGGCCTGATATTTGCATGAACTCTGGCAGGCTCATAAGTGGAACTTTCACTCATGTATTCACTGTAGAAGAAACAGCAAACACTAACATTAAAAAAAAAAAAAACAACTTCTTGGCTATAACAAATTAGATGGCATTTATGTTTGTGTTTGTTATGACTGTTTGACTCAAAAGCGTATTTGCAGAGAAGGAATCTGATTTTAGTAAATCAATATAATAAAGCCTTTGATTTTTTACAAAAGCCAGCTAGCTGTAACTTCAGTGTTGGTATTTCAAGGCCTCTCACTGATATTTTAGAAGTTTGTGGTTGTTTGAGCTTCCTTTCCAGGCCCTGGGGAAATAAGAGAATGGTAAATCAAAGCCCAGATCACTGTTTGCATTTATTTTACTTCTCATTATGACATGTATGCAAACACTTAAAAGAAATGGGGAAAAGGTATAATCATGATAAGATCCCTTTTATAGAACAAAAGGGAATGCATTTCTAGTCTAATTTATTACACTTCTCCTTAATACCATAAAGTCAGTTGAGTGCCTCATCAGATTTGACAGTTCATTTATACTTCTAATTCTGTGATAGTGCTGCTAAAATGATTACTGACTCCTTAAGTATAATCCAAGAAAATAACCATAAAATATTTTTTCTGATCTGCGATATGTGTTAATTTCTTGTGTTTTTCCTTTCCAAGTGAGGAAGTTTTAAAAGTATAGATTGCAGTTGGGTACTTAACTGCCATAAAAAGTCATTGTGCTGCCTTTGAAAAAAAGTCTTCCATTTATATTTACTGTCTCCTTTCTGTTTCCCTTGCCTGTGACAACCGAAATCCAGACTATGATTAAAGAAGTATAATTAATCAAAAATATTTAACAGCATTGAGTGAAATATAAATGACACTATTTTTTGTTTGGGTGGACCCCTTAGCTTAATTTTGAGAATGCAGAAAAAAATCTGTTGATTTTAAATATTGAAAAAAAAAAGTTTTATTACAAAATCCAACTACCGTCCAAAATCCAGATGCTTTTGTCACATTAAGGATATTAAAATGAGATGCTCTCAAGGCCATCTTCCTTCACCCCTATACTCGTGAGAGAGATTCTGGATCAAGCTTCTTGGGTGGCATAAAGAAGCTTTGCCTATATTGAAGTCAACACAGGGATGACAGATTATATCAACTGAGAATTGATGTACAAGATTTTAGTCACCAAAGCTGGAATGATAAAAGCATCCCATGGGAGTAACCTAACCTTTCACAGTTTATTGAACATCTGACTTCTGATTTTGTACTGGTTATTCTTAAAATTTCAACTTCTAGCTCCTGCATTCTGTAGTGCAGGTCTTGTAGTGGCACAGCTTCCATCAGAAAGTTGTGACTTGTGGGAAGTAGGCTCCAAATTAGGAAAAATTTCTGCAAATTAGTATGTTAAGCAATTGCTATAGTGGTTTTCATGCCAGACTCCATCCTCTTTAGTCATGGCTGTTCAAAACGAAGTTGCTCACTTAGTTTCCCAGCATGCCCACAGTTGACACATTGCTCTATTAGCTCTTTATTTACACTGGCTGTGAGGGCAAGCAGTGCCTTATCATTATGCCAGGACTGCTCTTAGATTACAGAGTGAGCAATGTTCCTGTAACACTGCTTCTCAACAGGGAAAGCTCTGCCCCAATTTGCTCAGAAATTTAAACTCCTTTCTTTGTGCCCCACCTCAGCTTCATTATCGGTGTCTTATGGCTTTCCAGATATCAGTGCTTTTCAAGTCCTGAATGATGTGGTACATAAATCCAGAGAATTCTGTGTTTAAGCTGGAACGTAAATATAATGCATTGTCTTCATTTTCAGTGGATCTTCCATCTTTCCACTATTTAGACCTATTTTCTGTAAATTCTTTAGTCCTCTGATTATGTCATGATTTACTGGTGGCTAATCCTGAAACAGAAGGGGTTTTCACTTTCTCTGAATGAAGAGGTCAAATGGAGGCAGTCTCTTTTACACTAAAATGTGCAAAACTGTTCTGGTTTGTTTTCATTTTATGAAAAGCATATGAAAACTATGCAAAGTACTATGCAACTTAATAAGCACTTCAGGTGGGTTCTGTTTTGTAGAAGAGAGTTCAAAGGAGTAGCACTAGTATAAACAGTTCTCCCATTCTCTTTTCTTTGTAATACTTCACTGAGTTGATGTTTGGGATGAGGTGTGCTCATTTCTTGGCAGGATTACTCTTCAAAACTTTACTTGTTCTTGTCTGTTTTCAGGAATACACTTTTATTGCCTAATACTGAAACTGCTAGTTGGAGGAGCTTGTCTTCTGTCTCTTGTCACATGTAATTTTAGTTTAGCATTCCAACTTTGTAGGCCTCCTTGCTCACTTCATAAACCTTAACTGCTTCTCAAGTAAAATGCTGCCTTGGATGAACAAGCAGGAGCAAGAGTCTAACCAGCTTCATTCCCTGTTCTTCTCTCCCATCTGCCTCCCTCTCCTAGCCCAACAGCACAGTCAGCTGTGTGAGAAATTCCACTGTGAAAGGGTTAACTTGAGTCCCTGCACTCCCTGCAAATTAACACAGTTCTCCTAATGTAAGAATCAAAAATGGACTCGATGTGTTCTGGTAAGCAAGTCTACTAGAATTCTTCATTACATCTCAAATAAAGAATGGCAACAGTTCAACTGATTGCAGCAGCCCTTCTTTAGGTTCCTGTTTTTAAAGATGGCATAAATATCTGCCAAGAGAGGTAATTGCCAACGAAAAGGAAGAAAGTGGGCTGCTTTATTTCCTGGTATTTTCTTTTAGCACTTGGGATTCGGAAGACTCATGTATTTTAATTTACCAGTGTGCAGAAATTGAAACTAGTCACTAGAAACAAGCTTGAAATGCCATCTCTTAGTGAAAGACTTACCGTTTTTCAGTGATTCCCAATTTTAAGAAATTGTTTCAAAAAGCAAGGCACCAGGGTTAAAACAAGCTCTTCTATCTCTCTTTAAATATGCTACAAGTCTTTAAATATACTCAACAAACATGATGTTTTCCAAGTATCTTTATTTTCTTTACACAGAATGTCAAAAGCACTGCAGGAAGTGCCACTATGGAATATAATTGATATGGAAGTTTTTCCGAGACTATTTTTGTTGTTACATTTCAAGATAAAGGCTGTTGAGTTTTTATACAAAACGAAAAAAAAAAAAAGCCTTTTGCAGTTACTTATAGCTGAAAATTAAGTAGTTTTCTGCTAAAATTTTGACATTTTTCCTGGAATTGCTGACACTAACATTTTTAGTTTATATTCTGCAGCCTACTGTCATATTCACCACAGCTAACTTGAGCTCAGAGAGTCTGACCTTAGTTATCTGTAGAGGGGACTCCCTGGTCTTGTCCTATAGTCAGCAGAGATGTTGGGAAGGATCTGCTCCAGACCACAGCAGAGAGAGAGCAGGGCAGTGTCCCACCCTGAATTGTACCCGCTAGGACCTCGCTCCACTGGTGACACCAGGAATCCTGCATAATAGGGCTCCTTCAAGTGGAGGTAGTCTTTATGAAACTATTACACATATTTCTTTTCTTACCCATCTTTTTCCTTCTTTGGCTAATATCTTGATGCATCAGTTGTTGGAAGTTCTACATCCCACTGCTTGTTGTGAATAGTTATTGAAAGTTGAGCGTGGTGGTTAGGACATTCCTTTTTCTACCCCAAAAATACATATATCCCAGTGTGGATGGGGTGAAATACACATACACACAGCCCTGTTGAGAATAAACATCTTGCATCACCTTTGGTCTTTCTAGTGTTAAAATCGTGTTGGGGTGGTGGGGAGAAGATGCTTCAGCTAAAAGTCAAAGCTTTTAAAGACACTGATTCTGATTCTCTGCTCCATTACACGTTTTTTTCACACTGATGTAACTCCACAGGGCTTCTTTGTCTCTTCCTTGTCAGTTGATAACAAGTAAGAAGAATGTAAATGGCCTGTGGCATCAGCAGGCAGTAACACAGTATTGTTTGGTGGCTTTATGGTTACTTGTTGAGAATCATCTGGCTGAGGAGGTTAACTATTATCAACTTCGCTATTAACTGTTAGAGTTTTAAGACAGCAATTACCACCAAAAGCCAATAGCTACTGTGTCAACAGTTATTAGTAGAATTGGAGGTAAACTTACTGTTAGCAATATTTATGACAGGAAATACTGCTTGTCTTTATTTGTCAGTAAATGTTGGCTTTTAAATGACATGAAAGATTTTATATTGATTTCTATGTATTCAAGCCTCTAGGGATACTTTAATGTTTATTTTCTCCTGCATTAATGTATGAGTTAAAGTTGAATCTGATGAATTAGGTGTTCCGGTATTAGATTTATTATTTGAGTGTGTAAAAATTCTTGAAAATCTGTATCTTATCAAACTGAGCTTGATTTCAGTTCTCCATTTTACAAATTGTGGAAGGAAATTTCCATTGTTAGAAAAGTCTCGAGTCTTCCCCTCACAGTTACAGAGAAGAGCTCTTAGAACGAAGAGGTGGGATGCTCAGCAGGAGTAGGAGGTGTAATCAGACTGACTTGCCATGAGGACTTGTAGGGGTTGATTTGTAGCCAGTATCTGCAAAATCAACTGCAGGGTTCGGTTTGCAAACACTATTGCAAACCAAACCCTGCAGGGTTCGCACGGCTCTGGTTACTATTATTGCTCCTAGTAAGGCTTATTATCCTGTCACAGAAGCTGTAAGAAAGTCCGTCTCTCCACTTTAAACATGATAAGCCTTTGTCACCTACATTGCAATTAATGTTAAAAATAGCAGAGCGCCTATGATAAGATTGTGATTTGCAGGCAGCAAGCCATTGTCCAAGTGCTGGAGACTTATCTGGAGGGGCAGTGAGCCTGCACAGCACTGTCAGTTCGCTGATTGCCATTTCTCTCGGAGTTTGATGAAATATTCATGTCTTTGCTCTGCTCTCTGCAAGCACTATTGATTTCTTGTATAAACGCAGCTATATTTAGTCTAGACAAATGGAATGTGGATTGCTGCTGAATAAATGGGATGAAAGGCTGGGGCTTTGCCTGTCTTTTTCTCTTGGTCTGGGGCAATTATTTATAATCAAGAGTAGTTTTTGTAAGTTAAAGGTGATTTTTTATAATTTAGCGATTAGTCTCAGAACAAAAGTAAGCACTTAGACACAATCATTCTGTTGGGATAACAGGTTAAGAAGACAAATTATGTTCTGAGGTTTACAATCACAGTTGCTAGGATTAAAAAAGAAAAAAAAAACAAACAAAACAACAACAACAAAAAAACACCTAGCAAATGTTTCCAGAATATTGACAATGAGAGAATATGGTCAGTAAAAGAAATCTGGTGCCTCACATCTTCTTTTTGTAAAAATCTGTTGTAAATGTGTATATTTTATGCCAGTAGGTGTTATTGTGCAGTTAGAGTTCAGTTCTGACTGTTTGCTACAGTTTCAACTTCTGCAGCTTTACTGCTCCTGTTTGCTAGATTTTTTCACTGCTTCCTTTTGGTTTTCTCGCGGAAAACAAATACAGGTATAACAGAATAAAATGAGAAAAATTGTATACCGTCTTATTCCCTGGTCATTTCCTGACATCATGTTTGTTTCCAGTTAACAATCCTATTTTTCTGGTTGAGTAGCAGGAATTGCAGTTAATGTGTTTGTATTCCACTGTCCTCTAGTGGATGGAATCAGAACTGCTAAGCACTATCACAGACGTGCTGTTTTCCTCTTGTAAAAATGATACTTGCTAGTTTTTTGTTCTTTTTTTAACAGGTAAAGTTATGCTCTGTCTCATCTCTTAATATGAAAACATGAGCTTTAAAAGTATAGTGAAAATCATCAAATCTCTCTCTCTTCTTCTGATTTTTAGTCCCTTCTGTTTAAATCAGGAGATGGAAGCCCACAGTCTTCTTCATTCTTCATTTTAATGCTGGATTAATAATATATACCATTATGGCAGCAAATTGAAATAATCTAACGTATTTTCATTTTCTTGAAAGACATACATAGAGTACGGTGCCTAATCTACTCCAAGCACAGTGGTGATTTTCCAAAAAGCTGTATTAATCCTTCTCATGTTGTGTGTCCAATATTTTCCTCTAATTTCATGTGTGTTACTCCTGTGGGTTTGCTACAAAGCCAGGTATATTATATGCAATAGCTATCTGTCTGTAACACCATCTTTGGATAATCTACATGCTAGCTTTCTCTTTTTAGAAAATCTCTTTCAACCCAGAAAGAACTACAGGCCTTCACATCAAGCTGAAGAAGTGCCCAGAGCACTTTGTTGTTAAGCATTCATAGAGTCTGGGAGGTTCTCACTAAATAGTGCTCCTGAAGGCTGAGACATGGTTTTAGAAGTGAATTGCTTGTTAATCTATTTAGCAGAATATTAATCCAGGAATATTGTTTCCAGACATTTTCTGGAAAATGATAAAATGGTTTGGAAAATCTCTGGTTGCTAGTAGAAATATTAGAAGTTTGCATACTGTATAGTTTTCATAAATGTTGGCTCTGTACATTGAAGGAGTCTTTGAGTGAAATTGTTCTTTTACCCAGTAGGAATCATCTCTATTCTGCTTCTCCAGTTATATTTAACATGCATATGTTTTGTTGTTTTCCTCCCTCAGTGGATGTGAAGTCGGAGGTTCCCGTGGGATTAGAGCCTATCTCACCATTAGACTTGCGAACCGATCTCAGGATGATGGTTCCCATGGTGGACCCAATTATGCGTGAAAAGCAGCTACAGCAGGAGCTACTTCTGATCCAGCAGCAGCAGCAAATTCAGAAACAACTGCTGATTGCAGAGTTTCAGAAACAGCATGAAAACCTGACCCGCCAGCATCAGGCCCAGCTGCAGGAGCACATAAAGGTAGCAACATTTTCAATTTTTCCCTCAGTATATTTGCAAACTGAATATGCTGAGACAGACTCAGCTAAAGGGAGTGTTCCTGTGTCTGTGAGATGGAGTGTGAGTGCTTATTCCTCTCTGTTTGGGTGATAGAAGCATGTTCAAGCAAAATAACTGCCAGCAAGTTGTTCCCAGCAGATCAAAGTAGTGTTATAAGACTCCCCAAACTCACGAAGTCAGTAAATCCACAGAAAATCAGACTACCGATTTCACAATGTTAAATTTTCAGCCAGACTTCAATATGGCTGTCTTTTCAGTGTGAGCAATTTTGAGTATATTAAAAGACTGCTTTTTTCAGCTGCTGTCTGAATTTGTGCCCACAAATCAAATCAATAGACAAGTACATAACATTTGCATTTGTAAAACAGAGGTAGGCCAAGCAAACTTTGTGTTTTCACTCTTCTCTGAGCTGCCTCACATAACAAAAAAAAAAAAAGAGATTTATGGGATTGCATGTGCAATGGTAGGACTGCTATAATGGATTTTGGCTGTGAATTTATGATCTTGCCTTTCTTTTTATTTATATTTTTTCTTCTGATCTACTTGCCATTATATTACTGTGCTACGTTTCTGCTGGACAAACGTGACAAATGCAGCTGAGCACAGCAGCCAGGGTTTGGTGACACACTGGCAAAGAGTGTTATGCAGTTTCCATGCATTTTTGCCAAAAGAGAAAGATGAGAAACCACAGCAGCCAGCTGCTACCTGATAGTAGAGTTCATTTTAGTGACAGCTGGTAATGCACTATGCTGCTAAAAAGACAGGAAAGGCAGTTAGGAGGTAAAAAGAAGTGTAAGCACACAGAAAAGCACTAATACTCAGTTATTTAACGGGTTTATTTTGGCCAGGATTGACCTAGAAAACACTGCAAACTGCACTTTCTCATGTCTTTTTGTTCTGTGCAAGTTACAACAGGAACTCCTAGCCATTAAACAACAGCAAGAACTTCTCGAAAAAGAGCAGAAACTGGAGCAGCAGAGACAAGAGCAGGAACTGGAGAGGCATCGCAGGGAACAGCAGCTTCCTCCCCTCAGAGGCAAAGAAAGAGGTCGAGAAAGTAAGCACCAGTGTACCATGAACCCTAATATGAAATTAATATATTTCCTTATGCCTTCTTGCAGCTGTAGTGGACAATGAACAGGGATCTGAAGCAATTCTATTATTGTGTGAAATCTGCAACTATAGAGTAGTCAAAGCTGTGCTTGCAGAAAGGCAGAGCCACCTGTTGCACCCACAAAAACACACTGCTCTTTTGTGTGCAGACTTGCAGAACTGCAGGAAAGCACCTTCTTGGCAGACCTGTATATATGCCTGTCAAGTAGATAGCTCTTTTTATGAAATAAGAAGGAATTTGAAAGCCTAAAGCTTCACTTGAGAATTTCTCTCTGAAGAGCTTATTTCGCAATACAGAAATCGCTACCAAACATCACGCCATATAACTGTCTAAGTAATTTGAGCATTGTTTCAAGTATGAAAATATAACAAAGTGTTTAAGAATATCTTCAGCTGAGACTTCTGAATAATTCTGCCTGAGTTATAAGACCAATATGTGTTCAAACTGCCTTGTGTTTGGTTTTGATACCATTTCATGAAACCCAACAAAGAGTTATTTCTAGCTCACGCATATCTGTAAGGTAAATGACAGATATAAAGGAGGCTGTTGGAATTTGGTGTTCACTAGAGGGAGACAGATACAAATAATTCTCTTTTGTCAGGTCAGCTTAGAAATCAGGTTGCAAAAATAGATTGTGAAGGTATTTAAAATGAAGCTGCCACAAGGAGATATTGTTATTTGGCCTCCTAGTTGAGCAAAAGATATTAACTAACAGAGACAATATGAGAAAAGTGTTGTACATAATGCTCAGAGGGATCATATACTCTTGCCTTTTTTTTCTTGGGTGGAAAACTGTATTAGTTCAGCAGCTGTGGGTATACCATAATGTAGACTAGAAATTAAGGTGTCCATGGGCTTCCATTACTTTGGTAAACAATGAATCCCTGAAAGCATTATACTGCTGTCAAACAGAGCTTTCAAAGAATTCTTGTTTAGGTGGCAGTGGTGGTGTTATTTTCACATTCTTTGGGGGAAAGCGAGGGGTACATCTGTTCCTCTGTCTGAAGAAAGCTTTCTTGGTATAGCATTAGCAATCTGAAGTTGTTCGTTTATCCTCTTCAGTCTGGTCTAGTTGGGTTCCTTGCTCTCTGCAACATTAATAATTTTCAAACCACCAGCCTAATGACCCAGAAAGGCAAGGGTGGAAGAAGCCCCAAGGATCCTATAGGTAGTGTGAAAATCAGCATCCATACAAACAGTTGGACTTTATTTATGCTCATGCCAGACGATGGGCAGTAGTGTGAACTCCATGGTTCCCTTTACAGTTTGATTTCTTGCAGCACTTGTGACCCCCAGGCCCAGCCCCAGCATATTCTGCTGCTGATCTGCTTAATGAGTAGAGGAGGGAAGAAACTACAAAAAGTGAAGTTAGGATCTGAAACTGAGGGGTGGTAGAGATATTTTATGGGAATGAGGTCACAGGGGGACATGCTCACCAGCTAGCTGTGCTGTTGGGTAACCAAATACTTAGAGTATCAGTATTCCCTAGTGCTGCTACTTTCAAAGAAGCATTTTATTCTTCCCTTTTTTATCACTGTTTGGGGAAAACTGAAATAATTTTTGTTTCCTTTTTTATGTCCTTTTTACAAAGAATATTATGACTGAGTAAAGAAGCCTGCCCCATGCTGGAAGTAGGAATCAGTAGTTTAACCTGACACTGACGTGCCCTGCTGATTTTGCTCTGTTGAGCTAGTGACTGAGAGAGGTCAAAATGCAGTATGTCTTTCTGTTGTGTTGGTCTTTCTGTCATTTTTGTGTCATAAGAGTAGAGTTATCAACTGCAACATGTTTCTGTGGTCCATCTTTCAGACATCACAGGTAGAGGCTCTTGAGTGGCATGAATAAAAAGGCTCATTGCTGGCTCTTTTTACAGAATTCTGCTCATAATCAAACTGTTCAAAGGGCAGATTTGCTGCGCTATTACTATCATTTTACAAAAAGAAAAAACAGTCTTCACTGCTAACTCAAAATGTCCTTTTGTCCCTATCTTTTTAGTTCTGTCATTTGTTTTGGATTTGGAAAATATTAGGAAATGCTCTAAATTCTTTAGATATATCTGGTCTTGGATAAATGGCCTCATCTACCGATGAAAGATTCTTTTATGACTTCACTGGATTTTTGGGTTACGACCAACTTCAGTCTTCTGTAGATAAACATTAATCCAAATGTTATCTCATTTTGACTGATTTCCACCAATATTTTTTAAATTTTTTAACACTTTCAGCAGCAAGGATATGGACTGTTTTTTTTTTTTTTTTTTTTTTGTGATATAGTTTTTGTTTTCTTTAAAAATGTAATTTTTAAAGTAAAAACGAGATATGTTTAATTGTGTGTCATAGGGGCAGTGGCCAGTACAGAAGTGAAGCAGAAACTTCAAGAGTTCCTGTTGAGTAAATCGGCAACAAAAGACTCTCCAGCAAATGGGAAGAATCATTCCATGAGCCGCCACCCCAAGCTCTGGTACACGTATGTTCAGTGTTAGGCTGGTTCCTTCCCATGTTGAGGTATCTACTTTAACTAGTCAGAAAGATCCTCCAGCAGGGATGCTGAGAGTTTAATTCCAGAACAAGATGAAAATTCAGCCAAGAAATTAGCAAAAAGTTTGATATATCTTGTTGAACTGAAGAGTACTCGGTGGGCAGTGATAATATGAGAGCTATACAGAACACAATGGTGTCAGAAATTTGTATAAACCTTTTATTTCAACTGCTTCATCTCTTGATGCCATCACAGATTTTCCAATTACACTTGATATTTTCCCAAGTCTCTTCAATTTTTGCACTTAGAACAATTTGTATTTGATCTACTTGGATTTTGAATCAATGACAAAACTTGTTTCTTCGTGAAGAGATGGTTTCCCAGTGAAGTTATTTGTATGATGTAAGTAAGTCACAAGGGTTTTGAGAAGGATAGTGGTTTTTTTTTAACTTTTCTAACTCTGATGGATTTCAGTGTCCAAAACTACATATTCTGACAATGGCTTAACATTGATAAGAATCTGCTTAGGCAACTGAAACAAGTGATTTTGTTGGGTCCTGTAATGCATATACTACTATTCTAAGAGTTTTTTTTTTCTTTATTTTTAACTAATTAATTCCTTTCTAACTTCCTCATTGCAACAGACACATTCTTAGAAGTCATTAAATAAAATAATAATAAAAAATATCTGACTGCATTTCCAAAAGATTTCTACATTATCCCCAAACTGGCCTTCGGTAGGACAAACAGAAATGCATATAGTACATTAGAATTTTATCTTGTGCTTGTTCTTTTTAAAAAGAATTACTGAAGGCCTGTCCTTGGAATTCCCATTTGGAGCTAATCAGAACATTGCAGTAACATGATTTAATACACAGTTACATTGTTTCTGGTAGAGATAGAATAAATAATTTCTTCCAAGTAATGTGAAAATTCTCTTGAGTAAGATTTCCGGACTAATAGTCTGAGCTTAGTTCTGAGTCTTCAGATGGGTGAGAACTAGAAGCTCTACAGAGGGATGTCTTCTGCTACACTAGGGAAAGTAGTGCCTCATTTCATTAGTGCCTCTCTTTGTCAGAGACATAGTATTACTGGATTAGCCACATTACATTGAAAACAAAGGGAGAGGCTCTGTAAGAGGCCAAGTAAAATGATGTTTAGGTAAATACAAAGTATGAAAGTTTTCCTCCTTTCCCCCTCTCTCCCTCTAAATGAAAATATCAACCAAAAATAAAAACCTGTCTCTAGGCCAAATGATGCAATTTCTTTGCAATTTGCTGTTTCCACATTCAGAAAGATCTGCCCACACTATTTCCTTCATTCAGCAGTTGTCAGCAAGTGTTCTTCAGTTTGGAGCTTCTCTGCTGATGTGAGTGCTATGTGCTGCAGTGGTATACTCAGAAAACTTCCAAAATGAAATTAAATGCAAGGATTTAGCTTCCCTGTCTCCTCTTGTCTAAATAGTTTGCATTTTTTTCAACAGATAGTAGTAACTCAATATTTTTTTCAGTCTTATATACCAACAGCACCTCCCACCCTCACACATACACACACACACCCCACCCTGAAAATTCACCCACGTTTTGTTAGAAAAGGCTGGGTCAATACACATCTATTTGTATGTAATAAACAAGACTTAAATGGCTTGTGCTGCGCTTCAGATGGTTCATATTAAAATGCAACTATCTAAAATGGTCAATTCCCCAAACTGGTGACAGATCCTGTCTGTAGGTCAACATGACTCTTATCCTATGTGACTTTTATAATGAGTGCAAAAAGCACATTCTTGGGAATCCCGAGGAGTTCCATAACTTACAGTAAAAGTGAAATTGGTTACATGAGCCTGTGGTTTGTGCACACTTAGAGGAACAAGAACATAAACACAGCTGAGACATGTGTACAACATGTGTAGATAGTTACTGCTGGTCACCTCAGCGACTGCTAATTTGTGACCTCTCTGTGTCTGCTGCAGGGCTGCCCACCATACCTCACTGGATCAAAGCTCTCCACCCCTGAGTGGGGCCTCGCCACCGTACAAATACACTTTACCAGGAGCACAGGATGCCAAGGATGATTTTCCACTCCGTAAAACGGGTGAGTTAGAGTAGTTTATTCGATCCTCTTACCCAGTAATTCTCCCACCTTCTATTTTAACCAGGCTATCCATCAGCAAGGCATATATCATAATCCACAAAACCTGTTCAGGATGATACTAAGGGTAAGTTCAAAGGTCCTGGCTGTATCTTTACAAGGTTGGATTGACCACACGGTATCAAGAGTCAGTATTTCCCGACGCTAACAGCTAGTGCAAGCTTCAGTCCTGATAAGCTTAGTTTCTAATCAAACCATCATTTCAAGGATCTTTATGGTATTATTTTCTTTTTCTCAATATAACTTCTGGGTTTAATAACTCTGTCTCTCTTTTGCATGGTAGATAGAGTATCTGTCTTCAGACGGTATGCTGCCTTTAGACAAAGTTTTTCAGGACATTGTGAGGGGAATTCACGGAAAGATGTGGAATTGGAATATTATGATATTTTGTGACCTTGATTGCCAAAGTTTATACACGTATCTACATACACACACATATACATGCACACATTTTTATGTGCTTTTTACACATAGGAATGTATAATAATTTACAATAGAATGTTCATTTGAACATTTCAGAATGTTTCAAAGGATTTAGCAAATGAACCGTTTTTCTTGACAGCAGGTGAACTGTAGACTTGTCTTTTTCTGCATCATAAAGCTAGAAGGATGATGGTGGAGTCCATGTGGCTGTTGCCTCAGGTCCTTGGTGCAGTGACCGGTATCCAGGAATGCAGGGAGACACTAAGAGGGGAAAAAAGAGAAAGAAAAGAAAACATTAGATCTCTTATTGCATGAGTCTGCTGTTGAGTGATATAGTTACATTCGGAGGGAAAGTCTGACCCCCTACTGTGCTAAGCCTTTGAATGTGATTTAGCCACTGGGAGATTGAAAACTCACTGCAAAACTGGTATTGACTTGAAAAGAAGCGGCATTTGGAAGCAGTATGCATTCAGAAAGAAAACCCAGTCTGCATCTAATACTTTGGGGCAGACTCTCTAAGCTCATGTTATACCCCCAAATATTTTCAAAAGAATGAGAGAATGAAAAGCAAAATGCTAATTTATTCTGGATGAATTATTTAATGTGATCTTTTTACAATATGTGGTAATATAACAACATTCTATAAAAATCTGATTCAGGCAATTTGGTCACAATGAGCCCTTATATGTCTCTCTGCTTAATACTACTGTACAACATATATGTTCTGTGCCAATAGGCAATACATTTTCATTTTTTAAACAAAACAATACACTCTACATCTTTTAAATGCTGTGAATTTATCTACATGTTTTTGAAATGCGTTTTATTTTTTTTTCCATGTTTATATATCTTAAATGTTAAGATTGATATTTATGATGTGTCAGACTGTTGATCTGTAAAACAAAACATTTTCAAACATTGTAATAGTAAAGTTCTCGTGCAGCTGCTAATACTTTTATATCTCTGTGGGGGTTTCAAAATATTCCTTAATTCAATTCCCATTGTCTGCGTAAGAGGACTATAATATAATTAAATCCAGATGTTTTCTATATGTTATTCCAAATATTTGGGCATGCAATGCATCAGTTACAAAATTGGACAAAGGACTTGATGACTCTCTGAAAAGATATCTACAGAATAAATAGACAAATACTAATGTAATCATTAGCCATTTTTATGACATTTACATAGTAAATTTGATAAGCAAATAGAAATGTAGTGTCCAGCATATTGTATGTTAGCGAGGGTAGGTATTTGATAGCTCTCTGCATCCATGAAAGTAGCAACTGTTAAATATCCTGTTTACAAGTTCAGTCTCTCTCTATCCTGGAGTTGTAATTCCAGCCTTCAGCAACATCCCCACAAACGTTCCAATGATTGTTCATCAGGTTGAGAGTAAAAGCAACAGGAACCAGATTGACACAAATCAAATGACCCTAATCTTATCTGAGTGGTTATAGGGCCATCCTCCAGGCAGAGGGGACATTCTGGAGCCTGTGTCATCCTCATGGGACCTTATCAGACAAAGATGTCCCACGGACACTCACGTATATGGACAGGCTATAAGCCTGCAGAAATCTGACCTTTGCCACGAGGGGTGAACCTCTTTTCCTTTCCTTTGGGCTATGAACGCTTATTGCCACTGGCTCCTGGTAAACCCTCTGTGGTGCTGAACCTGCATGAAGTCAGTGATTCATGTGAAAGTAAACCTTACATTCTTTTCACTCTTTGGAAAGGAATACACATTTTAGGCTTTCATCACAGGCTTGGTTTACTTCTCAATTTTATTTTCCATAAGCATAATATAGAAAATAGAGGTATCTTTCTCTTCTCCAACTTTGATGTAATGCCCTTGGAAGATAATTCTGATTGGATTGATTGCTCTAAGATCAGATTAATGAGAAGCAAAGCTGAATGATTCTATCCTGACATCCTGATGTGTTATTCACTACCAGGGGAACACTGAGCCTTACACAGGCATTGCAAATCCTCAGACTTTCTTGCTTAATTACTCAGTAATCTATTTAACCTTGGCTTAACTAGTCCTGAAGTGGCAGCTCCTTATTAATCTTTTTGAAATAGATGCAGATAAACCATGGTTAAGAGGAAAATGTTCTGTCCAGTGTTTATTCTTCTAGCATCTAGATTAATAGGACACGTAGGTAACAAGGGAAGTGCTTAACAATCTTGCTGTCTATGTTTACAGTGAGGTACCAGAGTTACCATCCTAGTGCAGTGGCTGTGGTTACCCCGTACCTCTCAGCCATGTGTATTATTCCTTTCCTTACAAGATGCAGCAGAACTTGTCAGCAGCAGGCTTCACAGAGCTTCGCTGCATGGAGAACTGGGGCTGTCCTAGGGGCTCGATGCCAGGATATGCAGCTTTGCACAGCTACAGTCAGATGCTCTGTGCTGACAGACTTTCAAAAACAGCAGAGCAAGGGGAGCTATTGCTTCATTGAACAGATAAATACACTATCAGGAGAAGCTACCTATCTGTTACTGAGAGCAGAATTTGGCTCAAGTAGTGTAAGAGCAAAGTTTTAAAATGCCCAGGACTTCACCATGGATACCTGTTGCAACATGTGAGTTTTCTGCAAAGCACCCAAAAGCCTGAACAGCACATGGCTCATTAACTTTCAATGAGACTAATGTGTCTAAATTACCCGGAGAGGTTTGAAAATTCCTCCCAGCTACTGAACACTTTTGAAATTCATACTGACTGCTATAAGAGCTCTAATGGGAGCTGTGCACTTTTGAAAACCTGATCATTTAATATAGGGAACTTTTGGTTGCTGATCTCCATCATTCAATTGTGTATCTATCTGGGAAAATATTATCTACTTGAAGAGGTTACTGTAAAGCTAGCAAAACTTTTATTTTTTATTTATTATTTTTTTTTAACTTAGTTGAAATAAATGCAGAAATCCTGGCAAGTGGCCATAACGTTTGCATTTTCTTCAACCTGTAACATTTCATTTTCTGTGTGCAAGTGTTGATGCAAACCAGGAAAGGCCAGTAAATTCCAATAAAGGTTAGTTCCCTAACCAAAGATGCATGCTTTTCTAAAATGTTGCTGGTGGTAGAATTTCTGTATTTTGCCTCATATTTTGTCTCTTGTTGGAATAAATTTCCAGGGACATCAGCATATAAAGTATGAACTGTTTTTTTTTTTCTTTCTTTCATGAGTTTAGTACAATCATGAATGGGAATGGGAATCACTATTTCTATTTGTTTTGGTTTTATGCCAGTTGAATCTTTTTTTGCTCATGGACCTTGTAAGCTTACATCTTGCATTTTGCTCAGGGATCTGAGGAACACTCACAATAGCACTATTTGAGAAGATGTTTGTGGCTCACTTTCCAAAAATTGGAAGCATGCTCAATGGAAATGTAGAACTTTTTTATTTTTTTTTTTAAAAATAGCAAATAGTACAAAGTTCTAGCTTGGAGGGGGAAAATTAAGTAATTTCATACAGGAAAGAAGAGGAGGTGAAGGATTGCTTAACATTGTGATGAAAGGGAGGAAGAAGGCTATGCTGCACAGTCATGAAGATCACTTTGTAAAAACCACATTAGGTTAACCTGATTAGGCAGCAGAATAACAGCATAGCTGTGTAATAAGAGTGAAAGATTCTTGAATGGGAACTCGGTACATGTAGGTTTTTGTTTTGTTTAGTTTAGTTTTGTTTTGTTTCAAAGAAGAAATTAATTCGAATATTTCCTTACCATCATTCTTTCTGCACTTAGTGACTCAGTAATTTACTGGTGCAGTTGAAACTGAGAAGAAAAACGTTTCATGTGTGAAAGTTTTTCTCCTCTTCCCTTTCATGCCACCAAATTTCATTTCTGTTTGCATTTTCTAGGAAAACACTCTCCTGTGAAGTAAGATCATATGAAAAAGCTGGATTTCTTTTGGTCTCCAATATAAAAAAATAGGCTTAGAGGATCACAAACCCTCAATTATCATGTCTGCCAAAATGAAGAAGTCAAGCTCAGTAGAGAGAGTCATTATTTTTCTCTGAGTTTATGAGCAAGCACAACAAATGGGAGAGGCACTTTCTTTATTGAAGCAGGGAAAGAAGGCAAACATGATATAATTTTCCTCATTTTATTCTGCTTTTCAGAGATGCTAAGCATTCCTGTTTCCTGCAGTCCTTGGTTTCCTTAGTTAATGAGCATTCTTGACAAATTTGGTCTAGGTGATTTGACTGAAGAAAATCACCAGCACTTACCACAGTGTAAGAAACAAAAAAGAGGTGTCCTGATTGTCAGCCCTTCTTTTTTTGACTTCTGTTCCCATATAATTCACTAAATTCACTATCAATAAGTTGAGAGGGCATAATCAGTAGTAAGCAAAGCAACTTTCACTTGTAGTTGAAGAGTGAATTTGAAGTAAACTGTTGCTAGCAGCTTCTTCTGGATTCGTATAGTGGGTGGGCCAAAGTTGAGTTCAGCCCTTGGAAGCTAACAGCTCTAAGGAAATGTAATACTGTTGTAGCTACTGTGCTCTGCTGCAGCCATTGTTCTAGGTCCCTCAAGGTTCTGTAGCTTTGTACAGTGGGGGTGAGAAGCAATGTTGTGTCACTTTGGCTTGAATGAGAGGGAAAATATTCTGAGATAGCTTAAAAGCAAATACAGATGAATGGTAGGGTAGGTTGAATGACACTGTCAGAGAATAAAGAGCTTGCATTGGTGTGCTTTGGTATGCCTGCCAAGGCCTGCACCAGGATTCAACAGGAGTCGTCTCTACGATGATTCCCATAAAGACCATCACCGTCGTTCCGTTAGCACAAGTTGGTTCCTCTAGGATACTTCATTTAACACTTAGTTTTAATTGCAGGAAAACAAGGTGTTGCACATTGGTGATTATTCTTACTCAATTTCAAGATGGCCTGGATAAAGATTTTTCATTGTGTTTTTGTTTTAGCACAAATCCCACTACTTGTATATATGTCGCCTTCTCCCTTGCTACTAATTGCTCTGTTGTGCTAAATACTGAATTTTCTTGATGGCTTATCTAATTATACAGTCCTGCTCTAAATGCTATCCTAATTCTTCTGCTGCTGCTCGATGTGTAGCCAAAATTGAATTGCAAAGTTCTGCTTCATGTGTTTACCTAAAGATTTTCTTACACAAACTATGTATGTTTTCAGAAACACTTTATAAATCAGCATTAACAAGTAGCTTGCATAATTTTTTTGGTAAGTAGGTAATCCAATACTAGACACCTTTTTTACTTTTGAACCTAATGGAAACATAGCTTAAATTAAAAAGCAGTCCTAAAATCTGAAGGATTTTAAGAGCACAGTGTCCATTGAAAATGAAGTGGAATGATTTTAATGGTATTTGAAAGTCTCTTCCTTCTGGATAAATAAGTTACAGTATATTATATATAAAATTTGAAGCACTTCGAAGTCAGTAGCAAACAGTCCTGTTTGATTTGTGTGGAACAAAGTTTTTTCTTCTACTGTGTCTAGGGCAGGGACAGTTGAAAACTTTCAGAAAAATAAACAAGAACATCTAAAAGATGGCAAAAAGAGAAACAGAGAGAGAAGCGAAAAGTGGAAATCACATGGTATCATATCATCCAAAATAGAATACGTTGGTTAGTAAAGATTGCACTTCTCCAAACTCCTGCAAAACATAGTTTCACTGAAAAATCTGTTCAAACCCACAATTCTAATTAAAGGTTTTAGCTGCCAAATAACATGTTCTGGCTAAAGCCAAGTAAGTATTACAGAGCCATTCATGAACAACGGCATAAGCTTTGTACTTTGCTTTTGATTTTCTCATGGGAAAGTAATATAAATGAGAGTGATACCTCCCTGTTGGCTTTAACTGTTAGAAATGCAAAGCATGCTGAAATTGTACATAATTCTCTTCCAAAGGAAAGGAAATAGCATTTCAATGGTTTTCCTCAGTGTCTCGTTGAGTTATGGTGGTGCACAATTATTCCTGTTAAATTACTCTACCAGATGGAAGGTTACATTGTATATTTAGCTAATTAAGTTGTAGGGGACTCAAATTATATCCCAGAGCATAAAGAACCTATCTAAAAGTAAACTTGATTTAATTCAGTTTCGTTGTTAAGGTGCAATATCAAAGTCTAATTAAGATTTTAAACAGGTGGGGTGTTTTTTGGAGACATGCTTTCACAAAGTCAGCCTTGCCTGCAGAAGTTAGACAAACATGCTTTTAAACTCCAGACAACTTTTGGGCCAAATTTAGCTCCATTTGCCTTCAGTGTAGTTGTGCCTTCGTCCCTTTGAGCTGAATGTGGCCAGAGTTTTCATCTGTTAGGAAAACAAGATGCACTGCCTTTTGGTGCTCTCATTTTCTTGGCATCCAGTACTGTTGTAGCAGAGTCCCTCTGCAGATACTCTGCTTTGCCTTTGAACAACCCTTAACAGTATGCTTCAGCAATCTAGTCCTGTCTCACTCTTATCTATGGATGAAATTGGTACCCTCTCAAAATGGGGGAGAAGGTGATGGGGTTTAATTTCTGAAGGCTGACAATATATTATGTTACACTCTCTACCTGCCATCAATGAGCTATCACGGCTGGATATTTTCATAGGTTTAAATCTGTGGGATTTAATCACCCTATTAACTAATTCTTCCTTTTTTTTTTTTTCTTTTTTTTTTTTTTTTTAATGGGGCCTGGGGAACAACTTAGTAGTGAACATAATTATTCTATAAGAAATAAATCATGCATCTAGTATCTAGGGGTCAAACTGTGGTCCTGTAAAAGTCTGGACTGTTACACTTAGGGGATTGTCTCTGACACTTCTTCACTGGAGAAAGTAATTTTTACTTTGGAAAAATTAGTGGTTTGATGGATGTCAGAGGAGGATTTAGGATGAAGAGTGGAATTTGCAGTATTTGCAGGTGTATATGGTCAGAAGTGGGGGCAAGAACAACCGACTGGATTTGATAATCCCAATAGTCAAGACCCAACCAGCAGGACTGCTGGTCATACATAACTAAATCTGGATATTCAAATGAGGGATGCCCTCTATGAAGTGACGTGCTTCACCTTCTTCTTTCTCCTCTACAACTCCTGAGAACTAAGATTCAGTTAGGCTCCCATAATTGTTATTAAAGTGCGAACAAATTACAGAATTTGAAGATGGACAGCAAAGATGAGAATTGATTTTAAATTATCCTTGTTCTTTAGTCTATATACCAAGGCACTATAGTATTATTTACTTTTTAATCCCCTATTTATTATTGAAAAAGGAATATTATTTCATAAGAAGAAGATTAAGAAGGACCTGACACAGCAATAAACCATGGCTTCAGCAGTTTTAACATGTAATGTGGACTTAGGAGAGACAATGAAACCTATGGAGTCATTGAAACAGTTATATAGCCCACATTGGTGCAAATGCAAGGAGATGCTGTTCATGTGCCAATGAACATAAATTATTAAGAATTCTGTCAAGTGTTCAGTTCTTTTGCCTCACAGATTACATGCAGAACAGATATCAATAGGAAATACATCATATTGATCAGCCTTTCATGAAAAATATAAATCTCTCTAATTCTGGCTAAATGCATGTAGCGCTAAGTAATTCCTACATCTAACTCAATAAAGCATTACTAGAAAGATCATTCTTGTTTGTATGGATAATAAAACAGCAATTTTATGTTTCCATACATACTACAGTGAATAAGAAGGAAAAGTTAGATATTCAGAATGGCTTCAGGGTGTATTGCATTTTTGAACCTTCTTTAGGAAATCAATGAAAAATTGCTAATCTTGTTAAATTGGCTTCCTTAGCCTGAAGAGAGCTGGAAAGCCAAGAGATCCCCTCTAATCTAATTAGCTGTTTTACCATGTGTTTCACTGAACCTGTTTTTTTATTTGGGGAATGGATATTTACCTTAGTCTGAATAAATAAAGTGTTCTACCTTTTACAAAAGTTAAATAAAGCAAAGGACTAAAGGGTTTCACATATGACCAACATTCCCCTTAAAGCAAATGGTTGTACAGGAAACAGTTTCTGTATAGGCTGAAAACACATTAGGTGATGCAAGCCAGAAAAACAAAGTGTCTCCATCCTATACCTCTGTATCTGGTGCACCCCCTGGTTGGGACCACCCAGTGGTCAGGTCCATGTAGTTCTTGGAAGAGCTTTAGAGAGGTTATGTAAATGGCTTTTTGTCTCATGAATCTAATTTAAAGCTCTTTCAGAAATGTGTTTTTAAATGACCAGAATTTAAAAGCCATTGAGTCTAGAGAGCTATACTACAGACTGGTATCTCACAATCTGTCAGCTAGTGGAGAAGAATGTCCTATGTGTTTATTGTCTGGTATTGTTTTGTCCTGGAATGTGGCTTCCTACAGCAAAAGTCAGTCAGTCATGTAGAAAACAAAAAGTCACTGCTCATCTTGCCTATGTCTAATATATTCAGCTATGTGGAGGTGGTTGAAACAGTCTGTGGCTGCCTACAGGAAGCCAGAGCACAAGTCTGAAACTCCATGCAGAACAGAGAACATTTACATGTCTGCTAGAACCGCGTGGTGCAGGGGAAAGGCTGGGAGACCGTCAGGGCCCTCAGAAAGACAAACTTATTCACAGCTCTCCACAGAGCAGCTAGGGAAGATGGAAGCAATTTTGGTCCCTCACCTGTGTTCTCTCCCTCTCCAGCTTTCTGTCTGAAATTGCTTGCATTCATAGTTTTGGTGAGGAAGCCCAGACTGTCTCCTCATTTAGCCTTTCTGATGTCATGAAAAGTTTCTTGTGCCTTTCACAGTGCCTACATCACTGATGGGGAAACTGACAAATTTCTCCCTAACCCACTACTCTCAGACTAAGATCTTAGGAACTTATGTATGCCTCTTTTGGCTGTTCTCCTTGCTGCAGTAGTGAGGGGGATTTGACTTCTTCCTTGATCTCCAGGTCCTGGCATGACACAGAAAGGCAGGCTGCTTTGTTATTGGTGTGTATTACCATGGTGAAGGGGAGCCCATAGCATGGACAAGGAACCCATTCTGTTATGCAGTGAACCCACAAAATAAAGATACCTTTACAGTATGTTTTCTCCCATTCTGCTCCTCCTGCTTAAAAGGAAATCACCACAGAGACCTCAAATTTATTTAATTATTCACAATCAGCATCTTCTAGAAAATTGTCATTTGTCTCAGTGCTAGAAAGAATCTTGACAAAGGTTAAGCCACTGGTATGCTGGCAATGCCACCATCATGCTAACAAGTATCATCTCATTATTTTCTCTTGTACCTCCAAAGATCTATACCCATACACAATCCATTTTTTTGTAATTTACACTTTAAGTTTTCTCAGGCACAGACTTGTCATGGTTGTGTGTTGTAAAGCACATAATGTTTATCTGTGCATGGGTCTCTAATAGAATAGCATAAAGAAAGGGAAAGGAAAGGAAAGGAAAGGAAAGGAAAGGAAAGGAAAGGAAAGGAAAGGAAAGGAAAGGAAAGGAAAGGAAAGGAAAGGAAAGGAAAGGAAAGGAAAGGAAAGGAAAGGAAAGGGGAAAGAAAAGAAAAGATTTCTTGACTGTATTCCTTTATTGGCACTTCGTAGGTATAAGGCAGGAAAAAACAAGTGATAACTCCTGCATGGAGTACAGCATAGAATATATTCGAATCAATTTAATATATGACCCTTCACACCTTAAAAAAACGATAACTAAAGATACAGAGAATACCAGTGAAGAGCTAGAATTACTTCAAAATCATGAAGTATTTGTTTCATAGTTGTTTCTGTTGACTTAAATACTTTAGAGAAGTCCATGTTATTGTTTCCAAATGATCTTAGTGATAACAGTTGGAGCCTGGGCAATAGGGAACAATTCATCTTTCTCAAGTAAAATGGTAATTTTGCCGCTGCTGCATGTGCTGTGGTTGAACTCTTTGTAGCCAAATTTAGTATCATTTACCTCGACTGCCCCACAGCTTTTTCAAGCCAGCCTACCAGCTAAGAAAAGGAAATGCTTTCACTTTAGAGCCTTTGGAAGCCTGGACAAAAGCTCACTTTCTGTTCTTCAGGTTTCCTATATATGGCTTTCAACTGGAGATGAGGACCTGCTCACTATACACCCTCTCCCATCCCCCATTTCCTGCCTGGTTTCATTAAATGCTGATTTGAAGTTGGCACACGCTTTTCTGATACAAAAGTAGTACTGTGTTCCTGGAACCATCAGAAAATAGGACGTTATTATCTGTCACATTCCCTTCATGTATATATATGTACTTTCCCCAAGCACAGAAAAGATTTTTATCACTTGTTCTTAAATATGTGTGTGTTTAATTAAGCAAACAAACAAAAAAAAAAAAACAACAAAAAATACAATGGTGAAGCAAAGCCCTGTTAAAAAAGAAAACCTCAGCTTGGCTGGGAGCACCCTAGCCCCAGGCTGTATTCTTTAATGCTAGTATCTGCAAATTGCTAATATTAAGCAAAGTGCAGTATATGACACAATGACTACACTGAATCATTTTGATATCTCTCATGCTTGTGTTTCAATATCATATTACTCAGGAGAAATTAGTTTTCTTTCACCTGAGCAATGATGGTTGTTGTAATGAAATTAGCATGTGGCCATATAGGAGCCTGTATATTTTCCATTTTAACAAAACAGTTAGTTACTTCTTTTCTGCTATTTCAAGCCACCATAAAAGACGACAAAAATCATGAAGATGCTATCTTTCATCTTCACCTAGGAAGAATTACCAAAATTATCAGTTCCGTAGAGATAACTACGAGTCATGCATGACAAGGAGTTAGATAATTGATCCTTGTGTTGCCTATATCTTCTGTTACTGTTTGATTCTTTCTGTATCTTTCATAGCTGTTGTCCACTTAAAGTCATTTAAAGAGAAATATCAATTCAATATTACTAGCACTAAAAAGAGATATTAAGCCATGTAATAGTGAAGAGACTCTGAGCAAACCATGTTACTGTCACATCTTATTATTCCAAATTATGCTACAGAGTTGCATAAACAAAGTCATTCTCAGGCTTGTCTTTCTTGAAATCCACTTGAGTGAATCACTCAAATGGATATCAGCTGATTCCCATCAAGATCAATGACATGGGCTTTGGTGACCTTCAGAGAAAATCACGGTATCGTTTTGTTTGCTTTCCTACAAAACACTCTCAATTAATATATTTTTCCTTTCCCAAAGTGGGAACAAATTATTCGTTGTCCCAAAGTGCTAAATGTAGTAGAAGTGCAAAGATTTGCAGACTGAAGAGGTTAGGCTAATAATGACCAATTAGACCTACATCACATGTATACTGGCTTTTAGCAGGACTTTAGATGAGTAGCCCAACCTATCGGCCTATGGCCATAGAAGGTGCAGCCTGTTTTCCCGATCTGCCCTGCTCCCAGCTGTGTGCTCCCATTTTTCTCTCATCTCTGGCATTCCATCTTCTTGGTTTTCTACCACTGTAGTGGCACAAATCTAACCCAACAAACCCTAATGCATTCAGCACCTCCAGCGCTTCAGAGAGGTCCTATTACCACATAAAGTCATAGACTTCATGAAGGGCTTTTCAATGATTTTGTGGTATTAATGTAGAGGAAAAAAAAATTAATTCTTTAGGGCTTAAGGGCTTGTATCTGCCTGAGGAAGCTGTTCTGTGGCAAGCTGGTGAGTAAAGTTTAAGCCTCAGAAGTTATTTGGTGCTGGCTCCCCTTGTGACACTCCTGTTCTACACTGAGAATGCCTTTGGATGATGAACATAGTCAACTTTGACAGTGGATTAATTAAACTGAGCAAAGGTGCTAATAATGTGCAGTAGAAATACACATGGGGCGGCTAATGCAAAACAGTTATTTTAAACAGTTCTCTCTGAAGACCAGTTCTAAGAACTATGAGTTCAAGTATCAAACCAGATAGTCATTTAAAACATAAGGCAGATTAATTATTATTCTTCAGCATTCACAGCTAAGTCTTTCCGAGTGCCTTGCAAATACTAGGGGAACAATTAAATTAAAAAAAAAAAAGTTTAAAAGATATTTATTTTTTTTACTTTGCTCACTCATTTGCATTTCAGATTTAAAAGGAGTAAAGTTATTTAGAAATAATCTCATGTATAAGCTTTGGGCCAGTATATGTATATATACATATGTGTATCTTTTTATTTTTTATCCATAGCTATATCCTTGAAGCTTAAAATACTTAATTTTGCCTTTTTAACAATCCAAAGAGAGTTGACAATTATAGATGTGTTACTACTGTCTGCATGTAGGAATGCACTGAAGCACGTAGGATTGCTGTAGTGATCGGTACCCGTTGCAGCCAGCAATAGCTTGCTTCAGCTTCAGTGGGGCACGATGGTACAGTCGCCTCTACAGGCATACACCAAGCCAATGGCCCAGCCACTGACAGGTATCAAGAACCCGCTTTCCAGTTCTGCGCTTTGTCCAGACATTCTCAAATTGGTTAAATTTACTTAGCACACTGAAATCTGAATACTTATTGCCAGCCCTCGAGTCCCAGCTGGTACCATCTTAGCAGCTGGCAGTTCCTCATGGGAGACTGGCTCCCATTTGAAGCACACAGTCCTCAACCCTTGTCTTTGTCTTGGAAGGTTTATTTTATAATTTAAAAGTCACTCTTCATGCCTTTTCACTTTAAGATTGGTTATTTCCACTTAAAAATAATATGTCATCTTTCATACAAGGTCTGTCTTCTCAGCTGCCTCATAAATTCAGACACTGAAAACAAAGTCTGCTTCCTCTGTTTATATTATTGATTGGGATGCAGAATTACGATGGGAGTGTGGTAAAAACACAAAGGCAATCACTGTGAGCATGAAACATTCATGTGCAAGTGGATTATCTCCCCAGTGAATGTTGCAGAGGATTTGTATCACATTACTCTGGCATGGATATAGAAGTATTTTCTGAATATTAAGACTATGGAATAGTACAAATGGAAATAACCATAAGTGCAAGTGGGGTCAGCACCTTTTCTTCAAAATGTCATCATACTAGGATGAGACCTGTGATGAAAGCATGTGGTGTAATCTTTGCCCACTGTTATATTTTCAGTTTCATACCAAATGGTGTCTTAGCAAACAAGTCTCTGGTACAAGAACCATTGGTCTTAATTATGGTAGTAACAGATAAAATCAAGATTTCTTGTTAATATTTTTATTATTAAAGATTTCCACTATTTTGCTAGCCTATGTATCTGTCTGAAATGTGCTCAAGTCATAAGATACTTAAAGGGAGAGCTGGCCAAGAGTGACAGAGTATCTGGTGAAGGGAGCAAGTGGCTGTGGGAGCAGCAGGTCACAGCAGCACTCTGGCAGAGGTGCAGTTCCTTTGCTCCCACATAAACATTTCTAATGTCCTCATCACTGAGGGAATGAGTGGGACAGCAGGAAGCAAATTCGTGATCTTACATGCTGGGCAAGGATTGGAATTAGAAGCATAGGTTTGAGTTCCTGTCCCAGACTGACAAGTGGTAAAATATTGAATTGAGTGAAGATTTCATTTATTTAGTTTTTCTGCTAACTCCTGCTCCTTCTTTGGGGCTGAATTTATGTTGGTGCATAGGAGAGAGAACTGATTCAGTTTCAGCTCTCTTTGTTTTGAGATACTGCTTAGCCAAGCCTCAGTTCCAGAAGGGGAAACACAAACAAAGTCTATTCCACAATTATCTTTCACTAGCTCTTAGCAGTCTGTTTGATAGAGGGTTTACTTATAAGAAGAGATAAACGAGTACATGAAACATCATGCTAAAAATATCACAAAATAAGAAGCACAGCAGAGCTTCATCTCTGGTCTTAGCATGAAAAGACTGTGTCCATTTGGGAAACAAAGGTGGAACCTGCCCAAGGTGCATTAAATGTAATCCTAGGTTTTCTGGGAATCAATCCTACTTCTTCTTTTTCAGACCGTATGATTTTCTGTGTAAATGTTCCTAGGACACTGTAATAAATCTAGTTGTTTGGTGTGTTACTGAGAAAACATTGAAGATCTGGGCCTAAAATTGCTGACCAAGAAATGTTCTGCCAGCAAGTCTTGTCATAATTTATATTTCTAACCGAAATCAAAAGGCAGCAGTAGAGGCTTCTTTCTATTTCTGTCATCAGGCCATAATCCAATTATAATGTTCCAAGTTCCAAGGTGTATTTCCATCCAAGTTTTCACCTTCAAGAGAGATTAAAATGGTGTAGAATACAAGTTTCAGTCATCTCTAATTAATACTAGTGATATTAATGATAATTAATGGGTAACTTTAGAGTTGAAATGGGATGAGAAAAAAAAGTAATGGCTAGTTCTTTAGGGAGGAAAAGAAGTTAATTCAATGTGTTATAATTAAAATTCTTTTCTGCCTTTTTCAGCATATCCACTGAAATATTTTGCTCTAATAGCTTAGTGTCTGTGCCTTGAATTCAAGAATATATGAGGAATCAAAAATGTTTAGAGGCAGAGAAAAGAAGAATTTAAACCAGAAATTACTGCATAAACTACATGTTAAATACAGGCTTTTTTATTGTTATTTTGCTTTAATGTTAAGGAAATAAGATAAAAATACAATTCCCTCCTCTCTTCTCTGCTGTTGTCTGATAGAGTTAAGGCAGGTGAGAAATAGAGGCATTCTCATCAATACACGTTTATTTTGAACTTGTTTTGGAAGAGAGGATTAGGGGAAGGCAAAATGGAGGTGAAGTTGAAAGTGGTAACAATACTGGGATTCAAAGCTTTTTGGCCTCCTTCCTCTCTTTCCAAGCCTTCAGTCTGAGATGGAGTTGTATGAGGAGCAGCAGAATGACTGGAGACAATGGGCAGTAAAATCTCTGCCTCTGAGCTCTCCTTGGATCAGATGAGGTCCTATAGGGAATGCCAATGGTGTCTGGGTAAAGTAATAATTTGTTTTATAATCATTCATTTTCTTGTCTTCATCTGCAGCCTCAGAGCCCAATTTGAAGGTACGTTCAAGGTTAAAACAGAAGGTGACGGAAAGGAGAAGCAGTCCTTTACTCAGGAGAAAGGACGGAAATGTTGTCAGTTCATTCAAGAAGCGACTCTTTGAGGTGACAGGTAATTAAGAATGGAGAAATTATGTCTTAACTGTGACTGCTTGCAGGCATGTATAAAATACTCCTAAAAGTGGTATATTGGAATTTAAATTGTTTACTAAACAAAAGTATGCATCGTCTTTTTTCTTTTTTTTTTTTTTTTAATCTTTCCTGCTGCTGGAAAGAAAAGCATATTAAAGAAATAGCTATGTATGAATAACTTGTAATCTTCAGCTTTCTACCGCTTACTAAAAAGACATTGTCCATTTGAAAGCCATCCTTTCCAGCCAGTGTGGAAAACAGTGCTTGGAAAACAGGTAGAACAAATAAATGGTAAACTGTTGATGGTAGGGGATATTAAACAAGAAAACAATAGTGTCTTCCCCTAATTTGTGTCTTCTGTACATGGAGAGCATTTGGGATTTTGCATGTCCCACTTCTTGTCTCCTGTGGAAAATGTAGATGCTACTAGCAGGCACAAACACACCTATCTGATGTTACTTAGGTTAATCGCAGACCATTTTGGAATCTTGTGTTTGGTCCTATCCTGCTGGTTTCTCTTGCTTGAAAATGTCAATCAGTTCATTTTGATGTAAGGGCTCACTAAGCTATTTTTTCAGTAGCAAAAGTTGAAATGTTTAAATACTGAGTGACATATTTTTGGCCACAGTTGATAGTATTCTTGGTAATTGAAAGGGAACTTTTAGCATGTAAAGATATTGGATTCTGAATATACAGGGATTAGAGGGAAAAAATGCAAAATAAAAATTTGTCATCAAGTAGTATTTCTTTCAATATTTTCCCTACCCTTGAACTAAAAAAGTAACAGGCTGGATGAACAGTGGATGCCAAGGCTCTCTTTCACCTGTTTGACGTTATAGAGTCATAACTTTGTCACATATATTATTTTGCAGAATTGCACCCCAGCTACTAAACAGTCTAAAATTCTCTCACTTTGGTGCTCAGGACTAGAATGAGTCAAGACCTTATTTGTTGATTTGAAAGAGAAGAACATTCGAGGTTTCTTGCTTTGACTTCACATTAGTATTTGGTACTTTCATGGCTTGTTCAAGTGTTACTACAATCAGGCTGTATGCTTATACAATGAACTGTTTCTGAACTGTCAAACGTGTCTTAATTCATTTGGTATATCGGAATAATGTCACAACAAGAAGGAAGTATAAGACGTAATGAATGAATTCACTTCAGTGTCCTCATAAATGCAATTCTCATGACAACTTTTCACAGTATATCAGGTGTAAATATATAAATATATATTCCCTATAAATTATTTCCAGATCAGAATTTTTACAACTAATGTATTATTTCCATTTGCTGATGCTGTTATGAGCTTCTTGATTTCCACTTCCTTAGTTTTAGCTGATTTCTTTATATTTTGTACGCTTGCAAGAAAGGTATAAAGTGAACTACTTGTCCCAGAATATTCTTTTCTACAGCCATCGACAGAGCAGAAACCTGAAAAAGAAAAAATATTGTGTTCTCTTCCTGTATCTGACAATAATTCTAAGCATTACAGATTGCAATTATAATTATCAATATCTGTTATATGACGCTTTTCACCTTTCATAAACAAAGCTTCCCTGATCAAGCATTTGGCTGAAGCTTTTTTCTCCTTTTTAAAATTCTTTTAACTAAAAATAGCCCTTTATTTATATAAAAGTACTGTTATAACTATTCAAAAACTGAGGAAAAAAAAGAAGTTTCTACTGCTCTATGAAAAGTAGTCAGAAAACAGAGCAAGAACTTTACCTGACCAGCTACTATAGCTGGGTACTGGTTCACTTCAGTAAATTGAAATCAGCTTTAGCAGGAAACAGCAACAGATCCAAGAAACTACCAGGAAATCTCCTGTTATTTTTGGTCAAACTGAGGACGTATTTTTGCAAGTGAACTGAGAAAGAGTGAAGAAGCAAAGAATTGGCCATAGAATATTTACTGCCACACTTAGTTATTCATTATTTTAACTTCCTGAAGATTTGCGTTTGAAAGTTATCACCTGAAATAGCCTTATCTCTACTAATGCCACATTCTTTCATCTTTATCCTTGTTAGTTGCTCCCATGTGCAGAACTTTCATTTATATCAGTATAGGATTAGAATGACTGAATACAGCAACACACAATTAGACCATCCTCTTCCCCTTCATCTTAAACAGAACTTGGGAAATATTAAATCAAGATAACATATAGCCTTTAAAATGCTATTTTAAGATTTTTGTATGTGGTCAATATTCCTTCGTATTTGTACTAAAGATGCAGTGAAAGTGGTGTATATTCTGTCATTATTACTTGCATATGTAAAAATTTGTCTACTACAGGCAGGTCCAGCACCCTTTTTAAAGACTAAGGGGATGGCAGTAGGCCCCATGAATTGATGGTATGTTATCATGACCTTTGCAAGCCTACTATCTCTGTCATTTTGATCTCTTACAGAGGCAGGACTCTATGCAATTAAAAAGAAAATTCTTTCTTTCCTTTTCACTCTTTACAAGTTCTATGTGTCTATCTCTGCCTGATACCGAGTATCATACCATCTTTGTGAAAATGATTAAATAATTAAACTCACCCTTTGTGAAGCAGACAGGTCAGAAAGAGAAAGACCAAGAGTATCTTTCCTTGTTAGCACTGTAAAAGGAAAAACAAAGGAAAAGGAGAGTGAGTTAAAAAACTTTAATGTAAATAAATAGCCCATTCATAATTGGTAGATACTTTTCAACAGCAAAAGAAAACACCCTGTGCCATTAAGTGTATCCAGTTAATTGAAGTCTTGTGTTTTTTTGGTGTGAACCATGAATTCATGGATGCTTCATCTGTTTTCCAGAATCCTCAGTCAGTAGCAGCTCCCCTGGATCAGGTCCCAGTTCCCCAAGCAATGGTCCGACCAGCAGTATAACAGAAAGCGAAACCTCAGTTTTGCCATCTAGCATTCAAGCTGAGGTAAGACTCTTTCTCTTTATTGGGTGGATAGCTGCTCAGACTGCAAGATTGAAGAGATTTGAAACTTTAGTTTGATGATACATACAAGCAAAATAATTGAAGAAATTATAATCATCAGGGATACCAGGACACTGCAGGCTGACAGCAGAGTATGTTATATATGAGATATGTGTTCAGAAAGGAGGCCAGCAAATAAAGAGACTCTTTGGTAACAAAAATCTAAACAAAAGCAGCAGTGATGCTACCAAAGAAGCTGAAGAAGGCTATGGAAGGAACTAGGAAGCATCTGTTTTGTAGAATATTAGGGAAGATATTGGGGAGCAAGGGCACAAAGAACTAATGAGGCAACAACAGTTGAATGTGAGATGAACAATCACTGCAATGTTTGCAGTGTCACTGCAGCCCTCTTCCTGGATGAGGTAGAATAGCAATACTTTACCTGTTTTCAGGATCTCGTATTGCTGTGGGTGGGAGGAAATCTGGCTTACCTTCTGGGATAATTTGAAGAAGTGCATGATGATGAATGCTAATGAAGAACTTTCACATGTGAAAGAGTGACTTCATCATTGCTGACTCTAACACTTAGGAGATAAGGCAATCCCAGGTTCAGATGCTGTTGAAGTAGATTTGTTTAGGTACAGTATCAGTGTTAAGTGACTAAGTCTTTTTTCACATCTGCCTTTTATTTTGCTGCACCTCAGTTTCCTTATCTTGTTCAGTGCTTACCAACGTAACTGATTTGCTAAGAGTCTTTGATACTTGTTTTGTGAAGCTAGATTGTACATGGAAGGAATGTTAACTACTCATTATTATGTTTCATACATACGTGCCTATAACAACAGGAATGCAGATGGTAAATCAGTTGTGATAAACCTCATTTACCATAGACATCAGGCCTAAGTCATGCTTTCCATGGCAACATTGTAAAGGGACAATAAATTAATGCAACTAAGAGAGAATGAAATTCAGAAACATTCCGTGTCCATTGTCCTTACAAATAGCAATTCTTGCTTTGGTGGTAAAATTTTCTATTAATCGTTGGTTTATATTCTTTGTGTTAGAAAAAATTGCATAAGAAAACGTGATTTAACAGAGCTTTAGCTAATGGAGCTATTTCTTCAGGTCAGTGGCAGGACATTCACCTCAAAAAAAAAAAAAAAAAGTGGAATGGGCAGTTCAACCTCCAGCAGTGACTTTTCCCCATAATGAATTAATTGTGTGTGTGAACTATGATCCAGGGGGCAGGTGGGTGACCTCTGCACACTGATTAGTAGCCTCTCTCTGGCCCGTAACCAAAAAGAAAAAAAATGGCATTGATGGCTAACATGTGGTCTTGCCTCATAGCCCCTCTGTATGTGATTGCAAAAAAATGTAAATGATGCAGAGCAAGATCCATCATTCAGATAAGATCAGATCCTAGTTCTGTGGAATTAAATGGTATATTTTAATATTGGGAATGTTGTAGTTAGAAGTTTGGCATATATGGATGTTAATGCTGTATTAAACAGGAAAACATATCCAATTGGATTTTGTGTTGACGTGAGGATACTACAAAATGTAAGGGGAATAATGACTCAGACTGGTTTACAGTGCTTGTTACTTTGCACATTTTAGTTTCTGGACATTTTCCCACAGTGTTGAACCACTATAAAGACAAGCATACAACCTGGTCAGACTGGCAATCTGGGGAGATTTGGAAAGGCTATACCAAGAACCAACAAAGTTATACTCTGTTTATTAATAGAAAACTGCGTTGCACATCAGTCGCCATTACTGTGCCAGACATCTGTAGGTTTAGTTCGACACAATCCAGAATTTCAAATGAGCCTAAAAAGTTCCTTTTAAAGTTAATTTCCATGTGCTGGAGTCAGTCACTTAGCTGGCTGGAAGTGGGCTAAAAAACTGAAACTACTGACTTCCATTTCTGGATCCAGTCAGGGATTTCTTTACCTCTCTGGTTACTGGACTGTTAATACTGTGGTCCTGTGGGCTCTAACATTTTTCCATAAATCTCAATTTCAGTGCATTTTGTTTTCAGTGGGATTTTCCTTGGTAGTTTAACAGCAACCAAACTGCTACATATCGCTTTGCTAGCTTAGCATTAGCTGCCAGCTCTCCAGCGCTGTATATCTAATTAATTTTTCATCAGTTACACAAAGTACAGAAGTTTCTAATAATAGGATAAGTGTTCCAAAATCACCCAAAGTATCACTTGTTTTGCTGTAATCCTGCATGACTCACATTGCTGTTGTTTCATAATCGTTGTTGTGACATTTGCAGTAAGTGTTGTGCTCATATCTGAGTGGGTGGATAGCCGTGGTTTTCATGGCAGCAAGTAAAACACTTTTTGCTGGGGAAAAACAGGTTGCTATGACAGAGCCATTTACCAGTAAAACATGAGTCAATACCGTAAATGATTACACTCCAGTGCATAGACAGAATTAGAGCATTATCAGTAATGAAACAGATTTTTAAAGTCTTTTTGACATATCCATTTGAATAGCTAGACCTCTAAATGGTTTACCCTCTGGAGCAGACAGTCTGGTGAGCAGACATTTACATTTTTTTGAATGCATAAAGGTGCTCTGCAAACGGTACATTTTTGCAGATAATCTTTTACTATCACAGTTCCCCTAATGGTACTTTCAGTACCATTTGTTAAAACACTGGTCTCATTATATGAAACTTGAAAGTTAAACTCAAGATTTTAATTGCGCCTTATAAATAAAATGCTGTTTTTATTAGGCCCACTTCTCTCCAGCAGCATCAAGGTTCACCGCAGCAGCTATTTGTCTCATGTAGCGTGCCGTACATTTTCAGGTCACCTGCTGTGCTGGGGCTAAATCAAACTTGCATGAGAAATGCAAGCAGGATTGATCCCCTGCACAGCACGTCCCTTGTGTTCGGAGGGACAACCTGCCGTAGTCATGAGAAATGATTAATTTTGGGCATACGCAGCCTGGTCAAAAGCCATTGAAGGCAATGACAATTTTTCACGTGGTATCAGTGGGCTTCAGGTAATTTTCTTTCTCTTTCATTTGCTTATTGGAGAGCAGCATTTCCTAGAATATCACTTTATACAGGAGACATAAATGACAGATACATGTATGATAGATAAATGTATGATACAGCAGATACATGTATGGCAGCATACATGGCAATAAATGTATATTTGATTTGTGCAAGCCCACAGCCCTATGTTTGTAATTCTCAGCTCAATATGGCACACTTTGCAAGTGGCTAGCGGCAAATTGTCTGAGTTTCTGACCAGCTGGTGAGGTTTGTTTCAACTGTAGGCGAAGAGAGTCTAATTAGCAACATAAGAAATAAGAATGTAATAGTGAATATTCAAAGCTAAGAAAAACTTAGTCTAGATTCACAATTTGCAAGTATTAAAGCCAAACCATTTCCTTTTCCCCATCTAATGTCTAGATGTGCATATAAACATGTGCACACGAAGTTGGTGTTCCTGCTTCTCTGCAGGCCCTGGCAGCAAAATAGAAGTACGATAACTAAATATGGGTACTTGTTGATCATCCTGCACTGTTACATTTCATTATCATACCTCTATTTTAAGAAAGAGAGTAAGTATGCTGACAGCCTATTTTAAGCATCAGGGAGCAGGATCCATGGGCCCAGAGAGTATGTATATGGAGGAGCAAGTAAGGCAGTTGTTTTTTGGGATAATTTAGGTGCCAGTCCAAACCATCAAGTCTGCATGGAGAAGGAGGACCATGACTTAGCCGTTGTGCTGCCAAGTGACACTGCTGGCAACTCCAGTTTGTGCCACCATCTCAGGGTATTGTCAACTGTATAAAAAGAGAATTTGCAGCTGGGGTCACGTAGTTGTATTGCAGCATGTACTGGACCCTAATCCATGCAGGTGGGCTGCTAAACTTATGTTGGGAGATGAGGTTTTACTAGCATTTAGGCTAATTTTTATTGAAACTATTAAAAAAAAAAAAAGTTACCAAAATGAAAATGACTGATTATTAGAGGTATTAAAAATTTGATAGAAGTAGTCTCACTAATAAGTTCCTGTTTTCAACATTAACTTCCCATGGTATATAACATGATTGATTCTGCCTTGTGTAACAGTCATGCCTGATCTTAATGTGGGAATATGTTTTACTGTCATAAACACTGTCACAGTCATGTTTGTTAATTCAAATCATAGAAGGTAATAGTGGCATACTGAAAACCAAAAAGGAAACATGCATTTTGAAGTGGCTCTGTGTACATACTGCAGTGGGTACAAATTTGATGATGTTCTAAAAAGCACATCAGAGGTGCTGCAGTGTCCTTTTCCAGTTAAATCTTTATAGTCTTCCTCAATTATATCTCCACAGTCTTGACATATTTGGTTTTAATCATGGTCAAAGTTGGATGTTATCAAGGCAAGACACTGTTAGCCAAGAATAAATGTAATGTACAAGTGAAGCTTCTTTGTTTCGTATGCTATCTGTTGAGATTCCCTAGGCACCAAAAGAAAATTACAGAGATAGACTTCTACTGTTATTGTCTCAGTGATAGGTCATATCTCCAAACAAACTGTATGAGGAAGGTTATGTTTTGCAATAACATCCTGTGTTTTTGTGCCTAACCACTTTTCATTGATGGTCTGAAGTTGCATTGTATTAGCACAAAGTATTTTACAGAGTTAATTGATATTCCAGGTTTGTCCAGGGGAAAATCTACAGCTCCCCACAACATGCTTGACAAGTTATTATATTTACTTTAGTCAAAGCCCGAGTGTGCAGTATCCCTCTTGGAGGTGGTCTATTATTGGAGTCCCATATGCTTTTTGTTTGGGAAGAAAGCAGTCACTGTGTCATACTGTTACACAGGGTATTCTTTTTCAAGGATGTTGTTCCCTTGGGGACCATATCATGCCAGAGTTCCTAAGTCTAATAAGACCTTTGTAGGTCTTATTGTGTTAAAGTTCTGGGAGGGAAGCAAGAGTTAAACAGAAAATGTAATTCAAGCAACTATACTAGACCACATGTTGAAAAACATGGCTGTTAAAGTAGAAAGTCAAAGGCATCAAAAAGATTCCTGTTGTGGTAATGTAATTTTTTATGTTTCTTCCCAATGAATCTAAAATGGAAAGACAGAGGGTGATCTTTGTAGAATGTCTGTTTTTACTTGACAGTAATTAAAAATATATCAGCAATTCCACATCCTTGAAAATTATATCACAAGGATTCAAAACAAGCGTTAAAGATTTTAACTTTAAAGGAGTTAGGCTGTGAGAGGGTTCACCATCATCATCAGAGAATGATGGGACGCTGTTCTTGTGTATATGCGGAGAGAGAGTATATTTTTTTAAACATCAGATGTGACAATGTGGCTCACTTTCTACCCAAGATTCCCATGTTAATAGAAGTAAATAATGTGTCTGAAACATCCTCATATCACGATATGGGTAAATTAACACATAAACCAGGTAGGATACGTTTCATACCTTACCACAAAACTTTAATAACCATAGCAATGTACAGAACTAATACATCCATAATCATGACACCTTTGGTTTGGCTAGATAAAGTCCTTAATTCATTGGCTAAATTTTCACTGAATTTCTAATAGTGAAAGTGCAGTTGATGAGAGAAGAGAAGGTCTAAGAATCGTCAAGATTCTGGGATGGAGTAGGAATTTGACTTACTAACCAAGGCATAATCCCAGATGTATTCCAGTTGTTTTCCTAAGGAAGGAAATATCAATAGCTTTTTTACAGGGACAGTACTTATCTGGAACCCTATTGGGATGCAAACCAATGCATGATACATAACTGGCTATCAATGCACAACCAGAATAAAGTAGCCAAGATAAAAAGCCTGGAGATTATACATACTTTGTTTTTTCTCTTTATTCCAGCATCTGGTTTCACAGCAACGCCTTTTGATTCAGGATGAATCAGTGAACTTGTTGAGTCTGTACACATCCCCTTCTCTGCCCAACATTACCTTGGGACTTCCAGCAGTACAAACTCAAATCACTGTAAGTGACCAGTCCAAAGCCTTCCTGTCTACTTTTGCTCCCAGAAAGACTACTTTCTGCCTATTCTCTTTTTTAGCATTTTGGAACATAAGCAATTGAGAGCAGGAGCCAGACCTTTCTTTGCATTGGGCAACTTCTGAAAATTTAAGGGCACAACTTGAAAGCAGTAATCATTCTTGATCACAAATAAGTGCCAGTGTGGAGCTTATCTAAATATGGGCCATATGTATTGCATTTATATCTGCAAATCTGATAACAGATTTCAGACATGGTGAGAAGAACATGAGGAGACAATTTAGTATAAATGTTCAAATTATATGATCACTCCTACCTGGTAAAGTACAGCACCTGTAACTTTTTATAATGAGATGCCAACAGGAACATAAGCTGGGCTGAAGTGTGGTAGTGGAAGAACTCTGTATTTCTGCAACTGGGTTTGTTTTATAAGGGGTGTAATATCAATCATATAAATTAAATCTGTGGATATATAAACAACATTTAATGACTAGTTATATTCATATGCCCTTTGTTCAGTCTGTAGCAATCAACTTTATTTAGAGCTCAATGTTAAATTAGTATGTGAAATGTATAAGAAAACAGATACAGTATGTATGGAAATCCATGTTGATGGATAAAGATCTTTAGATCTAGCCAAAGTTACAGTAATCTGGAAGTGAAATCTGAGGCTCAGTAAAATAACTGAAAACTTTGCTACCGGTCAAAACTTTTCCTTCCTGATTTCCTGCAAAAATGTAAAAATACTAATATAATTATATGATGGTTCTATACAACACTGTATAAATTCTGAAGAAATTCTAGCAATTCATATTTGACAGAACATGAATTGGTAAAATATAAAAATTCTAGATTTCCAGAATATAAAAAGCATATATATATATAGTCTACTATGGTTTGTTAGAAGTACTACTTAATTCCAGTGCTAAACTTAGTTGCAGGTTAAAGTTTCATGCCATGTTATGGCTTTTTCAGTACATTTAATGTTCTCACCAATAGCATATTATTGCAGTCCAACATTTTAACATTAGATAGAACTTTGCGTGTAAAATTGTGCAAGCTTTAAATCACTTCTCTTGAAGTCTTTCATGAAATATTTATAAGCAAGTTATTGTTTTTAAGGGATGGAAAACTTGACCTGAACATGAAAAGTAGTGCTTACTTTTCCAGTCTATATCATCAAAAATTTCCTAGCTATTTCACAAAAATATAACTAGCTTCAAAGAAATTTTATAACATTGAAAAAGGAACTGAAAACATCTTTAATTTTCTCACTCAAATGATGAGAGCTTTTGATGTTACCGGCTTGCACCAAATATTACTTTTGGCATTTGAAAAAATAAAGGGGTTGATTTATGCATGTATTGTTTACTTCTGTTACCAGAATAAGTAGTTGCAAATTGAATGTTAAGTTTACTTACGTGTTCGTTTTTCAGGGAAGGATAATGACAGAGGGTAAAGTAAGCATACACCCCCCAAAAATTTGTGTAAACTTTGGTTTGCCTCGTTACAATATGCGAAATTCAGATTATCAGAGAGATGTTTTTTTACCATGACATACCATAAGTGGTTTTCAGCAAACCTCAACACACTTATTTCTGTTAACTGTAAAAATTACTACTCAAGCTTAACTACCCTTCTAAGAAATACATTTTGTTAAAACTAGGTTTTTATTAGGAACAAAGAAATCTAAAGCAGATATGCAATCCTGAAGGGCCAAAGCTTACCAAAAGCTTGAAATCAATAACTGTGCAATTTATAAGGGCACTTTAAAATGCCACACACACACACCAGCTCTTGATAATTCAGTAGACCAGAGTTTAACTGTACAAATTTACTTTGCAAACGGTGAAAGTTTTGAGCTGTCCTTCAGGGAGTCAGGGAATGCTCCAGGAAAAGTAATAGCTTACCACTACTACAGGTAATTATTTTGTTTTGCTGATTGGCTTGCCGTCTGATGGAAAGTTATGTGAAAACTAAGCCTTGCCTATTCCAAGCTCAATGGAAACTATTTCCTCTGATCCCCTATTTTCCTGTGCAGGAGGCTGGGAAAGGTCTTTAGGAATTTTAAGGATAGGTCCTGTCTTTTCATTAATAATGTTCTGACTAGTAGTTCCTTGTGCTTTGGCTTTTATTACTGAATTTTTCCAAGTGCTTTCGTTATTTAGTTTCTTGCAGTGCTACATTTAACAGGCTTGTTCCCCCTCCCTTTTCATCTCAGAATCAAAGTGTAAGAGAGGGATTTTAACTATTTTTTCTGCATTTAGAAAACATACTGTAAGACCATACAATCAGACAACTGGAGATATAAATGGCCAGGTCAATGAAAAACAGTTACCAGTGTCATTGTTTTTTTGACAGGCTTCATCATCATTCAAAGAAAAGCAGAAGGGAGAGACCCAGACACTCAGACAAGGAGTGGCCTTGGCTGGACAGTATGGGGGGAGCATTCCTCCATCTTCAACTCATCCTCATGTTGCTTTGGAGGGAAAGCCAAATAGCAGCCACCAGGCTCTCTTGCAACATCTGTTACTGAAAGAACAAATGAGACAGCAAAAACTTCTTGTGACTGGTAATGATCAAAGCTTCAACACAACAATCATTTTTGATATTTTTAATGACATTTGTATTCTGACTGTTGTGAAAAGTGGAAGGGTGGGAGAGAAAAGCATAGCATTTTGTTTTCCCATGTTAGTGATTCTGCTTGAGTTCATTAGCCTGAAAGAATTCTGTGATTACAGAAAAGAGAAAACGATTACTTCATCACATTCTTTTGCAGCTGCTGAACTTCCCAGCATGGCTAGGCATGTGGTACACGTCCCACTGCATCAGCACTGATGCAAAGTTCTGCAACATACACCACTCTTCTTATTGAGAGATTTCTGTTCTATTAGAACTAGTAGTTTGTTTTTCTTCACACTGGAGTGAAATGTCACTCTTTTGCAGGCGCGGTTCCTCTTCATCCACAGTCTCCTTTAGCAGCGAAGGAAAGAGTCTCACCTGGCATAAGAGCTGCCCACAAACTGCCTCGTCACAGGCCACTGAATCGAACCCAGTCAGCTCCTCTTCCTCAGAGTACTTTGGCCCAGCTGGTCATCCAGCAGCAACATCAACAGTTTTTGGAGAAGCAGAAACAGTACCAGCAACAGATCCACATGAATAAGGTGAGTTCCGAAAATAAGGAATTTCTAATGAACATAAATGTTGAAAACTAATAAGGAAATAGATGTCAGTGCCACGTGGTAGATGAGAATAGACAGGTTCTTGCACTATTACCTTGCTTATGCATAGTTAGTGTACTTTTATATAGGATTAAATTTCAGCTTTTGATACAACATTACTATATGCTTGTTGACACCAATAAGAATACAGTTCAATGAAATAGGTATCAAAGCATCTTTCAGGTTTATTTACATATGCTTTCCTGCCAAATGGTAAATTATGCCTTAAAGATTACTGGCTGTCTATCCAGCTTTTTTTTATTTGTCATTTCCAGTTTCAGAAATCATTCAGTTCACCTGCCTTTGAATCATATTTTAAGTTCATTTGTTGTGGAATAGTATGTGGAATAAATATATAACTAATTTGAAGTCAATCAGCTGATGAAATTGATCTTTTTTGTGTTAGAAATATATTGATAATCTGAATAAATTTTTAGTCATCTTTTATCAAATCAGCTTCTTCAATGTAAGTTCATGGATAACATAGAAGTTTGTTAGCTATATGGTGATATAAAAATGCCAGTGAAGGAGAAAGAGAAGAATTTGCTATTGCTAATATCAGATACAAGTTGAACTGGGCCCCTGTTTCCCTGTATAGTAACACATTTTTCTGAGGAAAAAGAAAGAAGAAAAGGGACCATTCACTAATAAACAAAGTACAGCAATATCTAGGTAGATTTATCAGGGGCTAATGATTCTACAACAAATGTGATGCTGTTCCCTGCTCTAAAATGAAAATATTCAAGTAATTAAATGCTTTTATCTGAAGAACATTTTTCTTCACTTACTGCATAACCTTCCAAAAGTTGTTTGCTGGAGCTCCTTGAATAATTCAAATATAGATTGATCACACATCTTTACTTCTCGTTTTGTTTGAGTTATTTGATAACTATATAGAAGAGCTAATGGCAAAGAAGAAAAGATGAAAAGCAGGGTATTCGGTCTTTGTACCTATGTGAAAAGAAAAAAAAAGTCAATCCACCTTACAAGGGTGAACTTCCCAGGGGGTACTGATTCTTTGGAATCTACTAAGAATTCCCAACAAAATTAGAAACAAACCTAGAGTTTAAGTACATAGTTTGTACAGTGGTTTGGTTATTAAATCTTGTCTTAATTAGGAAAAATGAAGACCAGAAAACTTCAAAGTTCAGAGCTGATCCTTGCATGTTAACCCCTCTCAGCTTGGGTGTTTTGATTACTCAACTAGGACTCCAGTTGGCTTTTCTTCGAGTATGCATTCCATATGTTTAATCAAGATGGCATATCTTGTAGCCTCAGGTTTTGAAAATATTTCACCTGCCCTCAACTGTTTGAAAAGAATCTTTACCAGTAAAGTACTGAGTCTTTATGCTGTTTGTGGGTATCCACTGCAAACTGATCAGTTACTGTTCATGCATTCTTCATAAAGCAAAGAACCACATTGACATGTTTGTGTTAGGTCATGCTTATTTGCATACATTCTACCATAGCATTTGGGGATATGCACTGTGACTTAGAGGAACATTTTTTCTGAATGTCAAAATTAAACTTGAGACACATTTGACTAGGATACATTGCACCTCACAAGATTCAGGCTGGAAAAGAAATAAAAAGAGTGAGGTTGGCCTGTGATGGTGCTTGTTTCAGTGTTAAACTTTTATGAAACAAACCATTGAGAACAAGTCCCTCTCAAAACATATTTGAAATACACATTCATTCTTACATGGGTATTTGTAATAAAGAGACAAAACAATTGCTTCTCTTAAAACCTAATGAACCTAGCTTTTATTCTCTACAGTATAGGCCATATGCATATGTAGGTAGTAGAAATTTATCTTTATCCCAGGGTCTTTAGCTTACTTCCTTTGCCCAGATAGCTCAGTCTCCTTTATCTCTACTCCCAGAGCAGCTAGCTTTCATCAGGACCACCGTAACTCATCAGAGCAGCAAACACCTAAGGAGGGATAGGATCATGCTGCATCCACAGAAGCAGTGGATTATGTGAGGATGTGGGTGGTTTATCAGACTTTTTTTACTGTCTGTAGCAGAGGTTTTTCTACCATACCATTCCCAGAAGAACCATTCTGATGAATACCACTGAAAATGACCATGCTCCAATCATACATCTGTGCTCTGCAGGTATACGGAAAGCCAGGTGCTTTCTTATGTAATTAACAGAAGAAATGTTATTTTTAAAAACTGACATTTAATGGTAGCCATTATAGAAGGGAGTGAGAAATGATCAAATCAGCAAGTGGCTGATAAGTACTGAATTTAAAATTATATTTTTAAACCCTTTAAATTTAAAGGCTCAGATTGAACATCTGTGCCGGCATAAGGTTTTTTAACTCCACCAGCAGGATGGGATATACTTTGTTCATTCTTAAACCTTACCTTTATTTGCAGTTGAAGTTTTTTGTTCGTTATTTAAGCTAACAACTTTGTGTGGCTCTTACAATCAAACTTGAACTCTGCAAAGGAGGCTTATCTGAACCGTAGAATGAGATGCTCTACGCCATGTAGCAAAGCAAACCGACATCTTTGCATTTCTTAGGACAAGTCTGAACATGTATCAAGTGAATACATGTATTTATTTTCCACTCCTTTTTCCTCACTGTTCTGAACGTAGGCCATATAATGAAACGCATATCTGCACAGATATGTAATTCCCTCCTTTTCAGTCTTGAAAAAATGTTTTAATGAGGAGTACTCAAACATTCTCTTAAAAAATTTGGTTAGAAAGATGAGAACCATTTTAAGCTGACAAGACTATGAAATCCCAATTGATCAAGAGTTTAGAACAAGTTAATACATTCTATTTAATTTCCATTTCTTTTTCCTTTTCTCCTTATGTTTAGGACTGTGTAAGTACTTAAGGCTGTCATATATTTCAACTGAATCAGGTATTTGAATTTTTGCCTTGAAATGTGATGATATGGCATGTGTCAGCAATCCCTGAAAAGTGATTTCGGTCAGATCTTCTTGGTGGACAAATAGGCAAACCTTGCTGTAACAGCAAAAAGAGGAAGAGAGCAATAGTTTCTCCCCACTCCATAGATCTTTTATTTATCTTGTGTTAAAAAGTGATTTCTTTTCTTTGATAAAAGAATATACTTCAGCAGCAAGCCAGTGCTTCAAGCCAGTGCTGTTGTGAGGGTGATAACAAGCAAAATCTGACATAGGTCAGAGGTAAAGAATTCCCCTGGATCATTTCCATTCTGAAAAGAAACAAATCATTGCCAAAAGGTGTGCCTCTGTCCTTAATAACAAAGAGAAGATCCCCTATGGATTATTTCTGGTCAGCTGTCATATGCCAGGCTTTTGATGTGGGATATGGTATACGTCTGCACTGAAGCCTGACATTTATACCTGCGGGATCTAGTATGCTGACCTTCTAAAAACATGCTGCAAAAGTCGACATAGCATCCAAAAGTAGGTAGAAACCCTTGTCCCAGCTTTCTGGAGAAAAAATGATAATGAATGTGCAGTAACCTGAACTCCACTTGTCTTTGGGAAGCTCGACTTTGCTGTTGCCAGCTTTAATATACTTCAGTCCAACTGACAGCTTATTTCCTCATAAGGCCCTTTGATCACCATTGTAGAACTTCATTCTGCTCAATAAAGGGAGTCCAAAGTCTGAAACCTCCCACTAAAATTATTGCAGTTGAGTACCGAAAAACTAGTACTACAGTAAAAATCCTAAAATCTTGTTTTCATTTGTGCATATCTGTATCTAAAAAGGTTTTATGCTGCCACTTGCAGGGAAAAAAAAAAAAAAAAGGATTTTGAGATAACTAATACAAGTGCAAAACTGATAGCATAAGTCTGAGTTCTAGAAAATTTCAGAAATTATAATGTAATCAGCATGTGAACAAAGCCCTCTACCTTTAAAAGGTGGGATTTTTTTTTATTTTTTATTTTTTTTGCCCACGTGTATAAAGTCCTACCTCTGCTAAAGTTAAACTACACTGTCTTCACTGGGACCAAGATTTCATTTGATCAGTGGACGAACTTCATCCACTTCAAATGAACTCCACAAGTGTTCTTTAAAAAATGTGTTGATAGCATTTTGACTACACACAATTATTTGTCAATGATAGAGTCCTCTTCTATATTGGAGTAATGAAGATTAAAATAGTGGGCCAGTTTGCAGTGTGCACTAAAGTACAGAAGCAGTATGGACAACGTTAAAGGTTAAATAAGGAGTCCCTGAATTTCAGTTTTCATTCCAGGGCATTGATAGTTTTAAATGGTTTAAATGGTAAAAATAGTTTCAAATATGGATGTTTCTGTTGATCAGTTAACAGAAGAAACTAAGATTATTTGTCATCAATAGGAATATTGAAAAGAGTCAGTTAACCACAGATTCATTATTCACTCATCTGATATTTAATGAAATAAGAAAGACTGTTTTGATCAGGTTCAGCTTGAATAAATGAACCTAGTTTCATTAAATAGATTATGACTAAGATTTTGGCTTTCCAGCTTACCTTTCTGACTAGCATCTTCTGAAAGTGAGAGAGGCAGCATGCCTCTTCTTTCAAATATTGCTCATAGTTGGGGATTATGTGGACAAGACTGCAGCAACAATTAAAAATGCCCAGAGATTTTTTTCCTTTCTTGAGAACTAATGTTTAAGACATAATTCAGAAAAACGATCTTGAAGGTTTAAATGCATCCCTTAGAAACGTACTGCATGGGTAACAGAAAACAGTAAGCAGGTGCCAAGTCATTTTAGTATGGCTAACAACTTACATAGCTGGTCAATGTAATCTGATAGCTACAGAACAGAAGGAGAAAAAGTGTTTTCCATAAGTATGTAAATGAGTTCCTAGAAATGACAGCCATGTATTTGAAAAGAACAATTAATCAAGGAAAGAAATGTATGTGGTGGCTGCATCAGGACTTTGTGCTTTGTCTCTTTGTAAACACATTTTATTTAAAATATTCCATTTTACAAGGGCTTGTTATTACAAAGGAGACAAAGACAGTGGCTGCAACTAAAGGCCCTATAAAGTGGTTGTTGCACTGTCCAGATTATTTGTGCTTTGTCTTCCATTTTTTGGTACAGCCAAGAAAGTTTGATTGTTTTTGATGTCTTTTTTTTGACTCTTGCAGTTATACAATGGAGCTGATGTCTGTAAATACTTCCTCTCCTGCTGCCACTATTTACTTTGGCTCATGAATATCCCTTACAGTTTAATTTCCTGAAAATAAAGGGGGAAAAAAATATAGGTTACATTAGCAAGAAGCCGTTTTTTGAGTAACTCCTTTACTTGGAATACCAATTACAAGAATGTGTATTGGTTCAAGAAGAACAATAAGTACAACTAATTTATTCATTAAGTATAAACCACTCTTTTTAAAATTATTTTTAAACGTAGTCTTACTAAAGCTCAGCTTAAGCAATCACATTCTCAAAATGAAAAATGTACGTTAAAACCAGGAAAAAGTTCTTCATGTATCTACAGATAAATTCAGAATTAAAAAAAAAAAAAAGAGTGGAGATTTAAAGTGAAATATTTAAATGTTAAGTGTAAGCAGAAGGATCCAGCTGCATTGTAAAAGGACTTGAGCAGTGTTTCATTCAGGGTTTACTTTCTGCTGTGTAATCCAGCTTTAGGTAGAGAGACACGATAGAAATATTGACCCTAAACTGTTATTTTTTCATGTCTCCAGATAAGTAATTTTCTGCAGTAGTGCCAGGAGTATACATAGGATTATATAGTATAAAAGAAGATTTTTCTGACAGGAGAATTGAAAAGTCTCCTGATAATTATACTAATGTAATTACTGGAATAAGATGGGTCTGCCTTTAAAAAACACATTAACAAATATGAAAGCATGGTGGTGATATGGCTTAGCAGACTGAGCAGCGGAAGTGTTTCTTCAGGTTTTGACCCCACGTGGTCCACCCATTTTGTCAGGCTCAGTCACATGAGAGGACATGACTCTAGTGCTTCCTAGCCTGGGGCTTAGTTTCATTCTCAATGCTGCCATCAAGTCACAATGTAAAGGATGTTTTTAATAAGACTTTGCATGAAAGATGACAATATTTACGTACTTGATGACAAATATTTACGTACTTTGTAAATTTTATTGTGGAAAAAAAAAAAGAGAAAAAAACACACTTCAATTTCACAGAGTTTTAGAAGATTTAATTTGTTTAGCTCCTTCTGTCACCAAAGTCAGGAGCAAATCTCCTCCTGACTTCCGTGGTGTGGGAGCGGGTGCCAAGACAGGCACACTGTAAATTGAAATGCACTCAAATACCACACCAGTCTCCACAGTTCTTGTGTATGCTTGTATCTCCCTGCTGATTGCATGCAAAAAGCATTTGCAGTGTTCCACATGTAGATTATATACTGCAGGACATCATGTGTTGCATCAGAAAGCTCAGCAGCACTGAAGATCTGTGCCATACAGCAGCATGAAGAAGAAAGAGCCTGACATTAAAATGAAAAAAGTATAAAAGGAGAGCAGTAATGAGCTAAATATGTCTTAACTTTGCTGTGGACATGCAGTCCTTTTCTGTTGGCTTTCCATCCAGAATAACCCACCTGATGTCAAGTAACTGGCATATGGGATGCTTTACAGATGGAGCAGCACTAGTGACTCTCATGGCTGTATGTGATTATCTGTCGCACAGATGTTTCACCTTGTACTTGCTCACTGGCCGGCCAGCCTTTCATTTTGCTTTTTGCTTGAGGAATAGAGAGGGATCACATGCAGATGTTTAAGTAAGCAACAGAGTAGTATACCCAATCTGAATACATGTAGTGAGCTTCAGTGCCTTCCTGGTTGGTGTCATCCCCCAGCAAACAACTGGAAAAGGTTTATGGGTTTCATCTGAGAAATTGTCAAGATTCTTCTTAATAAAAGGAGACACTTTGCGTTAGTTGCAGTAATGAAAACTCCTCAGTTCAGAGCATGCCACCTGCAGCATGAGGGATACATGTGTTGTGATTTTGCAGTTTCCAGAGCAATGAAAAGGGATTTTTGTTTGTTTCTTTTTAGCAAACCATTATGTTCCCATTACCCCCACTCCACACCCCCCCCCAAAAAAAAAAAAAAAAAAAGAAGGTTTGCTGTGACTACAGCCTGTAGACTTCCACTGTGGAATTTATTTCTCCACTGATGTGAGGTGTGTGTCCCAACATCACTGGGACTGCACAATCAAATCGTTCAGTTATCATTGCTGACTTTGTGTGTTTCTGAGTTCAGATGTAGCTTCTTGATCATAGTTTACATGACAATGCTGCCCTTCCCTGGGGTGACATTTTTCTATGCATTAGTGAGTAGAATGAAAGAACTACACCAGCCATGGTTTGTGACAAAATATCTGTACTCAAGCCATACAGTAACTCAGCATATAAACCCAGCAAAAACTCAGTTTGAAAGACTTGATATCTGTGGAAGGGGTGGGCAGTTGGAAGAAGGGAGGAAGGTAAAGTGGTTTTTCTTCTGTTTGGCCTTGGTGATACAAATCAGTATTTGCTTAAAATCAAGTAAGCCAGTTGAATAAATGATAATTACTCAGTCCAGCAGATGCTTACTTATCTGTCTGATTTATGCCTCTTTCAACAAGGCCTTTTTTTTTTTTCCAGTTTGTCTTTTGGATTACCTTTGGACTTTTTTTTTTTTTTTTTAAATATATTTGTGACATCTTAAACAAGAAAGCATAAAGCATAAACTATATTTGGTTGTGACACTCAGGCATCTGACACTTCAGTAAAGCTTTACAGTACCGGTTAGTGGTGTAAAAACAGTATTGCCTGGGTAGCTGTGTTATATTGTCACTGCCGAAACAAGGACACCTGTACCATACGTGACAAAAGCTGCAGTCCTTCCAGTCAGCGACAGGCATCCTTGTTGTCTCCCTGTGCCACAGGAGAGGTGACTGACACTGTCTATTTGTCACTGCTCCTCTGTGGATCTTCGTGCAGTAATTGACAGAGAAGCCTTTATGAGCATTCCCTAATTTGCTTGTAGCAAAATATTTACCAAGACACTATTTTTCTCTTAAGAGTTCCTTTATAATTTTATGTTGAGAAAAATAAACTGTAATATGTATTTATATAAATTTACCCATTTTTGTTTCAAAAAGAGTATGAAGGGAGACTAATTGCTCTTGATTACCAGTTGCAACAATGCAACAGATGTGTAGTAACGTTTTTCATTAGTCCACCTTATTTTTAGTTAGCATTACCGTATAGCACTCGTTACATACATGATTATTTTCAACTGCAGAATAACAAGTGACCTTTTGCTTAGGAATGTTGGTTCTTTTTTTTTTTTTTTTTTTTCCCTGTAAATTAATGTTTTAGTGATGCATCGCTACCTGGTTTTGCTGCAGAAGCTGTAATTTTGTTGGTGCAAATCTGATGCTTCACAGTTTTTGTCACTGGTGAAAAGAGTCGGTAACCGTTCCCCCTCCTTCTCTTTCCAGATGCTCTCTAAGTCCATTGAGCAGCTAAAGCAGCCTGGCAGTCACCTGGAGGAAGCTGAAGAAGAGCTTCATGGAGACCACTCGATGCAGGAGGAGCGAGCTGCTGCTAGCGGTGCCAGCATTAGGGCTGAGAGCAGCAGTGCTGGTGTGGATGACAGAATAGGACAGCAGGTTGGGGCTGTGAAGGTCAAAGAGGAGCCACCGGACAGTGATGAGGATATTCAAACCCAGCAAATGGAATCTGGGGAGCAAGCTGCTTTTATGCAACAGGTAATAGGCAAAGATTTAGCTCCAGGATTTGTAATTAAGGTTATTATCTGAACATCACGTGCATTTTCTTAGCCTTTGATAAGCGATTGTGTTTTGATTCACTGATCTAGCAAATCCTGATTTACCATTCAAAGAATTTAACAAAGGAAGAGGTGTTGTATGCACACTTAAAAATGTAGTGGAGCTCATCCTTATGGCCACTAATGGAGAAAATACCTGTTGCAGTCAATTGCTCTACATAACTCTTTGCGTAATAGATGATTGATAGAATTTGTATTAGCCCAGGATTACATTACATCGCTTACTCTTAGTGCAAGAGAACTTGTTATCACCTAGCTTGTTGAGATCAGCTACTGCTGGACTTAGTTTCCAGACCTGATTGATGAAACATTCTTCTCTGATTTTGAATCCTCTGACTTTTGCTTTCAGCTATCTGTATATAATGTATCATAATGTAGTCTTGAACACTGTTAAATATAGGGTATTTTTTCCCCCAGTAGACAGGTACTGACTGCTATATCAGCGGTCCCAGGCTGGAGTACAAAGTGTAAGTTAGAGAAGTGCACAAGATGGATGTAAAGATGCCAGACAAGGCACTGTTTAAATATTGCATTGTTTTCAGTTTTTGCACTGCCTAATTTTTCATTTGTTGTATTTGATGATACTGTCCGCGGAGACATCCTTAAATGAAGCAGATGCAAATACTGGCAAGAAAGAAAACACAGCATTAGGTTCCAATCAGATACTACGGTATTGGAGGAAAAGCACAGAACTGTTATCATCATTATTGTCTGATAACCAATCACTTGTTTATTTTTTTTAAATAATGACTAATCATACAATATTGCATAACCTTTATCACTAGGTCTTACGGACAAATCCTAAAATAAGGTCAGTGTAAAAATGCCAACTCAGCAAGAGGAAACTTCAAATTGTCTGACAGTATTTTACAAACACTGAAGAGCAAAGCACATTTGTGAAATCTGTGCTTTCAGAGAGCTGGTGTCCCTTTTGTTGCTCCAAAATCAGACGGAGCAGTGCTGGATGCGATGGCAGGCACTGTTTATTTAAGTCAAGACTTTGTCAGGTCCCTGCTGTTCTCCTGCAGAAAAGTGATTCTGAGAGGGGGAGCAGGAAATGCCTTATGGAAACAGGAAGCCCAAGTGATTCATGTGCTGAGGAATGTAAGGCAGGGGGAACGGGGTAGTGTTCTCTCTGTTTTTAAAGGCACTCTATGAATTGATTTATTGTCAAAGAAAATAACAAAGTGAGTAGGGAAATTGTTAAGGAAGCTTTCCAGTGAAACATTTCCTTCATATTCCCTTTTGATATGTTTACCTTGTTTTATAGGTTTACTTTTGTTAAGCTAGTTAAAGATTCATTGTATTAAGATCCCCTTTAATATGGATAATCCCAAACTGACCTGGAATCCTTGTCAGTTTTTTTTTTCTATTAAAAATATTTATATTTCTAAAGCTAAGGTATTTTAAGGTGCAGTATCCTGTTTCAAAAGAGATAGCTGTTTTGCCAAATGTAGAAATTGTTCTGAAATGTTATTAGCATGTGTTGTTTACATTATGCTCTAATACTATTAAATCTCTTATAAAATGTTGCAACTTATAAAGATACATTATCCTTTTTCCTAGAAGATCTCCAAACAAATGTCTAAATAGTTGCTATATAATGAAAGGCCTCCTGAACCATAAAAATCATCTTAGATAGGAACAATATATTAATTGACAAAATGTAGGTTATTTTTATTTGTGCTTTATATTTGAACAGAAATCTTTTGTCACATTCACATTCAAAAAGTGAAGCATATAAAAATGAAATTTTATGTTTTTCCCATTACGTATAATTTTAATTTTCTTCGAAACCTAACTTCGGCTTCATCAAAAGGGATAGTGCATCTTTTAAAATACATTTTATTTGGGGAGAAATTTGCAATGAAAAGATTTTTGTACAATATCATTTCAAAAACATTTATTCACAAAAGACAGAAGATATTTTTATAATGTCATTCAGGTGAGAAACCCCAATACATTAGTGGGCTTTAATTTCAGAATCTTTCAAATTTGGATAAAATTAAAATAGAGAAACTACCTGGAACCAGTGAAAAGGAAAACTGGGTTTAAAAAAACACAGATTTCTAATTGATAATTGTCTCTTACATTTTAAATCTACTGTATTTATTATAATTTACACCCTTAGAGGTGATCTCTTGTTTTGTGTTGTAAATATATTCTGTTTGTATGTTCCCTTTTTTTGCCTTCTGATATAAGTCTCTTCCTTTCTCAAATAAAGTTTTTTTTTAAAAGATCACCTTTCAGATATCTGACTTTGTGTAAAGTTGATAACTTAGTTGTGCTTTTGCTTTGTATAACCAAATATGTTTGCTACACATTGTTGAAACAATTGAAGCTTTCAGGAGCAAGGTTTTTATTACACTATTCTTACAATGATTACACAAAGTCTTCCTTTTAGTCTCTTGTTTTATCCTACATCAGCCATTATAAGTTCTAGTGAATGTGGAAATAGTATTGATGCATGCTCATTTTCCCGTCATGGCATTTGTCTTGAACATGTGATCATATGTAGTATCATATTGGAAAGGGAAAGTCCAGTTTCTTTACCCCTAATTATCCAAAATTATCCAAAATCTGGATGAACTGAAATAATTTCTATGACACTTCTAAAATCCTCCTAGAACCATAAAAATGTTGAAACTGAGTTTATACTTTTTGATACTCCTCAAGACCATCGCAAAACTAGAATCCATCTGTAAATAGAGTGGGAAAAAGGGAATCCACAAACTTGATGACTTTCAAGCAATTGTGGGAGAAAGTGAAGTCCTACAGCAGAGAAACAGCTAAGCACTTCCTTAAAGACATTAAATGCTTTACTGGTTGGTGATGTTTCCTGAACTTTGCTTCAGATCTGCCGAGAAAAACACTTTGTACTACGTAACTCTGTTGCTAAAGTACATGAATATTACTGTCAAAAGAGTATGGAAAATCATTACCTTCAAACCGTTCATTTAAACAGGAAAAGCTTTTGGCTGCTTTGATTCTGGTAGAATTTTAACTAAAATAAAATGCTTTCAGGAACCTAAGGATGTGAGAATAAATATTTTCATAATTCAAATGTAATTATTTAAGTGATCCAACAGCAAAGTAATGTTTTATCAGTAATACATTAAAAAATAGGTAAGAAAATCAAGTTTCAGCTTAGGAAAGCTTAAGTAGCATTAACAGAATAACGATATACTGCTTGCCCTGTCAATTATTATGTATTTTGAATCTTGTGCCTGCAAGTAGATCTTGCTTTTGACAGTGATTTTACCGAGATGCCATTTGTTTAAATACTCATGTCAAAATTAGAAGAGCAGTCTTAAATGCTTTCAGTTGACAGCATTCCTGGTTTGGAGGCTACACCTAAATTTTTTTCTAAATTATTTGTTTACCACGCACCAAAGCACCCATAATGTAAAAAAAAAAAAAATCAAAATGTAATACAATCCATAGGCCTTATTTTTTCTGGGATTAATGTGTATCTCCTGATTAATGTGCCTCTCTTTTTTTTTTTTTTCTTGAACAGTAGCTGCTTAGTCTGTCCTGTTGTCCACAAAAATAAAGCCAGTGTAGATGCCAGTTTAGAAGTAATTACTACCAAACAAGGGAAAATGCTTCATAATATTTATAAACTCAATAAAAACACAGGTTACTGGATGCTAGCCTTTTTCATCTTCTGATGTTAACAAAATAGGATTAAAAGTTGAATGCCTCAGCAAAACAGGAGGACTCCAGACACTGCCACTACTCCTCCTCTCTATTCAGCAATTCATTCATGCACCATCTTCATTCCATCTTCGTTATCATCAAGATCACTAAGACTTCTGTATGTTATTTAAGCTAACTATACCCTGTTTTTGTCTTCACTGGCATTCTGAGGTATAATCTATAAACATTACTCCCAAGCACCAATCTAAAAATGTTTACTTATTTCTCCCCCTTATGAACACTTCACAATTTGAAGCCAAAATTAGCTAAGGCAAGTTAATTTCTTTATTGTATTCTGTCCCACTAGCAGCATGTCCTACTTGTCCCACTTAAGAGATATTTGTTTGCTTTTCATTTATTTGTTTAGTTTCTGATTTCCTTATGCAGTTCCCATCATTTGGGTGGTAGCAGTGCTTCTGTACCTGGTTTCTCAATAGAAGAATATGGTGTAGAACATTATATGCTAAATTACTCTTCAGGCAAACAGAAGACAAGCATCATAATTTTATCTTCTTCATTGCTCTAGTGGAATCCTGTTTTTTGTGGCATTTTATCATTGCAATTGATAGACTGTGCTTTGCATTTAGTAGATTGTGCGCTTTGCGTGTTTCTTTTTCCTCTTATAACTCAGCCTACTTTAGAATTAGAATAAAAGGAAAAACAAAAACAAAACAAAACAAAAGAACAACGACAAGCCCAAAACACATAGCCAGTTGCAAGGCAGAATGGGGGATGCTCTGGGCTTCCCAGCCATGCTCACTCATTCTGCTGTACAGGGGTATCTGCTACGTGTGTCCTGCTTTCTGGTCCCCTGGACTCAGGTGTGCTCCTGTTGCTTGGCTGGCCCCATACCTCATATAGCCCATACAGGCTGACTTTGGCCTTTAGTGCTGGTAGTGAATGGCTACATGTAGGCGCACACAGCTATTAGAGACCCCAAGGGTTGCTTCAACAGCAGCTGAAAGTTAAAGGGTACTAGCTCACTCACTTGAAATCATACTTCAGCAGTGCCTAGTTCTCTGGGATGACTACATGGGGACCTTAATAACTAGAGTTGCTTTGACAGTCCAGATTCTTACTTGTAACCAATTCAGTGTCTTAATTAGCTGATTAAATGAGATGGTTTGAATCTGGCTCGGCACCTTTGTGGCTTTGGTTTTACTTTTCCATAGTTACCATGAAGTATCTCTGTTGATTCTAACAGTACATAGCCCTGAATCATAAGGGAAGTTGACTGCACACTCGGTTCTTCCATGTTGATGGCGAGTTGCAGCATTTTTGACCTTGATAAGTGCTGTGAAGACCCAGAAGGGAAATGAGAAATGGAAACGTAACTTTTGAATGTCAGACTTCTAAAGAAACCTTCCACCTTCTCTACTCCCTTCTACCCTCCCTAAATGATGTTGTAACCACAAGTCTTTCTGATCTGTACTAGCTCAATTCACTTTTTTTCTTTTCCTTAGGCTACCTTAGTCATCTCCTGTAACTGTGCAGCCAGTAAGAGAGACACTAACCTTGTACTGTAATGTCCTTCTTCAGTTCTGTGAGTGCACAGGCCCAGTACAACCCCCAAATAACACAGGCTAGCATTAGGATTTCTTTATTCATACCTGAGCCTTAGACTATCCTAGGGAAGGAGTGGGGAGGTTGGAGGGAGAGAACTGTGGTGCTGGATTTGTTTTGTGAAATTTTTTCATTCATTTACATAAGTCTCTAAATATTTAGCCAGCTTTGTGTCTTCTTTGCTCTTAAGGGGTCTGTCCATAAAGTTTTTGACTGTTCATTATCCAATACTACGGGAAGTATAATTCAATTTTTTAATGCCAATTCTATGTGAAAAGGCATAATAATGAGAATTTCTACAAGTAATTTGCCTCTCCCAGTTGGATGTGAAAATGATCATTTTTTTTCAGAAAGTATCAAATCTACTTAATGCCAAGGAGTTGATTGCTATTTTGTTTGTCTCTGCTATTGTACACTGCACATGTAGAAGGCAATAAGACATTTTATCGCATAACTAAATTGAGAACTGAGATGTCTGAACAACTATATGGCAAATGTTTTATCAGTACATTACAAAATAACAAAGTTTTTCATTTCACTGATAGCAGCACAGAATAATGTTGATAGTGTGTATATTTTTTGATCCCAAATTATTGATGCTTCTTTTCCTCCTTCAGATACTTACAATATACTACTTTGGTACTGCGCACTTCTGTCAGTGAAAGCTGCTGGGGCAACACCAGGCAAAATTACTTAAGCAGGGGTACATAACTAGCATGAATCAAAAGCCTGTAAGTCCAGATCCCAATAATTATCACTTCACATTTTGACAGTCAGATGATATTACTTTCATACCAATGGGCAATTTATCATTTCCTGTATCAGACAGCATGTTTTTTTTATTATTATTATTATTATTCTCATTTAAGAGGATTATGTGTTCTTGGAAAGCTACTTCTTTAAATGCTTTGTGTTTGGAAGAGCTCTGTTCTGACCTCCAAATGTTTTTCTCTCTCCCTGACAGACAGGCGCATGCACACACACAAGTTTTCATTTTTTCCTTCCCTTAAAATATGACAGTGAATACATGCACTCCCCAGCACACTGCTGACTAAGTCTTAATAAAGCTCCGTTGGTTAACACCCTGGAAGAGCAGCTCAGCCTGAATGCCTTGGAGACATAGGTGCTCTAATGCAGAAAGCAGTTCATAATCTGTCTCCTCTCATGGCCTGGCCTGTGACCTTTGGATCCCCAGGAGGCCGAGGAGGTCTTTCTGCTCAGACTGCCTGCATTTCCTCAGCAAAGAAGCTTGTGAAAATTACAGCTACAAGAGTGCAGCAATGGTGAGGGTTTAGCAAGGTACTGCTCACCTAAAGCATTTGGTGAAGTATTGGTCTCCAATGTTTTCTTTAATCTTTTCCTTTTGCACCCATCGAGAAGGGCACTGGGATATTTTTAGGTGGCAGTTTGCAGATTTTAAAGCCGATTTCTATTACTGAGCGGAGCCAGAAGTAGCACTGGGCAGAAACGTTGGAAAATGCTCTTCCCCATGAACAGAAGAATAGCTATAGAGAACAGATGTTCCTAAGCTTGCTTTCCTAGATCTTCCTCTACTGAAAATACAAGCTTAAGAGTCACCACACACTAGAAAGCTCAGTCGCTCAGCCACCTGACTGGACATGGGAACAGGTGGTCATCAGGGTTCCCTCAGTTCTCACCTGTTCTGATCCATTTTGACACCTGACCTTAGGGCATCACAGGTGCCAACAGCACATCCCTTGACATCTTCCTTTCTTTTCTTTATAGAATGTTTTTGTTCTCCATTTACCTGCACTTGTGCAGATCTTTTATCATAGTTTCCCATTAGCTTCTGTGTAAGTTTTATTTTTCTTAAGCTACTGATTTTATGCAGAGGACTTCAAATCAGTCTCTGGTAGTGTTTCTGACAGAAAAACAAATTGCAGCACTGAATACAGGTGCCATCACCACAGGTTCAGCCCAGGGATATCTCACTTGAATAGCTCTGCTTTGGCTGCTTCTGCAGAAAGTAGGCCTTGTCATGGATTCTGCAGACTTCGGTCAAAATACATGCAGCATTAACCTTTGTGAAAAGATACTGTGAACTAAACCAGTCGATTATAGAAAGGAATCAGTGTTTGGTTCTCCTTGCTGTCATGGCCATTTAGTGTCATTGCGAGAGGCTGAATATTAACTTATAGACAGATACTCAAAAATTGGTAGGTACATTAACAGAGAAGGAAAAATTTTTGAAGCTTTTTACATCTTACCAGGATCGGCTCTACTGTCTTTATGTGCTCTTTGTCAGCATGATTGATAGCTTCAGCTCAGAATTAAGAAAGTCACAAGAAAGAATGCTTAAAGTTTGACACACAGCAAGCTGCTATTGATGTACTGCTGGTTCTCCCACCTCCTCCCCCCCCTCCTTTAGTATAGATGCTAAGAATTGAAGAGGGAAAAATAATCATGTGGTCAGGTGAGGTGCTTAGAAATGGAGGAGGATTTGTACCACCACTTAAGGCAAATCAGAAAATGGAGATGCAGTCCTGCTGAAGTTGGTTGCATTCAACCTGCAGAATTGTGTAAGTGCAACAGTAATTTATGTCAGGAAGGACCAATATATATGATATGTACTTCACTCCTCCATGTTACACAAAGCTGATTCACTGTACTAAGTGCTTGGGCCCAACCAAACCAGGAGATTCAAGGCCTGCAGCTGACTGCAGGGCTGAGATACTCCATGCAAAATAAACTGAAAAATACAGTCTTGCAGCTAGATACTCCTACCAAAACTGAGAACCTCCTCTGCAGGTCACTGTTACAGGGCTGCACCATCACTGGTGAGACACTACCTGTCCAGTTGCTGCCACGGAAAACAGCCGCTGTGCTTGGTCCCTGCCTGTAGCATGTGGGAAGCTATGCTAGAGGAGGTCCTTGGGGTTTATAGCAGGTCTCGGGAACGAGGAGTAGGGTGGATAATTTGAGAGACCAGGGCAGAGGAAAAACAACAACAAAAAACCACACAGCTGTCCAAATTCTTTGGTCTGAACAATTCACCGAGGGCAAAACTAAGTCAGTTTTGTTAACGCTGGCAGGAGCTGCTGGACCACATTTTCACTTGGCTTCATAGGTCTAAGTACACAACGGCATTATGAGGACAAAGAAATGCTACTAACTTCACTCCATGGATTAAGTTCTCTCTGTGCCACTGAAACTGTTGTGGAGGGCCATAGGGAAAGTGGCTCCTCCCAGCGCTTGGCTAACCAGGTAGTGTTGAGGAAGCACCAGAGCCTGAAAATCAGAGCTGCTTTCCAAGAATGCATTTTGCAGGACAAGAAGAACAGGTGCAAACAAAGCTACCCCTCTGTTACTCCCCTTCAGCAAATTACTCCTCACCACGGCCTTCCCCAGCCCCTTCTCCCACCCATGGCCCAAGGGCAGACCTGCAGGCATCCTCAGGTGCATCAGACCCTTTGCAGACCTCTTTGAATTTGCCTTCTGAAGGCCACAGGTGTCTAGCAAAAATGAGATCATCTCCAGAAAGGCCACAATTACCTTCAGTAACCACTTCTTCACAGATGTGCTGGAGCCTCTTGTGGAGGGACCTGGCTTCTGTGGCAGGGAAGGGACAGTGGCAGGAGGCCAAGTCCAGCCATGGAGCAGGAAAGCAGGCAGATGATAAGGCATCTTCCTTGTTTTGGCACTTCTGTGGGAAGCAATGGTGGGGAGAGGATGAGGAGAGGGAGAAGAGGCCATAAAACATCCTACAGCAGCTCTCGTAGTTAGGCTTAAGAGCCCTCCTCATCTCAGAGAACAGGTCCATCTCTTCCTGGCCAGATCTTTTGCAGATCAAATAATGGAGATTAGTTAGTAAAGAAAGCATTCAAAGGTGTATAAGAACAAAAGTTCCAATTCCTAATTGTCCATACCTATTACATCTTGAATCAATAACTTTCAATAACTTGAGAAATACTGTAGTAAGTAAAGATTGAGTTGAGCATCAGTTTTCTATCATCATTGTTATCCTACCTTTTAAACATAAGTTTACATTTATTTTTCCAAATGAAAGTCTGTATTTTAATTTCATTGAATTATTATCAATTATTAAACTTAATACTCCAATTCAGTGCTGAACCTGATATCAGAAACTGAATGCTTATCTGAGCATTCTTGGTTAAGGAAATGCATAAAGTGTAGATGGAATATCTAAAATTATTATGAAATTATCCAATACATACTGGAATAGAAAGCGCTTTTTTTCCTTTAAAATTTAATTTAAAGGACAGCTTTTTTGTGTGCTGAAATGGTATTCCCCAAATTCTTAATTCTCTTCATGTCAAGAGTATTATGCAGCCTACAGAATTTATCATTTATAGTAAACGTTCCTGTGTGTCACCTCCCAAAAATCTCAAGGACTGGACATTTAATCAGTGACATCACTGTTTAAAAGTCCCTTCTAAACTGATTTGCAATCTCGTTCTTATTGCAAAATAATAAAAATAACAATGATTTAATTTGGCACCATCAACCACTGAAAGATGAATCAAAAAGAGATTAGTAAGTGTTCTAGGTGATCTTAACAGGTCAACTACAAGTAAATTCAGTGATGACACATGATGCCACTGACTGGCAACTCTGACTGTATTATGGCATGGATAAACATGCTGTCTTTCCTAACAACTGCCCATGAAAACAAAGTAATTTGAGATCATGTTGCTGTGGAAAACAACTAAAAAAAAATCTTTTTGAATACACATTTGGAGGGCCTGATTAATGCAAAAGCCTGAGAGAAATGTGTTAGAACCTCACATTGTAAGGTACTGAAGATGCTTCTTTTAACTTTACTTGGAGATTTTTTCTTTTTCCTTTGAATCAGAGCACCAGCACTACCTGCCAGTGTAAACCCAGTAATGCTTCCTGGATGTTCACATGCTCAGGGCATTTTGAGCTGTGCCTTTAAAAATAAATAAATAAGGAATGAACTTGTTCGACATTTCAAGCCAATGACCAAAGCCAGGGAGCCAGTTGAGTGTGCTACTATATTCCCTTTAACTTTATTTTTGTGGGCATCACGCATTTTTAAGATAGTTATACATTACCCTGAACCAATGTAATATAAAAGATTTACTGTTACAGTTTGTGTGTGGCCAGGCAATGGCATATGGAAAACATGTTTCCTGCTATTTAATTTAATTACTCTAATCACGTGCCAGCCCCGGGCATGTCATTCTGGACCTCTGAGGCTCTTTGTCTGTCAGAGAGATGGACAATATCTTGGCTTTGTTTAGTTGCTCTGCAGGCTGCAGATAAAACCACTGAAATACTGACTGTTTGTTTAACCAAAACTTTGCATTTTAACCATTTGGCTTTGATTTTTTGTTTTACAAGAAAAGATGACATTTTGGCCTTGGTGAACTGAAAAGGAAATATTAGGGATATGACGAAGAACTGTCACTTTCAGGCCTTAACAGATGAAAAAGAATACTCAAGCCTTCTGGTCAGAAATCAGCTTTGTTAGCAGAAACTTAAGACATGCGTTGCTGTTATTTTAGAGTTGCCTGTTAGCAAGGGCAGCTGGAAAAGTCCTGTTTATAATTGCTCCATTCTAATGTGTTTAGTCCTTCATTCAACTGTTTCAGTAGATTTTATTTTCTTTAATTTTAATAGATGAGACTGTAATGGATGAAACTCTCGTTAAGATTCCATAGCAAGTAATCATGCTAATAACATTGCATCCAGGTCCAAGTTAGCTTTTATGTTAACACCCTACAGTGATTTTCATATAAGAAGTAGCTGTAAATTACAGCTTTAAGTCCTTTGACATTAAAAATTAAAAGCAGACAGTACTTTGTTCATATTAGAAACCCCGAATCTGGAGAGAAGAGAGAAATTAATCACACACTTAGCTTTAAGTATGTGCTTAACAGTACCATTTCTGTTAGCTGTAAGTACGTGCTCAAGTCCATGTTTTCCTGCACCCAGAAGTGATACTAAGGAGTACTGTAGTCTACATGATTTCTAACGATCGTGTTGTTGTAAGAAGAAACAATAAGAAGCAGCTTTGAAATGAAGCTAGTTCCATCTTATAAAACATTACTATGCGTAAATAGACTTGTTTATTCTTACATTTCTGAAGACTGAACTAACTTCAGTTACTGTAAGTTTCAACGTAAACGTACTTATCTCTATATATGGTAATGTACTGGTGCCCTGCCAGAGTAGCTCTCAACCTATATTGCATGGAAGAGGGTAGACAGAAGGTCGATCAAATTGTCTCAAGAGGTCTGCACCATCAGAGGAAAACATTGTATGGGATGGGATGAGATGCAAAAAAATGAAAGTGTCCATCTGAGCAGAATGAGACAGAATTTATATATTTCTGATATTTCAGTGTATGATTTTCCAATTGACTTCACTGTTTTCCTGTTTCCTGGCTGAATCATTGAGACATAGAAATAGTTTCCTTTAAGTTACACAATATAGCAATGCATGAATTAAATTTTTGTTACTATATACAGAATTACAGCTCCTGTCCCATTTAGCTTTGAGCTAACCACTAGATGACACTACTTCCCACTTACTGAACAGGTGTGAGCATATGCTCCAATCTTCCCATATAACAGTTCATACATATTTTCTTGTTTCTCACCCAAAGAATATATATATACATAAAAAAAAAAAAAAAAAAAAAAAAAAAAACATTGTACAGGCATTGCCTTTGCCACTATATATTTTGATGGATCTTGTATTTTGTATATGTATATATAGATATTTAGCAGTGTGTACACATGTCTTTGCATGATCTATAGAAAACATGGATTATGCAAGCCGCCTTTAGGGTGTTGTAACTTAGCCAGTTATGATAGCTCCACTTAAAAAAAAAAAAAAAAAAAGAAAAAAAAAGTAGAAATTGAAGAACTTAATAGGCTAGAGTTTTATGAAGAACATTCCCCCTTCCTCCCCTCCCTGCCTGCCACCCCCAGTGTCCTGAAAAGAAAACAGTGCTAAGATAGTACAGGACATCTCTAAAGATGGGCATAGAGAAAAAAATAGACAGAGGAGTCAGGAATGAGCAAGCTGTACTACTCAAGTCCAAAAATGACAAACTGTGAAGAGAAATAGACACAGAAGCACTGTCATGCTTATCCACAAGGCTGCTGCAGTTTTTACATTAGGGACAATGAACATTCCAGAAGGGTGCGTGGAAAGAGTCCCGCATTTCTAAAAGCCTGATTTTCAGAAATCCAAAAGCTCCAGACTACTTGCAAAACTGTTCCTCCAAATCACAGAATCACAGAATGGTTGAGGTGGGAATTATGCTGCTAAATGTAACATAATGCAGAAAGGCTTGAGGATATGCAAGTGGAGTGATAGCGCTTTCTGATTAACATATAATACATTTGCTGTACGTGTGCTCTAACTGTAATACATACAACCTGTGATATACTTCATTTAAGGAGTATTTTATATGGTCATAGTAAAAAGTCTTTAAAATTTGCCTGTCCTCTAGTAGTGTAATAAGGTACTACCCATACTCATAGCAAATTAGGAATTATCTTTCAGTTTACTAATCTATATTGGGAAAAACAAACAAACAAAAACCAACCAACCAAACAAAAAAAACACCTTTGTCATTAAGCACTTGTTTAAAACCAGATCCTCAGTGGCACTATTGGTTGGGTAAATCCTCATCCTCTTTCACATTAGCCAAGTACTTCCATATTCATGTTGAAGGGAACCTCCAAGCAAGGAGGGTAAACCTCCTTGCCCGACAGGATGCTCTGCTCTATTTAAATGTCACATCCTATTGCGACCTTTTATTTTAGCACAATTTCTTCTGTTTTAATGCCAAGTGCTGCTACTAAGGTGTGGTAAAGTCATGTAATGTGAAGTCAACACAGTGCTAACATAGCTCTAGAGCAGGAAGCAAGGTACTTCTGCTAAAAAACTAGTTTTGTTATATCAAGTTGGCCATGAGATACAAACTCAATTGCCGATTTGTAAGACTTCAAGAAATTGTATTTCCTTAATTATGTCAGTTTATTTGTACCTATGTCACAGTTCAGTTAACACTTACTGTAGTTCTGTTGGATATTTAGGAATTATATTCACAGATAAAATCTGTCCCATTCAAAACTAAATTCTAGGTTACAAGAGTGCAAGTCCATAGTCCCTATAAAAGAACAGTGATACTCCATAGACATAGAACCATATTTGAAAAATTATACTTCTAAGTCATTTATCAGCAAAAAGAGACATGTTTATCTATTTGCAACCAACAACTTCACTAGATCCATGTAAGAACTGAGATTTTCTCAGCACTTTAAGGGTGTCCAAGTCCCCAGGAACAAAAATGTTTGGAATCAAGACTACCTAAATTGCAACCATAAGCAATGCAATCAAAATCAAAGGTATAGTTTTATCCTATGCATGTGTTATTTAGACAGGTTAATTTATTGGGGATTATGGATCTGAGGAGAATCCACCTAATTTTAAACATAAAATAAGAGAAAGGCTGGAAAATAACACTTTAGCCAGAGGTTTTGCTTCCTTATTAAAATGCTGTCTTGTATTTAATCTAAACAAGTGCAATTACTTTTCAGACTTGGATTTCCTCTACAAATTTTGTGCTCTTATATTTCATTTTAGATGGGACATTTATGCAAATTGCTTCTTTTTCACTGATTTCCTGCAGTTTCTTAAATTTGTCAGTAAACACCCTTGACCCTCCCTCCGAAGACTGTTTAGGAAAGGAACAAGCTCTCTTCTATTTGTGGCTAAGCATGAGCTCCAGGAAGGTTAGCTGGAGTATTCAAAATCAGGCAAGACAAGAAATATCTTGCAAGACAAGCAGCATATCTTCAGACCTGAGTCCATGACACACTGTGCTAAAAATATCCTGTTGATTCATAAACTACCTGTGCAGGGCAAATTCCCTGCTCAGTCTCATTGTAGAAGCACACAGTGTGAGGTTATACATTGCTTTTGAATGGAAGGGGCGGGGGGGGTGGGAATTTAAATCACTTTTGTTCTCCTCTGACATAAGGACTTTAATGTTATATGACGCAGGAAAAGCCATCCTTCAGAGCTAGCCTCTTCTCTGGGCTGTGAACCTTAGGAGGAAAGGAGCTTGGTCAAACCTGTTACACTTATGGACGAGAAATTATGACCTAATGGCATTTCACACTTGCTCTGTAGCATTCCTAGTTAGCTGGATCAGAGATGGCAGCAGGAGAAAAAAAAAATAAAAAAATCTTTCCCCAAGAAACTTGAAAGGCAGCAAAACTACCTCAAAGGACAAAGCACCTGAGCAATCAAATGGATCTGAACCGAGTTCAGAAGGTGGAAAGTAACGTATGCAGTTTTGTACAGCCCTGGATGTAAACAAATACTTCAAACTCTTCCTTCCTCTGTTACTCCCATGCATTACTGAGGCAGCATTAGTAAGAATTTAGGAGTGGTACAAAAGGTGACTGAGGGAACAACCAACCAGCCAGCACCCAGGCTTCAGGTCTGCCTGGGACACACATGTGCCTTTTGACAGTTGCCATGAAAGCTCTCTGCATATACTCCAAAATCACTCCGTTTGGATTATCATTTTAAGTGCCTTCCTAAAACTTCTGCTTGTGTGCTAAACCAGAATATGTATTAGAATAATCTACCATGTTACAGACTATGCTAAAGTCCAATGCATAGTATGGAGCAGTGCAGTTCAAAGCATTTCTCCTTATTTTCAACAAAGGAAAAAAAAGTACCCTCCTGTGCCTAGCTCTTCCAACAATTTCCACTGAGGAGTTGTTAGGAGGAGTTATTACTTCCACACACCTTCTGCAGCGTCAGGAATTCCTTTTAGACTAATCTGAAGACAAAACCAGTTGGGTTTAAACAAAGTCCTATGACAATTCAATCAGATTTTGATAGATACAATTTTGGTCTTGCGTTTTCAAACCTACATTTTAGCTAAGGCAGTAATGGGGAGTTTCTTCCTGACATTGAATCACGTGCGGTGATAGTTCCTGCAAATGTCCTGTAAGACATGTTTCTGAGCTCACAAGGAATGCAAGAGACCACACAGGCAAAAGGAAAACACACTAAAAGGCAAACAAAACAAAACAAAAAGAAGAGTCTAACGAAAAACTTAAAGCCAAACAAACAGGAAACACGACCAGCAGATACAAAAAATAAAAGGCTTCAAGCTTGCTAGAAGGAAGGACTTGAACTGTGAAAAATGAAAGATAGACCTATATGAAACTAACCTAGTGAAATGTTTTGCACCTACATACAGCACAATGCCTTTCTAGCAGCTGATCGTTTTACTAAAATTGTTGTAATAGCTAGTTTTACACGCCTGAGGTAGCAAGTAGTGTCCAAGGCAAAAGATTTATGGTTTGCTCTGGATATAACGGTATGAGAGGAGCTGGCTGCCAAATGGGCCTGTGATTTGAATAGGGCGCCTTTGGTTTGGTAGGTGGTGTATTTGTTCTGTGGCTGGAGTTCACTAGAAGAAGTTGTTTGATGCACTGGCCAATGATAACTATCTTGGGAGAGGGAGAAACCCAAATCCTCCAAGTTTCAAGGAGAGAACAGAATGAAGTACTTGGGTATATGGAAAAAAAAAAAGGAAGATTACAAAGTCCATGGCAACATGAAGTAGATCAATTCATGGGGCACTTTGTGGTTTATCACTTTAAAAAAGATTTATTGACCCCACATCTTGGTAATTTTTAGTATTAAATTGACCTCTTTTGAAGACTAAGCTGCATGAGAAGACGAGACAGTAGTTTTGGAACAGAGCCTTAGAAATAACACTGCTGGTTTGGCTCTGCTTCCCATATTGTTGCTTAGCTTTAAAACTTTTCAGCAGGACTTCACTCCAATCTAGTGACCAGCGTGAATCACTGTGGAGTAGATTAACACAGTGTTTTCCCAAGTGTCTAATCTCGCCTTGGGATCAGAATACAAACATGAGCAAAGCATCCTTAAGATCCAAGGAGTCCTCAGAGCAAGCCTGCAATTCAGCCCCGCCAGCCTTTGTGTTTCCTCAGGCTCCTCGGCATCACTTCGAATTTCCAGAATTCTTTGAAAGTCCTGCTCTGACTGAAAGCTTTTCCTTTGCACACTGAGCACAGCTCTCAGCTTGCCTGCGAGAATGGTGTTATATGTGTAGCACCTTATCCTAAAAACCCCACTTGCTTGATGAACTCTTCCTTTCAAGCTTGCTTTTTATTGCTAGAAGGCAAGTTTTGGAGGAGCTGTGTCTGCATTCCTTCTCTTGTGCTTGATGATTTTTCTGCTATTTTAACACTCCTGAAATCAGGGAAAAGCTTTGCACTTCTGAACTAGCTTCAGAGGGAATGGCTGAGAGACACTGAAAGTTTGCTAATCTGCTTGCATACTGCTACAAGACGGAGATGGGCCTAGTGGAATCCAGATTAGGCTCTCATTAAATTGTTAACCAGCAAGTTCCTGGATTTGGCATTTTGACATCAAGAGATTGATAAATGCCATTTAAAAGTATTCTGTGACCTGTGTGTGAGGATAAAGAAATATCAAATGCATTAGGAAATGTGGCAATAGGCGGTTCCAAGTCACTGATGTCAAAAGGAACTTGCACAAGAAGGGACAACAAGTAAGATCAGTAGAAACAGTAGAGCATGCATAGAAATGAAGAAGGACCAGACAGTCATTAGGTATGCTTCAACCCAGTTCAGGTCATTGGCCACTACTATCTATATAAACATCTCTACTGTCATTTTAACCTTAAAGTAAAAGCACTGATGTGCTTAGGCATCTATTCTGACAGTGCCTACTTACCTGTATGTATGTGGGTGTCTTCCTTAAAGATTAATACATGTAAAATGCAAGTGTGTTCTCTTATATCTAATGAAAACTGTTGTGTGTTTACTTACGTAAGCACAAACAATAACAATAAAGAGGAGCTCATGTATGAGAGGAGTCCATATAACTAAAGATGGAAAAAGCAGGCCCACAGACAGCCCCCTCACGAGGGGTGAGATGTGTCAGTTCAGGATTATTACATGCTTTTTTCTATATTAAAGGATGATAGTCTTGTTAAAATGGAAAGCAACAACAAAATTTGTATGTGAAATTCCTAGCTTGCTGTAATAAAAGATTGAAGTGAATGTTCCTTAAAACAAACCATATTGGAAATTTCCAACCATATTTTGAATATATTACAAATTAAAAGGAACACACACTTATGTATGTCACTCCACCACCTTTTCTTGTGTTACAGCTAGGTCAGAACTAAAAAAATAATAAATAAATAAATACAGGGACTGTAGTAAGTACCATAATATAAAATTACATGTTGATTTTTCCATGGGCTATTAATATCTTGTTACTGTGAGACTGTACTGGTTGGTGGTTTCTGGCTTAGTGGTGTTTGGCTTGTAGGTAAAGGAAAAAAAGAACAATATATCAAGACCTCCTCCAACAGGAATACTGACCTCCAACTGCTATTTTATGTAACTTATTTTTGGTTATTTCCACATTTTTGCTGTTAATAGAAGCTGGAAATAGCATTTTATCTTCTTAGCCTCTACACATTTTTGTGCATGCTCAAAAAATACGTGCAGAAATGCTTTTTATCTTACTTACAAGTTTCACTAGTATCAAGATCAAGACTCTCTTAACTTCTGGACCCCGGGTGGAGTTCCAGGGGACATTCCACCGGGTAATATAGTAGAAGATGTAAAATTGCCAGTAAGGGGGAGAGAAGAACTTTCTGCAGTAATCAGTCACAGGAGAGGGTGGGAAAAGCAGTGTAGGAGCAGTGCCTGATGTATTCTCTGAGGGCAGTGCCTTTTAGACACTCCTAAACCCACTGAGTCATAATCCACTGATTTCCTTCTCCCTCTCTTTCAAAAATAATTCTGCTCCTAAATATCTAACAACAAGCTGTCAAAGAAGTTCCATTTTTAACACAAACCTGAACTTCCCTTTGCTTGTGAAATGATTCAGAATTAGGAGACTGAAACATTACCATGTAGCTTGTAAAGGTTAGTGGTATTTAGTTATTGATATAAAAACCCCAGTGAGGGACTGCACTGGTAGGGGGCTGCTAATCAAATACAGAACGTTTCGCCTTTGGGTCACTGGATCAAATCTGTCTCTTGTGAATAATGCCCAAAGCTAGCTACAATTTAAGTTTTTGGTGCCCTATATAAATGAAATATGTAGAAATTAGAGATTGAAAAGACCTGTTACAGCTCACAGCCTGTCCCCCTCCCAGGGCAGAATCATTCTCTCTAGCGCATTTCCTGATTATGGCTATTACCAGTTCCTAGTAGGTCCTGTCCACATTGCAAGGCAAAGCAGCTGGTATTAATTGCTATCCACATTTAACTGGGTCCTCGTGGACTCCCTGCCCTGGCACTGGAGAGCTAGGAGGGGTCTGCAGGCACCTCACTGCTGCTGCCTGCATCTGCAGGCGGCACTGAGCTGCCTGGGGTCGGGGAGCAGGCCAAAGTCCCAGCTTCTTCCCACCCTGTGCAAAATACCTTATAATACAGGGGGATTACTGAATCTCATTTTCATTGCCTCACTTATCCCCCTTTAAAAGTCCTACCAGGGTCCCTTCCATAAGCAAACAGCTGCAGGTCATAGTTCTAAATTGTAGGTCTGATGGATTAGTTCAGGTAGCTAAAGGAAAGGCCAGATATTAGTTCAGACATTGATACGGACTAAAATTTTCCCAAAGTTTGGAAGAGATCAGTACAGAAAGGCTTGCTTGGGGCTTCTTTTTGATTTAAATGAAAAGGTTTGAACCCTATTATCTTTTACAACTTCCATTTGCAAGTAATTAACTATGTTGCAGGATCCCTGTTATTAAGTGCTAGGAACTGCATACTGACAATATTAATGTTACTCGTGTAAGGTATTTAATGACACCCTGAAATAAGCTAGTAGCAGTGGCCCGTTTCAAAATAATATAAACATGTCATAACTTAAACCATTTCTAAATCTCTAGACAGGAGCCCAAGTGGGTCTACTTTAACTCACCTGCCTTTGAGTGCCTGAAGGTGCAAGTTACAATACAGACAGTGTGGATTCTAAGTGGGATTTCCTCACCACTCCTACTTTTGGCCGCATGTGACTGTCCCACAGCCTTTAAAATCCAATGTTTCCTGCTAAAGATGCTGGAAATACAAATGCAGCCTTGAAATTGGAGTATTTTTAGAAAGAACGCTGAGTGCTGTTTGCTCCCTCAGTGCACCAAGCCTGCAATGCCAGAGGAGGGTGATGTGGTGGTGCTGCTGCCCTGCACACAACAACTTAGTGCCCGGCAGGTGCTGCTGGGGCTTGCTGTCACCTCCCATGTCATCATGCATGGTCCCCATCTGGGACTCACAAGTACCCCATAAAGTGCAAGTCTCTCCATCAGCAGTGTAGCCAACTGCTGCTGCCTCACTGGAGTCAACTCATTTCTGAGATTCACAGTGCCAAAGCTTCAGCTGCTGAAAAATTTGAGTGATCATAAAGGAAGATCCTTTGGGCTTCAGAAATTTTACAATCAGGAGGTTTAAGAAAAGTAGCAAAGATTTTAAAACAAAAGAGCACCAAACAGGAAAAAAGTTGTCCAAAACATCACAGTGAATTTGCAAAGGGGACACTCCACACTTTTTCCAAGAAAAAGAAAAGAAAAAAAAGCAAAATAAAACAAAATACCCTGTGTTGTGAAATGTCTTTTTAAACACAGATTTAGAGAATGAAATTGAGGGTTATAAACTAGTAGCCAACAAAAGCAAGAAAGGCTGGAATGTTGGTAACCAATTGCAAAGACAGGATCCAAGCAAAACATCTTGAATTGCTAGTACTGTAATAAATTACAGTTTTCACTTTTGTATTCTGCAAGTGAAAACAGCACTAAGTCAAGCCTGAGAGAAGGAGAGTAAAGGATGACCTTTCTAATCCACCCGCACCCAGTACAAGTAGAGGAGCTCCAACATGGAGCAGTGAATAGTGAACATGAAAATAATAAGAAGAATAATGCCCATCACTGCGTGAAGGGACAGATTCTGCTCCCATAAAATGGGGTTCCTGTGTTGCTGAAGAGTTAATTGTCAGGTAGCAATAGATGAAAGGCAAACCAGACTCTGGGATGGTCTGCTATGGTAGCTGTTATCTCATTTTCTTCCATGGATTAATTTCCCCCTCTTTAACTTTAATTAGATAAAAGTCCAGGGGTGGGAGGTGGCCCTGGAGTGCTCAGAGGGCAAGAAGTGGTCAAGAGCTGGTTTCTCTCAAACTTTGATTAGCCTATTTGATAAGTGATACTAAGCACCCCAATTGGTTAATGAATGAGGGGTTCCCGTGAGGTAAGTGGCTGGGAAATTTAGCCTCCTCCACAAGGGCAGCAAATATGTAAACTCCCGTCCTTCAGTTAGGTGTCTACTGTGGTTAGGACTAAGAGTGATTTATGTCCTATCCGGGTCCTGGAGTGTATCTACATTGATTGACTCCCTTGATCTTGACATCAGTCACTTGGACTTTCAGAGAAAGGGGGAACGTAGGAGATAATGAAAGCTACATTAAAGAAGACCTTACCATTTATGTAAACGTTATTCTGTCTTCAAAGGCAGAACTATCTTTCAACAGAAAGGAGACTTATTTCCTACTTGAAAAAATTAGAAAGAAAAAAATGCAATATTTAATATTGCATAATATATAATATTGACCCCCTAGCTTCAGTGCCAGCCTCTACCTTTGTTTTTTTTTCCTCTTTTTTTTTTTTTTTTGACTACTTTGCGTTATAGTTGCAAGTTGTACTGCATACTGCTTGAAAGTAGTGGTGCAGACACCCTAACGTCTTGTGTAAGGAGACATCACACTCTCCCAATGGATATGATCAGAAAATACAATGAAAAAAAAAAGTGAAAAGAGAAAATTAAGAGTTTAGAGAGTAGAAGTGTAGAGAAAACATTTGAAAAGTTCACACGTTACTATTAAATGTGGGACTTTCATACATACAAGTCCATGGCAATATAAACCAGAACATTCAAATAAATCTAAAATGAACCTCACAAATGATCCCCTAATGAATACCACCTACACAATAAGATTTCCCCGTCTGGCTGCCAGGCTCTCCTTGGCCCTGAGAGCATGGGGCAGATGTGGGGCATGCTGGGACTGGGAGGGAGCCAGCAGTGTCCTCACCCTGCTCCACAGGTGAGCCACCAGGCCAGGTGCAGTATGAACATCAATTAAAGCAGCATTTTTGAAAATGCTGAGCAGACAGGTAATTTGTGGAAGGTTGAAAATATGCACAAACTCACCTGTGTAAGCATCCCTAATTCTGCTACAGATCATCTTCCCTAAGAGAGATGCCTACAAAGTCATAAGAACATCAGACAAAGCAGAGGAAGAATGGTTATTCTCCAAGTCCTGCAATGTTAGATTTGGGGGGCTTTTGTTGAAATTACAAGGAGAGCAGTTTAAAGCAGACAAGAGTGTTTCTTTGCACCCTGAGTAGTGAACTTGTGGAATTTGTTGCCACAGGAGATTGTGGAGGTGCCAGCAGTTCAAAACAGTAGAAGACAAATACATGGAGAATGGGATCATAGATAGTAAAGGGAAGAGGCAGGGATGTGTCTCTGACATCTACAGAACAAAAATTTGGGGTGCTAGGAGAGTATGAGGGGAATGAATTGCAGAGCCAAGCTCATGCACTTGCATTAAATAGCATCCCCTGTTGCCATGGTCTGAGACAGTATTCAGCTCAATGGGCTGGTCTGATCTAAAAATCTGATTTGGCTGTATCTCGTGCTTCAGTCATAGCCAAACTTAGATTCTTCTATTAAATTTATGTATTTTTTTCTGTCTAGCTTCAGGGTAAAGCTCATTTCTGCTTTCTTTTTCGTAAGCCATGAATTAGTCTCCTGAAGACAAGCTGTCAACAAAACAAGTCCTTTTCTTTCTTAGCTATGTCTTCCAAAAAGTTTAAAATCTGTCTACACTACATGCAAAATGCAGTAGCTATATTTCTGAGAATTTTAGGCTCTCTTAGCAATGGATTAAAAGTGCTAATTTACGAATTGCAAGGTAGAGAATTTAGAGTCTGGAATCATCTTATTAAGTATGTCAAAAATTAGGACAAGTATGTAAAACTGAGTAATCAAAGTAAAATGAAAAATCTGTGGCAAATCTTTGTATTAACTCTTATGTTTATGTGGGAGGACACATGAAGAAATTCTTAGTTGCTAAGTCCTACATGGCATGTTTGGTAACTAGCAGTCATAACATTTGTACTTCTAAATGGAATATGATCCTCTGTCTGGGAGAGGTGGGCATTAGTATGTAACCTGCAGAGCTGGGATATTCCTGTGGCACTGAAAAATTTCTTTGTATTGAAAAGATTAGAAAAAATATACATAGCAAGGACTTTTCTTACTCTTCATCTCACACTGAAGAGCTTTCCTATTCTGAACATAGAAACACAGAATTTCATCATTTCAGGAAAAAAAGTTTTATTTTAGCACCAATATGGGAGCACTGCTAATCAAAAGAAGTCCCCAGAATGAAGTGACATTAATATGCCTGGTCAGAACAAGGTAGTAGGCAGTACAGATTGTTTCCTGGACAATATCTCTGGACAGATAACATCTACAGAGTGGTATCTGTAACATTATGCTAGTTCTGCTATGTTCCTTGTCCTTTTTTCTGCACCACTTAAACAAACAAGCTTACATGTGCGAAACCCCCCACCTAAAAACGACCTAAAAAAACCCACCCAACATATCTAATAACTGAAACACAACCACAATGACATGGAAAAAAAAATCTATCCAAGGAGCTGTTCTTGAGGTGTCTCCCCTGTGGGTTAGGGGAGTTTAGCTGTACTTGACTTTGAGGTTTAGGTTCTCACACTTTCCCTCTCTTAAATAAACAGTAGTTTCTGGCAAACCAAAGAAAACCACACCTGACCTTACATTTATACCTGTGATTTCTTTAGGTCTGCAATGTTATCCTGAGAGAATAGAGACCCTTTAGCAGAATTCCTTGATGGATTTATTGCCGCCTTCTTACAGAAATAAACAAACGCGACTCCTACACCGGAGCAGCTGAGCTATGAGATCAGCTCTGCACTGACAGTCAGCCTCTAGATCAGATTATGAACTCTTCATTTGGTAATCAAAAATCCAGAGCCATATTGCCATTCCTTAATTACAGTCCCCAAAACTCCTAATTGCTCTGTACAGGGCAGGCAAATCCCTGTCACCAGCCATCAGAACATCCACTGGGCAAACAGCCCAGCTAAGCAAACAGTTTGGTCTAACATACACACGAGCCGACAGCGTTAGATGAGAATCACACATGTGCATAAAATGTGCTCTAGAAGAAAATGTCGAAAGAAAACTGCATTCATGCTTTGTCAAGGTTTAGCATATACTCAAGGTGATAAATCATCCTTTTCTCCTCTCTCCATCCCCCAGCTGCACAGCGACTAAATACCTCTATCAACCAGGCCTTTTAAGTTAAATCAACCTTTTAAAAATTCCTCTTTCTTAATGCTCTAACATGCATGGGTTCACAAAATTAAATTACAATATTTTTTATCTGTTTGGGATCAGAACTGTTTCTTCCTCCTTGTGTTTACTTTCCTTCAGTAGCTGACATCAAAATGTTTTCTGGAATGCTGGGACTAAATAAGTTATGCTTAACTCAATATCTAATACAAATAGCCCTGGGGAAGCTCCAGCAACACAATCATAAAAGCTACAGTTTCTTTTAATAGCTTGCCACACTTTGCTGATATAGTATTTCTCTAATCACCAATCTTTACGTGCCTTCCTGACCTTGGAGCTCTCTGTCCAAATGACTTTGTGGTATCAAAGGCTCGTGTCATTGGAAGAGTGAATGGCTTTCATTTTTCTCCCTGAAACTTCCGGTTCCTGGCATCTGCAAAGAATTATTCCAAGCAGTGTTTTGCTGCCTCGCGGCCAGTGCCCTGTAGTGGCCTGCCTGATGGAAGTGACTTTTCCCCAAAAGGTGACCGTGGCCAGCGGTGGGCGGGTGCCGCTGCCGGTGCACAGTCAGCCCTGCTTTCTCAGCTGATTCTGCCCGGCCATCGGGCTACCGCAAGCATCGTTACTCTTACTCTGCAGCAACTAATTACCGTGTTTTTTGAAAGGCAACAAATAAAGAGGGCATATACTGTTTTATAGCAAATACATCAGTAAACAGAAACCCTCCAAAATAAGCACAGGTTCAGAAGCCTTAATATTTCAACAAAAGTGAAGTCCAAAGTTTAGAAGCTTTTAAACAAGTAAAGGGTCCCTCCCTCTCATTGCAGGGAGACCTAGGGAATCACTCAACAGAAACTAACTCTGTATAAATGTCTACAAAGTCACAGTTGTGCTGCTCTGACCATTTCTAGGCCATGACAGTCAGTGGCTGGATCCAAATTCTGTTACTTAGCCCGTGTGATTTGTCTCTGTTAAAGCTGGATTCTTGTTCTCTCTGTATAGCCCCACCACCCAGACCCCCATCCCATTTAATTTTTTGCTCTGGTTTCTTGGATCTCCCCTCCTTTTTATTTTTTAAATAAATATGAAATGCAGTTGGACCTACACTGGTAGTTAAAATGCTAGAATAAACTAAATGAAACTCATAGCTTTTGGGGGGAAGGAATGGATTTTAATTTACTCCCTCCCCCCTCCCCCTTTATTTTTTAAGTGTATTCTGGCCTTAGATCCACAACTGCAGTTATGCACCCTTAGTGCTGAGCACTGAACCCTCATGCTGCAAAGGATAAACTACTTGAAAATTCAGTAGCTGGGCTAGATAAAGCCAGGAAGAGATAAGGTGACACAAAGGCTTAGAGATGTTAGAAGACTGGTGTAAGCTCATACAGCTGATCAGTAACAGATAAAATTTGAAAATCCTGCTTTTTCTTTTAAGAGACAAGATTAAGACAACATTCTTCAGAGATGGATTATGTATTTGAATTACTTAAATTAAATTTTAATTCAAGGAATGAAAACAAAACATCTTCAGAGATCCAAATCCTCCCAAAGCAACCTAACTTGACCCAAAATTTATTCAGAGCTTTCAGACTCTGGTGCAACTCTTTCAGCAGCATGGCTCTGTAACCCTTTACTAAATGAAAAGGAGAGGCTATTCTGGCCACTTTCTCCCTTAGGGGAAGGGCAGCCACCAGGGACACAAACTTTTCAAAGCCAGAGGGAGCCAGCCATCATGCCCAGCTCAGGACTTCTCATTCTTTGTTCTCATTAAAATACAAGCATTAGGTGACGCAGCTCACATCTCAGGTTTAGGCATCAAGTGTGCGCAATGGTCGCTCCATTCAGAAGCCTTCTCCAGCTAATTAACATGCTTATAAAAATTCATTAGAAGTCTTGTGACTTCAAGAACCCTCTCCCTAAAAAATGAATACCCCCGCCCCCCCCAAACTGTTCAGGGTGTAATGTATAGAATGTAGTGTATTACTATAGTGAGGAATATTGCTGTATGACAGCAGCAATCATCAAGGCTTAAAACCAGGCTAAGGAGGGAAAAATAATAGAGCTGGATCATAGCTCAGATGGATGCCCCATCACATACATGAGGAAAAACAAAAAACAACCCTGTCTCGTATTTCCAACCATAAAGTAAATGGCTTCTAAATTCTCCACAGACTGACTAAAAATAAGCAAAAAAGGCCAGGTAGCAGCAGTCAGATTCTTCTGAATTAAATTATATCCACGTGTATAGCACATTTCAATGTCCAAGGAGCTATTTGGATGTGTGAATCTGACCTTTGATGAAAACCAGGGATATTTCTAAAACTGTCGTTGGAAGTCAGAAGCTCAGCCACAACCTAACATATTTTTTCCCTTTGTAAATGTTATTATTAAGTGTTTAATTGCTTAATAGGTTTTCCTATGGAGAGCAGCAAAGAGAAACACCAAGACCCATAGTCAGGGGGCTTCTATAGAGGAGGATTTTGAGAAGGAGAGAAAGAAGGAGCTGGCCTTCTCTCCTGAAGATGTTTGATCCTTCCAGAGGCTGGAAAGAAAACAGACTGGATATACCCAATAAGACTGGGGACAGCAAAGACCCCAAAGACACAACAGCTGAGAATTTTCTGGGGCCCCTGTGCCACAATGGCACTATGTAGGTCAAAGAGACCATCAGCCTTCCTCTACTCACCCAAGCTGTTCAGAGTCCTTTTGCATCCACTTAAAGCTATGGAGCAGGGATGCACTAATTTGTCACAGTTCAGTGCCTAACAGCTATAATATTTTTATAGTTTCCTTTGCTCTGACTTTTCTCCTACCCTTTCCCAAATCCATCACAAACAAAACAACTTCTGACTGTACCTCTACTACTATCTGTTACAATAAGAAACCTTGAAAACCACAGTGCTACATTATTTCCAAGTTAAAACAACCAGAAATAGAGACTATTCTTGATGTAATGCAATTATTACAGATGTAATGGTTAAAGGAAGGACTTAGAAATCAGGATATGTAATCACAGTTCACTTTAGATTCATAATTCATAGTCTTTCTACACCTTGGTTTCCTGACACATAAAATATTCTCTATGTAGTAGATGAATTACAATTTATTTTCATAGGTTAGCCTTTTATAGGTTTGAGTCAAGTAAGCAATACATTTGTGTGCATATACACAAAAGTTATTATAGAGGAAGAAAGAAGGAAAAAGGCAGGAAGTATAACAGTATATGTATTCCAAAAGAAAAGAAAAAAAAAAAAAAAAAAAACAGCAAAAAAAACCCTGCATCTTATGTGACATTATATATCTATCTGAAGACAAAAAACAAACAAATATAAAAACAACAACAACAACACAATCCTAAGAAATTATGCTTGAAAAAAAGATTTAAAAGCTAATAAACCACTGGCAAATAAGGAAGCACAGCTACAGTCCTGAAACACAGAAACAAATATTTCCAAGCACAAAATGATTTCATTTGTCACAGGCCCCAGATCTAGAGGTATTTGGGGACAGCTATAATGCTATCTTGAGTGAACACAGGGCCAACATAATTAGGAATAAAGAGGTAAGAAGCAAGGGGAATTGCCTGCATAACTTCACTTTGCAAAATCCTCCCATGGAAGGTGGCAGGTAGGAAATCTGCATAATAACAAACTTGTCACAAGACAAGGCCAACTAAATACAACAATTAGAATTAACATTCTGCTTTGACTGGTTCCCTGGATTACTCCTCTCCCTCCTCCAATGTTTAATTCAATGTAGTTAAAGCTGTGGTTATTGATTTTCTGCAATATTTTCCAGTACATTTTTTTTCCCCAGGATTGTGTAGCTGCAAGAAGACTCTCTCTTCTTTGTGGGCATTGCTTTAAGAAGCAGCTATTGAAGTACCAAACCCTCCTCTCAGATATCCCAGTGAAAACACAGAATAAGTTTTTTGGTTCTCCTTTAGTCTACGTAGACTTAGACCTGTGTAAATAATCCAGTCTGGCCACAAAAAATGGAGCTACAATGCATGTAGTCATATAATTATGACCTTCTAGTGAAAGAGATGACCTTCTCCACCGACTGTCAGGTCCTTTCTTTTGAGAATTACTGGAAGACCTCTGCTCTTTGACTGCACCCACACAGCCAGGATGCTGGATTTGGGCTTCCCAGCTGGCTCATCCGCCCCTTCCTGACTGCTTGTGCTCTTCCTGCTCATCCACTGACTCCAAGAGCATCTCTGGCATGTGGATGCCCTTCTAGGGGTGCTGTGGAGCTATGCTTAGGGACGTGCTTTAGGGACTGCACCAGCAATGGAGCTGATCTTCCTATATATACAAATTGAGATACCACTATTTTAGCTGGCCTTTAAAACAAAGATTGTGCTTCTGAATACTTAGCAGACATCCCCTGAAAAATTAACGTGTTTCTTTTCTTAATATAGAACGATTTTTGTTTCATATTTAGGCAGTCCTGAACATTTTAATCAATATACCTAGACTTCTGTGTTTTCTCTTGTCTCAGAAAGGATGAAAATCATAGTAAGGAGTAACAAGGCCCAGATGAGGAATATACACCCCTGGTCTCTAATTTTTGTCCTCTGATCTCTTAAACATGCAAACTTATTTTTCTGCAGGTGAATGCTGTATGCTTTGAATAGAGATCTCTTCTTGATAGAGAAAAATACCATGTTAGCTAATGCAGTGGTAAGATCCTTATATAGCATGATCAAATCAGTGAACCAAGACCCAGAAGGGTTGTACTGGGACAAATATTATTTCTCCCCATTTCTCTTCTCCAGTTAGATTTTTTTTTGTAGTTTTGTGATTTTTGCTCTTGCAGTTTTTTTAATATCTTATGATGGACAAGGATTCTGATTACATGAACTCATGAAAGACTCCACTTCTGTTGGAAAATGAATAAAGGCAAAACGGAACATGGAAGATAGTTGACCATACAAGCAAAATAGCTTTCAAATTTTAAAAACCAGAAAAAAATATAGAGTGTTGTCACAAAGATGACAGGGTAAGGAGAGAACAGAAGAGATCACAGCTTATGATGTTCAGTCCTTTGGATTCTGTAATACTGCTACCCCTCTCTTCTTTTTAAGTGCACCAAGACCTTCACACACCCCTTGTGACAGCAATCTAGTCCCTAAGTTCTTTTTCAGATGGGACATCTTTGAAGTACATTATGATGAAGCAAGTTCATAGTTCAAATCAATTCATTCATTTTTCCCATGAAATATAATAAGCATTATGATCTTTTTGAATTGTACTTTGCATTTTGAGGGCCAAAATTTTCTTAAGGAATGAAAAATTGGAGAATTTATTTTGCAGTCTGCATTATAGAATTAGTGCTGTGTTAGCACATATTATGTTCCACGTTTCTTTTTTTTTTTTCTGGTTGTTCCTAAATCAGCAAACATAAGGGTTTCTCCCCCATTTTCAAATTGCCCATCTGGCAGTTCTAACCCTTGTTAAAAAAAAGCAAAACCTATGCTGAGAAGGATTTACTTGGAAAGTCCATAGTTTCAAGAAATGTTTAAAAGTAATCTCTAGGTGCTTATTATGTTTTTCTTCTAATTATTTGTAATTTGGTCTTGTTCTATATTAAAAAATAGAGCAGACTGTACCTGTTGACTGCAGAAATGTACATATTTACAGAACATCCTTTATATTTATGGAATAAATATATATTACTCTAAGTACACAGATCTGAAAAATATATAGTTTCTCATTTTTATCTGTAGTATCCTTCCTATATTCAATTCCTATATTTTGTAAAGTTTCAATTTATATCACCATTTCACTATATACCAAAATTTCTGCATGCCAAAATCAATGAAGTGATGAGATAAGCATTGCAGAGTAAAAGGTATTTTTGAAATAGCGTGGGATATTTTCAAATGTGTGTATATTTTCAAGAAACTGTGTGATTCTTACTACTAACATGTTGGAGAATGGAAGTATGCTGATGTTTTTACCACACTGTAGTAAGGTGTGATATTTGGCAATCTTTCCCTCGGAAATCTTCAGAGATGTAGAAGTCCTCCAGCAAGAGACTGGAACCTGGTATTCACTAGGTTACAACCTTGATGTCACACGGGTGGCAGCAAAAATGGGTGGATTGTACAGAAGAGCTTGTGTTGCGGGCAACATTAGGATGCAATATCTATGAAGGTGATCTGTGGAAAGAGAACAGTTGGTAAAACACCTCTGCTACTCCTCTTCTGCTGGCCACAAGGTCAGTTGATGCTTCCCTTTCTGACTTCATGTACATCCATAAAAGTGAAAAGATATCTGCAGAGGGCTTCTATATGTCCTTGTGATATGCTTAGACATCTATGCATTGGTGTGTATGTGTTGTATATTGAATGACAAGGGTTTCCATGCTTTTTTCTTTATATTAGACCCAAATAACTTCAATTTATTCTATAATAAAACCTGAAGTCAGCAGAGTTGCCTGTTAGACCAAAGCAAAATCTGCTTAAGTATGTAGAAAACACAGATCTTCAGCAGGGCTGCTGCTGAGTTTAGCCTGGAAGCTACTATTTCTCTGCATGCAGACCATACTAATAATACTTCACTTAAAAAGAAAACATACAGTCTGCTAAGAAACATGGTTCCCATAAACAACAGAAAAATGGTTGAAATGATCTGCATAAAGGAACACCAAGCTGACTTGCTGATACTGTTGATGAGAGTTGGTCTACATTTCCTGGAACAATGAAACAGGTTGGACAGGTGTTTTTTTCATTAATTAGTTTTGGCCAACTAGCAGTTTAATTGAATGACTGTTGGAAAGCCACTAAAATTAGGTGGCAGTAACAGTTAATTGCTGAGAATATGAAGGCTATTTATTCTTCACCTCAGTGTAAAAGAAAAACACACTTGTTAATAATGAAAGTTAGAGCAAGACGTGGACAACTGTATTTTCTCATTGCTATTCATTTCTGCACTTCTTTGTATTCCTTTATAGAAAGTACCAAATGACTTCAGGAAAACCTTGTGGTATTTATAGTAAAAGTAATAAAGTAACAAGAATTCTCTAAAGAGATTTGAAAAAAAAAAAAGTGCACAAGATATTCAGATTATCCCTTTCTCCCCCAATCATTTATGTATTAATTTTACATCTCTGTGAGAGTCAGAGAGGTAAGACAAGATTCACCCAGAAGCGTGAGTTTTTGAGGAGATGCTGCATTTACTTTGGATATGCGCTGCACACACAACAGAGTCACTTAGCAGAAGTGACAGAAGTCAAGTACCTGCCAATGTCAGGAGTGAAGGCAGGTCTCACAGGAGCAGGAACCGGGAGAAAAAACAGAAGCTCAGCTGGACCTTTGGAATTTCCCACCAGCAGAAAGTGTTCAGCTTTCATGATCCACCTCATTGTCACTCCCAGATACCATTTCCCATCACTCCCTTCCTCTTAATCATGCCATGCTTCAACTTCCTGGCTTGCATTTCTTCACAAGGATAACTCCTCAGTCCACATAGCCACATCAATTTCTCACTTAGATAAATGCTCGGATTTTTGGAAACTCCCTATCTAGGGAAAGTAACCTTTATTGTCCCTCTCTTTGAGGCCATAGGTCAGCAACCCACCTATCTCCCAGTGCGACAGTAAGAGCAAGGGATAGGCTCCTGACCCTGCTATTATGTCCTAAAAACAAAGGCAAGTGGTGTGACACCAGCCCTGAAACATGCATTTTGTCACATAACCTGAGGCAGGGATGTGTCCTCTCCCACATGACTTAATGCAGAAGCACACTCTTGTCACTCCATTAGTTGTATTTGCTCTTCTCCTCCTCCTTGTCCCACAAGAAAAAAGTGTTGACATTTTAATGATGCGTTTTGCCAACCCAGAGGTGCTCCTGCCCTAGAAGGGAAGGATGGCAGGGAAGGGGCAGGGAACTCTGCAGCAGCAGCTTTGCTGCCCCAGAAACAGCAGGGAAAACAAAGCTGGTACTGAGTGATCACCGCACCCTGAGCAGCCACTGCAGTAGGGCTGCCCGTTTTACTAAGCCCTGTCCTGGCAACAGCTGGACTAAGCCTTTCCCCGGTTCTCAGGAACGCAAGGAGAGGCAGAAGCCAGTGGGGCTGTTTTATTCTATGCAGCAACCTTATGCCAAGGCTAATCTTCTCTGACTAGGACTCTAGGTATGGGATTTCATTCGACTGTTTTGTATCTGCACCCAAGACTCATTTGATAGGACTTCATCTCTGTTTAACCGTTTTGTAGTCAACACTGTGTTAGTTTATAGAGTTGGGTTTTCTGTTGCTGTAAAAATCCTGACCACTTGTGAGCCAGTATACCCACGTCTCAAGGTTAGCTGCCCTATTTCTTCCTGTCTATTCTTCTGCTTGTTCTAAATCAGTTTCTACCTATCCAATCTGTGTCTGTACTTGCTATTTATTTTTCATAAATATGCCGATTCTGAATTTGTGGCTGACTATATTTCAGATGGCAATATTTTTATTTTTTTTTGCAGTTTTATTGAAAGTGGTGACTATGAAAGTTTGTGGCTTTACATGTGGTTTTGTCAAAAATAGTATGGGTAGGCTTTCTTGGTCATGTGTTTTCTTTAAGTGATAGAGCAATTTAAAGGAAGACCTCCACCTATTCATATTTAGGTTGTCTAGTTTGACAAAGATAAGTCATTCCTGCACTTTCACATTTGTACACACAAATATTTTCAAATGATCTCATGGCCTATTTTTTTCCTCATTTTTTGAGGGCAACTCTTTTTTTTTTTTTTTTTTTTTTTTGAGGAGAGCAGGCAGAACAGTAATTCACAGAACTACTGGGTCAAAAGAACTGCAGCCTCTGCTGACATAGAACTCCTTTTGTCCTGATACTCCTTGCTCAATAATTCATCACTCTCTTCATTTTTTCCTCCACCAAGGTTAGCCCTATTAATATTTTCCATGAAGCACTTTTTGAAGCACTGTCAACTACCTACCTCTGAACTGCATGAGAAGTTCTTAGGTGCTCACAATTTCTGACTGAATCAGACTTTGGATGATGATGTGCTGGTTTGGGTCTCAAGCTGTCATCGTAGGCACCTTAGAGCAGGGCTGAGCTCTGTTTGCTGCAAGTAGAGGCTGCCTGGCTGGATGTGGCCACTGGCCAGCCTGGGAACCCCTTGGATGCATTCAGCTACAACAACATTGGGAAGGAAGGCAGGCAGCATTGAGGGGGCAGGACCTGAAGCTACTCTGATCCCATGGTGCTACAGGGGTCTGGAAGAGGCTAGGGAAGAGGGCCTCCAACAGGAGCTACTGGATGAGACAAAGTAGAAGATCAGATGCCAGAAATACCCTTCAGAAGAAGGATCTGGAAGAAGAAGTGCTTGGAAGGCAACAGATCTTCCTGTTAAGGAAGTTTTATTTTCATCCTCACTTAGGGCAAAACTTCCTGCAGCACAAATGCATTTTTCCCCTTCAGTAATAATTGGTCCTTTGGGTAATTTTCAGGAGACAACATGGAAATTATAGGAAACATGGAAATTATATATGAAAAATAACCCTAGAGAACAGATTCAAAGAAACATTCTCAGAGGAAAAAAGCATCATAAGTTTAGTAATATTGAAGGTTTTGGGGGGAGTGGAGAGGACAGATAGCGTGTTAATGATTTTTAACATTTTCTAGACATCAGTACACATTTCATACCTAGCAGAGCGCCATTAGAGGCGCAACAATAGAGAGCTATAAACCTGGCCACAAATATATGAGACTCTCTAAGCATTAAGCTTGCTATTAGGAATTACAGATTTTGAACTTATTGAGGGAAGATTTCTATTGTAATGAAAAAAATGCAAAAGCATAAGCCCTGAAGAGAAACATGTAGATATCCATACATACTTAGGATTTTTTATGCCTATACCATAATCCTTTGACAATCAACAGCAGTTAAGCTACATATAAATGTATCAAACTGAATTAAGTTAAAAAAAAATAGGAGTGAATCCTTTTTTTTTTTTTCTGTACAAGACATAATATTTCAAAAGGGCACCAGATCATAGACAATTCAGCCATACTTTAATACCCAACATAGACCATCTAACAATCCAACCAAATACACTTGCAGATCACCAGTTCTCAGAGCCAGTAAAACAAGAAAGTAACTTTTATTAAAATCCTCCAAACACACACATCATTAAGCACTAAAACATAGAAATCATGTGTCTACGCATAAGAAGCATTCACACCAACCCTAATGACTTCCAGGTCCTCCTAGACAACAAATAGCAAAACAAAGAGAATAACAAATATTTACCTCCTATACCACTGAAAAGGTCATCCTCTCTTTAGATACTGATTCTAAATATCCTCCTCAAAATAATTACTGAGGGCCTGAGCTAGTTCCTTGAGAAGATGAAGAAAGACCTCCATTTGCTCCAGCCGAGGCCCTAATTGCTTGCCTCTACTAATGAACTAATCTCAGACACCTGGAACTAGCAGGCTCCATGCCGGGCTGGCAAGGCTCGGGTTACCTAAGAAATGCTCCAAACATATTCACACAAATCACTAACCCTGCAGATGTGCAAATACTGCTTTTGTCATATTGCTGGAGAGATGGACATGTGTTTGCGGTGCTGTAGCACATAAAACCCAAAGATGAATTCATTGTGTTGCACTAATCCCTTCCAGAGGCCAGGTGGGCATTTGGGGAGCCAGATAAGCATGTTGATTATCCACGTTACTCTTTGCATTAATCCGCTTGTGACACAGAGCATCACAAACATTCACAGCGTAAATATATAGATGGCTGGAAAATATGTATGTGAATGCCTGTTATCTGCAAAATGAAACCAAATCAGGAAGTTAGCCTAAAACTTTGGCTAAAACCTAAACAAGTCTAAACTCTGATGATGTCTAGAGTTTTTAAAATTACAGTTAAAGAATGTGGAAGTCACCTGAGGATGTAAGCAAACCCCATGGTAAGCCTTGTGAGATAAACTACTGCGCTTTTAACAATTTTTAAAAGTTTTTCAGAGGCAAACCATTTTCTGTGACCTCAGAAATTAAAGCAGGTGTCATGCAGCCTTCTATCCAACCATCCACAAATTTCTTGTCCCTCCCTGGGCTGATTATGCTGGTAAACATGTGTCAAATTTTAGGTATGTGTCTGCTTTCATTTGAGGAGGGTAGAATGATATAAGCAAAACACAGTTCATCAGAAAAATGCAAGAGAACAGGAACAGGCTCTCCTTTTGTCTCTTTGACAAACTGCTAAAATGTATAGCTGGCTGGCTCTTAGGTATTTTTCACAAAGTTTGATTAGTATTTAAAAAAAAGTACCCTCATTTGTTCGTATCCCTGAAAAATAGTGTTATTTATATTGCTTATATAGAAACAAACACCTGATCTTTTTCTAAGCGAAAGAAGCAACATTTTCATGACTTATTTACATTTGGTATTCCAAAACGTTGGTTTCCCCTTCTTCAGGATGCCAAATAAATAAATTAATAATAATAATAATAATAATAATAATAATAATAAAATAAACCCACTTATTTCAGCTTCTTAAGGTCAGCCACCTAGATTAGATTTTAGACATTGATTGAGTAGCTAACTTACAGCTTCACTGGATATAATTTTGCAGGCAATGTACAAGTGAAGTTCAGTTCTGAAAGTAAACGGAACGCAGACAAGGCTTGGAGCTCCAAGTCTATCAGCACAAAGGAAGGTCTAAACAGAAATTGCTGTGCTCAATATGAACCCCCACTGATAGCTGAATTTCCAAGAAGATTTCCTTCAGAAGTATATTTAAATAACACCACTTAATGCAAACTGCCAGAATGCACAGATGCACCCTTACTAGCTTAAAGAACATTTCAATAAGGAAAAATTACTAATGTCTTCTACACTGTAGTAATTATCAGAACAGTGGGCTTAATTAATGAATTGTCATTAGTTAGTGTAAACACTGAAAGATAGCTTCAAAAATCCCTTAGACTGAAGAACTACCAGATACCATCTATTTAATAAATGTAGTGAATTTAACCTATGAGGTCGAGGAGAGCACCAGAAATAACAAACATTTTGCTGATTTCACATATGGTAGTAAAACTGTGTGTGAAGAGGGGCTTCTGCAGTTCGGTAGGAGCATGTCTTCTTGCAAACTGCTTGGCTAGCTCTCACGCTTTGGAAAAGTAGGCAAGAGCTGGTGGATACAGTTGCATCAGGGACAATGCTGCTGTCACCACTTTACCCTGAGGTGCAGGAAGCAATTGTGCCACAGAAAGCAAAGGACTTCTTGTGCCTTCACTGCTGAGCACTCAGACAGCATTGAGGAAAGTGAATGGTAAAACCTCACAAAGGAATTTATCTACTTCTATTCTCCACAGTGAAAATATTCAACACAATAGCATCCATGTGTTCTTCGCTTCTCCTTTCCAATTGCATGCACCCATAACAAGCTTCACAAAAGATGTGTGTACCTCAGAGATCAAAAAAGTCCCCTCTGAAAATCATTAGTGTAGCAAAGTAAAGAAAATAAGGCACTTAGGTATTTCAAGAAAGAATTCCTGAATGTTCTGTTATGTTCTTAAGGAAAGGGAATACACAGACTTGTTCAGATACCTCCAGATATTTTCTGGAATATATAACACCATCCTGTCATCATACATTGAAAAATAAAAAATAGTTGGGGACTGTATTTAAAGAAAGGGAAATAGTTCATGACCCCAGACCAAGACACTTCTTGTAAAACCTCTTCTGCTTACTCATATTTTCTTTCTTCATTCAGTCACTTTTGACAAGGCCTCAGGTGATTTACCCTTCCCATGACCTTGTCTTTCCACTGAAGTGGTGACCCTCAGTATTAATGTGGGTTTTGAGGCTGCATTTTAAAGCATTTGTCCTGATTTCAGCTGTTACTGATGAGCACTCATTTTCCTAAAGGCCTCTTTTCTTGCATGCAGGGCGGGCATTCTTGCTCCCCACAAGCTGGGGATTCAATCTGCAGCTGGTGGTGGGCTGGGGTAGGCCTGGGGCGCTCCTGCCTGCCTTTCTGCACAGCCTCTGCTTCACCTCTCCCGGTTTCCAGCAATAGCATCCTGATCTGCCCCAGAATGGCAGCGTTTGACACCACTAATTGTTACTGGGTTTAAAATAATAATAATAATAAAAAGCCATATATACCATGTATATATTCCTGTGTTTATATATGTACTAGGCCTGGGTGAGGATAAATAGTGTCTGTAAATCTAAGATGGAAGTGTGAACTTCAACTGGATTTATATTGGGTTGGTCTATTCTCCCACGTGCTTGGTGACAGGACGAGGGGGAATGGGCTAAAGTTGCGCCAGGGGAGGTTTAGTTTGGATATTAGGAAGAACTTCTTTACTGAAAGGGTTGTTAGACATTGGAATAGGCTGTCCAGGGAAGTGGTTGAGTCACCATCCCTGGAGGTCTTTAAAAGATGTTTAGATGTAGCCCTTAGTGATATGGTTTAGTGAAGGCCTTGTTAGTGTTAGGTCAGAGGTTGGACTAGATGATCTTGGAGGTCTCTTCCAACCTAGATGATTCTGTGATTCTGTGATATTGCAAACTGGCTTGGAAATCTCTTTCTTGCTTTTGCTTTCTGTTGAGGTTCTAGGACCATATGCACAAAAAAATAAAAATTGGGGAAAAAAAAAAAGGGGGGCGGGGGGGCTTGGGAAGCAATCCTGCTCTGTGGAGTGATTGAATGCCAAGGTTCCTACTGACTTCAGCAGGGCCAGGGTTTCAACCTTTGTCATGTCAGAAGAAGTTGTCATCTATTGACAAACAAGATGAAGGTTGACATCTGCCTTTCTGCTCTGTCTCAGTCTTTTTACTCCTTCCTACCTTTCACTGAAGTGTTTGGTACTGCCTGCTGACAGAAGCAGTTATGGCCAAAAAAAAATAAAAAATAGTCCTGAAGTGGGATCTTACTCAACAATCCTCGGATTTCTAAATGATTTGTGAATACCGATGTTCAAAATGTTCCTGTTTTCCAGGCAGTTCTGGGAACCGAGCCCTCTGTCAAAACTTGCCTCACGGTTCCTCAGCAAATTTGGTACTGGGTAATAGGGACACTGCTCTTCACTTTCAGTGCTCTAGGAAAATTTGATTTTAATTTGTTTGTATAGGATCATAAAGTGCATAGTCTAACACCATGTTATATATTCAAGATGTTAGAAAAAGATTGGTCTTTTATAACTCTGCATGTGAAGCTGTCTTTTCCTCTCTCAGGGAGAACTGACAGGTTGCCTGCCATCACCTCCTCTCCAGCAAAGACAGGAGCCCACAATGTCAGTGTGAAAACATCTGTTGAATGGATTTATTGACTAGGTCTTAGGTGTGCTTTTTTTTTTTTTCTCCACACTGTTTATTACAGCCCTGACCTAATGAACTTAATTTGTTGACATGTTTCCCTCAGTGTCTTACTTGATCCCGTCTCACATTTCTTTCTACTGTGCTGTTTTCTTGGCAACAGGAGTTCCTGGCGCATCGGCGTGTCCACCAGTTGCAAATCTACCAGGCTCAGATGGCTACAGTTGGCATGGCGGGATTAGATAAACATCGGCCGGTGTCCAGGACCCCACCTTCCCCCACTGACTCCGCATTACCTCACCCAGCCATGGACCAGCCCAGCCAGCATGTCTACACGACTGGTAGGATTCCCTAAAGACTGTTTTTAATAGGCAGGGCAAATGCGTTTGTTCATGTGGGATCAACAGATTTAAATGCCTCGAATAACTCCTGCAGCATTGCATTCAGTTTTAGCCCTACTGTTCCTTGGTTTTATGACGCTGTACTGGCATCAAGTCAACCAGTGCAGCTGATAAATCACAGGGTTAATATTCACACAGTCATAAATTATTATCATTGACTGGCTCTGGTAATATAGCAACAGGTGCATTTTTTGTGCCTTTAGGTCATTTACAGCTTTTTCTTTCATTTCCCTATCCTCTGGCTCTTTTCTTCATGTTCTGTTTTGTAAAGAGACCACCAATAAGTTGAAGAAAGACCACCAGTAAGTGGGAAAGCTGCAGTATAATTCTCAATGTCTTCATTTGACAAGTCAGTCTACACTGCAAGGATGGTTTCCCTACAGAAAAAGAAAAACTGTAGCACTGACTGGAAAGTGATGTCAACTACAGCTTTGGTGTCTTTCAGCACTTGTGTGGAGTCTCTACAGAGGAAGGTTTTCTGGGCTGGCCCAACGTAATCCAATCACTTAGGGAGCATCTCCTATCAGTTTGGCCTAGACTGTCTGAAGCAGAGGGATTAGGACCTTCAGTGAAAGGAAGAAAAATGATGACAAAAAAAGTCATTTTTATAGGTAACCTAACCTTGCAAGACATTCCATCTTTTTAAGAGTCTGAATATCAGCACAACGTTACAATATGGTTAGAAGTAAAGTTTCACCTACTCTGTGCACAAGAAAGGGGAAAATAGTACTCGGAGATACTGTTTATTCAGGTTTTTATTGTTGGAAGTAATTGTTCCTTTGCATTGGTTGGCAGAATTTGCCATGCTCTAAAAGCTAACAGTTCTTGAGGACGTGACCATGTACTGATATAGGATGGGGTCCTCAATGGGCACTGTATGTGGCTGTGTGAGACAGTGTGCTTTCCTGCCTCTCAAATTAGAATGTGAACCTGGAAAGCAAAAGATTATTATCTTAAAGAAAAACAAAACAAACAAACAAACAAACAAAAAAGAAAAAGAGATGTCCTAAAAGCATTGGTGAATGGGTGCAAGGTGACATTCAAAAATGAGAGAGAATTTCTTCTGTACATATACTGTCAATTTAGGAATTTCACTTGTTGGGTAAGAAACATTTGGACTGTACAGATAGAAACCTGCTATTTCACTTTCCATGAGTTTCTGCAAAAAGACCAGCTGTGTAGAGACAGTATTATTAGGCCAGGCCACTGTTTTTCTTGTTGTGGTTCGTAGAGTCCCCAAGACATTGTAAACTCATTCTGAAAGACTCACAGAAGACAACAAAAGCAAGCTCACTGTGTATAGTCTTCAAAGTCCCGTTCAAAAATCTGCAGTTTCACTGGAAAAGTTGAATAGGGTTGCAAATTTAAAGGCTGCTGTTTGAGTCTGATTGCTAAAGTTTACTGACACCTCCTGTTACAAATCCCCAGATAGGGGACCAGGGCCAGGTGGGTAACATATATCCTGGGATTTGTGGCATCACCAGTGGAACTGTTTAAATGAGAAAATGTGAATATCAGATGGAGAGTAATAGAGGGAATAAAATGATGTAGGACAGACACTCAGTGCAGATGGTGTTGGGAAGTGCGACATACCAGGCACAAATGGCTCATTATTCAGCAAAAGGGAGCCTGATGGGGTTCTGCAATAGAAATACAGATAGTGCATATGCAGAGTCAAGGCATATTAAAATCAGGCAGGCAATTTAACCTTGTTCTTTTAGTAAAGCATTGCTATATGAACCACTGCACTGGAAAGAAAAAGAAAGAACCAATGTTGCTTATTCCACCTGAGATTCTCAATACTTCATTGAGCTCCTTTCTCTAAATAGGAAACAATTTTTTATTGAATCCTTGTTCTTTTCTTTTGTTAAAACTCTTTTTTCCTTCCAACTCTTTTTCAAGATAGTCACCTCTTATTAAAGAGAAAATCCTCCCATTCCCACATTCCCTATGACTTCGTTCCTTTTATAATAATTATGCTTCTCTGATTGATGTCTGTACTTTCACTTCGTGTTTATATCCCCCATGTACTGGCTGAAGAAGACATAGTTCAGTGCAATAGCTGCTTCCAAGCTGTGCCTATGCTAACTGGCCAGCCTATACCTCCTGGCTGAATGACCAGTCTGGTAATCCAACAGTGCTTACAAGTGCTGCATTCACAATGTAGCATTTCCTTTCTATTGGAAGAAAATCCCTTTCTCTAACACTCTTCAGGCTTACAAACATATATAACCTTTATCAGTGCAGTTTCTGAGTATGTTGAAGATAATTTTGTACTATAAGATTATCATTTTTGGATTGACTTTGCACAGAGGCCTTGCAACACCAATACAGTTTCTGTGAATAGTTATATATATAAAGTATTAACACATGATGTAGTATGGTATGATTTGGTAAGATAGTTTATAGAATGGCTTCATTTGTGAATCATTTCTCCTGAGTCTGGATGGTATCCTAGCATATATTCTTTACCCAGTGGAAAAAAAAGAAAATGAGACAGAGTTTTTATCTATTATTTTACAGCCTTTCCTAATTGCTTTAGGATGAAAGCCCTGAGCAACCAACCTGGCCTGGTCACAGTGCTGACCTGCTCTGAGCACAGGGTTGGACTAGGGACCTCTTCCAGCCTGAGCTATCCCATGGTTCTATGATTTGCTCCCTTAAGAGAGCACGAAATGAAACCAGCCATTACCCACAGCAATTGCTACACTACCCTTTTTAAAACTGTGCAAAGAAGGACTGGGTGGGTAGAAAGGGTGAAAATTCTCATGCAGCACAAAGTAAGGTCAAATTCTTGTCTTAGAAATTAAAATAAAAACACCTCCATGATTTGAATTATTTCATATTGCATCTTTTCCTATTTAAGGACAAATATGCTTAGAAGAGTAAAAAAGGTAAAAGGAAAACTGCTGTTGCAAAACATTACACCAGCATCAAAATAAGCCTGTATTATTATTAGTCATGAGAGAAAATGCTCTTGGCCAAATATCTGAAGAGAATCAGAAAGGTGATGGTTGTGAGAGATGTGTACAATATATATGCAGTATGTGCACAAATAGTAAGTTAAAGATGGAAAAAATATAAACTATTCTTGATGCTCACCTAGATGGTTTAAACAATATTTGGTATAACTTAGTTCAGGTTATTCTTCTGAATAGTTAACTAGATGCTCTTCCCTTGGATTTTCTTATTGGTACTACTGTTCTCCAGGATATTTTACTTTCTTCAAAGCATTCTGTTAGCCAACACATTTTCAGCTCTCCTGATCTCCCCTTTGTTCAAAATATTATTAAAATAAGTTGACCCAAATAAAGAATTTTGCTGAAGAATGAGTGTTCGGGAGTCCCCACTAGGGAGATCTTGATTTTTCTGACTTAGTGCAAATTCAATTTCTTTTGTCCTGTGTCCTCTATCATTATATGGTTCAGTGGTGCAACCATTCCAGTCTGTCATCAGGGCCACATTCTGACCTCAATAATATTGGTGTAAATCCAGAATAAAACCATCAGTCTCAGTGGAGCTGCTCAGATTTACACAAGGAATCTGAGAGCAGAATCTGGCTGTAGGCATTTCTTCTAGAGAGACAGAATAACCATCTTTTATTAATATTTCACAGCAGTCTGCAATTGAAAACAGTTGTCTCTCCCTCTCTCTCTCTTTCTTTTGTGGGGGTGGGGAGACTATTGGCTGAATCCTGTTAGGGAAATCCTACAGGCTATTTTTAGCAGTAAGCTCTACTACTGCATTGTGGTATCGTACCCAGCACATGTGCTGTATGACCAGCAGCCATACATCAGAATTACTTGCACATCCTAAATCAATTTAGATGCTTGCAATAAATGGAAACATATATCTCAGTCTTTTCTTAAGTTAAATAATCCTGTTTAGAAATAATTTCTTGCACTTTCTGGTGTGAATATCTTGCTATTTAAACGTTTGGAATAGAAGCTTCTACCATGCAATACTGACCTGACCAGTTAAACTGATTTTTGATTTGGACAAAGTAATTCACATATGACAAAATTACATTTTTATTTATTTTCTATTTGGGAAAAATTATTAACGCATTAAGAAAGGGATGCCTATATCTGTCTATATCTATCTATGTCTACCTATATCTATATCTATATCATCTATATCTATATTATACCTATATCTATATCTATACCAATATCTATACCAATATCTATATAATCTGTATCTATATTATATCTATATCTATATCATCTATCTCTATCTATATCTGTATCTATGTATATCTATATCATCTATATATCATCTAATCTATATCTAATCTATCTCTATACCTATATCTATACCTATATTATATATATCTACTTATATCGATATCATCTTAGACATTCTGCATTTCACTTCAAAACCTGTGTTTAGTTTCACCCCTGATACAGTATTCAAAAAGTGTCATTATTACATAATTTCTTCATTTTGTATATTCCTAACATAATAAAACATACATTTTTTTATTTCTATTAACTGCAGTTTGGACTATGCAAATCTAAGACTATAGGGAACACTCATAATTGGAATAATATGATGGCTGAAAGAGTGGCAGACAAGAGATACTTTCAACTTTGAACTACTCTTGTCAACATTTAACAACATATGTTTCCATCGAAGTCCATTGGATATAAGTGCCTGCCTTGCCTAAGTGCTTCTGGAAATCCTGATGCATGTCCATTTAGCATTTAAACACCTCCCCTGTTGGTCAAAGGGATGGGAGGGAAGGTTTTCTTAGTTAATATTATAATGACCACTGCCAATTGTACAATCTGGGTATGCAATAGACAGTAGAAGTTAAAGCTTTGGGTGCTAAGAAAAGGGAAGCTAGATACGTAAGCATGCATCTATTTGCATGCACACTTGATGTTTCAAATAACTTATAAGACCTGATGATAGAGCAGCAAAGCTTATAAACTGTGCAGTGCAAATAACTGCAAAGAAAGGAAATTATTAAGTGCTTTGGCAATGCCAGCAGAGATTTTAGGCTGCATTAGTTTATTAGTTCCAGATTTTCACTGGTTCTTTTTTATTCTTTAAAAGAAAACAAACCAAAAAAATAAGTACAAGAATTTATTGCCAATGCACTATTTTGTTTGTTGGATAACTGTTTAGCATAAAACCAGTCATGCTACATGTAGGTATTATTTTTGTGTTCTCCTTATGCTAAACACGATTGTCATATTATCATTTTGACTTAAATAGCAAGATCCCAAAGGATCAGTTCTAAAGTGCATGAGCTAAGTAATATGACAGCATAAATATTTCTAGAGCAGCATAATTTAAAAATTCTGGCTTCTAACTGAATTTTCTCAGAACCTTAACTTTGCATTACCCACAATGTATACAGACTCCTATTCAGCAAAATTTTTAAACACTTTAATAAAGTTCAATATCCATTCAAGAACTTTGCTGAATAAGGGCGGTATTGAGCATGTTGTTGAATCTGGACTTTAATTTTATATTTTCTTCACTGGCTGACTTTTCAGTAGCAGGCTAACACAATTTTCCCAGAACTGTGTTGGCATCCCAGCAGTGATGGCACATAAGAAAGAAGTTTTGAATGCCAAGTTTTGCAGCTTGAAGAAGTTGTTAATTTGAGTCCCTTTCAATTGTAAGGGGAAGAAAAATCCAAATGTTTCCCAAATGAAAATGGTTCACAGGGGTATTTTTTGTTCCAGACATTTCTGAGGGACATGCAAACAATAAGTAAATAAATAGCATTATTTTTCAGTGTCCTAGACTTGGTTTAAGAGCCTTGAAAACTGAAGATTAGTTTTCAAGCCTACTCTCTAGAATTTCTCTCTTGCTTTTAACACACAGCTACAGAGCAATGTGATATCAATACCTCTGTGGTATAAAGTTGTTCTGTCCTTGGCTAAATGAGCATATAAAATTCCAAAGGAACCTTGCATTGCAGTCTAACAACAGGATTTGGTCCTAATTGTGTAGTGAGTGGAAGTTTTCTTTTTAATGAAAAATGACTCTGGCTGCTACTGCTGTATCTCTCTGAAGTTTCCACCTGATATGCTTTTGACTTAATATAGTATCAGTTAAGCAGTACAAATACAGAGTAGCATTGTCATTGTAAAAATTATTTTAAAAGTTGTTTTTCTGAGTGGTTTAGACTGCTATGAATAAATAACATTTTCTTGTTGTATAGATGTTGATTAACAACCTTAACTGGCTTTATCCACTAGATATAGAGAAAATAACTGATTCAGTAACATGACTCATTTTTTTCTAGCCATAAAAGATTTAACAAGGCACCACCCATTTTCCTTTCTTCTTGACAGTTGTGGTTTTAGTATAGTTTCTTGAACATTATTTTTTACTTTCTCAGTATGACAAGATAGAACTTTTAAGTCAAAATTCACAGTCTCTCAAAGAAAATAGCATTTAAGATCCAGAATTTTCATCTTTTTCCAACTGACAAATAAAATCTAGTTGTGCTATAGTATGCGTGACCTGAGACTATATAACTTCCATTTGTTTTACTCACTGTTTCTTATTGTGTTGTCTTTGTACTGAAGGTGTTGTATATGACAGTCTGATGCTGAAGCACCAGTGTATGTGTGGCAACTACGCTAATCACCCTGAGCATGCTGGAAGGATCCAAAGCATCTGGTCGAGGCTGCAAGAAACTGGGTTGCTAAACAAGTGTGAGGTAATAAAAGATAAAGACCAGATACTTGACTTTTTAAAGTAGATGGAAAAATTATTAAGTCCTAAATCTGTCTTAATTCTGTAAGAATAGAGTGAATTAACATTAAATTATTTGGATTTATCTGGTGATATTAAAATAGCACATTTTAGGAAAGCACACTTTCCAAGCAGAAAACAAATAATTTGCACCATAGACGTCATATCCAAATGCATAAGAACCTAAAATTCAGGCATAACTCTGCTCCTCGCCTTGATATAGGAATTTAGAATGACAGAATCAAATGGCAACTGCAGAACTTTCAATAGAACAGTTCTCAATTTCTTGAAGCAGCTAACAATTTTACTTCTGTAGTAGTAAAGAGCACTGCTTGTATACATGTAGTTTCTATCACTCCATAAGCACACTGAATCTTCTCTTATTTCCGGCTACAAATTGTTTTCAAAAGCATTTTAATTTTTCTGGAGTACAATGTGTGCCAAGTCAAAAAAACAAGGCATTCAAAGTGCAATCTTCTAGATAACATCAAAGCAAAAACGAAGCTTTCTTCTATTTTGATTTCCCTCAAAAAATCATGTATTAAAATATCATGCATAAAGCAAACATGGGCTCTCAGGTTCGTATATGTCTTGGGTTACTGAAAAACAACTTTTCCTACCACTCACTGCTTCCTGCCAGTTGTGCAGCACTGTCAACTTCTGCAGAAGCCTGTGGCAAACAAGGGTGCTTACTGCACTGCAGCACAAGTCAACAAAGTTCAGCAGAAGTCTGCTTATGTTTTCAGGATTTCCAAATTGTCAGGATTCATATACTCTCTTTTTGTTTTTGATATTTATTTATTTATCTATTTATTTATTTATTTATTTTGAGTTTTTTTGAGTTACTTTTCTTTAAATACTTAGGTTTTTACAAACCCAAAGGAACAGGTACAATAGCCCCCCCCCCCCCCCCTTTTTTTTTTTTTTTTTTAGTTATTACTGGCTGTACACAAAGAGTATTCTGCCTAGTATACTGGGCAGTGAGATATTGCAAGGACTAGAAAAGGATTTGTTGTATACAATCATTTAACTAGATGGCAGCACTCTAACAGGCTACTGTTGTTTTTTAGCCTTGATAATTTTTTCAATCTTCAAGAAGACATTCTTTCAGCAAGGTCCTTAAGGCCACATATCACACAAGTGGTTTCATTGATGGGATCACATAATTAAGGAGTAAGTTAAACACCCAGTTGAGTGCTTTACTAAATGAAGGCCTAGATACCTTACTGACTCAGGACCCATATTATACAGAAAAGACAAAAGAGGGCAAACAAGTAAAATGCAATGTGCTACTATGTATTACTTTCTTTAGCAATAAACAGATATTGCTGAACAATAAATTGTATAGGTCTGGAAAAGGTAAATTGGTAAAGTAGTATAGATTAGTTCTGAGGTGCAGGCCAGTTTCTTGGAAGACTTATGGCTTTCTCTTACAATTCTGCAATTTCAAAAATTGAACTATAGCCCATTAGGTCTTACAGAATCCAAAGAAAGGGCAGAAAAGAAATAAATAATTTCATGTTGAATGGCATTCAGTTAATTTTGACTCCCATTGTGTGCTTTGAAATGAAGCTGGAATGTGAAATGAGCTGTCAAAATGTAAACTGTGATAAAATCTTGAGGAACTTCTGTGTGAAGTTCATGCATAGAACTGGTGTTTATCTTGATCCTGTTATGTAGTGAAAGGCAGGATTATATCTGATGATGTAATCCATCCTTTGCTTCACTGAATTCTCTAGCATTGCTTGATATCAAGCACATCCTTAAATATGCTCACTTTTAAAAATATAGAAGGGTTGAAGTGATTTGCTTCAACGGTACTTGGATTCTTTAGAAAAGTTATTCAGCTGAATATATGATTCGTCACTAAAGGAGTGGTTATTGCATTATTCAAGAAATAGTGAGTTAATACCATTAAATGTGTTCTGGAATATACCACGTTGAGGTTGCAGAGCCAAAGCATCACTTGCACTGCACTGTCTCTTTTACTGACTTCTGAATGCTCCCTCATGGACGTTAGTATTTCTTAATATAATTTCTCAATATAGTTTCCCAGAGTTTCTGTCAGAAGGAGTGGGGAGATGGGGGGAGGTTTTACCACATGCAGTGTCTCATGCATCAAGTCTGAAGGACAGCTTAGGAACAGCAACCTGCAACAGCCAGTTAGCAAACTCTCTGCAGCAACTGTAAACTTTTTTTTTTTTTTTTAATTAAAAAATAATCCCACAAATGGACTGCAGTTCCACTTTTGCTTGATGAGAAGTTCCAGGATCAAATCCAGCTCAGTCAGGTGTAGCACAGATCTCTTACCTTGCAACATGTGCATCCTTAATCACAGGAGTGTGCCAGGGGGCCCTCCCTATTTTCTTTTTCTAGCAAGAAACCTTTATGTAAATGAAAAATCTATTTCTATATGATCTTTTTTATCTCCGTCAGGGAACAAAACATGGTCTCTAAACCGTGTAGCGAGGATTAACCCCTCTCATGCACCTCATATCTCTGGCCCTGGAGAGATGAAGAGCACAGAGAAGCCAGGCATTGCCAGCTGGGCATGGGATAATGGAAGTCATACATACTGGGATGACACCGGACTCATTGCAGTTAATAGATTAATCTAGATAGGTTAATATAGACTTAACCCACTAACTGTATATATTGCTCACATTGTCCTCATATATAGCAAATTTAAAATATAGCTTGGTAAAATCATAACAACATTTGACTAGGTTACTCAAAACTGTATCTTCACTACAAAATAAAATATGCCTGGGACTGTTCTTCACCACTGTGGCCAACTGGCGTGGAAAAGCCCATTTTTCATACTATCAGGAATGCTCCCTGGCCCATGCCAGTGCCCCAGCCATGTCTGGGAGGTTTTTGGGAGAGTGTTAGTTGCTGCTCAGCCAAAACGGTGTGAAAGACCACTTTAGCAATTTAATAGTACAGATGATTGTGTTCCTCTGCCTGGGAATGTTTCCTGGCACTGCTTAATTTATTGCTGCATATATAGCCAAAAGGACTTGTTTCTCCAGACTGTATTTTGTCTTTCTAGACATAGATCTTTGAGCTCTAGAATTATTCAAACAAGGTTAATAGGATTCTTGCTAAATCAAGAATCTAGTTCTAGCTTTTGGAATATTTTTTTTTGTTGTTTGTTTTAAATCCTATCGTTTTTCCAAATGGATAGATTACTTCCCCCATTGTTTTTCCCAAGTTGAAAGAGAAAAACATTCAGATCACGGCCAGCCCTGGAGAGTGGGACCTGAGACACCAGTCCCTGACTGAGCCCAGGAGAAGAAGGTGCAATCATTACCCCCTGTACTGGACTTTTTTATGGTCCTGGTATTTAAGAAATGTATTGGGAAAGTACAATTTGGTTATAATATTTTTTCATTAGGTTAGCAGTGTTGTGTATGTTTCTGAAATATCTGTTCTGTGTTTGGTAAAAGTTGACCAATGCAGAACAGACAGCTGTGAAATGCAGCCCCAGAACAGGGCAGCTAAAAGACTGGCATAAGAACAGCCATTACCTTTTTTTTGTATTTTATTTTTTTTTTTATTTTGGAATTTTCTCTTTGTAAAGAACGATGCATAGCTGCCTTACCTTTGGGACAAAAGAAAGACTGAGTTTTGTTTTGGTAGTGGTGTCTGCTTTCCACTTGTTCTATGGAGAGGAAGTATTTACCTAGCTCCTGTGGGGCCATAATTTATGCACAAAAAAAAAAAAAAAAAAAAAAAAAAAAAAAAAAAAAAAAAAAAAAAAAAAAAAAAAAAAAAAAAAAAAAAAAAAAAAAAAAAAAAAAAAAAAAAAAAAAAAAAAAAAAAAAAAAAAAAAAAAAAAAAAAAAAGAAAAGAAAAGAAAAGAAAAGAAAAAAGTAGACAAGGTTCCACTTCATGCTCTCACCTCTACTTCCTATAGGGACTGTGTTCCAGCAACATTTTCCTTTTCAGCCTGGAATTTGATATGAATATGGGTAATTTTCTGGAACGAAGACATTTTACACCTCCTGCTGTCCACATCTCATGGACCAAAGGGGACAGAATGAAAGAATTAAAAGTTTTACAAACCTTTGAGTCTGCCAGATCACATGGACCAAAATATATCAAAAAATTCCATCCTCTGAGCCTCAGTTTACCACTAAAGAAGAAATAACACAGGCAAGTCTATAAAGACACTTTAAGAGCAAAAATCTTTGCAGTACTGAACATACTCAGGTTAGGCACTGGAAGCCCCAAACACATGAAGATAATAACTGCATCTTTCTGTGTGTGTATGAATGATATACCTGTGATTTCCTCATAAAGAAGAGAGAGAGTGATGTGGGTGTACTGACTGGCAAAATATCCATGTTATCTCTGTGTATTTTTTCAAAATAAGAGAGAATTTAACAATTATGAGAAATCTCAGAAAAGTAAGAAACACTCTGAAGACCTTGTTTACAAACTGAATAACCTGAGAGAATCTGAGACACTGTCTCCATACAAATAGCTGCAGTAAAGGCAATGGTCATCTTATATTGACAGACCTGAGTGAGAAATATTGCTTAAGCTATGTCAACAATTCCTGTTAGTTTAGCAGAGAGAAACAGGCGGTGTCACCTTTGTCTTTTTGAATCTCTGACTATGCAAGAGTTTAGTCTGCTGAAAGTCTAACCAAAATCTCTAGGTTAACAGAGGTTATCTATGTGAAACTTTAATGATCTATTTTAACAGGAGACCAGACGAGACGGTCCTCTTTGACCTTAAATTCTATGGAAGGTGAAAGCATTTTCCTGTTGTGGGGAGAATAACTTTCTGGTTCTGGACTGTTTTTTTGAAGTGCTTAGGTGCATTTTGCTCTCCTGGGATGTGCAAATGTGTCTGCTGATGAGGGGACCTGCATATGGCAGAGGAGGGAACCAACACACAAATTGCTACACACATTAGAAAAGAATGACTTGCCTTTCTACTATGGATGTATGACCAAACACGCCCTTTCAAGTTCCCCAAATGAAACAAATATGGTCCAAAAGTTCTCCTATGCTATTTCACCTTTTTCATCAGCTTTATGTCATTTTTCTGCTTTCTAGTACACTTTAGGCTTTTGATGTTACCAAGGGCAAAGAAAATGAAAAAGGACATATTAAAATAAAAAAGATGTGGATAAAAATGTATGTCTAAAGTTATACAGATGCATATGTTATGTTGTCTAATAGCTCATGCCAGCAAGAGACAGAAACTTGCTTTACATAACTAAAGTTATATGATTCCAGACTCTGGTAACAGACTTACGGCATGTGCTTTTATAAATCTGCTAAATCCTGACATCATTGTGTAAGAAGAATTGTTCTTATTATTACAGGTCATTTTTAGTGTCACTTTTTGTGTGTGTGTGTGTGTGTGTGTGTGTGTGTGTGTGTGTGTGGAAACTTAGGTAGTTATAATTTTAATGTTATTCAAGATGGATTGACCTGCAGAGATACAGAAAAGGTGGGATGAAAGGAACTATAAATGAGGAGTTGTGAATGCAGAAACAGTGCAGACATGCACTCTTTACATTTCCCTTTCCTCCTGCCATTTACTGTGTAAAGGAAATGTGCTTGCTAATGTTCAGTGTTGTAGCTGGAGAAGCCTTGGAGAACGGGCAGCTTGGCTGTTGGCTGCATCTTGAGGACCTTACTGTCAGGAGTAGCCTGAAGTAGGCTGCTAGATGCTATTTGGTTTCTTCAACAAGCCTATTTCTCCACAACCTGTTTCTTCCTAGAGAACCTGGCTGGCAATATTGGGTAATAGGTAGCTCCTCAGCAAAATACTCTCCACTCTGGTTCATTCTGGGGAGGCCAATTAGAGACCCTACCCAGTTAGTGTAGAGCTATAGGATGCCACAGAGCTCCCCGTTATAAGAATAACGTCTGGCTGTGGGTCTTCTCGTAGTTAAAGTGGTACAGCATTTAACAGCACTTAAAAAGAGACAGACAGTTAACTGTCTTAAGCAAGTCCTATAGAGCTTTTGTGTAACTTGTAGAAAATATATGACCAGAGTATTTTACTCAAGGTTCTTTGATGTCACCTTCATAAATTACCCCTATACTTTTCTTACATATTTGTTTTAGCTGTCCTAGAAACTAACCCTCCTTCCCTGTTTTGCTGTGAGGAACTGGATATAAAGATTTTAAGCAGCTGATCAGAAACATAGACATTAATGAGAATAGATGAATGAATAAATGTTACCAGTCACCTCGCTTGTGAAGAAAAACACTTCATCTGACCCAGAAGAACTATTATAGAGTGTACTGACTCCATGAAGTAACATAATGTGCTGATTTTGATTGTTCAACTGTGTGTTAAAAGGATGTGAGTGCACTGCTACGAATTCTCATGTGAGACTGGGAGAGGCCTGAAGAAAGTAGCGATGAAAAAAGGGTTTATTAAGTCATTTAGTTCTTGGATCATTCCTTTAAATGTTTTTTCCACTGCTGTGTTCAGTCCAGTTTTAAACACTACAAGAAATAGGGCTTCCACCATTTCCCTGGAGGGGAGCTCGTTCACAGTCATCTAGATCTAACTCTTAGGACATTTTGCTTGATTAGTTAGAAAAAATTGCTACTGCCTAACTCAGTATAAATTGTGCTTGGTTCTCTCCTAACATCCCCGTACCCACCACCCAGCAGCTCCTTTTGTCCTCACATTCTCTTTAATATTTCTGATATCACTTTCTCCTAGTGAAAAGGTTGGTGCTTCTGGATGTGCATGAGTAGGTGATGGATATAATAAGAATGACAACTTAAACTCTAAAAAAAATAGATGTGAAAAATATTTCTGTGACAGGTTAATCAGTCTAGTAAAACTAGGTAGGTCTATTTAGATAACTCCTGTACCTGTTTATTTGTAGACCTTGACAGTCAGACGGATCCACAGTCAAACTTGTGAGAGGTTTTGCCCCAGATGTTCATAATGACCAGCTCTGCAAACAGAGTCTAGGACATTAAAAACAGTCCATGTTCTCTTTGTGTTATGAACAGGAAAGATGATCTTGGGACCCGAACTTTGTTGACAGTGCTGTTTATTATGCCCAAACCTGAACAAAATCTGCTTCATGTTGCTGTGTTTGCAAAAGCACTAACACAGGCAGAGAAGTAAATATTTCTATGACACTCTGTAACTCCTGATACATACAAGGAACTGACCTGGTGAATAAGAAAATGTTAGTTTTATCTTTTCTTCCTTCTTTCCTATCTGCCTTTTTTTTTTTTTTTTTCTAAACTGATTAAATTTATAGAATTGATTTATAGAAATAGTCCCTTTTTTAACACTGATTTAAGTGGGGAGAGTACAAGCTGGTGAAACAGTTAAAAAGACAAACTTCACTTGCAAAAACATAACAAAGCAAGTGAGTCAGTATCTGCAACAGAAAAAATGATCCTGGGAGATCAAACATACATTAAAAAAAAAAAATCAAAATATTTTATTGAAGAGCTTACACGTTAATTTTCTTCCTCTCTCTGGCTCTCCTCACTGTAATCATGCTCTCCCAACAGCATAAATTGCAGGTATGAAAATGACACAAAAAACATTAATGCATACTCAAAACACATCTGCAGATTACAAGTGTGAATAAAGTTTTGTTTTTCAAACTAGAAGTTTTCTAGCCAACTCTCTGACTTAAAAAATATCTCACTTTTCGTTTGCATTTCGTAAAATAATGTAGATAAAGTCAGAATCTTTTCTTTCCCTTGTATGTGAAACCCTGTATTAAGTTAACTCTGCTAAGACTTAAGTGAAGCATTTGTGATAAACCACACACACATTTGTTTTTCATATAGCATTACTTTAATAAACAAATCAGTGTCACATTCCTGCATGATGCAATTTCAACCCATTATTAATCATACTAAATGTTATTTTGGACCTTTACTTTCTTTTTTTTCCTTTTTTTTTCCTTTTTTTTTTTTTTTTTCTCTTTCCCCTAAATATTGTCAGTGGAATATTGTAGGCCTCTGCTGTTTTCTTTCAGCGAATTCGAGGTCGAAAAGCCAGTCTGGAGGAAATACAGCTGGTTCACTCTGAACATCATTCACTGCTGTATGGCACCAGCCCCCTGAACAGACAGAAGCTGGACCCCAGGAAACTCCTAGGTCTGTACAGGCCTCTATTCTACTGAGAACAGCACATTCCAGCACTGTCATTAGTCATAGCTGGTGTCAGTTTAAAATACTTGGCAAGCAGTGTGACAAAAATTCACTTTTTCCAAATGCATTGCTGTGTGGAAGGAGAATGTTACAATGGAAGCCAAACATAGATTAGCAAAATGCACAGACTGGAAAGCAGCAATAGAAGTTTCTCCTCATTTGCTCTGAAACCGTCAAAGTGTTAACCCATTATTGTAATTTGCTCTCCATCAGAAGTTGATGGCAATTTTGAACATGGTGGTCTTTGATCTCCTTGTGTTCTTTGCTTTGAAAATGGGAGTTTAAGATACACTTGCTTGTCAGAATTGCTTGTTTGCTGTTCTCATTTGCTTTATTTCAATGATTTCAGCCTTGCTGATTGCGGATACCATGCCTGAGTCTTGCTACTAAGTGAACTTTATTTTAATGCTTTCCTATTATGCAGAATACAATATCTTTCTGAATAACCAGGAAAAGACATATTAAAATATTAAATGGATCCATGAATGGCATAAAACTGACAAGATTTTCATATCAAGTATCTTCATACACAGCCAATGCTCAACATTCGCTTTCATAGTAGAAAAGTAGGGTTAAATTGAGCTCTGTCATGACTGGAGCGTGAAGCAGAGCATCTTGTCACACCTGCTACAGAGGATTTGAAAGGAAACACAAACAGTGCATTTTAGAAATAATGTGTGAGTGAAATCCTGCCCCTAAATCCCAGCACACTAGATGGAACACACATTCTCAACTATTTTTATAACACTTTAAGATGTAGAGATTTTCCTAAATGTGATAAATCCCAACCCAAACAAAAACAATACTAGCCATCAAAAGAAATTGCTGTCACAGTTCTAGTAATACATAGCAATTATCTTGCTTTAGAAAGAGTTCCTTCTATAATGCAGATTGTTGCTTCAGTGAGTCATAAAAGTAGGTAGGAAAAACGTCTTGATCACAGTATTATCTAAGTTTATATACCTTCTTCAAGCTGAAATAATTACAATATGTTAGATTCTCAGAAGACGTAGTTTTCAAAGTAGGAAATCCTCATCTTTTTTTTTTTTTTTAAAGAAAAAACACTAAATTCCTGCAACATTAAAAACTGGAAACATTTTGATTTGGGTTTATCAACATTGTCAAAATGTTCCATTTTGATAAAGTCAAGCATTTCATTTAGATTTTGTTGGTTTTGATTCATTTCATTTTAATTTTTACATTATTTAATATAACATACATTTATATGAAATCTTGTTCCCATTTTGGATCTCAGTGGTTGACTAGCATATGGGATGCAGTGTGTAGTCTCAGTAATGGGGTGAAAAAAGTAATGGACCCAGATATTCTTGCTGTGTTTCTGCCTATGTATAAAGAATACAGAAGACTTTGTTTGCCTAGTCTTAGAAAACCATTTCTTTGCCCGCTGTTCTTTACTCAGCACTCCTTGCCTTTTTCATTTGGCACTCAGTCCAAAACATTTACTCTCTGAGTTTATATCAAGATCACACTCCTAGCATATATTCTGAGTGTATCCTTGGCTTAATGCCCTTGTCTGTCTCTGTAGGATGTTTTCTTGCTGCCTCTCACATGGCCTTTTACCAAGACAACAGTCAACGAAACACTCTTCCCACATGCTTTTGCATGTGCCTTTTTTTTTTTTTTTCCCTTTGGCTGGAACCTCTGATCATTTGAGCTTTCATACTCTTGTATAAAAGAACTAAATTATCTTTTACATTTTTCCAAAATGCAGTGTGACTGTTCCACCCTTCGTTGTCCCCAGTTCTGTGAGGTTGAACCTAACCAATGCTGACATTAAAATTAACATCTTGGTATAGCATAAAAATTCAAAATGATGTGTAGCAAAGGAGAAAAATCTAAAGGAAATGTTTCTCATAAAAATTGTCATCAATAACATCATCTCATAAAACAGTCCTACTTCAGTGAAAGTGCTTTATTTTTTTTTATTATTTTTTTTTCCTGCAGAAGTTGTTTCATCAGATTATGGCTTTGCATCTTAATGAAAAGAGTTTCATTCCTTCCCTTACTCCTCTACCCACCCAAAAAGACAGAGGCACACTTTGTTCTCCACTCTTAAGCCTCAGAAAAGTGTTTGTTCCCTTTTTGCTGTTCAGAAGACTACATCTGCATTGTCTGAAGGTCCTTTCTTGCTAACAAGCAGTTTCTGTATCTTTCAAAGAGAAAAGAAGCACTTGAAGGAATGAAATTAAGTATGACTAAAGCTAGAAATGTACTATCTGTCAATAAATGTTTATTTCCCTGTTCAGGTAACCTCCTTTGTTCTGGAAGGCTGCAAAGCAAAATGGCTGTAAACTACTGAAATCAGTGAGAATTATGAACACAGATAATGTGAATATTCTTAATGCTTTCAGAGTATAAACTAGCTTGAACTCTTGGCTTGATTTTTTCCAAAACAGGTCTTACAAATACAGCTATTGCAAATGATCACTTCAATTTTTACACTATTGTGCAGCTAAGCTTTTGACTGATCGTATTTCACTGTGGTGTGTTAAGCAACATGTTATGTTGCATTACATTTTCTTGACATGAAGGAAACTAATATGGAGACTGTGTGTCACATCACATTATGGTTTCATGTGACAGAATACAACCTTTCAAATCTCTCTGAATAAGCTCAAGGGCAGAACAGTTATCAAGCAGCTCTTACAAATTTGTTTGCTTTTTACCTCTACAACAATAATTAAGAAAGTGTTTCTAAAAAGCAAGTTTCCAATGATTACAAGTTTTTAAAAGTGAGAAATATACTGTCAACACATCCCTGACAGTGAGGTAGCATTTAAAGTACAACTAAAGGACGCATTTACAGAGTGTCTGTGCAATTGCAATTTCAAGTCAGTCAAAAAATGACTACTTAGAAGAAATGGCTTCATTCTCAAGGGGTGATACTGGAAACAATTATGTTTCTCAAACTGATGTTGCTTTTTACTGAATGGTGCCGTTTCACAAGTGAACACTTTTTTTTTTTTTTTTTTTTCTCAAGACAGCTTTTTGCCCAACACTTTTCTTGCTCATCAGAGTCTCAGCCCCCAGTTGCCAATCTCTTAAGCAGCTTCCTTGACTTCCACAGGGGCCTCCTGACTTCAGTGGTGGGTGCCTCACCACCCGATTTAACTAACAACTCCTACTGCCTTTGTGGCTTTATATTTCAGAGTACAAATCTTAGATAATTTTTATAACTTTATCTGTAAATTTTTGGGGTGAATCTTCTCTAAAAGACCTTTTTTCTCAAGCAATTTGCTGATGATTGCAAACTCTGTCCTGATGCAAAGCCATTTGTCTTTCATCTTAGTTGAAGTATTCCAATATATATTTTCTTTTATTATTTTATTCTGGAAAATCCTCTGGAAAATTCCTCGGGGTGAGGAAGGATGTTACTGGGAAATATCTGCTATTTAACAAATTCTGCTGAGGCATCATCTCTAAACGTCACGGGAAATTCTCATGATTCATTTTCAGGGTTTGCTTTTTTTCCTACTGATTTTCATTTATGGAGGAGTGTTATGAACTCTTTACTTTCTGTGATGGTAGCTAAATGTTGGTCTCACTCTCTTAGTGGAATCTTTCCCAATGCTTTCATGAAATCTTGATGTTTTTCTTCTTCTGCAAGGTCTGTCTTCTTCTTCTTTTTCGACTCTTGTGCAATAAAAAGTGAATATTGTGGCAAGTTGCTTGATACACTGAAAAGGCTTTGTGCTTGTTTTTTTCCCTGCTTTAGTACTATCTGTTGATTGATTTTAGTGTCCTTCCTCACCATCTGCTTTTCTGTTTTCACTTTGTGTTTGTTGTTTTTAATAGTGTTTACCATGTACAATGTGCCTTGTTGCACGGAGATAAATGAGAATTCATCTGTTCTCTCTTATGCAATGGAATTTAAGAAAAAAGGTCTAGTCATTCAATATTCTAAAAATGCCTTCTTTTATCTCAGATTTCAGCTTATGTTTCCATTAATGTCTCCTGACACTTTAACAGCATTAATTTTTTAGTTAGCTGCCCAAGACTTTTTGATCTTCCCCACAGTAAAAAGTGAAAAATTGCTGTTCACATTGGTCCCTGGATCTGCTTAGCAAGGGATCTGGAAACTCCTCCCATACCTCTGCTCTGACGGTCTTCGTCAATGAACATTTCCTTGCATGTCTGGGGCCATTAGGACTCACAGTATGAGAATGCTCTGCATAGCTGCTGCACCTGCATTTCCCCTGGTAGCTCCACAGGAGGTTTTGTTTGGCTTCTCTCGCACACTGTGCAAAATGATCAAAGGCCTCTGGTCGGTTAAAAATGCATCTTGGATTTTACTCAAAGTGTAAAGCACTTTCTTCGTCTCAGATCTTGCAGTCTGATCTCTCATACTTCAAAGATGATGGCTTATAATTGTCTTTGTACATTTCATTGGCACCTGCTAAACATGAGTAACTGCAGTGGTTGCCCCTTCCATAACAATGGGTGGCTCCTCTAGGTAACCTGAGTGATTCACTATCTAACGCTTCCTCCATATGGCAAAGTCACAAAGCCAGTTCTGTGATACTGTGGGGGAAAAGCGTATGTTCTCTTCCACAGCTGCCTTAGGATCAGTTTACATACTTGAATAGGAACTGCATCAAATCCTGAGATCCCTACCAGGTTTCAGTATTGTCCTTATCAAGACAAACAACTAGTTTAGTGGTACAAAACCAAAACAAAACAAAACACAAACACCACCACCAAAAAAAAAAAAAAGCAAACAAACAAAACCCCATGAACTAATAAAAAGCAATTATAAATATTGAAATAAACCCTAAGCTAGAAAATAGATTCTAAAATCTATTAAGTATTTGTTCCCATTAGTATAATACAATTACTGAGTAATACAGAAACAACTAGTATTTTGTTTTATGTTTTAAAATATTAACTTGTTCATTGACGGAATGTAAATGGTCAGAACTATTCTTGCCAAAGTAGGAAGATGAAGACTGCAATTTTCAAAGCAGAAACTTTTTGGAGAGCTGAAGTTTAAAAATTAGTCATCAGTTGCATGTAGACCTTAATGAGGTTCCCTCTGTTGTCAGTGAAAAGAAGCAGGCACTTCTCAAGTATAATTCATCCCATCAGTTATCTAGGCTGGGCGGAGGTGCCTATCTCACTCCACTGGCTGTAGAAGAAGCTGAGATGACTAACTTAGACAAGCTGCTTATCTTTGCAGCAACTAAACATAACGGGTTGACTACTAGCTGTAGTACAGAATGACTATCTGTGGAGTTTGGAGCATTACTTATACACTCCTTTGAAACTATTGTTTACCAATCTTAAGATTTGTCACTGTTGAAAAAGAGTAATTTCAATGCACCATGGCTGATTTGCTTTCTAAGTGTTATTGATATTATTTGTTTGAATACATGATATTTTCACTGTGTGATACCAAAATTCAGAAATCAGAATTATAGTAGAGGGATTACTGTTCCGGTATTTAAATGAATTTTTGATAACTGATGCTTATTGTTTCTTTTTTTCTTTAATATATAGGAAACGTGTCTCAAAAACTCTTTTCCTTGTTGCCTTGTGGGGGACTTGGGGTAAGTAGATTTTTATTTATTTATTTATTTTGCAAGAAGGAAAGTACACAACACATATATTCATTCATGAGCTCTGTAGCACTGTTGCTGCATCAGTTCAAAGTCATGAGAAGTTGATGATGAATCTCGAGATGAAATCTAAGACATTATCATACCATACTCAAAGACACAGAAAAAAGTACATTGCAACAAGCATATAGAGCAGTTAGACAGGAACATATTTTGTGAAAATGTGTACATTTCTTAGTTGTCCTTCTTTCTTTCTTTCTTTTTTTCTTTTTTGCATGTGATCTATTTTTGAGAAAAGTAACATGGGTGCAATTTCTTCTAGCAGAACGAGCTTTGAAGAAGCGAAAATAAATATAGCTTTGCATTATTCAGAGAGGAGAAAAAAATTATTGACACTAACATTTAGCATTATGAGAACTGCTCACTAGTTGCTAGAAAATTCCTTGGGTTCTGTTAAACTAATAAATTAATTGAGCATTTTTATGGCCCGTTTTGAAACAGATTCATTCTGAAATACGGTCTTCCAAGTGAGTATTAGAACTCAGTGGAAAAAATCTGTAGATAAAAATGCATTGCAATACTAGGTAATGAATTCATCTACACTATTGAAAAACATTTAGAATGGAGAATATCTACTGATTCTGGCATCACTCATAGTTTTTTTTTTTTTTTTTTTTTTTCCTACACAGCAGTATTCTACATATCTGGACCAGCTGCACCCATTATTTACTAATGTTAGCAATATCAAAATGCTAATATTACTAGATATGGATGGGCTGCCTAGATGATGCACATATGCTTAAGTTCCCTTGTTCCCTTATGAGTATACAGAAATAAAGCCACAATCTCTGGATTGCAATTAGAACTATAGGTCGACTTCCAGTGCAGACTTCTAATGTTTTATTTACTTTTATACTCCACAAAGGATAAGTTCTATGCCACAGTAGTCTTCTTTATAGTTGTTTGTTTTTTTTTATTATTATTATTATTTTATTACTACTACTACTACTACTATTATTATTATTATTGTATCCCTGAAAAACAAAATATGTGTTGTAGGAACTTAACACAGAAAGCTAATAATTTCATTTTAACTTTCAGAATTTAGTAATTTTGGAGGATTTATGAACTATGAGTTAAAGACAAAGTATCGAGAAGTGGTAACCATTCAAGCTCCCCTACTATGGATTTACACTTGCTGAGGATTCTGCCTAAAATTTGGAACTTGGTGATTAGCAACTTGCTGTATTTGAAACTTGGGGATCATTTCTGTATATGGACCGGCTAATGTTACACATAGACATGTAGACATACACTTGCAAATGCACCTCTATGCACACCTGTGTGCACATATTCACACATGCATATGCATACACACTTTTCTATAAAAAAAAGGTGAAATCAATTGTTATTAAGGTAGTTTTTCACAGTTATTGAAGTTTATCAAGAAGTTTACAGAGAGTTGAACAAGAGATGAATGAAGTTGTGAAAGAATGTTGTTCAGACTTCTGAGCAAAGAGGAGGTGATGCAAAATTCCTTGACAATTCTTTCTGTGAGCTTTGGAAAGTAAATATGACCATGGTGGGCTTTGAAAATTAAACTATAAAAGATTTTTCTATGAAACACGTTATTCAGGCATTAATAAGTTAGTGTTAAAAATCATGAATAGAGACAGACTTTGAAATCCTTTTAAATACTTTCAGTAATAAAAGTATGCTGTCCATTCTAAAGCTAACATAAGTCAGAAATGCTCAGTATAACTTAGCTTTTTAAATGCTTAAATTTATCTGTACTTTCTTGGGTCTATTTGCTTTATTTCTGATTTAGAATCATGGAAATTGGATTAAAGAACATGTTGTAGAAATCGATACTTTATTTATTTTTTTCGAGTTGGTTTCCCTTTCTACATATTATTGTCAGGCTTGCTGTGGGGCTCTTCTAAGGGAATGGGTTGTGACCTTTTTCAAGGTAAATAATCAGATTAGGAACTCTCTTTCAGTGATATTTGGCTGTCTATTGGTTAGGATGAGCTCTGGGAAAAGGAGCTATTTCAAACTGTCTGGAAAGCAATTCCTACATTTACTTTCAAAAAAGATGGTAGAAAGAAAGAAGCATTGCTACTTAGTAGTTTTTAAATTAATTGAATAGCATTACTCAGTATGAAGCAGTAATCAACGTAAAGCAGTAAGATCAGGACATAGTTCATGAAAAGACTGTGAGAAGAAGAATTTAAATTTATTTTTTCTTATCTTTTATTTATTTTCTTGCTTGCTTAATTGGTTACTTGTTCACTAAAGAATCCAGGGAGAAAGGATATTAAAAAAAAAAAAAAGACATCAGTTCTTGCAGAAGACTTCAAAGACTTTATGGCTCTCTCTTTAATGATAGTTTTCCGAGCTCTTTGATTCTATTGTCTTCTAACCATATGTGGACCTTGCTGGCTGTTATTATGCAGCCCTTCTATTATTAAATACATTAGCAGCTAAACTACTCACACAGGCAATGGTCACACCTAGGCTTATTCTTCTTCACTGCCAGGCTGGATTTAATATCAGAGTTCCCATTTCTTAAGTGATGCTGTTACCAATATGGAGATCATAGTCTGGTTCTGGTTTGGGACCCTCATGCCACACACTGAAGCTGTACCACAGTTGGAAAGAGCACTGGGCCAGTAAGACAGAGCAAGGAGTAAGGGTGGTATATCTAAATGTACAATCTACCTATCACACATTTGTAAATAATGTGAAGTCCTAGCTCCAAGCCTCTGTTCCACAAAGCTTATATATTTCACATGAAAGAATCACTGGACAAAATGTAAACTACTCTTGGAGTAAGGACTGAAATGCAGACTTCATAGGCATTGCAGACATGATGAGCTGATGGGCTGTTAAGATTATCGGCATGAGTTTGGGATAGCTTGCATTGTTCCCACAGGACTTAAAGATCCAACCAACCTCTGTAACCCTGAATTCTGCTTATATTATTGATTTTGTTGTTATCTCTGTTCCAACAGCACCAAAAAACTGCAGTCAAGATGAGGGATCCTCTTCTTTCAATATCACTTACAGTGACTGTAGTAAAATAAAGCTCTTTCAAGCATTTTGCAAAGGAAACTAGAGGAAGTGTCCCTAACAAAGTTACAATATTCTCTGATCCTTTTTCATCACAGCTCTGAATCTTCTACTTCAATGCAAAATACATGTAAAGCTACTGTTTACCGATTTTGTAAACATTTTAATTTGCTTTCAAGCAGTGATAGTGACTGCTTAAGTCAGGGTTGTTGTTGAATTTGGATAGGTATATGCCAGGCTTTCAGAAGAAAAATAAAGAATAAGAAACTACACAACTAATAAATATCTCCCTATCTAACAGCCCTAAGGTGACTCATACTGACAACCAAACTGACCAGGTTTCACAGAGGGAGAAAAAAAAAAGGTTATATCTAACCTAAATTTGTCCATAACAGGTTTTCTTGCATAAATTATATATATATATATATATGTATTTTTTTTTTAATCAGTGGACTACCCAGATTCAGTAACATAGCATCTACTGAAGTATGGGACCTCCCTCTTTCAATAGTAGTTTTTATTCTTTTTTCAAGTTGAATACTGTACCTGGACCAACTAAGGTTAAAAAGTTCAAATACTGGAGGGATGTAATTCCTTGTGCTGGAGAGAGACTAGCAGCTCTATGTCCAGTGGTTTTAATACTAAGAGATGGTTTCTTGCAGCTGGTCAGAGGTTTGGAATGTGAAAAGTTTTCCAGGAGGTGAGTAGATTGCAGGTGAAATGGCCAAATGGGGAGAATAATCACAAATTATTTTTTGGTCCTGCAAATTATCAGACAATTCCACAATTTTTCTTCTATGAATAGCCACTGGAGATATAACTGATCATTTAATCACTGCATCCATCTATTGCAATTCCTCCCCTTCTGTTCTGCTGTGAAAATGATAAAAAAAAAAAAAAAGCAGAAATCTACTTTTAATGTGAGCAAGTTTCATCTCCTTGCCTCAGTCTGTCACTAAAAATAGTGATTATTTTTCTGCCTGTTTGACCTGCTGCTGTGTGAAGAAATCTTGAAGTCATTTCTCAGCCATATTTTTTTGCCTAGTTGATAGGCAAAAAAAAAAACAACCACAAAAGCAAAGAAGAGCAGGCTTTTATGATAATGTCATCATCGGCTCCCAGCTTCAAACACTTCTGTGGCTTTTGAATTGTCATTTATAACTTGGAACTGAACCGACCCATAATTCCCTTGATGCATTTAGAGAAATTGATAACAGACTGCTTCTTTTATGGCTCAGAGGAGGCAACTCCAATCACATCACTATTGGCAGTCAATATTATTTTCTGACATGGTTGTAAAAGTATAAAGGGGCTTATGGCATTTGTTTAGATGAGGAATGGGCTCTCAAGCTGTGCTGGGGTTTATGGGTCCAGATTACTGAGAAGCAAAGGGAATATGATGTTTGCAAACAGGATATGATTTTATTTAAGTTTGGGTTTCATACGTTGTTCCCTGGGGATTGCCCTGCCGACAGAAGAGAATTTCACTTTTATCATATAAAATTGGGCAGTTATCCAATTCCCCCTGCTCTTCCCCCCTCAAAGACACTGCTCCAAACCTGTAATGTGTAAAGTCAGAACTTTAAACTGCAAGAGGAGGAGCTGTGGGAGAACACCACCCTTCAAGAAATTAGACTTTTGCAGAATAAATCTTTAGAAAGCTGAACAGACTGGTTCATGCATTAAATGCTGAGCCATCTGAGTAGTTAAGAATGGCTTCTACATACTGGGAAAGTCCATTGCATTTTCTCTAATTTTGCTGTTGTGGCAGAGCAGGAATGAGTTTTTCTTCTGGGATAAGCTGGTCTTGTTTCATTAACTGGAATATAACTTAGATCTTTTATACCAGAAAAGAATTTGGCCTGAAACAATCAAAAAAGAAATATGAAGCTATAAAATCTCTCTATGTTTTTCCAAATCCTACAAAATATTTGTAGCATCTCTCTAAATTTTCTGAATGTGGAGTTTCTCCCTAGCGTTCCATGCTGTGGTAGCTGGACAGTACTACTTTTTATCCTGACCACACAGGAAGAATGCAAGAAGAAAGGCAACATCTCACTAGTGCACAACTTTAGTAAGTCAATCAGGAAACAAATTGTTTTCTGCTGCTTCTCATTCTTCTCCTGATCTCCCCAGTCTGTGTGCAGGAAGAATTTTCAGCCTTTACTTTTTACAAATTAGTGCTCCTCTTATAAGAATTACTGGTATCAACCTGGTACCATGGTGTAAAAATTAAGAAGGTATTGGTGATAACACTGTGTCTTTGTTGCAGATTTTAGGATCCCAGATGTTTTGCAGGTCTCTCCTGATATCCACATCTAAATCTGGCTGTAATGAAATCAGACTCAGTATGGTTTGTGCACTCAAACTAAACATCACCTCCACATAGGTGTTACAATTAAATTGGGTCCTTCCACTCTGTCCCAGGCTGTACCAAAACAGGCATAATCCTGTCACAACATCAACCAAAAATGTCTGTTTCCTTGTTTGGTGAAAGTAACCTGTTATTCCTAGAAGCTCAGCTACCCAGTGTGAAATTTCCCACTCTAAAATCATCAATATAACATGTGTTGATATGTTCACCTATCAATTCAATCTGCTTGTCTGAGTGGGCTTATTAACCTCCTGAAATTTTTCAGTTGTAACATTTTGGAGAAGATTGCAAGAGATTTTTGTGAATAAAAGACTTATCTCCTAAGCCTCCCTGGCTACACCATCCCTAAAAAGTTCCAAGGTTTAATCAACACAAATTCACTACAGCACTGTACTTTAATTAAGGTATTTTGCATGACTATTCAGGACTCAAGGTTACACAGCTCTGACTCTGTGATGTTTTCTGCAGAGGTAATCAAAATATGTGGTGAAAACAGTCATCCTGATGCCACCCCACGGTGTGATGCAAGGCCAGTAGGCATGGGACTGGAGGTTTGTCAGCCTGGAGCACGCAGGGGTCTGCGTGTTGGGACACTCAATGCAGTTCCAGACAAACCTATTTAGGCTATCTACAGAATGGGGGAATGAGGGTATAATGTACTCCCAGTTGCTCTGGCAAGCACTCTTTTAGGTGTCTTACCCCTGTCATTTGTGACAGTTCAGGTCAGCTTGGAACTGACTGGACTATGTTTTGGAGGAATGAACCATTTCTCACTTTACTGAGGCTGTCTTTCATAGGCATTCTTAGACGTACTACTGAAACACCCAAAGCAAGAGCCTGGCTATCCATGCTTACCTATGTAGCCATTAAAGAGCCATGTGCACCATTAGAGCAGGACTCAGTCCATCTAAGATCTGAAGAACTGTCTGGAGGTACTTGATTCCCCTCATTGATAGGGACTTTAAGCAACTAAGTTCCTAATTTTAGACACATTAATTTTAGGAAAAAAAAAAAAAAAGTTAAGTTTGATAATGCGAATCTGGATGATCAGAAGAAGAAATAAGTAGATATTCCTCCATTAGCAAGGTGCAGAGACTTCATCTGCAGATCTGGAACATACAATGGTATCTCACCTCTGGTAGAGTGTGGATGCTCTATTTAGCATATCAATATGGTGCCCACAACAAAAGGAAACAATTTCTTCAGACTAAAAGGCAGATACTTTGTCCTATTCTTGTCCACTCATGGCACAGAGGTGGCCCTGTGTCATATACCACAGGGCTTGATGCTTAATGAGAGGCAAAACTGTTCAACTAAGAGACATTGTTCCCTGACATCACTGCAGGCAGGTCTGTTTTAGAAATGTCTCAGTCTGCTTTAACTTGTAGCAGGTGAAGATGGAGAGCTCAAGAGTGGTAATCTGCTAACTTGAGTGCTAAAGGTAATCCTGTCAAGCACAGAATTTGGTCCCTTAGAAAATTTGTGGTTTTAATTTTTTTTTAATTTATTTTTTTCCAATTTTTAACAGAGGAGCATTTTTGCTTGGTAGTAGACCAGATTCAAATTGTAAACAAAGATACATAGCATAGAAGAAAGAAAATTATTTTGAAGCTAATGAGCTATCATAAAATCAATCCTTTAAAAACCTTACTTCATTTTGCATGATTTTTAAAAATTACTGTTACCTAAGGCCAGCAATATGCAAAGAAGCCCACTTATTTCCTAGGATATTAAACATATATGTATATTAAACATATATATTTATGTTAAATGTAAATAGTGGAATAGTGTTACATACAATAGTATTGTATACAAATTCACTCCATATATGCAATTAAATTTGATGAGAATTCAGTAAAGAAAGTAGAATTCACATTTGCTCTTTAAAAGCACATCACATCTTTATTGACAGAATTTAGCCTCCAAGATGGACAGAAAAAAACCTCTGAAGAGGAAATGTTGATATGCTCCTTGTCTGAATAAACGCCAGGTTCTAGCAGAGCTCCATAGTGTCCTATGACAGAAAGATCATCTACAGCCAAGAAGAAAGCTGAAGTGCTATGCATTGCTAATTTTTTTTTCAGCAACAAGTTGCCAATTTTTTTAAAAATAAGTCATATAAAAGTTTTTTTTTCTGTAATTGTGTGCATTACAAGCAGCTACACATTGTTTTATCTGTTTGCTTGTGAACCCTTGGAAACTGCATGATCAAACATAAGAAGGCAGTTGCACAAGCATTTTCGCACACTAATCCATTAAAACCTAAAACAAATGTCAAGTTAAACTAATAGAGTACTCAGGGCTAGGTCTGTAAGTGCAGTAACATTTTTACAAGCATCTGGTGATATATGCCACATATCTGAGACTTGAATCTGGGCCTAAGTGTTTTATTTATGAGTTTTGTCTAAAAACAAGTTCTAATCCACATCTAATCCATGCTATCCTCCCTCCATTCCCCCTACCAATGATCCACACATTGCTGTTTCATTAAGGTTTTGAGGTCCTTTTGGATGTTTAATGCATGCTTTCTAAGACCCAGAGATTCTAAATGCTTGTCATAAAAGGAAGTTTAGGAGAGTCAATGAATAAAACTACTTCAGAAGATATTGTTGTGTTCAGCTTTTGGCTTGACTTAGCCTGATTCTATTCTTATTCTCATTTTGAATACAAATAGATTTATTTTTAAATACAGACATCACATATTTACTTGATTTTTTACAAACCTCCATGCGAACTCCCTTTGTAGGGAAATAGGGGTGCTGCATTTATTTATCTGAGGTGGACCACCACCATCAATAACTATGGTAGACATTCAATTTTTATTTTCTGCTTAGAAATGTTTTGTTAGTATTTTCTTAAAATTGATTTTGCTTTATAATAGCTGTACAAGTTAGATCATTATTGGCAGGTGACACTTGAAAATGTTATATATCCTACATGTAGTAGGTACAGGTACTGTCAACATTCCTTGTTGCACTGAAAGAGGCTTTTGAGGTCAGAATTAATAGCTGCTAAAATTCTTTTTAAAAGTCCATTTCCATGATTATTATAGCTGGTGAATTCTTGTACTGGAATTACTCAAACACAGCAGAGAAACCAATGCAAACCAAGTGAATTCCACCTTTTTTGTTCAAGCAATGATTTGTGAAGATCCTTTGAACTATTCATCCCAGTGGAGTCTAAAGATCGCATCCCTTTCACAATTTGTTTGTAAATCACACTGGAAGTATGAAAAAATGATATTCTAAGTACTCTCTATGGCAGGCATTTTAGATTAAAGCAGTTGGAAAGGCCTTTGACAAAACAAGTCTCTGATACAGCTGTAAAGTAACAGTAAAAATAAAGGAAGCTCTTAGTACATATTTTTCCTAAAGTAACCCACTTTCACAAACTTCCTGTGTGGAGGATTTATGGAAGAGATGTCAGCCTTTTCTCCTTTGTTCCTTACTGAGTGATGTGGCTGACAGGCCATTAGAGGTTGTTCCTTAGAGGTGATGTGCACACCTTCACTTCTTTAGTCATGGTGAGATGAAACAGCAGCTGAGAAGCACGCCGAGGACCTTTTGCTTCTTAGTGGAAATCACAGAGGTGATGAATGACCACGAGTACATCTGTAGGAGTGGAAAGTGAGAGCTATGAGTGTGGCACCTGGGAAACTGCACTGCTCATGGTCACGAGCAATGTATTCCAGACTTATGTACTGGCATTCGCTGGCACCAACTCTCTCCAAGAACAGCAGACTTGTTGCTGGAAGTAAGAGCAAAATGCCACACACAAGGTTTAGAGGTTGCAACACTTCAGGAAAACATTTCATTTCTATTTTCATGCCAGGGAAATGAAAAAACTCAATGATGGAAACATGTTTGCTCTGGCATGAGTGGAAGAGTGTGAGACTGAACGCTTTTAAAACTAAAACAAAGGAATTTGCTCTGCAATACACAAGTTTTATTCAATTGTGGTATCACTAAAGAGCTCTGTATTCTCCCATATTATTCCTCACAGAGGGCTTAATCAGTTTGTTTACTGCAAATAGCTACAATGTTGTTAGCTAACTAGATTTTATTTACTTCACAGTTTTATAAGCATTTATATCTAAGGACAGCATTTTTTTATGTACTAGTTTTTCCAGATTCATGTTGAAATATTGCAACAGAAATGCATACTGAATTAACTTCCACCTAAGAATAGTTGAGCCCTACCTCTGCTCTTTAAAGAGAGGTGAAACAATAATTTTAAACTGCTATGAAGAACTGCTTCTTTTTAGCTTGTTGTGCAGGTTAGTGTACACATAGCACTGCTATCACTGGCTAAAATTTCCATGAGCAGGTAAATGACAGATTGTGTTTTTGAACTATTCTCAGAGAATAAGGAGAATATCTCTGACAGGGACATGTGGTAACTCTTGGAGGACTGTTTTTGATTTTTATGATGGCAACAACTGTGCAGTGAATTCAGAACAGGATGTGAGATTTAGTATATTTTCAATTCCTTTTAGGAATGAAATCAGAATTCCATTGTGGAAGCTCCATTTATGTCAAGTAACAAAGTGTGTGTGTGTGTATGTGTGTGTGTGATAGAGAGAGAAGTCAAACTCTAGGATGCATTGTCAGAATGTATCGCAGAGCAATTGCTTTAGCTCTCTTTTATATTGCCACCTAATTATCAGTGAATGTGTATTTAAGACAACTTCAGAGCTCACAGTTAATTATTCAAGGAAGAGAAATAACTCATACAAATGAATAAACCACACAGAGTGTGAAAAATGGCAGGGTTTGTCAGACTGCCAGCAACATAGCTGGTCAGCAGAACTGTGATCCAGTGACAATTAGGCAAATCCTGTGACATTTCTGGAGGAAGGACGACTGAGGATGAGGAGTGCAGGGGAAAGGACAAGTAAAACAAAAGACAGTTATAAATATAAGAATGCTGATAAATTATTATTATGCCACTTTTTGCCTCTCTGAGGTTCTAGATAGCAGGACATGTAGCTTTTCCAGTTTTAGCAAATACGGGGATTTCAGAAAGGCCCTTATGTAAACAATCTCCCTCTCAGAAGTATTTCCATGTCTTTCCATCTTCACACACACACATACCACTACCTGATGAAGGCATAAGGAGTTGGTAACTTTCAAACTTTATAGTCAGTCTATCTTAACATGAAATATTCTAGCCCTGAAAGTGGTACAATACAAGGTTTCTATCTGCTACAACATCTCTGCTGTTTCTTAGCTTGTTTTCAGTATGCTTAAAGTCTTCATTGTGAAAGTCAAGTTATCACATTGGTACTTCTTGCAGGAAACATTCATATTATTCTTTTCTTTCTTTCTTTCTTTCTTTCTTTCTCTCTTTCTCTCTTTCTCTCTCTCTCTCTCTCTCTCTCTCTCTCTTTCTCTCTCTCTCTCTCTCTCTCTTTCTCTCTCTCTCTCTTTCTCTCTTTCTCTCTTTCTTTCTCTCTCTGTCTCTCTCTCTTTCTTATAGTGTAAAGCAGGGAATTTCTGCACACAGCACTTGAAACATTAGTAGCATTCAGTCAGGAAAAGTTACCTACATTTCTTTTCACTTAAGTCATTCCTTTCCTCTTTAATGCCTCCACATCCACTTCAGGGACAGGTAGCTTAATTTCTATCATCTGTAGCTTTACAGAGTATTAGCTTTGCTACACATGCCAATGATTGAGCTATACTAGATGTGCTTGAAAAAGTCTACAGCCTACACTGCTCATTCAGGAAACTCAGAGTGAAGTAAATCCATATGTGTGTTTAAAAGTTTAGTATTCAGATAGGGCTTGTGTTTTCTGGCTCTTGCTGTTATCATGCACAATACTTCTTCTTTGAAGAGCTGCAGTCGTGATAGGCTTTTTTGATAACGAAATGTGTGGTATGCTCATAGTTTACCTCTGACGTTTTGAGGCTTTGAAAAACCATTCTTTTTCATTTTGGTTAGATATTCCAAATACTTTCCTACCCTGACAATTTTTAAAAGGATTCTTGAATTAAAATAATGCATGTAACTAAGCAGAATTTCTCTGTTAGGAACAAACTAGAAATCTGTATTTTCTGTAATTTTTTAACATCTTCTGAAAAAAAAAAAAAAAAAAAGGAGTTTTTATTAAATTCTTAGGCTACTCCAAAGCACTTACAGAACAAAAGTAAAAAAACTGAAAAGTAAAAAAAGTTTATTAAATTCCATCTGACTTTATCATAGACTGTGATTTAGAAGGTATTACATTTGTCACAAGGTTATGCATACTTAGCACCTAGATGACTGTCAGATAAATTCGATCTATACCTGAAGGAGAACCAGAAATCATAATCCTATACTCTTTACTCATATAAGATCCAATCATTTCATCTCACAGGAATAAAAAGCATATCTGGTAGGATTTTACATAGCTGTATTTCATATACAGCATGACAACTAGGCCAGATAGTAGCTGTAATTTTAACGTGTTTGCCACTTACATCACTGTATTACAACAGCAAGTTGCAAAGTAAACATTGAATAACACTAAAACAAAATCTCTGTTTAAGCACCTGAAATATTTAAGGCAATACATCACATTAATAGAGAGGTAAAATGGACTGGCATGGTATTTTCTAGTTGTGACAGCTAACGTTTTGGCTGTAGGATGAAAGTTTTTCTAGGTTGTTCTTCATGAGATATTCCTCAAAAATTCAGTCTGAATTTTGCATGACTATGAAACAGATTTTAACATCCAAGTTTATAATACTTTACCTTTTCAGGGTAATTATATTCATATCGGTATGTTAGTTTTCTTGTAATAACTATGTACTAAGATATGCAGCTTCAATTGGCTAACTCTGGCTTTGAGAATTTGCAGTTTGTTGTACATACTATGCCCAAGAGATCAGCTACAATATTCCCCAAGAGATCAGCTAAAATATCCTGAATTTCCTGTGTACTTTTAGGTGGTCATTTCTGAAAATTCTTCGAGAAATGCTATTTTGTTTCCTGACAGCCCATTTACATCCAGTCCAGGTACAATTCTGTAATGAAGGAAGTTTTGCAGTGGAAGATATTTGGTCTTATTGTCCTAGTTCAGTCTCCTCACACTCAGCTGAAAGCGGAAAATGATAAATGCCATATCCTGGCCAATACTCAGTGTTCAGCAGTTGAAGAAACTGCCGTCTCATGTGTCAGAGCAGACAACTGTCTTGAAGGGTGGGTACTCTCAAGCTGTGGTTACAATTTTAACTTAATCGGCCTTCCTGGAAATGAATCATAGTCCCTTTGAGGATGCAGACTCCTGCTTGTGCCCTGGTGTACTGAGCAGCTGCCACTGAATCATTTTCATCAGCCACTCCTTCATGTTATCCTTAATTTGCTAGCCATAAAAATGGCAAGAAAGTACTCCCTCCCAGCCCTCTTGTTGATATTTCTTTATTTAAAGTACTGCACTGTATTTTTCAAACTTTATTATGATTTGATTAAATTGATTTAACCAATGACCTCTACTTATTTATTTCCTTATTTGTTTTAAAAATAAAATTGATTCACAGTTGCTTTAAAGCAGCAGAGAGAGAACCTGAAGTTCTGCCTAATGTTAAATATGTCATGATATTTTTACTACTTGGTTTCTTTCTGGTTTCTTGCTGTAATTTCCTGAGTTACCTACTGATTTGTGTCTCAGGCTACCAATCTGCAAAACAAATATAATAAATCATCCTGTATTAAGCTGATGATGCTTAATTGTGTTTAGACAACTTTTTGAGATTCTCAGATGAAAACACAATGTGTTGTTATTATTGTTATTCTGAAGTTTGCAAGCACAGTCCATGCTTTTTATTCATGCCTATTGTGAATAGGAATTATTTTCATTAGTTTTACTGCATGAACACAAAACTGATCAAAATGATAGAAAACTCAGGCCCAGCAAACTGAAAAATATGATCATTTTAGTAGCTTGAAATATAATATTATTGTAACAGTAATGGTGAAGACATTTGACAGGTGTAGAGAGAAGATCAAGCTTCTTTCTGTTTCAAATGACTAATCAGAGAATTCCTCAGAACCTCCACAGTCGAGCAGCATTTGCATCCATTTTCAATTACTTGATTTCTTTCTTTTTTTTTCTTTTTTTTCTTTTCTTTTCTTTTTTTTTTCTTCTTTTTTTTTTTTTTTCTTTTTAAAGAAATTAGGAACAGAAGCTTCTGGTTCAAACTTAAAACATGTCTCAGTGTACTTGGAATTTATCCAAATAGCATCTGCCACAGTATTTTGTCTATCCCTAAACGTTTCTCTTTTCATGATAAATTTGTGCCGTATGATACTACTAAATGCACTTCCCATGGAGCATCAAGGAAGTCTGGCTGTCTCTTTAGATGATTTTTTCAGACTGTTTCACACCATCGTGTCTGCTTGGCATAATAGCATATAAGGGATATGCAACATTTCATCTACACTATGTTGTTTGTTTCTGCAAATGAATAGTTGCTAAAAATATATTTCAAAAGTAAAATGTTGGGTTACTGATTGAAGCTGTAGAACAGTGCTGCTTAGCTGTCTTTATAATATTTTATTTATATTTTACAATTAAAATATCTTTATTTTATCTTTATATTTAAATATTCATGTAACGTTTAATGTGTGACACTCACTTGTATAGCATGCAAAAATGAGAATTTTCTCTGCTTTAAGCAACCACATTCCTCTGTTATAAAGAGTGATCTAAAGCCTTTCAGTCAAAACTTAGCAGTCCATCAAAACTGGAAATACAACAAAGGCAGTACTTCAATTTATTTCATTTTATTTTTTTGTCTATGGCAATGGTAACCAGTGAAATTAAGCTAAACAGTGAATCATTGTGATTTCAATCATTTAAAAATGATGCCTGCCTGGGTAAGAAAGAGAAGCTTTTACTGCTAATTTTAAAACACATCATGATCTGGGCTGCTGGTCAGTTTCTGTCGGCATGCTTTTTTGGGACAGCAGTAGCTGCTCCTGTGGGATCTCATGTCTCTCACTGGCAGGCCCCCATCCCCACCAATGTGAGGACCCGGTGCAGGGCGTCCACTGGCCGGTGAGCAGGCCCAGCCTGGCCGATGTAATGCTGTTTGTAATGAGAAATCTAAACAGGGAATGGCAGCGAGGCATGACAGGAATGTGTTTCCATTGGAGAAGCCCGTACAGGGAAAAAGCATAAGCAAAGCCATGTCCACAAGGCCTTTCAGCTGGCCCGGACGGAAGACTGATGTTATTGTACATGGGCTGTCACGCTGCCAGCCCTCCCTCACGGGTTTGTTTTCTCTCATGCTCTCCCTCTCCCTCTCCCTCTCCCTCTCTCCCCTGCCCTTCTCTTGGGGCCGGCTGTTTGCTCAGGTGGACAGTGACACCGTTTGGAATGAGTTGCACTCGGCCGGGGCAGCACGCATGGCGGTGGGCTGTGTCATCGAGCTGGCGGCCCGCGTGGCCTCCCGGGAGCTGAAGGTGAGGTCCGGGCCACGCGGTGGGTGGGAGGCAGGGAGGTCCGGGGGGGCTGAAGGCAGGCCTTGTTCGCCCGCTCCACGCTGCTGGGCGGTGGGAGGGGAAGAAGGAGGATGGCCACCAAGGTGTGGCAGCCCCAGTGGCTCCTTTAGGGTTGCTGGTGAGCCTGGCAGGAGACAGGTTTGCCATCAATGCTCTGAAGTAGTGTTGTTTTCTTCAGAGTGCTACAGCCTGAGGTGAAGTTACTTGTTGTGTGCATGTAGCTGGCAAGTTGCTGTGGAACTGCCTTTTGAAGTTTGTTTTTTTTTTTTTCTTTTTAATATGATTTAGTCATGTGCATGACCTCATGATACCACCCAGAGAGAGGGGAGGCAATCGGTGGGCAAACAGTTTGTCAGGGAAGAGGGACGCTGTTGATCAGGGGAGTAATGATCCAGAATACGCCTTCCTGTCGGCAGCTCCACGCTGACTGTCCCTCATTGTTCTTCCTGGACGGCTTCTCTTCCCTATCTCCTTTCTGCACGATCCGCAAAGAACGATGTACAAAACCCAAATTATCCCCAGTCTAAACAATTTATAAAAGTTCCAGACCTGACGGACTTTGACATTTTATTTGGTATTTTAACAGCCCTATTTAAAGGTACACCATATGCAGCCTGAATGCAGTCTTGCCCCAATAAACATTGTTGGAGCTAACACATCTCCTTAATGAAACTGTTTATACTCTTTCCAGTCCAAACACTAACGGATTCAGTCCTGTTTGCAAAATCAAGATAGGAATAAATATTTTAGAATTAGCATTATACAATGATTTTTTTTCAAAATCCCAAAATGTAATGGAACTTGGGAATTTTCTTCCTCTATATCTGTCTTGTTTCAGTCAAAATATATTAGCTACATATTAGGTGAGGGGTACATATGTTTATGTGTACATATATATATATATAAAGAGGTATAGGATATATAGGTATGTAAAGGAGCATTCAGTTAAAATACAGTATTATATCTCTGACCCAGTCAAATGCGATTACTAAACTTTCATGTTCAGATACTGAAATCATTAGCCAGGTGCTACACCAAGCTGCTATAATTTTTGAAATCTCAAATCAGGGACAGGGCATGTCCATATGGGATCTTGCGCAACTTTTCCGATGGGCACTTCAGCTTTCAGGGCTCAGTAGGATTCAATACACAACTCACTGAACATTATTCCCACCTAATGAGACTAATGAAAGGGAAGTAGGTTTTTTTACTCATTTTTTTTGCCTTTGGTGACTGTAGGACATATGTCAGTCTTTAAGACGACATGCAAGCAAATTTTGATAAGAATAATGAGATATGCCCTGTGCGCAGTTGGCCTGAGCAGCGTCTACTGCAGAATCTGTACTGCTTATCTTTGTGCTTTTGTGGTGTCTTTCCGTGGTGTGATTGCGCTTGATTATTTATCTGTGTGATGGACAGATGGAAAGAATCAAACATCATCCACTGTGAGACCTTGGTTGCTGCTGGAGTTGCAACGAACTGTAAATAAATACTTTAAATTTAATACTAATTTGTAGCTTACTGTAAAATTATTGTTGATCCTAAATAGAATCTTCGTCTGCAGTGGAGAGGACTGGAACAATCTCATTCCTCCTCCAGCTGAGACATAGGTAATTGTTCAAAACGTGCCAAGTCACTGGTTTACCCCAAATCATGAGGAAAGTAGGAATGGAAAACATTTGCTGTGAAAGCGAATCAGGAATACTCATGCCATTCCCAATACGTGTTTAACCTGCTCCTGTACTTCCAGCATGAAGTCCAGTGGCTTACGTGCCACTATGCTGACTGTATGAACTAACAATCTGCATGTGGTATTTATAATTTAAAATGAAAGAAACCCATGGAAAAGTTATTAAGGCCTGGCTGACAGAAGAAAAACATGCTAGCAGAAGTTATGGAAATAAACTGATCCTGATATTTTTTGGCAGAATCCTCGTATGTTTACTTTGCCACTGCATACAAACCTGGGTTTTGCTCAGTGCTCTCATGTAGTAAATTGTATCAGGGGATTTTTTGCAGTGTATTCTGAGGCATTCTACATGGTGTTCACATGAAAATTTAGGTAGCTGTGAGATTTTAGCCCTATAGATCTGTATGTGTCAGTGTACATTTATGATGACTTTACATACTGCTTTTCCATCTTGCTGCCATTCTTCCTCTAGAAACATACATGTTGCACTGATCAGCTGTTTCTAGTACAGGGAAAATGCCAATTCTGTAGCATACTTGTGAAGATCTGAGAGGAAGTAAGTGAAGCTGACCACTTCCATGTGCATTCATTGAGCAAATATGCATGTGAAGTAACCATCTGGGGCCTGTACTGTGAGCCCTGAGTGGGAGGATTAAGCTGTGATGGGAATCTGGAAAGGTCTGCCACAGTTTCAGACTCTTTGGATGACAAAAAAGGCCTTCCAGAATTGTGCATAAGCTATAACAGCTCTGCAGCATGTAAACAGCAAGATGAGAGCAAGTAGGGAAACATGCTGTAATTTTTCCCTGGCAGTTTATAGATATGGATTGTTATCAGATGGTGTGCTGTCAGTTTGATGTCATCTTAAGAAAAATATTAAATTATGAGACAGGTCACACAGATTTGTTCTGAAATCCCACAGTTGCCTGAGAAGAGCTGCATATCCTGCAGTTCACAGTGGCAGACTTAAAGTACAGAGCAGGGAATTCCCACAGGGCAGTGCTTCAGACTGCAGCAGAGGAGGCAGTGGATTATCTACCCAGTGCAATGGAAAAAGAGGCCCAGCATAGGTGCCTTCCTCTGAAACAGTTCTGGAGACATTAGGGTAACCTTAGAGTAAAACTTTCTAGCATAGACAATGTCCGAGACAAGAAGCCTCAGGAATGAGACGTTGAAGCAATTTATTTAAGTGCTATTTAGGTGTGAGAATTATCAAATTTGTCAGTGTAGTTGGGTGTAAGCTGCTCAAACATTTCTTACAGCTTGATGAATCAATGCATATATTTTTGTAAAGTCTAACAAGGTTTTCCTAAAATAAAAATGAATATAATATTTTATTTTATGGGTATGTATGCGGTCAATTTAGAAAAACAAACAAACAAACCACCACAGGATTTACAGTACTGGAGACAAATGTCCTCACTGCCTGGAGTACAGAAAGTAACATAGACTGTCCCATTTTGACTGGCATCTGACATTTAAGTCCATTTTAGGAAGGAAACAACTTTTCAATTTCCATGCTTACTCCAGTCTCTGCTGACATTGCTTGCATTAAGTGATAGTAGTAGCTCTATGCTATAAGTATGTGCTACTAAGAAGAGAGGTAAGGCTACAAAATCAATTGTGAGTCTACAGAACAATTGAGGGATTCACTGCACAGTCGGACATGAGTCAAAGTAGTACACAAGGCAAAAGGTTCTCTACTTAATTCTGAATTTCCTGAGTCTGCCAGTCCCATTTCACATAGGTTTCTTCTCAGAACAGCAACATTTTGTTCATCTGATTTGGACAGTGTTCAAAAACTTACCCAGAGTTAGAGTTCTCTTCACCGTAGTTCAAACCCCTTGTGAGACATTAGGTTTCTTTGATCTCCCTGACTAATGGCAAAAGCATCAATATGACAGTGCTAAGGACGTAAAACAATAGGGTTTACTGAAATTCTGCTGCTGCTGTAAAAGTAAATTGGTTAGGGGAGGAGGCTGGTTGGTTTTGTTTATTTTTATTTATTTATTTATTTTAAATTAAGACAATACCCTTCTCTGGGGAGACTTAATTCTGGATGTTTTTAATTTGATTATATCAGGTAGGTAAAATCACCCATTAAAATGAAGGATTTTTGGGTTTGTTTAATAACGTAATGAGCACTCACTGAGATCAATTTGATACTCCTTTGAGATAATTTTAATAGAGAATAAAGAATCACACCAGAGAAATATGTAGTATGATAAAAGTGATGTTTTACTGAGCCACATGCTATGCTTTTTCTTTTTTCATGAGTTTATTTGCATGTGTGATGAATGCCATATTGACAATATTACCATATGATGAGATGAGCTTTGCATGAATGTTGCCCTTTTTCAAGCTTTTTATAAGTGAGGAAACCTGGTGATGGCTGATGAAGTATTTATGTTTTATGTAATCACTGTCACAGCTCTCCCATCTAGCTGTTTTTGCTTTATCTACCTTTGCTTCTTTCCCATTTCCCCAACAGATTTGTGTAGATGATTTTTGCTATTACGCTGGCTACCACCTTTAGTGGAGTGGAGTATGTGGAACTGTGTGACCGTAGTTCCAATGTAGACATTAGGTATACCTAATAAATAATTTCAACACATAAGAGAAGTCTTATGATATATTTCTTGGGATTTGGGAAGTAATGCAGGTAGTGCCCTGCATATGATTTCTTGCACATGGTATGGCTTCTGAACTTTAAAAATATTTGTCTCTAGTCTCTAACTAAGGACAGTTACTTCATAAAGAGGGTTCTAAAAATCTCCATCTGCAGAGAGAGCATTTATTCCCTTAAATAAAAGGATCTCCTTTCTCTCTTGCATGGTCACAAGAAAACAGAGATGTGCTAGAAAAGTAGAAGGAAATGGTGCATATGGAGGCTCAGGCTGTACAAACCTTCTGTAGGACCTGAAGGCAGTGCTGTACTTCACAGTGTCCCACTCACTGCTCTACAATAACGAAGCAGATTTGAGGACCATGTGGTCTAATGGTTTGGTGGCACTGGGAGATGCCATCCTTCCCTGCCCTCCCTTTTTTTTTTCAGGCCCCCTGGCCCTACTGCTTCCCGTACATCAGCTCTGATGCTCACCTCCCCTCCCCTCCCCTCCCCTCCCCTCCCCTCCCCTCCCTCCCAGTGTGCTACTTCACTCATAAGCATCTGTGCACAAAGAAACTCTCTCCTATCCTGTGCAGCAGGTGCTTCTAATACTAGTTCTAAGAAATTGGAAGTGAAATAGCTGATTATATTCATATGATAATTTTGTAATAATTGTACTTTGCTGTCTAATGTCATTCAAATTATTATTTGTTCTTATAATGGTTGTTTTATTGTGGGCTGTTCTGTGAATATTAAACGCGTCTTCTTTTTTGGTAACAAAATTTACATTTCTCTGGCTGTCCCTTTATATCTTACAGTTGACCAGCAGAAAAGAAAAGATATCGGTGAAAAATGTAATTTAAAAAGTGTACATCTAATAAGAACCACCCCATGCACTGGGAAATGAATTTCCATCAGAATGGGCAACTCAGTCCCAGAGCAGACTGTGGTACTAGTGAAAATCCAAAAGGAACATTTCTGAAATTTTTTTCTCCAGTTTCAGATGTTCCTGTTCAGTACTGCTACAAGCTGGAATTAATTATTTTAAATACGGTACCCATAATAAGGATTATTCTATAGTTTACTTTGAATATCCTTTAAATATGTCAACATTGGTGATGGCAACACTCTTTTCTGTGATAGAAACACATTAAGTGCCATATAATTTTAATTTGACAAATTTGAAACAGAAAAGACCTACATAGTAAACTGTCAAGAGCTGGTAGATTTCATATGGTTATTTCTTATTTTTAAAAAAGTTTGAATGAATTAAGAAGCAATTTTGCAAAAAAGCACTCAAGAAAAAAGACATAAATTAAGAGAGATCTTGCATCTACTTCAGCTGAATCAAGAGAAGCACAAGTTTTTTCTCCTCCTTATCATGTGTGTGTATGTGTGCAAGTACAAGCACACACATGTGTAGAGTTGCCCTGTTGGTAGTCAGGGGTCATTTAACAGAATAAAAGCAGTTGAAATGAGTTTCCTCTGAACCAGAATCTGATACATTCCTGGAATGGTTCTTTCTGATATGTCAGGTTGAATCAATACCAAAATAAATCTCCTGCATTTGGTCATTGTTACTCTGCTGTCTTTGTGATTCCTGAATAACTTGAACCTGAAATTCTCATTCCAAATGTGATTGTTATTACTGATTTCAAGGTCTTTGTCGCACAAGGCTATGGAAGAATCATAAGGTAAATTGTACTAGTGTAGTGAATAAACAGGATTAGCTTAATTAATACCCCCCAACTTTAAATTTTCTAGTCTTAAAAGTATTCCATGTAAAATTCACTCGTTCCTTTTTTCCAGCTCTACCACTTTTATTAGATCAAAAATTACAACGAACTGCCTTTCTAAAGACATAACAAATGAAAACGGCTGAGAAGTGTCCTCCTGGCCCTACAGTGTCCTTCCTCCAGTAATACTTCAGGCCAGCAAATTTCCATTCATGCTGGAACAATAGCAAACGCCACATAATTCTTCTGTTTATGTAGGAAAATCTCCTTTCCTGGGAGTTGCCCTGTGCTCAGGTGGCTCCTAGACAGCTCTCATGCACATTCTGCCGTACCTTCATTTCACAGAATCACAGACTCACAGAACTGTAGGGGTTGGAAGGGACCTCAAGAGATCGTCGGGTCAAATTTCTACCTCCTTTCTCACCTTCTGCCCTATAACACTCTCCCTCTGTCTTACAAAAAATTCTAAGCAATGTGTAGCAGCTACAAAAGGGAAGCTTTTTTTTTTTTTCTTTTTTCTGCTACTCATTTTTAACAATGTGTAGCGTGGAAGAACAGTCATAAATGAATGTTTATTTTACTAGTGTTAGAGATATGATTGATAACAACCATCAAAGTTACCAATACAGTTTTTTAGATAGTACTTTATATTCTTTGCTTTTACAAAGTTACCAAATTACAAAATTTTATATGGAACCATCTCTTAGATACTTTATCCCAGCAATTATGGTTATATTTATATGTGAATGACTATTATTATTTCATATAGTAGTACAACTTTCATTATATGTGTGGTATGCAACCTATCTCCACGACCACTCTGTTGTTAAAACTGTTTGCCTGCGTTTTTTTCCCAATATAGTTCACACTAGTTGTGGCTAAAGAGGCTGTCACAGTTGTATATATGTTAGACTACAAGCACCAACTTTTCATATATATATTCTCCAGTGCAATCCTTTTAGACCTGCAGGAAAGCAGACAGGGAACTCTTTGTTTCCATCACGGAGTTAAACATTTAACGTCCATTTTTGTGTTCTTGGCCTCTACTAGCTTCCTCTGCAAGACAAAATGGTATTCCCTCATGTCCATTACTGTTTTCTTGGCAAATCTACATGCTGCTAACACTGCTCTGCTAAATCATGGGTTCTTGTTCACTGCATTCGTAGACCCCCAGGGCCAGATACTGGCTCCTGCTCTGGCAGTATGAATAGCTTGTAAAATTGTCCCAAACCGGTACCTGAGGATTGCCTTGCTCTTACACCATTCTTATTCTTACCCTCCCTGCTGGATGGCATAGCTTGGGATCATGTTACAGCAGAAGTGACCTGGTAAGAATATGGTTATCTACTTCAGGGTACCAATTCAAGGGATTTTTTTAGGCAGCTGGGGTTGAAAGCAGCCCAGATGTTTGTTATTGTAGGAGTTAACTGAGTCAGAGGTAGTAAGAAGGTTAAAGATGGCACTAAGGCCACTTCAGGGTTTGCATCCTGTCAGGTATACTCTATGGAGTACCTTTTAAATTTAAAGAAATACTATTCTATTTAACTTTATAATGACACCATTTCATATATATATATATATATAAACATAAAGAAGAATATCAATTCTGACAGGAGGAATGGATACATTTCTGTATAATAACTAAAGCAGATTCAACAAAGAAATGAAGTATTAGTTTCATTCACTCCTGATTCTAATGCTTGTGCATGGTGAAGCAAAAATAAAACCTTCCATTAAAAATGAGTGTCTATGAATGCCACGTAGGAGCACAGCTGATTTTAAGACCTATGGGCTGTATTTGTTAAGGGATTTAGACATGTAGAAAGTAAGAGACTTAAACATCTGATTTTGGATGATGTAGAGCTTCTAGTGTGGTTCTGACTTTGGTACCTGGTCTCCATATGAAATAAACAGAGGTTCCTGAGAAAGCTGTCCTTGGCAACATGTGTAGCTGCAATCAGCTAGCGCAAGGGACAGAGTCCTGCCAGCAACTTTGCTCATCACTAGGGATTACACCCACCTATTTTCCTGACAGTTTCTTTTCAAAGGTATGTAGTTATGAACTTCTAAGTAGAATCACAGAATCACAGAGTGGTTGAAGTTGGAAAGGACCTGTGGAGATCATCTGGTCTAGAGTAGTTTCAGCCCAGCTCTCAGCATGCCTGGAATGCCCGATTGGCTGGGTTGCTTTTGGTCCACTTGGGATCTGGGCAGAGCAAGCTCCCATTGTCCAGACAGGGGAAGAGGGGAAGAGTGATTGACACCTTGCCATAGTCACCACGTGTTGCTCTAGGGAAAAAGTTCCTAGCTTTAGTTTTATCTCCTTTTGTCACAGAAACACCAGAGGAACTCTGCTGTAGATGGTCAGTCCCAAACCCTAGAGCAACCAACTGTGTTATTGTGTTGTTTTGAATGCTTGTCTTGGAAAGGTTCAGACAGAGGTATAGTAGGTGCCCAAGCATGATGCGGCCCAATGTTCTGACCCAGCATGCTACAGAAATAATCAATTGTATCACTAAATAAAATGAGGCCACAGTATGGAGATGTACACCTTTCCTTGTTGGAAGCCAAGAGTCTATCTCTCTGGAATCAGGAAAGACTGTGGAAAAAGTCTAACATTTTTTCTTAGTTTTTATTTAAGATCTAATGTATGTATAATTGTAATTATTTGTTTATTTATTTATTTATTTTTACAATTTGTAAACTGAGTTTCGGCAGATTTCCCTTTGTTCGTTGTTCAAATATGTACAGATTTTAGAATATGACTATTCAGGCTTTACTCTTTATCCTCAAATTTTACTAGAAGTAAGCATATAATGACACAGACATGAATCCTTTTTCTAATGTTCATGTCTGTCAGTCAGTTTAATGTTCTGTCTACATATAAAGGTGTCTGTATCCTAGTATAAATAAGGCTCTGTACAAAAATGCTTTGAATTTATGTGTGTTGGCTTCATTTTCAACATATTCCTCTGTGTTAGTCTTTCTATCTTTAAAGCAGATTTTTGCCTTTCTGTCTACTGTTCAGAGCTCACTGTCTGGTATTTAAATATTGCCTAACTAAATGAATTCATGTTCTCTTGTGCGAATACATGGTGTGTTCGTGCAAATCTTGAAAGCAGAAGAAACAAAGTGTTTTATCAATTGCATGAAAGTTGCTGTTAATACTGTATGGTAACTAGTTTTCAGTGTTTGGTAGAATTTGATTACATTATATGCCTTATCAATATAATGTATCTAAAAAAAAATTCTCATGTGAATACTGAACTTAGTGCAATATTAAAACAACAACAACAAAAACAACAAAAACATAATAAATGGTCACAACACTAAAGTAAATATTGTGCATGTAAGTAAATGCATGTTCATGGAGAACCAGATTAGCTTACTTAAGCTCTGATAGCAGAAAATAAGCCAGCTATAATTAAACAATACTTCCAAACAGTGTTGTCAAAATAAGGAAATAGAAGAGAGAAGCCTAAAGTGTAAATGTCATGTCAAAAAGAGCAGTGTCAATTTTTTTGTGTCTGTATTTTCCCCCATGAAATTCTCCCAGGTATAACAATCTTAATTATATTGATCTTTTGGGATTGCTGATAAAGTTAGACAATAATGATCTGTGAGCTGAGGGGCAGCTGTACTCCTTGCTTGTATTTTTTTTCCAAATTCTTACAAATATAGAGAGAACAAAGTACAGGTAGCATAGAGCTCTTTCCAGTAATGCCCTCTTCTTTCACTTTCAGTGTTCTTTCACTTACTCACCTGTACATTCCTCAGCTTACACATACTTTATTTTTCATAAATGTTAGAAGAGAATTCTTTACAGAATTCTTCTCTAAGTCATATTTTATGTAAAAAGCAACTCAGAAGGATCAGCGTTTTAGCTGAGTGTAAAGCTGGTTTGATTCTGAAGACTAGTGCAAGCCACAATGCCTTTTTTACTGATGCTGTGTTTGATCTATAAACAATTTATATTTCACCTTAAGGAATGCTTGACTAAATTTTAACATCTATTTTTGTTCTGTCTTTAGTTTCTTTGGCTTTTATTTTCCTGAAGTGTGGACATTTAATACAAAATAAGTCATGATGTGCACGCCCTTCAACATTCTTTCAATGGTGGCCAGAGAAACCACTCTTTAGAGATGTACTCCATTTGCATTATAGTTTAAGTTTACTGTAGCCTGATAGAAGTTTTGCCAGGCTGCACAAAAATTTGCAACTGGCTGCTTGGATTATGTTCAGCATCAGATGTTATAAGATAGCCTAGTAGTAATTGTTTATAAAGTAATGCCAGTGAAACAACTTAGGCAGATAATTGTGCAAGTGCACACAGTAACACCTGTGTGAATAAAAGATTAGCCATTATCATGTTCATTTCATATGAGTAAAGACTGAAACATTGACATTTAACTAGCTTAAGTATATCTAACTGGTCTATTGTAATTATTAATTATTGAAACATAGAGATATTCCATCCTTGTTTCTGTTTCTTCCCCTCTGAAAATACGGTGCTCAGTCTAGTAGCCCTGCACATACACATGGCATTTGTGTGAGATTGCTTCAAAATAGAAGTTTGGCTGATAAAATCAGCACAGATTATAACTTCTTATTTTGATGTATGTGGTATTTGTCATGAATTTGACGTGAATAGAAGAATTAGCTGAATAGAAGAGATTAACAGTCTTGAGTAGTTGAAATAAAGAGTAAATTTGATGAAGTAACGTTGTTACTTCCGAATCTGGCTTTTTAAAGAGAAATTTGATAATACACACCTTATGATGCACTGCTTCCTGAATATATAATCTAACTTTCTGAACAGAAAATGTATTTCTACATTTGCCCCTTACCTTACCCCACCATGAAGTGGGAAGACTTCATTTTTTTTTTAACTCCAGTGGCAAAAAATTCCTTGATCATCACTGATCCTACTGCTGTCTTTTATAAACATTTCTATACAATTTCAGAACGTGTGTTAGAAATTGACTTTAGGGAATGTATTAAGCTTGTGAGACTGGCAGGTTCCCAAGTTTAATTCATAGTCTGCAGAAATATGGGATATTCATTGCCATTTTTTTTCTACTGTTAGGATTTGTATGTGTGTGTGTCTGAATTTATCATTTAGTTCATACAGAAAGTAGGGTCAACACTGAGTAATTGTTTAAAATTTATACCTCAAGCTCATTTTAGTTTGAATTTTCTCAATCTCAAACAATGTAAGGTTACATGAACTTAGATCAAGAATGGGTTGGTCCTCTCTGCTCCCGTTTAAATCTGAATTCTTGACTTCAGAGTTGACAACAGCTTTCTCATCCGGTCTTTTCCTCCTGTTTAGGTTGTGTTGTGTGTGTGCATGTGTATGTATGTGCATGTGCATATTTATATAAGCATATATACCACTGTTCTCAAATATATTATTTCTGGCAATACTATGAAAGGGTGATTGGACAGAAAAAGTGCTTAAGAGTCTCAAATATATTTCAATCCAGTCTGCCTGCTGCTCTGTTTTGCACTGAGTCAAGTATTTTTTTAAGCTGATAATTGAAAACCTATCTTGTTCTTACAGAATGGTTTTGCTGTTGTAAGGCCCCCAGGCCATCATGCTGAAGAATCAACAGCCATGTAAGTACCAGGGAATATTGCCCATCTTGGAGCACTAAGGTTACTGGCAATCACCTGTGTTGTGCATGTCTCTGAAGAACTGTAATTGTTAGCAGATGACTGAAAAGGCTTTCTAGGTACTCCCAGAAGCAGATTTATGGCCTCAGAGATCATATAGCATTTTTTTTTAAATGCTCTGAACATTATTTATAGCTGTTTTCCTGACTGATTTGCTTTCTTATTTCTGTTCTTCCCTATTCCACAGGGGATTCTGCTTTTTTAATTCGATTGCAATTACTGCCAAATACTTGAGAGACAAGCTGAATATAGGGAAGATACTGATTGTAGATCTGGTATGTATTCTTGGCAAGCATCACACTTTCAGTGCATCTAGATAAAAGATAATGAATTTGTATTTATATGTCAGACCTTCCTGCTTTTAATACCTACAAGTAATAAAGGTGTGCATTTCCTCTGATTTTGGGAACTCATTAAAGCCAGGATGGCAGTACTGAAGCCATAAACATCTATGTTTCACTTTAATGGTGTTAACTGCAATTTAATGAGAAGAAGGCACAGATCAGGGCAACTTTTATGGTCCTTAAATGAATTGATACTTCCACCGTTAAAATAACCCTACAGAACCCAAGTTTACCTTTCCCTACAGAATACAAACTTTAAATAGTCAGATGTGCTTTAAAGAATGTTGTTGCTTTGGTAACCAAATTGGCCACTTCCCCCAGCTAGCAGTGATTCGACTTGTTGTGTAACTTCAATATTATTAAACAAATCAACAGGTCATTCCCTCTAAGAAGTTTTCAATTCATATATGCCAGCTTTTGATGGTTCCCTGAAGGAAAGCTACATGATTAAAAATCCACTTCATTGGACTAGTCTTGTATTCTAATAGAAGGCATTCTTACACAATGCTTAATAGTTTTAACAAATGGATTATTTAAATGCAGATGACATTTGGCATGTTGTCTATATTATTTTCATGAATAATGAATTGGAGCTCTGCCTTGCACTTAAAGGATCAGCCCAATGTACAGCCGAAGGAAAGTTGAATGCTGATTTATGAGCACCATTTTTGTTTTCTTACAGTTCATGAGGAGGTGTAATAGGGTGTCTGACAAAGCATAGACAGGAAATGAACCCTGGCATCAAAACCTAACCCGTTACATCTGCACTTAATTAATTTTTGCAGGTGATAAAAGATTTAAAGACAATATATGTTAAAGGGTTTTTGAAGTGCAGAGCTTAATAGTCTAAATCTTGTTCATATCTGCACTCATAATTAAATCTTATTGTGAAGTCATGGCCTTACCATCTAGCACTTTTGTTCAGTTAAACATGCGTACTGGTTGTTGAAGAGAAGCAGAGAAAGGGCGAGTGTGGGAGAAGGAATGGCAGGGGAAAAATGAGTGGTAGAATAAGTATATGTGCAGGACAGATATTCTTAGGTTGTTTTTTACAAACATTTCTCAGAGTGTTCTACTATCACTTAGGGTCATAATTAAAAACTGCAAGAAACCAGTACTTGTGAAAAAAAAATCACTTCCACTGTTTTTGTAGCCATTTGCTGACTTGAATCTTACACTTCATTGAGTTTTACTGCTGTAAATGCTAGCCAAAAGTGAACTCTATGTTTATTCTTGTTTTTGAATAAGAAAAAAATATTCAGAATTTTTTGTGAATGTTTCTAAGTCTTTTTTTACTACAAGTGTTACATTCACCTAGTCAAGAATAGAAATCACTTCCATTTCACCTACACAACCAATAAGTACTCAGGAATTCAACACTGATTTTGCAAGGCAAGGTTAAATGTGCAAATCATTACCTGTGGAAATGATAACCTGTGAGACTGCCTATGCTTACCCAGGAAAGTAGATAGGGAATGCTCAGCCTCTTTCTGATTCTGTTCCGTTGGCCAGAATAACTCCACTGGTGAAAAGAGAGAAGTATATGGCTGAAAAAGATTACTTCATTCCTGGAGCAATTGCAGTCCAGTCCCTAGCCTGCTCGGTGGTCAGTGCAATGACGCACAAAAAGTCATATGGACAATTTCTTATATATAGGCAAACTATGGATAATTCTCAATCCAGACTAAATGAATGAATAAATTAGTATTTATGTCTCTATGTCCAGATTTTTGAGCGTCTGAAATAAATAATGGAATTATAGATGTTAGACTTGGAATTAACCTTTGAGATTATATTTTGATAGTTACTAGCACAGCAGGACCCATGCTGGTTGGCAGCTATACATGTTGCTACTATGTTAATGTTAAATGTAATGTTCAATCCCACACATTAAACTGTATTATAATTACAAATGAAGTGTAGTCTTTGTAGCTGTTATGTGTTCATATAAATTCTTAACTTTTTAATTTTTAATCTTTCCTTCTTTTTTTTCTACACAAAAATAAAAGATCTCTCTGTCAGCATTTCTTTCCTCATTCCATTCTACCTTTGAATAAATCTCAGTTTTTGAATGGACTTATGTATCCTGAATACATTTGATGTATTAAGGGCAGAATCTAAACACATTTCCCACATGGTAACATCCACAGTCTTAAACAGCACATTCCTTTGTCTAAACAGAGAAGTTAATGCTGTTCAAAACAGAGTAACCTTTGGTGGAATTAAAGTGTAGACAAGAAAACTAGCTTTGAGATGCAAATAATTAAGAAACAAACAAACAAAAAAAGAGTTCTCTTGTCATTTCATGGAATCACAGAATCATTTAGTTTGGAAGAGACCTCCAAAATCACCTAGTCCAACCTCTGACCTAACACCAACAAGTCCTCCACTAAACTAATTTGTTTTCTTGTCGTTTGAAAACTGTTTTAGCAAGAATATATCTGTAACCCCAAATATGCTAGGAAAATAAAGACTATTTAAAATCACAAAGTGAAGTACTCTTACATTTTTTAAGCATGGAGCTTACAGATGTATCTATATGGCCAACATTGTTCCTCAGATTCTTGTTGCGTTCCTGGTTCCAAGGTTATCCATACCTGCAAATATGCTAGCAAGATCTGGGTCTGTTTTGAAGTAAATCAATTAATTCTGTCCCAGAAGAAAACTGGATGTTGTTCTGGGATTAGGCTGCATGCCAGCTTTGACTTCATTTGCCAGTCAAAACCTAATAATACTATGCTGGCTGCCTTCAAACCTCCAACACCCTCACACTAGTGTGTGCTACCTTGCACCCCCAACGTGTTACATTTAACCTTGCCATTACACAGTTTGGCTGTGACTTAATCCTTGTGTTGCTTCAAGGACTTCCAACTGAGGAAAAAAAAAAAAAAGTAACTGTTATAATATTACCCCATAGAAGTCCCAGAGGGGTCCAAGTCAAGCACAATGCAGTACAAATGAGACTTGGTCAATATAGAGAATTGTGAAAAATATCAGAGAGAATCATGGGCTACATCAGCTGGCAAAGAACACATGCAGTGGGCTGTACTTGCTGTGCTGTTGGCAGCATAGACCTAACTTGAATCTTCCTGGAGTATAGGCATTTTGAAGAAAATGTGACCATTGTTTTCTCTGATACTAAATTCAGTTCAAACCTCATAGTGTTTGTAAAATAAATAGTCTGGGTGATAATGTCACCATTTAGTGTACTTTGTCCTTTTGAATTCTGTCTTTAAGTCAGAAATTTTAAAGGGATCAGCTAAATGAGGAGAATCAACAATATCTATAACTTTTCAGCTTCTTACAAATCCCAGTGGAAAAACTTACAATAAAGGCTCAATTTTCCTTTACAAAAAGGCAAGTGGATTTTCCATTTTTACTTGTAAAATTTCATGTGCGCCTAACTACATATTACAATAGTAGAACTGTGAAAACGAAATTAAAAAATATGAAAAGCCCATATTATCAGCCTTTATTATACAGATATACTGCCAGCATTTCTTTTCCAATATTTTATTTAATGACAGAATTTCTTTTCACTGGTGTTATATAATGTTTGAAATATGGAGACTGGCCAAGGTCACTCCTTGATTGTGGAAGGCACCATCCTATCTGCCAGATGATTTAATAGCTAATGAGATCATATTCCTCTGTCTTCAACTGTTGCCGTCATGATTTTGCAAAAATGAAGTATGAAGTCCTTTCCGCATCTGGCATCTCTTTTGATGTGGATCTAACTGCTGAGGGACTGCTAACTGAACTGAATGTTTCAAGAAAGCCAATTTACTCAGCTGGTCACAGAGCCTTTGACCTCAATAGTGGAACTTGGCAAATCAATGAATACACTTATGTTTAGTGTTCTGTCAAGAATTGTGAAAAAGCTCTGTAAACCATAGATCCTTCTGCAAAATACTAGTTTGTAGTTTAAACATTAGTCTTTCTTCAGAGGCCAATGAGGCTAGTTAATTAAGCCTGAGGGGTTATGAACTGTTGGCAGTTAATAAGTCATAAAATTCCTCCATAAAACAGGATGCTAGATTCCATCACTGAGGCAAGGAGTACAAAGAGCTGGTGTATAAATATCTAATTGTACAAAAGGACTGGGATTTCTCAATGACTGCTCATCTGGAGTCTCCAGGGCACGCTCGCTATGGTTTCCTGATTTTTAGAAGCCAGTTTAAAAAATGAGTGCATTAAAGAGTAATTTGCCTGAAAGTTCAGGAAGTATGGGGTGGTGAAGGGAGGGGGAAAGGGAAAGACAAAAGGAGGGCAATGGAGAGGGAGAGAAACAGAGAGAGAGAGGGGGTAAAAGAGAGCAGAACTGAGCTCTCTACACTGAGTTGGACATTATTACATTTGTCATCTGTTTTCTTTCTCCTTTAGGATGTTCACCATGGCAACGGTACACAGCAGGCTTTTTATGCTGACCCCAGCATCCTGTATGTTTCCCTCCATCGCTATGATGAAGGCAACTTCTTCCCTGGCAGTGGAGCCCCAAATGAGGTTAGGTTTATTTCTTTAGAGCCCCATTTTTATTTGTATCTTTCAGGTAATTGCGTTGCATGATTACCCCTAATTTTCTTGTCCTTCTCTGGTTCTTTAAATTACACCAGATTACCAAATTGTCCACTGGGAGCAGGGGACCAGTGGAAAACAAGTGCATAACCCAGAGCAGTCCTTGTCAAACAAGGCTGTGCTGATCTGACACGTTGTTTGATGTTTGTTTCTAAAGAACACTTCAGATGTTTTCCCCCTTTCCCTCTCTCTTTTCCTTCTCTCTTTTCCTCCTTTTTATTTCTTCCCATTTTCTTCCTATTTTTCAGGTTGGAAGTGGCCCAGGTGAAGGTTATAATATAAATATTGCTTGGACAGGTGGCTTGGATCCTCCTATGGGTGATGTTGAATATCTCACAGCATTCAGGTTGGTATGTTTTCCTTTTAAAGTTATGAAAACCAGTGGTAGAATACAAACACATAAATAAAAACTAATGTAATTTTGAAAGACAGGAGAAATGACCCATGGTGAAACTAATTTAATACTGGTATCCTGGTATTTGAAAGCTTAGTAGGCTTAATAAATGGGTAATTCAATTTTTGTGGTCACCCACTCAGAATAGAAAAAAATATCTAATGATTTAATCAGTCGCTCATTTTATCATTATCGTATCATGACAGTAAAATGACTTTCAGCTTGCTAACTCCTCTACATACAAAATTTAAATGTAATCATTGATATCTGGCACAAGAGAAATACTGTTCACATCGATTGCAGTTACATGTAAGTATAGCACATACAAAGTAATATTAAGTATGGTCCAATCCCAGCATTCCTCATTAGCTTGAAATTCTTACCATGGTGGTTCTCACAGATTTGACCAATTGCAATTTTCTGTGAATTTCAGTAAAATGCTAGTTACTAAAAAGTAAACAATTTTGAAATTTCTCAGTAAGAATGACAGGAAATGCTGCATGCTGTATTTCTCTTCATTTTCAATAGCTCATTTTAATTAAGTTTTATTCTTTCATAGGTGATGCATCATAATCTTTAGTCTTATTTTCATGGAACCAGAGGAGATAGAGCCAGTTTGAAACATACTTTTAGTCTTCCAGTAGTCCCGTCTTACATGCATTGTTTCACCTCATTGTTGAGCAGTCCAGTGGAAGGGTTTAGTGGACACTGGCCTCTCAAGAGTGGGCAAATACTACGTCTGAAATGAGGTTTCATTTAGTGAAAGATGATGTGAAGGAAAGGCAATGAGACAGCACATCTATTTGATCACCTCCAAGAAGTAGTGCATTTACCTTCTATAGCTTTTGACCTATATTCTATTCAAAATACATCACAAAAAGTATAAACTCATTTTTGCTTTTTTTCTGAAGCACTCCTGTTTAGTCAATTAAATAATATGCCAAGGATCTGATAAATAACACACCTGAATTGAAAGTCCAAACCCTGGACCTGCACACAGAGTGGCCCAACACATTCACAGTGTTACACTGTTATTGTGAAAAAGGGTTGAATTTTATTTACAACATTTGTCTGTACGTAAAAAGAGTCTAAACAAATAATCAGTGACATGCTTCAAATCTTCTATACTTCAGTATTCCCTTGGGCTCTTACCAAGATCTGTCGTATTCTTTGTTGAGATTTTATGAACTGGATGGTTCAAATCACCGGTATTGGTATCTGATACTAATGTTTGGTATGATCAGCCCAAAATTCCTGGTTTGTATCTGACCTATCCCAATAATGATATAGGTAATGTGGACATCTTAGTACTGTGGAGAATGGTGCTCTCAACTCATTGAACAGAAGACTCAAATAAGTGAGACTACAACCACAATTGGCACCCCTTCTATCCTGACAGCAAGTACCTGGGCTTAAGAATACCTTTTCAAAAATGTTCTTTGCCATTGTAGTTTAAGCACATTCATAAACATTTTGGAGCAACTAATACCACTGTTGTACATATTACTTTGCCTCAGAGTTAAAGGGAATTTCAGTCTGCTGTTTTGCATGTGCACTATTCAGGAAAATAAAATTCATGTAAGCTACCACACAACGACTAATCATTTGCAGATATACCACTAAAATAAGTGCTTAATTATGCTTTTTCTTTAAAGCAGATAAATTCAAGGTAATGATTAGGCTCTCTCTTAAAAGAATTGCTGATGGTTCAAAACTTAATGCATTTTAAATGTTAATAATTTTAAATAATTTTAAATTTAAATAATTTTAAATGCATCCAGTTCATGTTGTGATTAATGTGGGCAAGGGTCATTATCTTAAATAGTCAACTGCTACTTTTTTTTGTTTCTTTGTTTTGTAGAAATAGAATGCTGTTGACTCATTACAATAGATACTGTTGTTTTCCTTTTCTCCGAAAGAGCTGGAAAACCAGAAAATGTTTCCTTACATCGTAAGCTCCTTTTTGCCCAGGCACAGTCTTTGTGCCAAATTTAATGCTTACTGTTGTGTAGTATGCCTGTTAGGGAAGTTTTGCATGGGCCTCAGTGAAGCAAAGTGCATGGAACTCTGAAGGGTGGACACAAAGATCTATAAATCGTGTAGGATAAACCATTTTTTGTGGATCTGGTCTGAATGGTAGATAGGTTTACCACTCCTAATGATGAGGCGCTTAATCTTCAAACCAGAATCTAACCCTGCTATGATCCAAAATGTCATAGATGATGTAACCTGCATTCTCAGTTTGGCCAGGACAGAATTGTGAGACACTGGCCAGGAACGAGAGATCCACGGTTCAGTCCTTTTGCCATAGGTAGAAAGGAAGGTAGAAACTTGAAGAAAATTAATAGAAGACTTGGTTAAAAAGTCATAAAGTCGGCTGTTGCTTAGGAGTTGTGACCTGCAACAGGTCAGTTTTTATGAAAATATACAGTGAGTTTTGTAGATAGGAAAACAAGCTTGATATTTTCTCAAACTGATTTTAGAGACAGAGTTATGAAACTGTTCCTAAACAAGTGACAGGGAAAATGTTGGATATCCTCAGTTTTGAGAAGAAAAATATGAAGGGACAAAATGGAGAGATTTTCTCTTCATACCTACTCCCTAGCAGGGAGAGAGGACATGTAGGATTCAGTCCCTAGCAAAGGCAAGAGAGCGTGTTGGTGAAATTCCTCTCCAACATAACCAGGGTGTCAGTAAGTTTGCAGACAGATGGAACTGAGTTGGAGAACAGCTGAGGCTTCCTGCTTTTGGCAGCTTCGACAGCCTAATTCTCTGAGTCCTTAGGAGCTGAGAAATTTGCATTAAAATCATCTAACAGTCTCCAAGGGGGTACGCATAACCTTTATTTTCTCACTGGCGGAGCCCTAGTTTCTTCCTAGAATTGCACTAAGCACATATTTGAAGTGTCAGCAACCCTGACACTAGGTAACTCATTACTGCTTGATTGACTGTCAAATTTCACAGCAGAGATCCTTCTGAATGATAATGTCCACAGAAATAGAGACCAAGTCCTTTTGTTTGCTTCTAGAGTTTTGCATATAATCAGGTATTATATATGATGATGTAGTTGATATCATTTATATAGTTCCTAGGGCAGAATATATGTAGAACTGTACGAGCATTTACATACACATACACACATCTATATATAGATGCAGCTATCTGAATATTTGTGATTTTCAGCTGCATAGATCTATTTTAAGCTAATCCAGTTGTGACTGAATGAGATTTCACCTCACTCTCTTCCTCCAAATTGTCCTAGAAAATATTTCTATCTTTTCTGGAAAAAGCAACTTCCCTGTGTAAAAATGCAGAACAGTTGAAGATGAGTTAGATGCATAACACAGAGTAATCACTTCAACATCATGCTGAGTGAGTGGCTCCAGTGGGATGCTAGTGGGAAGCTAAAGAAATTATGGTGCTTGTTTGTGTCTGCCATTTTGCTTTCTGTGCTACATGAAGAGTCTTTACTGTATTTTTTAAACTAACTCCTTGTAGTGCCAAATCGAATTTAAATGGCTGGAACCAGTTTGAAGATGAAGACAACCCTTGTGTATAAAAAAAGTCTTTTTCCTGCCATTTATTTTCTATTTCTAGTAGGAAAATATGTTTGATCATGTTAACTACAAGGAGGTAGTAGAAAATGTAGGAGTAAGAAGTTTCTGCAGAATGAAAAAGAGGTGCAAAAATCAAATCAATATACCCCTTAATTTTGCCAGAAAAGTTTTGCTTGTTTTTGTCATAGTTAAGAAACTGTTTTATATACAAAATTCCTTGAAAGAATGCCCTTTTCCTGAAGGGCAGCCACAACTTCTTTTCCCCTGATATCAAAAAAAAACCCCACAGCTCTTTTCCATTATTCTTAAGGCCTTCATCTCTAGTGAGCTATATTTCATCATTTACTTCCACCTATTTAAAAATTGATTTAATCTCTTTGAAAACAATAGAAGATGGTGGCTATTTTCTAAGAAGATGATTCTACACTCAAGTTTATGAGAATGTGATCCACTGTCTTCTGCCAACAGCTATAGAAAAAACAAGAGCGATGGTCAACTACTAATGTTCAAATAATTACTTTCATAAGCTATGCATTATACCAGATGTGCTCAGTAAAGGAGGTAGCAGGTCTGTGTTGTACATGTGCACATGTACATATATGTACTTAGCTTACAGAGGACATGAGAGATGTGTTTCTGTAGAGCAAAATATAGCAGACGCAGGAGGAAATGGAAACAAATGTGAGGGTTAAGAAGAGTGAGGGAGAAGCAAGAGACAGAAGGAAACTGGGGTGTGCCTTCCGACTGCTTTGCACTGCTTTTGTTCAACAAAGGAGCTGTAAATTTAGCTTAACCAGCCAGTATGCTCTGGCTGCTTTGCTCTCTACTCCAGAGTAGCATAAAACACCCACAGCATGTCAGTGAACCTGGCCATAAAAGCATACATAAAATGAAATGTGTGTATGTGTGTTTCTTGGAATCATTAGAAGTAGCTCATGATAATATTATCTTTGAGTTTGATTTTTAGCAGCCATGTGTATGATTTTAATTTAATAAGGTGAGCAAATTCAAAAGACATGGGTGACATTAAGGCCGAGTTAGGGATGAACTTCTATATCTATGATTTAATTTTAAATACAGCACAAAATTTATAATTACCTCAAAAGAATCATTTTAAAAAAAGAGAATTCAAAATTAAAGTCATACTTGAAAACAGGTATGAAAAAATGTAAAAGTGTAAAAATGAAAGAAAATAAAGATATACAGATAATCTTCAATCTTTTACAGTGTTTGTTTTGGAAGAAAATAAATGTTTAAAACTCACTGTAGTCCAATCTCTTATCAAAAACATTTAGAAATATTCATTGTAGTCTTATCATCTTACAGTGCATAATTAAGTTTTTTGAGAGATTGCATTGATGTATACTGACTCTTTTTTGGTCTTAGTTTTATATTTCCTGGTCTGATGACATTCCATTTTGACATTTCAAATGAAAAATTTTTAAAGTACAATTTTGTTCTTTTTCAAATATATTCTCCTTGCTAGCTCTGTTTTGGTGTAGGTAATGTCTTTGTTTATTTGGTTGGTTTGTTTTGAGTTTTTAAGTTACAAATTCACACATATATCCTAAAGAGAAAACTTAAAGAAAATATTGATATGCTTTACCTATGCTGTTTCATGTAGTTACACATAGATAGTATCCATTTGTATGCATTGCTTTAATTTTACCTTAAATTTACTTTCATAATTTTTTGTTTGCTAAAGCATTGGAAACAACTACCTTAATCAGTTTTGTGTATCTGTTAAGATTCTGTATTCATTTAATCTGTTGGTATTGAGCTTCCTGGTCTTATGTATGTGTGCCTGAAAAACAAAAATTCAATTTTTTAGCTCAGATCTCTAATATTCCAATTTCATTAGAAGTCCATATGTTTGTGTGCTACATTTGTAGATGAAGTGCACACTCTTGCTTGTGCATATTTATTATTTTAAATGCATTTGCATTCCCTGTGTCATATCCCTTGTTATTTTTCTTCTCTTAAAAGTCAGTATTTCTGGTCTTTTCAATCTCTCTTTATTTAGAAAATCATCTAATTGCCTAATGATTTTAATTGCTCACCTCTGAAACTCTTCTAGAAAAGAGCTTAATACACCACATGAGGGCGAACCACCAATTTATACTATTTTGAATACTATTATGGCTTTATTTGACATCACTCTTCTGCAATACAGTATCTCTCTTTGACTGAATAGAAACCCTGGTTACTGATAAACAGAACAAAAGAATGTAGGAGACAAAAATCAAGTTTTCTTAGCTGTACCTAGCTTTATTTACAGTGAGTCACAGAACAGTGCTATATTGTTATAATGTTAAATGATTTCCACAAAAAATAGTTTTTGAGAAGAAAGTTCTACTAAACAGCAATTCTAGGTATTCATAGCTTAATGCTATTATTTTTATGACTACAATGTCCAGAGGCTGCTGCTGAGTTTATATTATAGTAGGCTAGGTCTAAAAACTGCATTAAGGTCAGATTCTTATTCAAGAACTTGCAGTGCAATGAGATAAAAGGGCAAAAATATGGGAGGAGAAATGAAAAAGCCAAATTAGCTGCTCTGCTTCATGAGTCAATAAAAGCAGACAGAAAGAACTAAGATCTTCAGAACCTTAATCTATTCTGTTATCCATTGTTACGTTGAACTCCGTTGTTAATGGCCTGAGACTAGCAAAATTCCATGTTTATCTTTACTAATGGAAAAAATATATATATTTCCCAATATTTAACTTTTAATAACTGGTAATTAATTTGTAATCACTGGATTGCCCCAGTGATTGTTATTTCTTGTCTATTTGCTGACAGCAATGCGTTCAGCACTTCACTTCATAAAGAGGAAGTCAGAATCTCTGAGTCATATGTACAAGAGTCCAGTAATGATTTACCCAAATGCAGATGGACATTTTGAAGAGTGCTAATTACCCACAATCCTTCTGCATGGTCATGAGCATAATGCAGAAAAATATAACTAAACAGAACACAGTTATGGAAGCTCTAGAAAATCTATGTGATGGTTTCTGTACATATGCATATACTTTGCAGTCATCCACAGCATTCTGCAGAGTTGTAAGTCAGAGTTGCAATCAGTTGCTCATTTCTGATTTTGTCCACTGCTTCTGAGCATTGTTATAAGATGAGCATTTCAACAAGAGATCTTTCTTTTCCCTTCTGCCATAGAAAATGTCTCAGCAGTATTCAAAGAAAGGTACACCAAACAGCCAAAAAAAAGAGATGACTTAAAAGTGCCTGAGCAGTTCCTTTTGAAGAAGTTTGAAGAAGGTAGAAGTTTGCTTGGAATATTATTTTTTTTAAATCTGCCTGGAGTATAACATTCGTATGTAAATGCTTAATAGTCCTGAGAATTTGTGGCTTTGTGTGATATATATATATATATTTATTTTTGTAATAATAGTAAGTTATCATGCTTTTGCCTTGTTTCTTGACAAATATTCTCAGCATTCAGATGAGTATTGTGGGGATAAGGAGAGAGTCCTTGGGAAACTGAGAAGCAGAGTTAAAAGCATTTGAAACACTGGCATAAACAGCTTTTCAACATTTTGTTATACTTCAGAGTTCACCATAAAACTAGACCTGGCAACACTGTTTATATCCTGCAACCTCTTGTTCTTTCTACTCGTTTATTTTTATTTGGAAAATCTAACTTCTTCTCACCAAACTACCCTAAATTTTCACCTTTACTGTACCAGGATGTTTAAAACTACGTATGACGCTCCTTTCATTCACTGGAACTACAGAAATGAAACCTTTCATTACAGAAATTAATTAGTGTCGGCTTACTTTTCTACAGATGCAGAGTTTCTTTTATTGACATGGCAGAGTAGGGGGTGGAGGAGAAAGGATAATAAAATATGGCATGTGTCAGGTTTATGTGGTTCAGGTTAAAAACCATTTGATTAAAACCCCAAGCTGTACATGGCCTGTAGTTTAAAAGTACCAAAAAGTACCTGAGCTCTTCTCCAGTAGAAATATTTTTCAATTTTTTTTTCAAGCCAGAAAGATGAAAGAACAGAAGTGTATGGATAAAGAATTGCCACATTGTCAAATACTTTGATGGAAAGGTGAGAAATACCACCAGAAACATCCTGGAAGAATTAAAAAGCAGCACGATTACAGAAGATATTTTTGTGTTAACAGTCAAAATATCTGTGGTATTTAAATGGAGATAAATTTCAGGTCTAAATTAAAAGTCCTACAGCAACACTGAGCAATTGTGTAGATGTCCAGCCCCAATTTAAATTTTGTTGCTTTATAATAACTTTTGAGAACTACACTGTAGCCTGTAAAAAATATCCACATGTTCTCTGCTGGAACAGCTCCAGACTGTAACAGAACCACTAGATTGCACCCTGGTGCTTTATGTATTGTTTAATTGTTTTCCTTTGGTGGATATTTTTATTAAAAGCCCATTATCCAGAATCAGACAGGAGTGTTGTTTCAAGAACAGCAGAAACAGAGGCCTTTCAGCTACACAGTTCTTATTCATGCCTTCTTTAGCCAGCTTAGCTAATGAGACCTCCACTATTCTTCTTTTAATACTTCAAGACGAAAAAGAAACTGAAGATTTTATTTTCCTCCTTTCAAACATAAGCCGGATTGCAAAGAGGTATTGTGAGGTTGTGTGTGTGCTCACGCACCTGTGTCTCTGTATAAGTTTGTGTGGATACCTCTGGGGCACGTCTGTGCTTATAGATGTTCTCATGTTTTTGCATCAATAACTCCTTGGAGGTGTTTTTTTGTTTGTTTGTTTGTTTATTGTTTTAATGATTTTTGTACCTGTACACTTTGCTGGAAAGTAATTGAATAAAAGGAACAACTCTTTTTCATAGAAAATATATTCTAGTAAATAAAGCTCCAGTAATTCCAAAGAAAAATAGAAAAATCTGGCAAGACCCAGATTTTGAAATCCTGAATTATGCTGAGTAGCACTCTGCTCAGTGCTGCAAGATCTTATGAGGTTTCATGTTACTGGATGTTGTTGGAGCCCCAACTCTGAGTATTTTATTACTTTTTAAAGTCAGCTCTCAGTCTTGCATAAGAAATGTTTGAAACTAAGAAAACATGTATGTCTCAAAAAAAAAGATATCTAATGAAAAAGTTCAGGGAGGTCTATGACTCATGATTATGTGGTGTTAGCAGTACTGCTTGGGCCACCAGTAATCCCATTAAATCAATGCAGCTTCTTGAAGAATGGATTGTTACTCAGTGTGAGGGAATCTATCAAACTTCAGGCTCCTAGATATGAATTGTTTCTTACAGGCAATATAAGAAAACAGCTCAGTCGTAGAGTAATTTACCATGTTTGGCATATTTGTGTATTTTTTCATGAAAAGGGAAGTCTATGTTCTGTGATCACATATACTCAATTTTACTTCTACTAGGGTCAGGGTTTAAAATTGAATCAATCATCAACTGCATTAGTTAATGCACCTCTCAGTTCTGCACATCAGCATAATTCACGGCTAAAATGTAATGTTGTTACTTATACTCAATAGTAACTTCTTGCAAGAGTCACCATTAAAAAAGCAAAGGCTGTTCATGGAGTAAACGTGGCAAGATATGATCCTAGATACTTTGACTACATTTAACGTAATTAAGCAACCAAATCTTTCCGATTATATACAAGCACTGTCATTAATTGCCATGGCTTGAAACAAACCAAGCTTTTAAAGTATTTCATTACCTGATTCATATGTTTGCCTACCACAATCTTTCTAGACACATATTGATATCAGGTGTCAAAATAAAGTTACCAAAATTGCAAGTGTACCAAAAATTAATGAAAAATGAAACCAAGCAATTTACAGCACATTATAAACAGACTGAAAATAGCTACGCCTGGACTGTTGGTAAGCTGCTTAGCATTTCTCCTATGTCATGTTACAGTGTACATGCGTGTCAGATTATATAAGGTGGAGTGCTGAAGGAAAGATGCAGCTTGTTTGTTTCTTTTCTCCCCATCAGTAAATTCACTGGTCTTTGCTGCTTTTTCCCTCTTGTGCTGGGTGTGCATTACTAAGTAGAGCTGACTAAAGACAGCAGTTCCAGTAAGTAGCAACTGTCCGTGGTTTTGACATGTGATTTTCTTCTACACTGAAACAAAACCAAAACTATTTGAAAGCTTCCAAGAAAACAACTAAGTGTGTTTCAAACCCTTTCGTGACAATGTTAATCTCTAGCCTCATGGTGAGGACATTACTCTAGAAAGAAACAAACAAATAAAAATGACAACAACAACAACAAAAACTTTGGTGAAAAATCTCATCTCTGAATGATAGAAAAAAATTTTTCTTTCCTGGTTCTTACAAATCAGGGACTTGCATCTGAAGTTAATGCCTTTGCTGTCAGGCTATTTGGAATTTATTTTTATCCTTACTCTAAAAAAGGTCTCCCTCTGAAAAATATCAGGGATTTACACCTACAAAAATATTCTGTTGTAGTAAAAGGGTACATTTCATGAAAAAGTTACACTTCCAATCATGAATTATTAGGCTGACAGGAGAGTGGAGACTAATTGCCTCCCTATTACCAATCAAGAAGTTTACAGATTAAGAAACTATTGTTAAATCTCTGCAAGTGCTTCAATTCCTGTGTGACAGGGATTTCTCAATCCCCATGCTTTATTAACATCTACTTCATTCAATATATGATGAACTCTCTATGGAACACGTTTCCCTTGGATCCAAAAATGACAATTTGCTATCTGTTCATTTACCTCACTTTCTTCTACAAAGAAAAATTGTTTAAACAGGTTTCCCGTATTTTTCAATACAATTCTTGTAAGAAACTGTAACAAACAAAGTAAAAAAAAAAAGAGAAATGTCAACTTTGTAACAGCTCAAAGTCTCTGTGATTTCCTTCTGATCAAGAAGGGAGTGATTTAATTTGCACACACTGTACCATCAGGTAGACCACTGCTAAGAAGCTGCCCCAAAAGTAAAAACATGCAGTGGATGAGTGTTCTAGTTAATTTTGACTTGCTCTGTGTCAAGTTCAGTCATTGGCCCCTGTGAAAAAAATCACTGAAAAAAAAAAAAAATTAATATTGCCTTTTATGCTTCTGCAAAGCAAGTTTAATGACTTCAATGCATTAGAAATAAGTTCTCTTCTGTTTTGCTTCCCTGAAGTAAGGACTGATTCAGTAAACATTTGTCTTACCAGACTATTCAAGCAATAGTGTTTTAGTGATTAGACATATATTAACAGTACATTCTTTAAAAATTCCTCCCACCCTTTTTCTTTCACATTTCTTTCTTGGAGTCATTCATTCAACCACTCATCAAATTCTTCAGAGCAGCCACAACTCCCCTTCCCCTCCCATAGCTCTGTCCTCTGCCTCTGATCACAAAGTTGCTACTCATCTTTTCTTCTCTAACTCTTTTACTTGGCACCAGGGGCCTCATTCTTTTTCATCTTCTGATCTAACTCAGACAAAAACTTTTATCTTCCCTTATTCATCTATTTAACCTCTCATTCCCCTCATAATAGGCTATTGTCGCAAGTGATACAATCATATTTCACTAAAAGAAAAACCACTGTTAAACTCTCTATCACCCTCTCTCCTTTCTCCTTCTCTGTCCTCAAGACTGCTGAGTGTCCAGATCGCAGCCTGTCATACAGTTCAGTTCTAGACCTTCTTCAGAACACAATCTCAGCCTTCCTTTCCTCTGAAACCATTCTTGACATAAACTCCTCCTAGCCCGAAGCTCAAAGTCTATATTTCATCCTTATCTTCCCTAGCCCGAGTATTATCCACTTTTATTAACCTTGATGATCTTTGTCTTGAAAATTCATCCTTCTCTGGCTCCCATGCTTGGTAGACCCTGGCCTTTACCCAACATTTTGAGTCACTTTTTCTACATGTGCTTTTGAGGAGTAAACATTTCCTTCCTTCAGCTTTCTTCATTTGTTCCCTGCTATTATGCTTTTGGTCTTGGTGCCTTCTCCTACTTCTTTGCGTCTGTCTAGAGGAGAGTACGTCCAATATGCAAATTCAGTTATTCTTTGTCAGCCAGTTACTTCAGGTCTTTGTCCCTGTATTGAGTATGTCTCTTATATGCATCTTGAAAATTTAAAGTAACCATGATAAATTAATTGAGGAAGTCTGTCTTTAGTTCAAGCTCAAACTTGCCAAAGTTTTACTCCCAAGTCAGGAGTAGCAATACTGCCACTCTCTACAGGTAAAACCATCTTTCTGACTGTCACCCAGATAAATTCTTGTTAACTTTGACCTTCTCTGTTGGAAGTCGCAACCCAGCAATGTCTAAATTTTGCAAATTCTTTCTGTAGCATGTGTGTGAAATAAAGAATATGCTACCATTCTCAGCAGCTAGTGATTTTTAAGCTGATGCCATTTTTTTTTCTTATTTAATGTCCTTCTCAGAATGCTATGAGGTTCATATTTGAGATTGTTATACAATGTACAGGTTTTCTGCTTTTTTGGTGATAATGCTTGTAGGGTATTCTCATAAACAATTATGAAGCCTCCTTGAAATCTTTTATTAGTGTTCTATTTTGCTATATTGCCTCCCACAAAACTAGACAGTAATTGAATTCCTCTACTGCTAAGATGACCTCTAAGAAAATCTGTCCACTTTTTCTAGCTTTTGCCTATAGTTCCCCAAAATGTATAGACATGAGTCATCTTTTTGCTTTTTCTTTGCAGTCTAATACAATGGGGTTGTTGTTCATAACAGTGGCTTCAATGTAATGTACTAATACAAATATATTTATTATTATTAAGGATAATAGTAAGATTTAAACAGTTAAAAGGTTAATTTGGGGTGTGTTTTGTATGTAATGCCCACTCTAGCTACTAGAATGAGGGGAGGAGATAGGGTGTTTCTCTCCCCATCATGTTGCATGAGAAGTACACACCCCCAGTACTGGTGGCAGTGGCTGCATGTGACAGATGCGATCATACAAGGGAGTGGAGTTACTGGGACCAAGGCTGGAACTAGGCCTCCCTCCAGGTCCCCAGATCTGATGCAGAGAAGGAGTGTCTTTGCAGGTCTAGAAAGGGGGGAGATGGAGGGATCAAGACCTCTACCCCAGATGGAAGACATGCCTTTCTTTGTCTGTTATATGAATGTCCTGATTTTATTTGGGAAACTGTAATATAGACCTGTATTCTGGAACTGTTCTTGTTCCACTGAAACATACGGATATGCTACTGGTAGGATTCAGTTCTTCTCGAAACAGGCTCTGGAAAGTATGATCCACTCCTGTTCATCCATCTCAGGAACACACATACTGCTCAGTATCACTTCTGCAGTGTCCGTGATCTCATTAAGCCCATGAGCATGCATATCTTGTTGACATCTGAGGAAACATGATGCTTATCAACAAAATGTAGGGCCTGCTGTACACTGCATCACTTCAAACACAATAAGGTTATTAAAGCTTAATTACATAAGAAACAGTATACATGTTTTGCAAGCTTGTAGAATGTCACTTGCAGGAGTTAAGCAAGATATAAGAGTTTCCTAAGTTTCTATTATAGTTTTATTTCCAGCAGCATTCTTTGACAAACTAAGTAAATTACTGCATATATTGGACCTCTGAGGCTTGGGGCAAAGAATGGAAAAATTATTTACAAAAGCTTGAAAATATTTAATCACTAGAGGCAGGGGGCAACTGTGTTTTAATTAGCAGTTCCTCAGGCCATTGGCTGGCTAGAGGCTTTCTCAAACAACCACACAAACGCATTGAATAGCTGTTTGCCAGCCTTAGGGTCAGGCCTGAGATGAAACAGATAAGATAATTGGCTCTAATGAAATCCAGAAGGCCTTGGCTTTCTTGTTTGAGCTTGGATTTGAAAAGTGCGTGTGGAAGTGAGGCTTAATTCAAACCAGTCCTGAACTAGGCCCGTTTTTCAGTGACTTTGATATTGTTTGAAGTTCTGAAAGTGTTCGCCACACCACTAGCCTGCTGGGCTGGGCCTCCCCGGTCACCTTAATTACTGAGCTTTATTGCTGACTTTACTACACAGGAAAGGAGCCATTATATGTTCCATCAACATCAGCTCTCCTCAGATTGGAGGAAAGGGCAGGGTGAAAGGCCACTGTAGGAAGGCAAAAACTTCACTTTGAGGTAGTCAGATCATTTACCCGTGTTAAATTTCACTGTGCTATGTGTGTACATTCCTCACAACACAGAAGCCCAATTTCCATTTTTTTTTAGCAAGCGATTACTTTTCAAAACATTTTGTTTGTGTCTGATTAGCAGAAGGGGACATTTATTCTTAGAGGTGGAAAGAAGGCAAATTGTAACAAACGCCTAATTAATCATCACAGGGGAAAGAAATCTAGTTAAAGTCTGTAATAAAGAGAAATTGTTCTTAATTCTTCTTTGAAGTGGGAATAAGTGAGGAAACCCCTATGGTGTGTTTGCAGACCTGACACCCTACAGAACTGACTCCTTGCAGCCAGCCTGATATCTTGAGAGTAACTTGTAATGTGCTCTGCAAAAACAGAAGGGCTCCTGTGAAATACTGTAACAGCAAGCAACAGTTGAGGTATTTTAGCAATGTTAGTTGCGAGTTATTCTCTTCAGGATAATTACTTTCAGAGTTTGGTCCTAATCTCTTTAGCTGCTCCAGCTGGTGGTGCTGCTGGAAAAAAAAGAAGCTGAACGAACTCATGTGCATGAATGAGTTTTCAGATCTGGACACTCTATAGTGGGAGGGACGTCTATCAGGTTTCAGGAGTCAGTATCTGAGGCCACTGAAGTCCCTGGGAAGACTGCTGTTGGAAAACCTGGGACAGTTGCTGCAAATGCTTAGATGCGTGGCTGAATATGTTTACGTTAACTCTACGTTCCTAAGTCAGTCAGGCTACTAACCTCAGTAAAGTTACACATGTGCATTAATGTTTGCAGGATTGGGCCTCCTGAGACTAATGAAAGTGTATAACATAGGCCAATTTGGGCCAGATTCCATATTACCAACACTAGCACATAATAAAAGAAATATTGATGAATATTACTTGCTGGTGAGGCTCAAACTGTGAAGTTCAGATCAAGATACACAAACTTTATTTCCATGAACTTGGGAGGAAGTTTAGAAAAGACTGAAAAATCAATTCTGTTGCTATCTACTATGTGAGCATTACATTTATTTATTTATTTATTTATTTATTTATTTATTTGTTATTTACTTTGTTGTTGTTGTTTTTATGGAGCTAATATTTCTGCTTTTCTTAATAGCTTGAAAATGTCTTGGATTCCTTCACAAAAATTAGAAATGTCACAAAGATACATTCTGCAGAGTATTGAGCTCTTTCCTTAAGGCAACAGTTTCACAAAGAAGGCTTCTATAATTTGATATAGTTCCACCTTGTATTATTTTATAAATAATATATATGCTATAATGCAAATTTTATGTCTGTATAGCTGAAGATTTTTTAACACAAAGGACTCCTATTTAAGAAGCCTGAAGGCTTCTTGTTTTTCTTCCCTTTCATATGCCCTGTCATTTTAACATGTTTTATGTTAGTAGAATGACAAATTGGTTATACGCTTTAAAGAAAAGCAGCAGGTTTTAATACTTTTATCAACATTTTGTGAAATTTTAACCTGTTAAACTCATGGCCAGCATCACAGGGAGCTAGTTATATCTTGCATATTTTATTAGCACAAAGCCAGGAGAAAATATCTTTGGAAATAATCATAATTCATTACAATTATCAGAAAACAATGATTTCCCTTCTAATACAAAAGGTAGTTTTGTGAGAAAATAATAGTGTAGGTGTCACTGCATGAGAGTGTGAGAACTTCTATAAGCAGTATTTCCAGATTTGCAGATGTTCTGTTCTTTATTAAACAGTAGATTTTGTTTGCTCTCTTTTTTTTTTTATAACTTTATATAATGACAAAATCTTCCCTTTTGATACCATGGTTCTTAAGAGGTGGTTTGAACTACTACTGCTGTGAATGAAACTTTTACTTCTTATTGCAGTAAACACTGTACTCTGAAGAAAGATTTCCTTAGGTAAGATACAGTCAGAATCTCCTAACAAAACTGTACAGAACATTTGATGTTTTGATAAATTAAAAAACAAAAAGGTTATTTTTCTGAGCAGAAGTAGCATAACCATGAGCTGCAATGATGTGACAGTGAGAAGGCAGGGGAGGGTGTAAGTGTCCATGACCTGTGTCTGACTGTACCTTCAGCTACATTCACCACATTTTGTGGAAATTAGGAAAAGTAGGATTATATAATCTATTAGTGATTTAATTCATACCTTGCACATATGCCTAATGATGTCTTCAACAGAAGTAACAGGATTATAAAATCTACTGGTGATTTAATCTGACCTTTGCACATCTGTCTACAAACGTTGTTTAAGCTTAGGTGGGTTGTATAAGTCAAGCAGGGGATAGTGACTGAGGAAGCATTTTATTGCAAGAAAAAATTCCCTGGATGCTTAAGTCACTTATTTCCAAGGTTTCCAACAGTGTTTTTAAGTTGGTACAACAATTATTATTAAAAGTGTCTTTTTTATGTGGGAGCTGAGGGCTATAGAGTTTCATAATTTCCACCTTAGAGCTTAGTTACAATTGCTTGTAAATCTGCAATTTTAAAAAGGAAAGCCTAACACAAAATTCATAAAGTGGCCATTATCTGATGTAATGGTGTTGTTCTGTGTATTTTCAAGTCACTGTAGAGACCACACAGCAAATCAATGCCTGAGCCAAGACTAAATGCTGGGCCTCAGTGCTTTTGATAATTCTGTGAAATTCCTAATTCTTGCATCTTTAAAATGAATAATTCAAAATAAATAAATAAATAAATAAATAATTTCATTAGCTATCATCCTTTTGTGAATCTGTCTGTTAAAATTTTTTGAAGCTAGATTTTAATCCTACTTTTCATTATTCTTTCTGTACATCATTTTAGAAAGTGTAAGGAAGAGGTAAACTGAACCACTTTTGTTCAATAAGTCACTTTTAAATGCAGTGACCATGACAGACATTTTGATAGTGCTGTGTTTTGTTGAACGTTGCATGTTTTTTTCACTACCTGATAACAAGAAAGCAACTGGAAGATAAATGCCACTAAGAAGATTTAATTGATGCTTTACCTATATATGTAATTATAGATTACTTTCAGGCAGGCAGTCTGCTATACTGGTAAAGAACAATGGAAATTTTAATAAGAATATTAACTGTGGTAAATACATGTGGCTTTTTGGCTGTGACATTTCATTGCTGTACTCAGTAACAACAGTAAGAATAATTCACTGCAGAGAACATTCATAGAGGATGCCATAGGTACATAATTCTTTTGACTGAGGAATTCAGCTGGGATACATTTCTCATATCATGGCATCTGCTATATTCTCATAGATTAGTTGTGTGTGATGTGGGAGATCAAAGGATTGCACTTTTATTTCTGTGGCCACAATAAACTTGAAAAGAATAAAAAGGAATCATTGTGAATATCACGTAAAACAAATGGGAGTTAACATGATTTAGAGAAAGTAACAATTAGAAGAAAAATGAGGATATCATACTTCTTTATTGTTCTTGGTTGTAGTGTGAAGTCTTGCACCTGCTTGTTAGCAAGGTCAGATGTAGGATTACAAAAAAAAAAAAAAAAAAAAAACAAGGTGCTTTTAGTTGCATTTTTTCTCTTAATAGCTCTGGTGCTTTAATTTAATTCATATGTACAATATTCCAAAATAACTGCAGTGATTGATAGTGTTGTAATAAAACACAGGAAAATACACAAAAATTCAATGTTTCTTTAAAAATTTAAAACAATTCCCATTGCATTCTATTTATTATTGTGCTTAAAGCATTTTTAATAGGAGTGAAATTCTATTGTAAGTCTAACATGAAGCATTACATTGAATTTGCAGTTAATGGTATCTTAGTCATCTTTAAAAAGTGACTAATAATTCACTTTGTTTACAGTTAAAAAACAACTAATTTATATTTAATGGAAGCTATTGTGTAACTAGAGTTCCATACTATTTGTGGTACGTTAGGTTATGCAAAGATTGTGGATTAACAAAGTGCTGTCTTGCCCATGCTGCTTATGAATGCTATTATTCTTTCTAAAATTCAGATAATTTTTTTATAATTTATTATAACATTATTAGCTGCCCAAATTAGACTATGATTTTTGCACTGAAAAATCAGCAGCATACAAGCTATTGAGAGGAAACAGAAGGTTCTGCCTGCTGTGTAGAAACAATTTGTACTGGTACCCTAAAGGAAAATGTGGGAAGCAGTCTTACGTTTTGAGATCTTAGTTGAAAACTTCGATTATACAGATATGATTCACTTCCATGTGTCCTTTCTACTTTGAACATGACAAGAGATGACCTTATATTTGGAAAAAGAAGGTTGAGTTCCTCTGCTGTCTACCCAGGAGACCTTTTCTGCCCCAGTTCCTTAAGACTGGCTGGAGAATAGCATCAGTGGAAGGTTTCTTAGAATGGTTTCTCTGCTGGAGTTTTTAGCTTGATGTACTCAATAATATTGATGCAGTTGTGATTTTTGGCTTCTTACTTCACATTAGGTTATGATTCAAAGCAAGTATATAAACAGAGAGGAATTCAGGGCCAAGTTCAGACATCCAGCCGTGTGCCTGCAATGTAGGGGTCTCCACGTGAGTAAGGGGTTCAGGTTCTTGTTGTGGTGCTCCAGGTGATACAGTCAACTGACTTGAGAGATCTGTGTCAATCACCCTTAAACAGGGATATACACTGGTTATTTGAACGACTTCCTAGTCTTCAATGCCTGCACCCACTAGGACTCTGATTCAGTTCTCAGAACATATGTGTCCAGTGCCATGTGAGAACTGCTGGAGGAGCTGATGTTTACTGGTGTGGCTGACAACAATGGCACAGGACCTCTGTAAAATCTACGCCTTTTCACCATGCCAGCACGTGCCCAAGCGGGATCCCCCTGAATCCCAAAAGCTGCTGGATAGCTTTGCATAGGTAATTGAACTGAATCCTCTGTTTCCATGAAATATAATGAGTGTTTAGATCCTTAGTGCACATTTAGAATCCTACAGTGTAAGTCTGCATTTGCATTTGTATTCCATTTCTGGATAAACTCATCTCTATTCTAGGTAATGATTATTCACATTCTTCTGGAAAAAAATCAATTAATTGGATTTTGTTCCAATCTGATTAGAGATATTGTCCTAAAACAGTCTTTTGGAGTATGCCTATTCTTCTGTACCTGCAAAGAAATTGTAGATGGACTCCATCCAGTTTCAAGCTACCTGTGAAATGCCTGAAGATATAATTATCATGAAATACCAGTGCTAATTGGTTTTGTTTATACAGCACTATGTCAAAGTGTAAACAAACACATTGTAAGTAGTTTATCTCCAAGCTGATCCTTCAGACTGCGAGAAGTTTTAAATGGACTAACACACTGTGCTCAGATAAATTACCTTTTCTTAGCAATATAAAGTAGTCTGTACAAAACTGAGTGCCTCTGTGGCAAAAGCTTTTCTGTATCCCAGCTGACTCATTTTAAAGTTAACACAGACATCTTTGCTTCATGCTGCAGTGTGCAGCGTAGTCACATCCCTAGGTAAGGTATCCGCTTCAGTTTATTGATGAAGTAAGTGGGAGGTTTGTCACTTTGGTTGCACATATTTTGTTATATCCTTGTACTGCACCTTCCACAGCCAACACTGTTGGCTGCGTTTAGACTAAAAACATGAGAATAATAATCTGGGATGAGGTTGTACTTTAGTCAAGTTGTACCATATACTCCTGAAGGGACTACCTCTCAGCAGTGACCCTTTCCAGAAATTTAGAGCTGATAATATTTATGAGAGTTCGGAGCAGCTGAAGCATTGGCTAGAGATCTTTTAAATAGCTAAATTTCAATACATTCCCTATAGAGCTGAAAGTGATCATTTGAGACCTGTCGGAGGAAGATCATGCCTTAATTGTACTTTGTTGTACTATAAAAAATGAGACCTCTCCACTAGATTTAAGAGCCAGTGGTATTGTGATCTGTGTGAACTCTTAGGGGAACTCATCTGGGATATTACAGTGTGTATGAAATAAGTTTGTGTCACTGATAGAGGTAAAAATAGTCACATAAATGTGATGGTTTCTGTAATTGATCTTTTCTAAAAGTATCTCCAGTTTGACAGGGAGCATCTTTTCAGTGAGATTTATTCTGTAATAGAGTACACTCTGGTGGCTGCCTTCCAAAAATGCTGTCCTGAATATCTATTTATAAGTAGAGCAACTCCAAATCACTCAGGTTCATAACTCCAGCATTCTATTGTAATTACTGTCTTGGCTGTGGCATAGATGCCAGCCTTCAGAATAGAGCCTCTCTGAAAGCAAAAAGGACTGATTACCACTTTCGGTAGCAACCCTTACTCTGACAGTGCTGCACATTAGCACCTGAGCTTTAAAAATTAGAGTACAATATGTCATGGAGTGTGGAATGACATGGAACAACACTGCTAATTTTATTTGTTAAAATCCAAGTCAGCCAATTTCGTCTGTCACTTGCCCTTTCACCATGAAGTGGAGAATGCACTGTTGTAAGCAGAAGGATGATCCTTTCTCCAGACTGTTTCAAAACTTGGATAGTTTTCACAATCAGAGAGAAGAGGTAGGGACTCTGTAATCAATGCCTCTCTTAATCCCGTTTGTATCCTCTGCAAATTTGTAGAAGTCTCTGGAATTTCCAGTTTTCTCCACGAAAAAAGGGCACGAGTTTGCAATGATTTTCCACCTTCACTGACACTGGGAAGAGCAAGGACCTACTATTTGGCCCTCCAGTTCTCAAAATCTTGAAAATATCCCCTTGGACAGCACAAGCAGAAGGACAGAGTTAGGAAAGAAAGCCTCAACTGATTCAACTCTTTGCTGTATAAATGGTAAATCTCATAAGATAAATAGGGCTTTTCTACTTCAGGAGTGTTTATCTGGAGGAAGTGCCTTTTCCTGCAAATGGGAACTGTCCCAAGGAAAAGGGACACAACACAGCTGGACTTCACTGAAGTTGATAGTTCAGTTAAGTGTCCAACCAGTGTTCCCAAGCCTGAGACATAGAAATATATAGGTAGTTCTGTTAATTATGCACCTGTGCACATTTAAATGATGGACCAGATGCTGAGGTGATGATCTTGTCGAAGTCCCTTTGGCATTGCAGCTCTGGATGTCTATCACAGAGGAAGCACTGAAGAGATGACAAGCCAAAGTGCACAAACATGAGAATCTTGTGAAGGCCCTAAGAATGAGTGTGTCTATACCCACAGTTCTGCAAGTTCAGTACTTTATTGTAAAATTTTTGAACATTTGTGAAGAACTGTTCTTTATTAAGAAAGAAAGGTAGTTTCAAGTGACTCGTGCAGGAAGTTTGTGACTGAATCCAGTTTATGGATTAATGATTACCCCTAATCATCAGTGGCTGGATTATAGCTTCACAACAGGGAGTTATGACATCCACGGTGGCGTAAATGTGCAGAGCATTAAACCTGCCATGTAAAGCCATTTTCAGGAATAGAATAATATAGATATTTGGGCCATGACTCTAAAACATTTTAAATGAATGTCTTTTTATTTTTTTTTAAATAATCATATTTTTGTTTGTACCACAGCAGCATTATTAAATTATATTAACATGAAAATGAATACATTCATGAATGTTCTTCAACAGATATAATAATGTGAAACAAAATTTACAGCCTCCCTTCAGCGTAAAGTACATACTGTGATATTGTGCTTACCTGTGTACAGATAGGACCCTAGGGAATTACACATTTCTAAGAAAAGCACATTTCTATCAACTGTCTCCATTAGTTAATTAAAATTAATGCTTCCAGGAATAAAAACACAACATTCAGAAAAGTAATTTGCTGAGGTTAGTGAAGACATCCAAGACTTTCTTTAAAAATAAATAAATAAAAGAAGTTTTAGTTTGATGAAATTGTTCAGTATCTCTGAGAATGAAGCTCTCAGGTCTCATTCATTCTCCATCTCTGTGAGATAATTGGGAAGTAAAGGGGAAAACAGAGGGCTCGTCTAATAGTAATGAGCAAGCAGATGAGAGAAAACAGAGTAGAAAGAGAATGTAGATGAGAAAGAGAAGAGGAAAAGATGAGAGAAAACAGATGGAAGCCAAAAACCCAATGAAGTGAGAGAGACAAGACTATAATGATTTACACAAGACATGGTGGAACTAGTCTGGATAAAATAAAAGAAGAAACTTATACCCTCAGTCTAACTTCAGAATAAACCAAATCTTCAACTGGATTTAAAAAAATGTTCAGGCAAAACTTTAGAATTAGAAACAGAGATTCTATAATAGGATATTCTGATAGTATTGGTGACCTGCATAGATAAGATTGAAATAAACATCAGAACATTTACATGTTTATACAAGCCAAACTTCAACTCCCACCCCCTCCCACCCTGAGGTCTAATCTTTGTTAGTATATACTTCCTTTAAGCGCTGTACAGAGCCTAAAATAGAATGCATAGATAACAACATAAACGGACATTATATTTTTATACATTTGTCCAAGAATACCATTTTTTCTCCTATTACTCTGGTCTGATAACTATTCTTTGTTCCCTTAACAATAAATCATTATTTACATTTACATGAAAACTTAAAATAAATTCTAATGGACTGTTTCAACTTATTGAAGGAGAATTTTGGAACTGTTAGAGAGAGCACAACTCTCTAGCAACTGCATATCAGGATTTGGCTCCACTTGCAATTAGAAATGGAGCCAAACTGGAAGATGCATGTGTACCATGTAGCTGATGAAACAACATATACATATTCAACTTTATTCAAATTTAAATGTTTTTTTATCTGTATGGTTCATGCATGAATTCTAGAAATACTTAGTATTCTAGAACTGCAGTAGTTTCCTAATATCTTCAAAACGTACATGAGCTCTATTTACCAGTAGTTAGCAATCTTGCTAAAAGGAATGCTTCTTGGATTGTAAGCTGCAGAGTACTTCTCATTTGTTGTTTTAGTCACTGTTTTTTCTTAATTTAATTTATTTTTTATTTTTTTTCCCATGATCAGGTCAAAGTTCTCCTTTGGTGATTCAGTGGAATTTAAAGAGAATGGAGTAGAGCCAGAGGGAATATGAAAATATCAGCCTTGGCAGGATCAGCTTATTTTTCAGTACTCTTTGCTCTTTGATACTCCTCATTTCTATCATTGCTTTCTTGGTGAAGAAAGCAGTGCAATGAGGTGGTGGGAAAGCTGGCTTTCTTTTTGTCATAGCAAGTAAGACTTTACCAGTCCTCATTCCACAGTCAAGTCTCTTCAGAGATAACTATTTCCTTCCTGACTCTGTGTTTCCACTTGGATAGACAGTTTGCCAGAATTCTTGGTTTCAGGGCACCAACTGCTGCTTGAGAATGGAGTTAAATTTCAAGATTTACAATTTAAATTTCAAGATTTTTAGTAGAAAAAATAAAATTAAAAATATTATCTTTTTTAAGGCTATGGCATCAAATTTAAAATATTTGTGCTACTGTGCTATGATGTCTTTTTAAAGCAACACTGTGTAAGTAATATCAAAAACATGATTTATTTAGCACTAGATAAGAAAATTCATTGCAAATCACTGGCAAAATCTGCCAAGTTTATAGAGCTGGATTAACAATAAGAAAGAAGTCAATTGCCCAATAAATGAGAAGAAAAACATCAAATTCTAGATATTTGATTAAATTGTTATGCGTTCACAAAAGACAAAGTGTTGAAATTAAGACTGCAAAATCAAAGTCAACTTAGATGACTACATACACAGAATTTTTCTAGCTATCCTCAATATTACAGTAACTTAGGGTCCTTTCCTTTCCTTTCCTTTCCTTTCCTTTCCTTTCCTTTCCTTTCCTTTCCTTTCCTTTCCTTTCCTTTCCTTTCCTTTCCTTTCCTTTCCTTTCCTTTCCTTTCCTTTCCTTTCCTTTCCTTTCCTTTCCTTCCTTCCTTCCTTCCCTTCCCTTCCCTTCCCTTCCCTTCCCTTCCCTTCCCTTCCCTTCCCTTCCCTTCCCTTCCCTTCCCTTCCCTTCCCTTCCCTTCCCTTCCCTTCCCTTCCCTTCCCTTCCCTTCCCTTCCCTTCCCTTCCCTTCCCTTCCCTTCCCTTCCCTTCCCTTCCCTTCCCTTCCCTTCCCTTCCCTTCCCTTCCCTTCCCTTCCCTTCCCTTCCCTTCCCTTCCCTTCCCTTCCCTTCCCTTCCCTTCCCTTCCCTTCCCTTCCCTTCCCTTTTCTTCTTTTCTCTTTTCTTTTCTTTTCTTTTCTTTTCTTTTCTTTTCTTTTCTTTTCTTTTCTTTTCATTTCTTTTCTTTTCTTTTCTTTTCTTTTCTTTTCTTTTCTTTTCTTTTCTTTTCTTTTCTTTTCTTTTCTTTTCTTTTCTTTTCTTTTCTTTTCTTTTTTCTTTTTCTTTTTCTTTTTCTTTTTCTTTTTCTTTTTCTTTTCTTCTCTTTTCTTCCAAAGACTGAGCTATCTTACAGAAAGACTATACAAAGATTACAAATTTTAATAAGTAATTTTTTCCTTAGCAGTTCATGCTGAAGGGCTGACAATTTCTTTTTGTTTATGTGCCAAGAGTCTTCTAACCTTTCTTGAAGGGGCCACAACTTAAAAATCTGTTGGATCACCTCCCATGTATTAGCAATGATAAAAACTTCCTCCTATTCACTGTAATTGCACAACTCCCTGTGACAGGTTTGGCAATTTTATGTTGGAAGAGTAATTTTAACAAAGAGTAGATTGGAAGTGAGTGCCAAATTTCTCAGCTGGTGTAAAATTCCTTGTTTTTAAATAAAGGTTGGCAACTGCAAGTGAAGAACTCAAGCAGAAAAAAGGTCTTTGCAGAGTTTTTGGGACTGTTGGTAATCCAAAGATAACAGCAGGAAAAATGCTGCTTTTGAACTAGTCATTTGCACAGTTACAAGCTCTTTTGGTAATTTTATATAAGGAATTTAAAATGACAAAAGGATTTCATAAGTGAGTGGTAACTCCCTTCTTTTTTGCAGTAAGCACATTAAAGCTAATTAAAGTTCAATTCTTCAGAGATAAAGGATTATGAACTTCTAAGGGGGCTGTGGAATACTTGGAAAATGAGTGTTTTATCAAATATATTTTGGCTTTGAGAAAAGTTCAAGTTTTTGGACACAATGTAAAATTTAAATTATATGATAGCTAGGTACTGTGTGATCCAGATATTAAATCTGGAAGAAGTACTCTTTTTTCTTCTTCTCCTTCTTCTTCTTCTTCTTCTTCTTCTTCTTCTTCTTCTTCTTCTTCTTCTTCTTCTTCTTCTTCTTCTTCTTTTTATTATTTTTTTAATGAAGTATATTTGAATGTACTTTTGACTTACATTTGTTACGATATTTTCTGAAACTTCACTGTTATTTTGTGATGTATCCAATCTCAGTTATATTATTTTGACTGTCACTCTGAGAGATAAGTGCAACAAAAATAACTCTAGAAGTGGAAACCATGCTTAGGGATGTTTTTGTTGCTAGTTTCAACATTGTAAATTGAGACAGACATTGAAAAAGGGAACTATGCGATTCAGTTCATTCTTACATTTTCTTGAAATTACAATCAATCTCAGTTTCCGAGGCAACTGACTACATGAGGATGGCCCAGCCAATAATGGGAAACAGCTTTCTGTTTTAGTACTGTAACATATGGTATAAAAAGTCTTTTTTGTTTCATGCTGTTGAGGAGACTATCCAATTTATCACTGCAAATAGGATCCAAAAACGATTAAAAGAGGTGTGAGCAGTTCAGTTTTGTAGCAGAAATCCAGAGACATAAGTTCATGGGGGAAAAGCAAATTCAGATACATCAAAATATAATTTTTAGATGCTCTTCCCAAATCCCAAACTTCATCTTGATTTTTCCTCTGACCTTCCTCAGGGGTCCTGGCAACATGAAGGGTTGGTGTAAGTGATTGTATTGGCAAATGGATTAGCATTGTAGCAATATGACTCTCAGGATGAGTTGAATTGCCGTTCTGCTGTAAATTGCTTTGCACAAATAAAAGGCTTCTTCCATGTGCACCACTGAAAGAGGTATGATTGATCTAGGCCTACTACATTTCTTTTGCAGACATCAGATAAAATCTAATAGGAGAAGTGTTGGCTCCTAGCAGTCAATGGAAGCTTAAGTAAAATATTAAATCACATTGTAGTATATCAGTACGTCCATGTTTTGTTTCTCGAGTTGAGATTTCAAGTGCTTTGCTATTCACTATTCCTTCCTTGCTCAAAAAAAAAAAAAAAAAAAAAAAATGCTGTGAAACATTTACACAGGAGTTAGGGTATTCCTGAGGTATTCCTGAATTCTGTGGTGTTCTTCAACATTCATTTTTCAGTGCCTTTGTTTATTTATTTATTTTTCCCCCTTCCAGGTATGCTTAAGAAAAACTTTTTATTTTGCTCAAAATTTATTGGTCATTTTTTTTTTTTTTTTTTTTGTAAGTTTCTCTGAATCTGGCACTGTATTGCTTGACTATCTCAATTTCTGTTTCAGAAATTTGCTACTTTCCGTTGCTACTTTCATATTTTATTAAACTTCCTGTTTATGTCATTGATTCCTTAATATTTAAAGTTCTTTCCCACGTCAAAAACCTTCCTTTTTATTTTCAGTATAAATAACTATTTTTTTATCATTCTACTGAAATCAGAAACAAAATTCCTGTTCTCAACATGTCGTATTGGGCTTTATATTTCCCTAAGCCTTAGTTACCTCCTTTCTTTGACTTCACTCTCCACTTCACATTGCTGGTGTAATTTTCATGCAGGAGAGTATTTTATATTTTATAATATCAGCCCATCTGATGTTACTCCCTGAACATGGACTGGTACTTTTCTTTGTCAGTTGAGTCTTTCTAATCACATACAATTCAGTTAATATGTAAGAACTGACATCTAATTTTCTCTGTCTTTGGAGTCTGTCATATTTCCATTATTTTGTTGAGCAAAAGTTAATATGAGAAGAGAGGGATAGGGTAATGTAAGAGGGTCAGTATCCCTCCCAACTACCCAAAGCCAACAGCAGATCACATTTCTAACCAAACAGTAGCTGAAACTGCATAAGAAAAAGTTATAGTTTCTAACACTGTGTGGTACACAGAGATTACTGCTTTAGTGGGAGCACATCCCTACTCCCACAAGTACCTTCTTTCTTCTTCTCTGAGAATTTTGCAGTGTGCGTTGGGGGGAGAGGGAGTTGGCGGGGGGGGGAGGGGAAGGGATAGAAAAGTGCTCTTCTGGGTTACCTCATATTACCTGTAAATATTTCCCCTGTTAAAATTGTATCAGTATGGGTTCCATTAACTGGCCTTCATCTTAGGTAAAGTGAGAAGACTTGATTCTGTATTATATAAAATCTTGGTGTATAAGGGATGCTGTGTTTTTGGCTGTCAGAATGAAGTCCAGCTGGTCTGTTTAAATGCAGACTAGAATAAGGGGATGGACTAACATGGTCTCAGTTCCAATGACAAAGTTCTTGCAAGCATGAGACAAATAGGCATGTATTTACCAATACAGAAGTGTTTGATGCTGTTGCTGCCTGTAACATCACTATCTTTCTGCTTTAGACCAGAGATGCTTCCTAATTTGGTTTGGGTGTAAGAAAATGTCCATATGTTTCTTTTCTATGAGTGTCTGTTTTTCATCAGGAAAAACCAAGAGGAAGTGACATATGTCTGTATATGTCTGAAAGAATACCTCTGAAGAGCTAAAAAAACAGATTAACCATATGAGGTATTTTCTGAATATCATTAATTCAATAGTGACAATATAATATATAATAAAAGAATAGTGACTATCCAGAAATGTAAAATTTCTATTTAATGATACGACAGAAAACCACACACACAGAAAATACCTTTAAAAGTAGTAGTGACTATATGGAAAGAAATACAAGACAAGGAGAGAAAGCATTTGCAAGAGAGAATGTGTAGAGACCTCTGAGAAAAAAAAAAAAAAATCCTTCATGTGCTTTGTATTCACAACCATGTTGATGAATCCAGCATGCAAAAAATATGCTTTTGCAAATGGCTGTGACCTATTGATGAATAATATGATTTCTAGAAAATGCTCATTTTCTTTTCATTTAAAAAAGAAAGAAAAAAAAAATCCCTTTCTGGGCAAACTGCAGTTCCCAGAAATTTAGAAAATTTTGTGGTAAAAGTCTTTTTTCCAAGGGATTTCTGTATCTTCTATCCACTCAGCCTATTGCTCCCATGAAAAAAATATCACCCCTCCATTACATCTCCCCAGGCATTTTGTATAAGATTTACCCTCTGTTCCTCCCCACATCTCCCCACTTTTCCAGGAATTGAAGTCTTTTAAATGTCTCTACCAATCACTGCAGTAATAGCATAAGTGTATTGTTAACACTGCAAACTGAGCATTAGTATGATCAGTAGTATAGTAAATTTTCGGTAGAATTTCTTTATTTGTGCTGATTGCCAGACCGTATACCATATGCCCAAACTGGGAAGCTTTTCTGAATGTTTTTGTTAAATGAGGAGGGTAGATTTTAGACCTAGAGACAAACTGAATACTCCAGAGCCCTCTTCTCAGATGCACAAAGGCTCACTTCTCTTTTTAATTTATTCAGAACACCATCCTTTCCCTTTTCCCCAATTTCACCATTCTTCTGGAGTGTAGGCAAAATAGGTCCTACACTATCCTTTCTCTTATACTGTTCTTAGCTGACTAAGGAATTTTAAAGGTGTCAACTACTCTAAAAGATATGCTCAAAGTAATTTCCTTTTTGTAGGCATACTTAATTCTTCAGAGAGGACATCATGTTATCAATCATTTTGTTAACTCTATCAATCCTACGCATTGTGGCAGAATTTTACATCTGTATTTAGCTATTTCAGTTATTTTAAGATTTTTGTCTTCTTAGTAACAATCATTTTGCTATGTAATAAGATGTACTGGGAACAGTGAACTGTTCTAGTATTATTATGTTAAAGTTTTAAGTCCAATGACTTATGTAATAAGATGCTGTTGAAAGAAATGACTTAGCAGAAAGGCAAAATTATTTTGTTATAGCAAAGGGCATGTACTGTACTGTACTGTACTCAGACTTGATAGAAATGTTTCTAGGCTATGCGTTGCAGCCATCCAGCCATCTGAATTTTAAAACAGAAATCTTAAAATACCCTCAAATGTGACTAATATCTTTATGGCAGAAAAACTTCCGAAGATTTTTTTTTTCCCCATAGAATAAACTAATAACAACTAAAGGACGCCAAATTGATTTTTCTGATAGGAACATGTTATGTCATGAACGCTAAACACTCTTAAATATTGCTTGAGGGTAAAATTTGGTAGTGGATATACATGTGTTATCATCATTTCCCTTACCTGTTAGAATGGCTTTGACAGGAAAAAGATTGAATTAAAATGGTGGGATCCAATACTTACTGCATTTTTCTTTCTCAGTATTGGTGATACTATTTTAAGTCATTCTGTGCTATAATTTGAAGCTTCATCTTTTTGAAATAAATTTCTATTTCCTCCTTCTCATATGTCATCTTGTTGTATAGCTCCTGGAAGCCACATCAGTCCTTTAGCCACCAGCTGGAACCTGGTACATAAGTTTCATTTATGTTGCACAAGATGGCATGGTACCAACTAGGTTTGTTCGAGATCTGGAAAAGAAATAAAAAGCGAAAAGATAGCAAGTTTTCTTTCACACTGCAAAAGCTTCCACAAATAAGATGCTAAATAGACAGAGGAACATTTAATAGAAAATGCAGATTTTCTTAGTCAGTTAGTCACTCACTTCTCAGTCACTTAGTCACACTTAGGAGATATCCTGCATGTGCTGTTTTAGCCTATATGTCCATATAATATTTTATATTTGCATACTAGACAGCTGGAAGAATTTGATCCTTCCAAGGAAGCCTCTTCCTTTAAATATTTAACAATTTGAGGGGGACTTAGACCCATAGCCTTTGAGTAAACTTACCTCTATTTTTAGCCACTCCTTTCACATAATACCATTAAAGTTTGGATTTTATTCAGTTCTGAATGTGGACGTAATTGTGCAATGTTTGTATGTATCTGCATTTGCCCATGTCTCTAGAAGTTAGATAATTTTATTTGATAATGCTATTAATTTTTAAGTGAATTTCCCAAGCCATAAAGTAATGTTTCTCATGCTTTTCGTGTTTGTTAACTTTTCCTTATTTGTGTTCTATTTGTATTAGTTCAAAGACTTTGACTGAGGTGTACTGGAGATTAAATGTAGAAGAGTCCTTATAATTAAATTGAAACCACCTTTCTAAGTAATAATAAAAAAATGGAAGTATCAGTAAATATTGTAGACTATTTCTTATGCTTTTTGAGTGTTTAAAATGTTGCAATTCCAGTTGTGATAGAATTTAGAAGACTTGCATGCGGGATGCCAAATATTTTTTTTTAAAAAAGAACCAACAAATAGGAGTCTTAGATTCTGAAAATGTCTTCAATAGCCAAAAATAAAGTTCATGGTGCTTCAAAAATTTTTCTGTACTGAATACTGAATAGATTTTTCATACAGTGTCACTTAGATACTCCTACAATTGTATCACTTGAAATTACTAACATGGGGCATTGCCTCAAGACCTAAACCTTTTAAACACTTTGGCATGTGCTTAATTTAGCATCATGCATAAATCCCCCTTAAATGATCATGACTTATAGTAGTCAAGACGTGATTACCTTTTGCCCCTTGAAGAATAAACCTACTCTTAATAAAAAGTTAATACTGAATTAAAGAATTAAGAAATAAAGATATTTTACATCTCCAGAGATCAAATAAGGTAACTAAAATAATAGTTACGATGAGTATATTGACGGTGCTTATAAAAAGTAGAGAAGAAATAAAATATTAAAAAAGATGTATAAAAAAAAAGCCTATAAGGGTAAAAGAAGAGATGTAAAAAGAAAGCCTATAAAGATAAAAAACATATAAAAGATATAGCTTAGGAACTAATACAGATAAAGTCTGCAGGAGTTAGGCATACCCTGGAGTCTAGGACAAAACTAATTATCAGATGACAGTCAGAAAGGAATTTTTGGGGCAAGTTCTCAGGTTTGGTCTTGGTGAACTTGGGCTGACATTAGGACTGGTATAAAGAAATGTTAAGAAGGTAAGCCAAAATTTTAGGGAGACACAGGAGTACAAACTCAATTAATATTACAGATGAAGAAAAAAAAATCTCCAGTAGTTGTACAGAAATACTGTGTAGATTTCTGTAAGGATAGACATTACTTGATATTGTGCTACATTAAAACATATGTGCAAACAACACACAAAAATAGTAGATACCATAAGTTTCACATACCTATCAGGGTAATCTTTTAAATTCTTTCTGACCTAGTCATATCAGCGTGCATTTAACAGCATACTTGTGCAGTTTTAAGGTAGGACAACACAGTGATTGGAGCAATATTTTATTTGCAGGATACAAAACTGAGAAACTCCACATAAACCTATTTATTTATTTATTTATTTATTTATTTCCGATAAGACTGGGTATCTATTTGGTGGCAAAACCCCCACTCTAATAGTAATATTGCATTGTATATATCTATATATAGAGATATAAATGTAGATATATATTTCTTGCAAAGTATAGGTCTGTTATAACTGGATAAACAAGAGTGCTTCTATAGTGTTTCCTAGTAGTTAAAGTAGTTAACTTAGAGTGTTTTGCATTTTCTTTCTAGGTTTTTCCAAGGTCTGCTAAGTAATTTATTCTTCTTCTACCAGCTCTTAGTTTTAGCTGATTCATCTGTAAAGTGGGTACAAGAAATGCTTGTGTTAGAGCACTGCACAATCAGAAACAGCTATACTGATTTATACCAGCTGAATATTTGGGCCTTTCTATTTATTAATGTTCTGAAAGTACTTTGAGATCACTGGATGAAAACAGTGGAGGATTTTAGGGAAAGAGCAAATAATTTATGTTACTAAGCTATTCCAATCTGCAGTTTTAGACCACTGTGGATTTTCTTTCTCAGTTACATAAATTACTGTCCTGGGCTGGTTTTCCTGCTCATTTCCTTTTTAAATTACCAACACAGCAAAAGAATTGTAGCTATTTGCATTAGCTTAATTTTCTTTGGAGATTTCCAGCTCTGTATGATGGTACTTGCAAAGTCATTTTTGGGTTGGGTACTTCTCCACAGTCTCTTCTGGGAGAACAAATGTTTGGGAGCATCTTAACCATGTGCTGTAAATGTACAAAAATAGAATGGAAGAATAAAAGGAACAAGATCAAGTAAACAAAGTCCCTTGGTAGAATCTCTTTAATGTCTTGCATCTGATGTTCAGATTGGTGGGGAGGGGAGGATCACATGCTTGATGTTTTCTCTAGGACTACACCCAACTGGAAGCCATCCCTTGGCTTCTCTGCAGACAGCAGTATACCCAAATGGAACATATTAATTCTCTGGGGAAATCTCCTTAGTGGGATAGAAAGGAATCTTTTCAGCTTCCCAGATACATGCTCTGTTCCCAAGAGCATCAGGCTTAAAGGAGGACCTGTAATACCTTGGGCTGGAGCACACAGTTGCATTGTAACTGCAAAGTTTAGCATAGATAAATAACTCCTGTGATCCAGCTGCTCAAGCTTTCAGGATCTGACATGTTTATTAATGAAAATGTGACAGAAAATAAAGAAACAGTCAGCTAGGCAAGGTGCCCCTGTAACTCTGCTGTCATCATTAGGTGAATATGGTATACGAAATATTTATGCTTCTATATGAGTCAGGATCACAGAAAATAAATATCCCTTTTATGTGCTTTATTTCCTTTGGAGAAAGGAGTAGAGGAGAGGGTGAGTCATAGTGGAAGAATAAAATTCACTTATTTTCTGACAAAAGCTACTCTCACCTCACTGGAGAAGGATCCTAGCTTTAGCTTCTGCTTGCTGATAACGCCTGCAGCCTAATCGGTTTCAAGCAGGAAGCTGACAGCCTGCCAGTCCCCAGTCTGTACCTGTCTGGTGACCTATGGCCAGAAGCCAAATCATATTTCTTACCCCTGCTGTGGGTAAGATAATAACTGTTCTTACCTAGGTCTGAGTGCAGGCTGGCTATCTACCCTTGCAAACAATTTCTGATGAGCAGAGTTTTGACCCTTCACACTGTAACAAATCCTGCCAGCTGCAGTCTGACTTCTGAGCATAGGGTTGGTCTGAGGAATTTGGGAAGGTTAGCATGAATATCTATTAGTGTATGACCAATGCTAGTTGTATGCCAGATTTTATTATTTTTTTAAACATATTTTCTGTTATGATCTGATTCAGAGGATTCTGTTCTTAAGCAATTCCGAAGGGAAGTTCTGTGGTTATTGAGCTCCTGAGGAGGCAGTTGATGGATGATATCTCTTTTGCACACCTTGCAAAACCCTCCAGAGTGTAGATGAGATGGAAAAGGAGCAAGGTACAGGGTCTGATGCTACTCTACTCCCAGGAGGCATAGAAGTGTTAGGAGCTGTTCAACCATTCTTAATCTCCTGAAGTAGGAGAAGCCTATGTATGAGGGAGACATGAGCCTTGTGTTGCTTTTAGGTGAAGAAAAGGGATGAGTCTAGTGCTTTGAGTAGGCTTTCTTTACAGCTGCCTACCTCAGAATGGTTTTCTATGGACAGATATTCAGGAGTAATGACGAGGCTGAAGCTTGAAAGGTGGCAAATGCCAAAGGCTTTTATTTCTGTCCTGGTGACATTTAGCCCATATTTAAAGATTTATCTATACTACTGATTTCTCATAGCACTTTGTAAGATAGAAAAAGATCTGTTGCATTTGTGAATGAATTTACATGTGTGTTTTGTGCCACAAAGGAGTCCTTGACAAAGGTTAGAGAGGTCTACATGAAGTACAAAACAAAATGTTGTGATGTTTTCCAGAGACATTAAGCTGCTCTTCTCTAGGCAGAGATCTCATAGTAGATAAAAGATGAGCAACCTTAAATGCCTGTTTGCTTATGTAGAGGAAGACTGCAGTAGAGATTTAAAGACTAGATGTTTATATGGTCCTCTCTGCAATTGAGAGGCTTAGAGCTGCTTTTTCAAAGGCCAAATACCAGCCTTGGTTGCTGTGTGAAGGACCACAAATATCCTGAGATGTTTTAGTTGAAGAGTCAAGCCTGCTACTCTAGTAACCATTTTTCCATATTGTATTTTTAAAGAAAGTGCTTAGAGTCTCTTTTTTTTTTTTTTTTTAATTAAATCAGGAAGAGCAGTATAAGCTGGATGGGCTTTGACATTCCATGTCCCTCACTATTTGGAGGATAAAAGAGAGACAAGCAAGGACATGGGTCTTGTGGGCACAGAGATTAGCTCTTTTAGTATGTTATATGCAAAATAGCAGCTGTAAATTTTTGTCATAATTTGTGAGATAGTATTATATCAAAAGTAGGGTGTCATTTTTCTGGTGAAATTTAGCAGACACTTCTGTGTACATTTTTAAAAGATTTTCTTTCTTTTTTTTCAGAAGAAAAAATCCTCTTAGGTCTTATTGTAGTTGCATAAGTTAAGGTAAACAGTAATAGAACAATGAATTCTGAATGCCACCTCTTGTTGTTAGCCTTACAACCTTCTCCTCCCTTTAGTTGAGATCCCTGTATAGCCCTTCTGTATGGATTTATACATATGCTACTATTTACTGTTTGCTACTGTTAAAGATATCATTGCACCTGATGCATTGTGTGAAAGACCTGGCTTTCAGTATTTAATAATTTTGCTAATATTAGCAGTGTGGCTGACCATTTCCTTGTCAGATATATGTATTTGGAAAAAAAAAAAAATGAAGAAGCTGTGGCTAAAGTATTTTTGCTGCTTCTAAAAATGAGATTAAGGGTCAAATGCTTTGTTTTGCCCAAGTTATTAAAAAATGTGCTGACATATTTGTGCTTTGGAGCAAAGCCTTAAAATGTGGTAGATATGTTGTAGATTTTCCCAATATTCCAAATTATTCATCTCTCAGAAATCTCATTCTGCTTGAGCTTGGTAAGCTTTCCTAGTGCAACTTGAGTTTCTAAAGATGCTGTTAGTTCTGAACACGCTTCATTCTCTGACACCCCTGAGCATTGTCTATGCTGCACTTATGGTGCTCCCACATTTTTTGACATTAAGAAGAAAAAAACAGAGCCTGACTTAAATTTGAGGAAATGTGAATGGAGAGGAGGAGGGCAAAAGCTCAAGTGGCTGCAGATAGGGAGGGTTCTTCACAGGATCCCTCCTTCTTTCAGTGCATAAGATACATGGTGCTATGGGGACAGATCAAGATTGCATATCAGCCACAGTCCTCATCAGTAATCAGGATTCTTGCCACATGTGTTGCAGACTTGGGGGAGTTTGGGAAGTATGTGTTGCTTCAGACAGTGAACGTATAATTAGAGTATCAGAAGGTATGTACATAAGAAAGATAAGACGTGATTGCATAGGAGATCTTTTTCCTGATATTGTTCCCTAACTATGGGGAGGTTAACCTGCAGAAATGTTCAGTCAGTGTAGTGTCTAATGTAATTATTCATCTGTGTACTGTGTGTGTTATATAGTTATACATCATAGAAATATAGAAAAAAAGACCTAGAAGAGATGTAATCTGACCTCCTGCCTCAAGGCCATATCAGCCTGAGCCTGCAGCAAGCATGATGGATATTTATTTTACCTGTTATTAAAAACTTTAAAGAGATCAAGACTTTTCAATTTTCTTGAACAGTTTATTTAAACGATTATCTATTTTTACCGTTGAAAAGCTTTTTCCAGTGCTTGAAATACAGCTTTCCTGCTGCAATTACTTCATGTCTGATCCATGCTATAAATGCAGAGCAGGTTCTTTCCTCTTGCAACAGTCACTTACATATTTGTGGACTGTTATCACAGTTACTCTCTGTTCTGTGAGTCAAATAATTGTATTATTATTCCACTTAGGTCACATTTTTAATTTTTTTTTCTTTCCTGTTGTTCTCTCAGATTGGGTTAGATCCTTCCTGAAGCACAATGCTTGCTATTGGAATCCACACTTCAGTACAGGCCTACTGATGACATGTTAAAAAGGGAATATGTTACAAATTATGCTATTTTGTCTGTAGACATTCTTGGTCCAATCTCACTTAAATTATCAAAAATATGAAATTGTGTCTATCATTTATTTTCCAACATAAAATGATATACATTGAAATGATGTATGACCTGTAAGAAATTTTCACTTAATCTGAATTCTTCTTTTCTCTAACGAGTAAAACAACCACCTTCCTAATATTAAAAATAACTTTGAGGAAATCAGGACAAAATAAAGTTCTTAAAATATAGACCAAAGAAACACTGAAAACAAAAACAAAAAATTGCTAATAATTTGTTATCAACATGCTTTTTTCACAGAAAACCTTACTTTTCAACAAAAACTTGATACTTTTGGCCTAAATTGATTAAAGAAATAAATATTATGCTAAATAAACACATAGTACGATGCATATGCAAAATTGACCTGCAGATTTTGAGCTGTGTAGACTGATTGTGTTTTCCTTGGTTTAATGCATTTCAATTAGAGAATTTATTAGTATATTTTTCTTTTAATGCTAGTGATATCCCCCTGAACTAACACAGACATTACAGGCTCAGCATCTCACACTGTGCAAAAGCTGTCCTTATGCCTTCCCTTCAGATAGTCAGCCTGAAAGAGGGCATCCGTGAATACAGAACATAAGGTTTTATCCTCTCCTTCGACTAAACCAAAGTGAATCCCTACTGAAGTTTGTCAAAGAAGGGGTTAAAAAAGTGGAATCTTTGTGACTGTGAGGGGCTGAATTATCTTCCTGACACCAGCAGGGGTTGCTGTCACTGGTTTGTGGTTGTCACATTCCTGTTATGCTTGACCTTGGAAAGGCTTGACAACATAGTCTGGATTTGATTAAGGGAATTTCATGTTTTTCCTTTGCTAGAGTCACCCCCCACCTCGACAAACATTTAAAAATGTTAAGAAAGAAAAAAAAAAAGTTTGGAAAGCAAACATTTTCCCAAAAGAAATTTATAGTTCAAATTTACACCAAGTTCGCACTAACTGGAGCAGTCCGGGTTTCCACTCAGGCTTTGAGTGCTCTCTGTAAACCATTAGTCACTTCCCTGGAAGAGGCAGCTTTTTATAGGCAGCAGTATAAAACAGGCACAGATGTGTGTGTAATGTTAGCGGCTTTCACATGTACCTGCCTTACCCTGCACCCCCCCCCCCCCCCCCCCCCCCCGATCATAGAAAAGGAAAAAAGAATGACTAAAGACAAAAATAATATTTTTATATTTTTGCTTCAGACTTCATTTGGTTTTGGATTGCCACGATGAAGATTGGCTTAATTAAAAGAAAATATGTTTTTGATGTACAAAACCCTTGTTGTGTTGTGGATTTTTGAGACTGTGGCAATTTGTAGTTCTTTTAATTTTTAACCAATTGTTTGTTTGTTTTTTTCTTTTTCACTTTACAGGACTGTGATCATGCCAGCTGCCAATGAGTTTGATCCAGAGATTGTCTTGGTATCAGCGGGATTTGATGCCGTGGAAGGCCACGACTCTCCACTGGGCGGGTATAAAGTCACAGCAAAATGTAGGTACAGTCACAAGGTGCACATTTCTGTATCAGTACTTCTTCTCTTTGGGAACCTTATCCAAAGTCCATGTTACGTCCATAGTTCTATTTTGTGAGATTACAGATGTGTAACGGAGGGCAGGGACTGAGTGGAAATGAACGTTTGCATTTCTGGCTCACTCCTTTCTGTTCCTTTTGGCATTTTTGTCTCAGCTTTTTAAAGTATTACTTTTCTGGCATTCAAATAACATTTTAGAGGTTTCATGCTTTTCAATAGGCCCCATTTTCCAAATGATGGAGTAAGTTATTTCTCTTTAAATATATATTGGAGATTTTAAGCATTGGCGGCCTAAGTCCAATCTCATATTGCTGTTTTGTTATTGTAATCTTTTCAGCTTGATGGCATTAATCCTGAATTACATCAGTGTTCACGAAGGCCAACATTTTCTAAAAGACTACTCTGTTGGGTCTCAATGTTTGGATGTCCATTTCAGTCCTCCAAAAAGTGTGTTCAAGGCAGGGTTTTAGTACTTTCTGAAAGACAGGTCTATCTGACATGTCTCATATCTAGCACTCCAAAGTCACTAGTTCTTACTGAATACTGTTGCCAAAATGATCCCAAACCTGAGACATTAAGCATGGGTGAGTAATGTAATAATGCTCTGTACAGTAATGTGCAGTGTAACGTTGCTATATATAAATCAGCTTCCATGAGGCAATGCAAAATGGTTTCCTAATTCAGTGCTGTGAATAATTTTCTTCAGTATGTACATTTTTTTCAGTATATCTCAAGAAATACCATATTTACATTTGATTAGTTATTAAATATTGATCCCCCTTGCTAATCACAAATTCTTTGGGAAAAGCCTGGAGAAGTCAATGAGGTTTAAAGGCATTTAACATGCTGCACAAATGGACCTCAGCTCAGAGGGAATTTGTCCATCAGTCCCTCTGCCTTTTGTTACAGGTGAGTTCACTGGAGTTGGTATTTACCTTAGGAGGAGCAAGGAAGAGACACTTTTTTTTTTTCATTTAAACTAAACAATGTACAGGCTCTCCTGAATATCAAACACAAAAGAATAGGTGAAGAGCTAGACTGACTCTTTATAGTGGCATGCTGTGGAAATTGAGTATGCAGAAGGCAGTGCAAGGGCCTCCTATACATACTCACACAGGTGTTAGCTTACAACTGGGTTGGAAAGGGAACATCCCTGTGACTGCACGTAAGATGTATTGAGATTTTGCAGTTTTTAAGCTTAATGCAGTGCCTGCATTAGAGAAGAAAGGGTTGTAGTGGCCTGTATGCATGTTTGAGTATGACTTATCAGTGCGTTATAAGTTTTAGTAAAATGTGTGTGAAAAAGCTCTTTGAAAAAGATTTACTCATCATTTATTTATTTATTTTTCTGAAGTATGGTTTCTGGTCAGAGGCACCATTTCATGACCATAAGTGGTAAGCAGATAAGCTTCCAAGTGATACAAAGGAGTTATTTTTTAGAGAAGCATGGATAATTATCTGGATATAACTGCTGAAAATATATGCTAAATGTCTCTTAAGCATCCATGATGCTCCAGCATGATACTCCGGCACACGTCTGCACACAGGATATTCTGGCATAGCAGCTTCAACAACTTTCATATCAATTGCAATAAGATTAATATTTTCCTCTCAGAATAGACTGAATTTCACCCAACAACAAAGAAAAAATGTTTGATATTGGAATCAAAGCTAATTTTCATTCATGAATGAATTAATGAACTCTTCACAGCTTTTAGACACTGAAATCATACTACATTTTTTAATATAAGAGGCTGCACATCCATAAGTTACACGTGTGTGAGAAAAAAAAGTGATTTACAGTAGGTGGCTCTTGTTTAAATTAAGGGAAACGCCAAGATAGACCTAGATAATAATCATGCACCTGAGGGATGAATAAAGCCTTTTGTATAGAGCCAAAGGAATTTATTATTTCCCCCAAACAAAATTCTCCACATTCCACCATACCTTTTTAGAACATAACATACTATATGTGGTATGTTGAAAAATGAACAGTCTATAAAAAATAAATCATTTAAAGTCCAAAGAGAAACACTCATATTAAAGTCTACAAATAGATATTCATGATTTTTTAGAATAATTGTTTTGTAAGAATTATAAATTATGCCAAAAGAAGTAGATGTAAAGTTTCATCTGTAAATATTCTTTCTTTATAAAATCTTTAGCCTTAAACTAGTTTTTATTTGTACACTTAATACATTGGATTTTCTGACTTGTGATGACCCAACATAAACTTTACAGATACAAATTAGGAAGAGATTGATATCAAAGGAGAGAAGTTAGATCCTTAATTAATACCCTTACACTATTAAAGATAGTTAGAGAGACACAATATTATTGATAAGAAGTTATATTTCCCTTCAGAGTACAGTAACAGATTTAAAAAAAAAAAATGTATTAACCAATCAGCATTTCCAAGTAACAAAATAAAAGCCATTGGATGAAGATAACAGATTAGACCAACTGAAGCCTTGGAATAACAATATAGCAGGCAACTGAAAAAAGAAAAAAACTGATCTACTAAATCTATTCATTTTGAGATGTGTAAATTATAAAAAGTTTTCAACCACTATTTTAATTTTTCCCTGTGTCGATGTACAATCTGATTTACTAAGCTGTTGCCATTTCTGACTACTAAATAAAAACGTCAGCAAAAAAATAGTCCTACATACTTTTACAGATGATTTTAATGAATGGGTCTGATGTGCAAGTCAAGATTTCTTGCAGTGATATGACCCTTAGCTTGTCTAGTAGAGAGTAGTATGGAAAAAAGCCAACTGAGATAAATGATAATAGCAGAGCTAGAATATATCTCACTTGCCTAATTTATCTCCAGTCCCATTAAGCAACTAAATCACTAAAGGTCTTTTTCCACTGGGGAAAAAAAAAAAAAGTGTTCAAAAAAGATTGGAAGGGGCGGGGGGGAGAGTTGAATCTTTCTTCTCTTTCCATGCTTTTCAAATCACTTTTCCCAAGTAAATCTTTTTCTCCAGCTGCCTTTTTAATTCCTTCTTGTTTGTTGATTTTTTGAGGAAAAAGGTATTCACTAAACAAATGAATATTTAATCAACTTTTACCCAGACAAGATTTTGGTGCAAGGCAGAACTGAGAATAAGATAAAACATCTGTTTCAACCCCATCTTTGAGGATCTTGCAGGCACATTGGATTGTCTCTTTTTATCCTTTATTCCAATAATTTTGCTCAACAAAACACTGTCATTTCAAAAGGCGCTTGTACACCTTTTGTACCTATTTGTACATAATATGTACATATTTATACATACACAACTTGAAACATATACTCAGTCTATGTGCATAAATGTAGTAATGGACTTTATAATGTGTTAAGAACAAAATGGACTTCAAAGATTTGAGATGACTGGTGGCATAATGTGGGAACTTTCTGCTGCCAGGAAGCTCTTGGGCCTGTAGTGCCAGCTATCGTCCTAATACCTCAGTAAGAAAAGGCAAGCATTATAGACAATACCTTTTATTAGACTACCTAGCACAGATGGAAACAGTATGAATATTTCTGAATGAAAAACCCCTTTGTCCTGAAGATCTTCCCCCCAAGGTAGACTGTCTGAAAACAAGTTTCTTTTTCCAAATATACTTTTTTTTTTTTTCCTGATAAAGATATTATCTCCACTAACAAACTCCACCTTGCCCATGTCCTTAGGGCTATTATGACTGCACAAGCAAAGCAAAGAAAGCAAGGCACATGGCTGGTCCTCCTGGCCCAAGGTCTTGCACAGTAATAGGTGTCAAAGCAGAGTGATAATTCCTGCTCAGGAACTTCTCTTACTTCTGATAGGGCCTGGCTCACATCATCAGGGATATTCAAGCAGCTTATGTCAGATTTTACTTTGTTACCCTGACTTAGGACTCTTAACCGAAATCATGGAGGAAAAAAGTTTGTTATTGTCATGTCCACCTTTGGCAACACAGCTGCCTCCATGTTGCATGGTTACACTGATTCCCCAAGCAGTGCAGTGAAGGTGCAGCAGCAGGAGCTCTCTCATGCACAGCTCTCGTATCCAGAGTAACTATTGATGTCTTTGGAATCCCTTTGTTTAGATCCAGGACTATAAAGGTGCTTTAATTTTACTGTAGATTATGATCAGCTAAGAGGAAAACAGGCCTTAGTTCCTAACTAACCTAATATTTCCTTTTTATTATTAGAATAGTATTATTTTTTAATAAAGTAACAGATAAAATATCAACACAATATATTACATATTGTAAAAATGTAGCTGCATAAAATCCACTTTATGTTCTGGTGCAGTAAAAATTGTATTGACAATAAAATATAAGAAAAATAATGGGCAAAGAAATAAAGGTAATAAAGAGATTTTATATTTAGAATAGTAAGGAATTGCTTAAAGAATCTACTCTTCCATCTTGTCCTTCTGATGCTTAGGTGGAACATCTGATATATTATGCGTTTTATTTTATAGTTAATTTTTACAACCTCTGCTAAAATGTACTGTATTAACATGCCATTTGAATTCTGTGAAGTGTACCGGTCTGAAAAAGAGCTGCTGTGTCTGATCATAAATTTGCAAGTTGTTAGATCCTGAAAGAGCACTGCTTTTAAATTTAGCCCTGCTGACTGTAGAGGTTCTCCCTGTAACATTATCCTGAGGTGAAGTACTTTCTCTTTGTTTTATAGAGTAACCCTTAGAATAACGCCTGCATTAAAGTCGCTGATAAAATTTTGCTGTTCAAGTAAATACTGTACACAATTGCTCAATAAATGGCAACCATTCCATAAAAAAATAAACTAAGCAGAGAAATGTCAGCCAATACTTAAGATTTTTTCAGGGTACTTATCTTCCTGAAGCTCTACATTTGTTAAGGGCTATAATGATTTACTGGAGTTTTCCTGTTGTTTTACTCTCTTATTCCAAAGATGCTATTTGACACCACAGTGTAAAGTAAGATCAGCAATTAGCAGTAGGAAAAGATACCACTGCAGGCATTTAAAAAGTAAATCATACCTGTCTACTATTACGCCAAATTCACGATGCAAAGTTGATCCAGTGTCCAGAATATAATTAACTAAGCTGATTTGCAACTTTTTTTAAATATTTTATTTAAGCAAATTGCAATAACTCCTTTAATTTATCAAAAGCCATAGTATGCTGTGATACACTCTGTTCAAGTGGGACCAATGAAAACAGTGCTAAAGCTATGAATGATTTAACTCCTTGTGAGCCCTCGGCAGGTAGGGTTTAGAGGACTTCACTGTTAACATAACACAATCTGTCCAATTAATGACAGCAGAGGAAATAATTAATGCTCTAAACATCAAAAGGAAATACGTCACCTTAAGTAGTAGAAATTAATGTGTAAAAAGGGTTGCTGACTTACATGCAGACTACAAGTCTTATTTCGAGGAATTTCTTCTCATGGCATGAACTGGTGCTTCTCAGAGTATAAGTAAGAGCAACCAGATTAAATACGGGTGTCTATCCTGTTGGTTTCTGCTTTGCCCTTAAGCATGAATAAAAGTCACTTCATGAAATTTATCTTCAATGACCAATGTTTTCTTGAGTCTTCACAATTGCACTGTACATTGGAATGTGGAATCTTTTCAGTTTCCTGCTACATTTGATGTACAGTGTATATGTTAGAAACAAACCAAAGGAAAATACTAGAACTGCATATCACTGAATTCAAGTGTAGAAATGATCTGGGTCTAAGGTTAGTACTTCAGCTATGTTTCAGAACAAAGTTTTCCTGTGGGTCAGACTCACTATTTCTAAAATATTCTATGTGGCTAATCAGAGTATTTCAAGTACTGCAGGGTATATGTATACATATATATATATCTTGGGAGCATTTAATTTCTAAATCCATCCCCAAATAATTTTATAACTGTCTACTGCACAGTACCTTGAATTGACCGTGAGTTGTTTAGGATAGGGTAACTGTAAAGTCTTTGGGGAGGGACTGCACACTCTTCTGATTTTCAAACCTCTACTATGAAAGGCTTTCCTGACACTTGATTCTCTGAAAAAGAATCCTGACTGGTATAACTAGGCTAATATAATATATGTGTTGTTAGAGGAAGGTTGGGAGAAAAAAAAAATAGTCCATTGAAATTGACAGCTGACTAAACAGAATAGCAGTTTTGATTTGGTAGCTGTTTAAACACAGTTCAGGTCTCTAAAAATAGCATTGCAGGTTTTCATGCTGCCATGTCTAATTTCTTCTCTTCACAAGAGAAGTCTTTTTGACTCAACCATCACCATAAGAATCTATGGTTTTGGAAAGTCTGTCACTAACTACTTCAGAGTGCAGATCCAGTAGACATTGTCTATTACTTGCCTTGTATAGGCTCTGGTTCTTGTCATATCTCTCTGTAAATACATGAAAAATTAACTCATCAATCCATCAGAAAACTTAATCAACCAAACAAGTGAATGGATTTCTGTCAGGCTATCAAGTTTAATCATCTTATGAAAGGACCAGTGTGTGCCACTGTGGAAGGGAGACAGAGACAGTTGAGGAAGGGAGAGATACAGTAAGATACCTTTTGGTGGCAGAAAGATGTTAAATTAACTCAGTTGCCACAGCTGTTTTCTCATCTGAATTTTTCTGGGTTTGGAGATTTGATTTTGGTTAACATAATTTGCAGTGCTGGAGATGATAAGAGTTATCCAGCAAGATAGATTTTGAGTTGTTGACTCTTAGCTAAAAGCTTTGGAGGTGGAGGTAGAGCAATGATCATTCATAAAGTTTTTCATGGTGGATTCTCTTAATTCCTATCAGAAATTTTTCTTTTGCTTCTTTTGCCTCTTGGAAACTACAGGATACCCAGTGACTGACAGCAGGAAGACATAGCATCAAGCTAGCTTTCCAGTTGCTCACTTTGGAAAGCAAATATGGATTTTTTTTCTAGGGTGTTTTCTTGAATGCTAATTGAATGATTACTTGCTACAATACAATGGCATCAGAATATATGGCAAGTTCATTGGTGACATACCCTCAGTCATGAGTATTTTCATTGGATTTTTGGGGGAGAAGCATATCATTTTGACTTTTTTTTCCTCCTACCCCATAACATTTGTTGGCATAGCATTTTCATATGGCTTGGGCATGGCCACTATGTTGCCCAGCATCATGAGTCAGTCAGACTCATGATCATGAGTCAGTTTATGTTGCATTTACTCTTTCGTTTGTTTAAAAAAAAAAAAAAGTTTAACCTTGCACTTCCAATTTCACTGAATACTTTGCTGGTAACTCCAGGATTAGGTACGTTATTGAAGTTTATACTACATTTACATTGATAAATATGAAATTTAGAAAATTCCAGGAATCCTGCTCTGTGAGGAGGAAAAAAAATAGGTTCCGTAGAAATTGAGCAGAGATGAGAATTCACTGTATAAAATTAGTCTCCTCTCTGGGACATACAATAATAAAGGGAAAGGTGAAGACATAAGAGGGTAAGGCTTTTTACTTGGTAGATTTCCATTTGATGAAGGTATTAATGCTTGAAAAAATACAGAAAAAAATATGAAAATGCTGAATGGACAATTTTAACATTGGATTGAGGAATCTGTCCTCACATGCCATCAAGTAAACACACTGGAGTGTGAATTTCAACCAAAAGAAACAAAATTGGATCAGTGAACATGTGACCTCATTTGCTGCAGCCAGAGAAATCATCTTCAGACTTTGGGGCACTCATCTCTAACTGAACAGGTATTCAAAGCAATCTGTAGGATTCACAAGTTTAAGCACTTATTTTGTTATTGCTCAGTGTTTTCAGTCATTGTCTGTTAACTAGTGTGCCTTCCAGAAGGGACTGCCTAAGCAGAAACTGAGAGGAATTAGAAATATTAATAAGTGCTGATTTGCCCTGCTCTTTCACTTAGCCTTTCTTTCTGTAAATCAGCCAGGAGAGATTTCCATTTTCCATTCCCACTCCTGCCCCACAAATAGAAGATGTGTCTGCTGGCTAGTTAACTAACTAGCGCAAGTGTAAAAACACCTGTATACAATATTCCAGATATACAGTGCCGATCCATCTGCAGAATGCATCAGGTGCCAGTTCCTTGATTTAGGGCAGTTACTGGGGACAGGGTGGAGGATAGATTACAATGGAAAAAAAGAGCATCTACACAACCATTAGGAATTATTTTTCCCTTTCAGTCATCTTCCCTTATCTCTTCACCTACCTATTGCTATTTTTTTCTTTCATGTTACAGTAGTGACACTGGCTAGTGGCAATCACTGATATGAGGAGTTTTAAACAGGTAAAATTGGTGTCACCTTTTCTCAGTTTTGAAATTTAAACTTATGAAATCTTTTTCCTTATTAAAAAGGAAAGGTTGTAATTTAATAGAAGAAAGAAAAGGAAAAATGAATTGTTGCTGTTGTAGTTATTATTATTATTTATTTATTTATTTATTTTGCTTAGGTTGTATTAAACTTGTTAAGTTACAATTTAAATACAGCAAATTAAATATAAGATTTTAGGGCCATTTTGAAACTAATGGAGCTTGACACAGTGTTCAGCAACTTGCGTGTGCTTTTCACAGGATTGGGTCCTGAGAGAAAATTGTTGAAAGACATCTCCAAATGTGGATTTCTCCATAACAAAGTGTCTGATCTTTTATAACATCGTTGCATTGGGAATTAGGCTTGTCTTTGGGAATTTGTAAAGCTTTAGTAGGAGAGCATGATTTATGTCTTAGAATTTAACTATTCTCTGTAATAAATAGAAATGCACCACAAGTATTTACTTGGTTGCGCCATGGGAAAATTTTTAACATATTGTTCACAGCTTCAGAATGCCATAAAAAAAGACATGTAATTTGCAGACCGGACTATCCTTTGTGATTTCTAACCAATATATTTGATTAATATCTTTCAAAAGAGACACCAGCCAAAATGTTTACATCTCATTAGGCAGAGAAGAAGGGAGCACACACAATTTTGATTATGAGCTTGGATGGTTCACTTCTTTGGGCTTCACATCCCTACTACTTAAGGCAGACTGTAACTTTAAGATGTTATCTCTTGCCTGCACAAATAAACAGCCAGTTATGCTTTTTATGGTGGGTAGTTCTCAAACCAACAGGGGATTAAAAGATATTAGCTTGAGTTTGTGGTTCCCTGCTGAACTATCATGAGGTCCATGGATTCCTGTCCTGAATATTTCACAGAGCAAACACCTCTTATCTAGGGAGATATTCTCACACTGGCCTCTTGGCCATGGACTTCAAAAGCTAATCACAGGGAGGGCTAGAGAGGCAATAACCCTTAATATAACAGTCTCTCCTGATAGGGACAGACAGGGTAAAGGTAAGGCGTCTCTGAAGTTTGCTCTTGTGTGTTTAGCCCCATGGGGTGATAAGGGGCCATCTGTTTTTTTGGTCTGCAAACTCATCTTTTTCACAGTATCACAGTATCAAGTACACTCGGGCCTGACTGATATCAGCACCAGCAATTCTCCACTGATCTGAAAATATTTTCTTGGTATTTAAGCTTTGATTACAGGCAATTGTCTTAGTTGCTGTTGTGTTGTTGTTTTTAATCAAGCAAACCCATAAAATGAAATATAAAAAGTGAATGTCAAAGTACTTGAAGAAAAGGCTTGAAGAAAAGAAATTATATATAAAAAAAAAATAATAAAAAGATAATTAGTTGTGGATAAAGGGGTATGAATGCTTGACCATGTGATTAAACTTGAAATATCAGTTCATGGCAGTAGTTTCATAAAGTTATTTATTATGCAGCACCTCAGAGGATGCTTGCATCCTAACAAGTAGAATATCAGTGATGCAAATTGTTAAAATACAATTCAGAGTTAGTTTTGTTGTGGACCTCTTAGGATACAGTTCCTTCATATTTTTAAGCTTTTCCTGTCAGCGGTTTCTTTATCAAGTGAACACTGAGATTCCATTGCAATCTCCTGATTCTAATGGCTTTAATGCAAACACTTAGTACAATGAAATCTATAACAAAATGCTGCTAGTTGTCAACATTGGTACATTAAAAATAGCGCTAATTTCGACCACTCCACCAACCTGATTAAGAGTTACTAAAATAGTTAATGTTTACAGAACTTGCATTGTAAGTATTAATAGGGTACAAAAGTACAAGTTAAAAAATCTTCAAATGCATATGCAAATGACAAATCTGTTATTTAAATCATTTAGGTACTTCCTGAAGTTTTGTAGAATTAACTTGGAACGAAAAAGAAATATTTCTGCTATAAGTCCATTTCAAATATATTTAGTAGTAATTTATTTACTTCAGAATCCTTTTTTTCCCTATCATTGATTATGATTCACACACAGTAAATTGGATCAAGGTACAGATCTCTGGCCCACTTTTGTAAGTTTGTAAGGGGAAACTAAAAATATGTATGTATCCAGAACAACAAATATTGTTATTTAACCAAAAATCAGTTACTTCCTGTTTTCTGTTTATGGTAGTAATTGTTAGCATGAATTAAATATTTCTGTTTCGTTTGGTCCACAGCCTTTTTACCTCTTCTTTAGATTCTGTTTTGTAAAAAAAAGACTGGTTCTCTAATTATATTGTGACCACTGGTTTTTTTTTTGTTTGTTTGTTTTTTTCAGTATCTGACAATGCATCCATTTAGGTGTAATTTGGTTGTGAGAGCTAGTCTCTAAATCTGCTTTTTACCTACTTAAAATGGATTAACAATCTCTCAAAAACAACACAAAACAAAAAAGAAACACAACAACAAAACCACCCAAACTGTGGCCCATAGTAATGAATGTATCCTTCAGTAAAATTCCTGCATTTTAAAAGTACTAAGTTCAAACTTATTTTCCTTATGTGATTACGTATATCAGAGATTAATTCAGTTACTGGGCTGTAAGAAAAGGTGAGCACTTGCATGTATTGCCTCATAATTTAAGTTTTAATTTGTCATTGTAGTTTAAGCATATTGTGTATGTTCTTCTGCATCTTTTTCTTCTTATTAAGCAATGCTCAAGGTTTGTGAAGAATACATTTTTTTTTCCCAGAATATTTTTATGCTGCCAAAATAAATGCTCAATTTAAAAAAAAAGAAAAAATAAATAATATTTTATGAATAAATTTTAAATAGAAAATTCTCATATTAATTCCTTTGGTTTTTTTTTTTTTTTTTTTTTTTTTTTTTAATGAAACCCAAAAGCATAGCTATTTCTTTTTGTCAAAAATTGGATCATTTGTACAAAAACCTTGGAAAAAATAAGCATTAGTATCTTCTGTTTCTTGCAGATTTTTTTTCCAAAAGAAAAGATACTGACTTTTAGCAAATAAAATCCAATTATTATTTTTATCTATTTTATTTCTAAATAGTAGAATGTAGTCTCCTTTGTTTTCAGTTGAAACTTATGGTTCACTCCAAGTAAGGAATCACTTTTATACTTTCTAGACTGGAGGAACAGCTTTGCCTTGAAATCATGTTTAAACATGACTGCTCTGTATACTAAATAAATTTAGCAGGAATCAGCTGTAAACAGCTTTAGAACAGTAGCATCTCTATCCCTACTCTTTCAAGGCATCTTAGCACAAAAGTAGAACTGATAAAGCCAAATGTAGTATTATTGAAACTTCAGAAGCTAACATGAACAAGTTATAAGTAATTTTCATGCAAACAAACACTCAAATAAATAACCTTCTTAATCCTTCATCAAGCCCTGGGAAAAAGAGTAAATAAAATCTATTGATCAAGTGATAAGATGTTATTCCAAAACTTGTAATTTAATTAGCAGATATGCTACATCAAAGGAGTTATCCAAGAAATTGTGATGTTTATATGACCTTGTGAAAAAAACTTTATTTTTCTAGTGGTGTCAACTGCATCAGCTGTAGCTTTGTAGAGAATAAAAGAAGACAGTACATATGTACTGACCTGTATAATTTTTTCGTTTGACCCTTTTTGGGTGTATACATTCCCACACACAGTGCTCACTTCTGGGAATTTCCCAGCATACCTTTTCAGGGAAAACATAGAGGTCACAAAAGTTGAACAAAATTGCTAAGCCAAGATCTTGAAGGGATATGGAAAAAAGTATTAGATCTAAAATGGTTTCATCCACCATGAGTTCCAGTCCTTCAACTTCACTGAGCATCACTGTTTTGTTTTGTTGTTTTTGTTTTCTTTTTTTCCAAATAATATTACAAATTTGAAAATTATCAGTATTGGCACTACTTTTTTTATAATGGCTTAGGTTATTGATGGTGAATATAGAAGATTACTTTAAAAAACGCTTAAGGAGGTCTGTGTCATTTTAATTGCTTGAGCGAAACAAAATGCCAAATGGGATGTCTTTGTCCCCTTTGAACTTGAGGCATCACATGGACATGAAGCTACTGAATTCTCTGATTAGTTATGTGGTGCTGGACTCCCAGTGGCACTTAATGAAGATAAGTTTTTATGCAGTGCTTTTAAAAAAGAACGGGAAATTAGATCTGCCTGATCAAATTCAGTATTTTATCACAGACATAGTAAAGTTGGGAAATGGAGGGGAAAAAAAAAAAAAAATGGGAGAGGGAGAGGGAGAAGGGGAGGGAGAGGGGGTGGGAGTGGGAGAGGGAGAGGGAGAGGGAGAGGGAGAGGGAGAGGGAGAGGGAGAGGGAGAGGGAAGGGAAGGGAAGGGAAGGAAAAAGGAAGGGAAGGAAAAAGGAAAGGAAGGGAAGGAAAAGGGAAGGGAAGGGAAGGAAAAGGGAAGGGAAGGGAAGGGAAACATGAGAGAAATTTTAGAACATAAAATGAATATTTTCTATTCAGAGTAAATATTTAATCGAGAGTTTCCTGATTGCAAACTATCTTTTATGATTAAAAAAAAAAAAAGAAAGAAAGGAAAAGTAAGAAAAATATCACTAATTTTCAATTTTGGTATAAAATTATAAGTTTCTTTCATTATAGTCCATGAAAATTTTATAACTGATTTCAATGAAACTAAGTATCTTATGCCAAGGAGACCTATAGTATGATTGCTTTACCCATGCAGCCATACAGCGTGATGTACACAGAGCATCAGAACTTCTCACACCTAAGACCAATATTTTTAACAGCAGGCTCTTTGTTTGGCTGACTACTGACTACTAGAGTCTATTGAGACTGTACAATAGATATCAAAAATTACATCTTGAGTAAGCTGTTGTTTTTTTTTTTCGTTCCAAATCTGGCCATCCCTCTTGTCATCTTGACGCAACTACCTAATTTAGTCCATTGGCTAATACTGTCCCTTTGTCTTTTACAGTCAAAAAGGTTCATAGGAAAGGCCTGCTTAACTACTAAGGAATATTCTGCAATCTTCATTTTATTACTATTTTGTCATTATGTTACTGAACTGCACCTTCCATGTTAGTTTCAGATCAATGAATTGTACCGCTTGCTACCTTTGTGAGGCTGATATGTGCAGATTTCATTCTGGAGCATATCTGTAGAATTTTAATTTTCATTTACTTCAATTTCTGCCTCTAAAGCATTCCTCTTTTTCAAATGTCTCCTTTTCGAAGCACTATATCTATTTATGGTGGCACTGTTTAAAGATAAATCAATCCTGAATCTGAAAGAAAAGTCTTGAGAGCAGCAAATTCATTCATGATGATATGAGGAGGACATTTTCCTGTGTTTCAGCCTGGGAAATTCCAGATGTGAGGATGGCAAGGCTGGCTGTCAGACTTCCTAGCTGGAGCCATTCTTTTGACCAGGTGGTGTTACTTCTAAATGACTTGGACAAATGGCCAAATTCCTCTTTTTTCTTTTTTTTTTTTTTTTCTGGGATATCTAAAAGCCACCCTGGCAAACACATACCATTTACCAAGTTTTTATCATGTTCTTAGCAGAGAAGTGCCAGTATACTCAAGGGAAAAGGAGAAAAGGACAGTGGAATAAAAACACATTAGGAGAGAGGGAGGTAAGTACAGAGCAGAATTTAAAAGAGCTGATGATGTGTGTCTTAGCCAAAGAAAGCAAGGTGCAAAGTGGGTTGATAGGATAACAAATACTTTGAGTCAGAAGGAGAACTGTAGTCTGAGGAATTATTACTGGGAATAATGGAACACATTTGGAATAGAAGTCCTCTGTCTGCATGTAATCATTTTCAAAGTTTATGAATCTGGAAGTATTCTAAAAGGTATTCATAGAAGAATAGCCTTGCAAACTAAAATGATTATTCCTATGACATGCTAATGTGACTTCTTCCATGTTACAAGTAGAACAACCAGAATTTCTACATCATTTCCATAATTTCTGTGTAAAAATACTCATGAACCATGAATGATTATTATAAATATGTTTATAATGCACTATTATGTATAGCATATTTTATTAAATAATTTTCTAGTGATTACATAATACACTAATAATGCTTTATTATGTTAATATTATAACTTGTTCAAATTAAAGAAATTTATCTTTGAATGCAGAATTTTGTAAACTACAATGTAAGGTTGAAGCCATAAACAGTTTGAAGCTGTGACAGGGTCGGTTCAGGCTGGATATCAGGAAGAGGTTCTTCACTGAGAAGGTGGTTGGGCGCTGGAGCAGGCTCCCCAGGGAAGTGACTATGGCACTGAGCCTGGTGGAGTTCAAGAAGCATTTGGACAACACTCTCAGACACGTGGTCTGATTTTTGGGTGGTCCTTTGGGGACCAAGGAGTTGGACTCTATGATCCTTGTGGGTCCCTTCCAACTTGGGATATTCTATGATTTTATGATTCTACAAAATCTCTAGTACGAGTAATTTTTAATTAGGTATTAACAGAGGAATTGTCTACTTAATTTAAAAGCATTTGTTTCTAACTTCATATTTATCTGAGGAGCTTCTCATTCAGCACACTGTTCACAATACCTTTCGTACATAAAATAAGTTTTACTTGCCTTGATGTAACGAGTCTTTCAGAACCATAAATGAAAACTAAGTTTAGCTTTCTGAATACTATACATCTTACTAAGTCTAGGTTTGTCTATGACTGTCAATACAGAGAAGTATTTAATTCTGAAACGCTATTCAACCTTTCTAAAAGCTGGTGCAACAGATCTTCCTGGGAAGATTCCCCTCCCCACTGAGCAGTATTTAGCCTAGTAGACTAGCAGAGGCAAGACAGCTAATTTTTCCTTGGCTAAAGGCAGGAGACAAGGATCCTGGTGAATGTTGAAGTCAAAGGTCTTTACTAGCAGTATGTTCTTCAAAATCTATGAAGGTCATGGATTAAAAATGAAATTAAATGAATTCATAATCAAGCATTCTATTAACACAAACTGAGTTACTAAAATTGATAGTGAAATTCAATTAAAATAAGATAAACTGCAGAGCCCTCTATTTTCAGTCAAAATTTTACACTTTTAATAGTGTGTTTTAAGAGAGGTATTGTGGAACTAAGACATTCAGACATGTCTTTACCATAAGTTTACCAGTACACTTCACTGGGAAAAACTATTTTGACATAAATCCAGGGTGTCAGTTCTGCTTGTAGGACATCCTAATGATTCTGTGATTTTGCATGAGTCCATGAACAAGATCTTATACAAAACAGACTTCTCACATGCAACTCAATCATTGTTTCACTCTTAATAAGTAGTATTTTAGAAGGGTTGTAGATACGAAGCATGTGGGTATGGGATGGTGAAGGTAAAGGAAGAGATACCATGGCACCTCCATGAGGAGGTCTCCAATAAATCTTGGATATGCAGCTGTTAACCTTCCTGCAATATGTCAGACAAAGCCTAGCTCCCTTGTCAGCCCCTGCTTCTCCAGCCCCCTCAGCTATCATAAACACCCTGCACATATCCTACACACACACACACTGGTATTGTGCACATGTATGTATTTGGCTGACAATTAAGAATTATGCTTTTTATGTTCTGCTTCAAACATCTGGACACTTTCAGGCCTTGGCCTGTCTAGAAATTACTTTCAATATGTTTCAAAGGTAGCGTGCAATTAAAACTGGTCTCAGCAGCACATGATGCCAGTACCTTTAGATGACACTAATGCGTACTAAAATGTTCCAGTGAGTGGAAGAACCTGAGGAGAAAATGTATAAAGTCCGTTGTGGTGTTTTTGCTGTTGCTTCAGAAATTTAGTCTTTGAGTTGAAAGGCAGAAAATAACAGCAAAAAGCTGGCCACAGGACAAATAAATATGGCATTGAGTTGGATTCATTACAACACATCGGACAACGAATGAACAACGACAACTATCAGCTTTCATGAATTGCCTTGGAAAATGCCAGTGTTGTGTAACTTGACCAAAAGAACCATGTATACCACTGCACATTCTCAACACAGAAGGGGGAGACCAGCAAGCACTAGAAGAATAAAACTGCTTCATGGGGGAGCCATGTTTGTTTGGAATATTTATTGCTTTCATTCAAAAATCTCAGTTTAGCGTATCACTGTGTATTTTCTACCCCTTCAGTTTTCAGAAAAATTCCAATAAACTCATTTTTCTAGTGAAAGGGATCAAAATTAGAAAACATTCTTCAGAGAGTTAGGAGGATAGGAAGGAGAAAAGAAAGGTCAATGTAGAAGAAAAAGGTTGGATGAATAAAGGTATGTGAGAGCAAAGCTTCACATGAAAGATTATTGCGGATAAAGCTTTTTTAAAACAAACATAAAAAACAATATATAAATCAAGAGCACAAAAGCCTGGTTTTATGATTTTTTTTGGTGCTGTTTAATTTCTTTATATCTTTTTCACCATTGTTAAAAATACAGCCAAAACTTCAAAGGCAAGCTGCATGTGTTCTAAATCAGGACTTCAGTCCTGATGTATGACAGCACAAAAATTAAAACTAAATAAATGTGCTGTCTAAACTCCCATATTTCTCAAAAAATTGCTTTAAAGCCTTTAAAAAATTAGAATTATTGCTTGATCTTACTTTACCAACCGTAATGTTTTCAACAGAGTAAATGACAAAATATTATATTAAAAAGAGAGAAAGAAAAAAGAGTTTTGTCTGAATATATCTGAACACCTGTATTTGGCTGTCCTGCAGTTTTGTCAGATGCAAGGGGAAAATGAAACTTTACAGTGATTTGTCTGATAGTGAATATGGACTGCATAAATTCTCAGCTTATCCACTGTTTTCTGGAAGGCTTTGCAACAGTCAGAATAAATCAATGAAAACAAAGCAGTATGTCTGTGCAGGAAAGAATATTCTTGGTTTAGCTCATAAAGATGGTTGAAGAGCGGGCAGATTCTCATGAAAAAAATGTGCAAAAATTTTCTCTGTTCAAATTATGAACTTTCTAAAAGGTCAAGTTATAATTCCATTTTATTTTACTGCCATTGGACCTGATTTTGCTGTTTTCTGTCCTTAAGTGAAATGGCATGTCTGACTCCAAAGGTGTCTGGCCAGAGTACACCAGTTAAATCTGCCTGCAAAAAAATTGCCAGACTGGGGCCTTTGTGGCGTCCCTTTTCCTCTGGCATTTACTTTTACAATGGCCATTTGCTGTTCTTCTACTAAGTTGTTTTGATTGACTCATTTGTTTTATCATGTTGCAAAAGCGGCAAGTGGCCCAGGTAAATAGGAATGCAAATGCTGTTCTTTTTAGTAAACATTTATTTTTCTTTTAAAACTCATTCATTCCATCCCTGCTCCTGTTCCTTTTTATTTCCAATTTAGAAATAGTCACAGGCTCTGATTTATGTTCTCATTGAAGTCTGAATAGTGGCATTTCTTCGCAAAGATTCCTGGATATTTATGTGATCAAGAGAACTGGTTATTTACTACTTGTCACTTTATCTTAACTGTTATATATAAAGGCTCAAAAAATATCATTCCGTTGTATATAAAGGTTCAATTTCACATTAAGATAGCAGACACTCTAGGATAAATTTTTTGAGAATTATCCATAAGAAATGCATAATTATGGGTAGGAAGTCAAAGTAAGCAGTGTGCAGACAGCCTCTAAACTAAACGTAACATTTGGCAAATGCTAATATATATGTCCAAACAGTTTTATGAAGATGAAGCAGGGCTGTACTATTTGATCTATTTATTTATTATTGTAGTTTCTTATATAATGAATACTTCAGAACTATGAATACTTCAGTTCTTATAATGCATAAAAGACTGGCCATACTTTTATATCATACAAGGACAGGGACTCAAACTCACTTCCAGTGAGTTTGAGACATTCTGGGTCCTTTTGAAAGGTCTTAGTGTACTGTCCTAACTTTAGCACCTAACCTTGCTGTCTTAATTAAAAGCACAGATTCCTTAGACAGCCAGTGGAGCCTCTGGAAGCTGACTCAGAGTACCAGTGCTCTTCAAAAGTGGGTGGCCAAAAAAGTCTCCCAGCCTAAGAGAGATTTGAAGAGTATCTTCGAGTTAATTGCAGATCTTTGGATATTTACTATGTGCTAACGTTGTAACTCCCACATATGCGCTTCAAGTTGCCAGAATTCATTTTGGAGCCAGCTACTTTGACATTTTTAATGTGTACTGTTGATAATATAGATAACATTTTCATTTTTGGTAAATTCTACAATAAAGGCTTTACAATTTTTAATCAAGCAAAAAGCTTTTTCACTGTTTTGGTATAGATGTCACCAAGAACATAGTTATAGAAGCAATAAGTGTGCTCTGTGCATTGAACTTATTAGAATATGACCTGAAATTTTGTTTATAGAAAAAGGAAATATCAAGAGTTTGGATAATTACAGAAGGAGAAAATAGAAGCTACATTTATGTTGCCTATGTTTTTTTCTTGTGCCTTTTTCTTCAAGAAGTTCTCAGAATTTTTTATTTGCAACAGTCCTCTGATGACTAGCTATGGAATACTCTCAGGCTGTCAAAGTGTCATTACCTTTTCCTATTATGTTCTCTCCTGTCCAATGAACTGCTAATATATGTCTTTTCTCTTTTCCTCATTTCATTCCTAATTAAGATATCAGTGGCATGTGAAAATGCACAGATGAAAAATTTGAATCTGGATCCACTGAAAGAAGCATCAATAGAGGCTCTTTCCAGAATAAGTTTACCAGTTTGGCTCAAACTTTCAGCCAGCTGTAGGATGAATAAGTTGCTCAATTTAGGCTCAGCTGAAAATGTTTACACACTTTTTCTTTGAAACAGTAAATCTAGAAATTGCATATAAAAACCATGCACAAAGGAACATTATTTGGGTTATAAGGTCAATTGGTCTAAGTTAGGCCAAGTGAGATTTATGATTGCTTGCACAATAGACTCATTTTGCATATGCTTTAAGATAGAGTTATTAATTAAGTGAACATCTACTATTCTGGACCTTTGCTTTTATCAGTATAGAGGGTGACAGATTCAGAAAGTAACCATAACACAGCAACAAATGCTAACTAATTTCAAAGTTTCTGCCTAAATCTAAAAAGCAGAGGAAATAAATGTTCCTCTACTTTTTTTGTGTATATGATTTTTTTTCCGTTAGCCTCTTTTCTATAATGAAAAACAACTTTAAAGAACATGAGCACTATTCTTAAAAGTAGTTGATGCAAAAATGGCACTGGGGAGCTTTAGATTTCTTGTTTCTTTTGTCTTTATTTCAGATTAAATAAAATGTAATCTGAATCTTTTAAAAAAGTTAATCTTTTAAAATGTTTATTTTTCTGATAATCCAATATGTAAAATCGGCTATCAAGTCAAAGATAATTATTTACCATTTACACAATGCAACTGCCTGCAAAAAGCCACAGACAGAAATTCAGACAGAGCTCGGATCCAAATATTAAATTATAAGTACTGTATAGGGTGCCATAGAACAGATAATAGTCACCTTGAAACAAATTTCTCCAGAGCATTTCTAGACACAGTAAGGATACAGGAAGGTCCACTGTAGCACGTACAAGAAATAAAAATATCCTGGTCTTAAGGGGTCACAAGGACTGTTCCTGCCTGCTTCTTGGACAACCAAAACAGGATAGAATGAAAAACAAACAAACAAACAAACAAACAAACTGTTCTTTGTTGTTGTTGTTGTTGTTGTTGTTGTTGTTGTTGTCGTTTTGTTTTGTTTTGTTTTGTTTTTTTTACATCCTCCTCTGCCTGCCACCACTTACACCTGTATGAGCCCTTCTAGTTGCACATTCAGGAAGTATGGGCTTCATACCTCCTGAGTAAGGAGGCAACATCCAGGAATGTGGAATTGTGTAGATTTTAGTACTAAAGAAGTGTGCTTTCTTAGTAGCTACCACCAGTAGAAGTCATCTTCAATTTGGAAATGTGTTCTTCCTTTGCCTACTGGCAAGTACTTGTCCCCAGCCAGGTTTTCTATTTGGAGCTGAGAACAAGTCCTAGTAAGTGTTATAATAAATATGTAACTTTCACATTGGAAGTTCACAATGGGTATGTGGGAAAGGAAACAAAAGCTTTTTGTTTGTGATAATCATTAAAAAGCCTTCCAGGCTGTCTTTGAGCTGTTCCAAGCTGGGCTAGGTGTATGCTGGCACTTACCATCTTGAGACAGTCACACATCGTATAGAAGGGGGCAAAAGCTTTCCCCTTTCCCCTGCCTCTAAAAATCTGTATGTATAAAAAGGTAGTTTACTTATGATGACCCACTGGAATAAGACATAGTCTGGAAAGACATGAAAGTAGTTTAAAGATAAGAAAAAACAACTGCTATTGACTCTTTGAGTCCAGGTGATACCAAATGCTTGTATATTCATAATGAAATCTGTTCTGACTGATAAAATGTGGATCTCCAAGTATATGTTTGAACTTTAATGTGGATTTTATTCACAATTTCTAAACTTATTTTACTGTGATTAGAAGAAGAGAAATTTTACCCTTGGTCAAATTTTGCTCACAATTCAAGAAGTATAAATTCATTGTAGCCATGAGATTACTTCAGTTTTTTTTTTTTTTTCTCTGAGACCATGTGACAGTATGTCTCAATAAAGGGCAAATGATGTGATAATTCCCAGGCAGACTATCTTGTTATCAAATACCTGCTTATTTAAATGTCTTCAGCTTATTTGCTCAGGGTGTTATCAGTACCACTTTTGCCTACACATATAAAGCTGTCACATGGAATACAATTTATTTTCAATTCAGTTTAGACCTTGGCTAAGTTGGCAGCTGGTCACTGAGCAATCCAGAGTTCACTGCAGACAAAATCTGAATCATTTCCATGTTAATATAACTGTAGGACTGTCTCATCTTCCTCTGTGTACAAAGGTGTGAAAGTATATCCCTGGAGAAGAATTCAGAAATGCTGTGTGTTATCTGCAGAAATAAGGGCATAAACTTTCTTTGTTCTGTTTAATTTCTGACCATTACTGATGGTTATTAGAAAATCTAATTCCTTGACACTGTTCAATTGCATATTCATATTAATTTTTGTTCTTGTTCATCCATTCAGACAACCAGTAATTTCCTTTCTATGCCTATATTTTCTTTTAGTCACAAAAATGTACTTATCTTATTTGATAACAGTCATTTTCATTGACCCAACTAACAATATTATTATTTTCCCAACTCTCCCATGTCTCATATTTTGTTTTCTTTCATCTTTCTTTCTATTATATAATTACTACGAATTAACTAATTCAATCTAACGTAGTATCCAGCTATAAAAATTAGGTAACAGTGGGAAGATGATTGAAATTTGATTCATTACCAATTCTTTTATGAAATGGAATCAGCAGTTTGGCCAAAGCTGAGAATTACTAAAAAGTGCATCCTTTTCTGCTGGAGTGATGACTGCACACTCTGGTGAGTGGAGCACTTCTCAATTTGATATTTTTCCTTGTAGAGCTTCTTTATTTATCTGTAGAGAGGCAATTAAACACCTTTGTTGTCAGAGGTTTGTAAGTGGCTTTGCTATGATGTTTGTATAATTTTTCCCAAGCTTTCAGCTGCTGTGATTCTTCAACTTTGTCAGAAGGAAGAATAAATGCAATCCTGATGTTTGGTATATGTTGTTTGCTAAGTTTCGGGTGCCGCTAGGGAGTTTTGGGCTCTGACAGCAGGTTATTTTACTTGTAGTAGTTAAAACTCTGCAAGGAGAAACAGTAGCTATTCTTGCAGATTTTCAGCATCTCCATTTAGAAAAGCCAATATACTGTTTTCTCTTGAAGAAGAAATTGCCGATGTTGCTCAAGAAAGTCTCTTAACACTGAGTGAATGATTTTTGCCCTGTTTTGAACTTCCCTCTTTTAAGAAGAATGACTAAGATGACTTTAGTAATGCAGCTGCAACAACATCTGGAGTCCTCAAATTACCTTGACATTAGCTGGCTGGGTTTATGTCAGAATATAGCACAGAAATGTCATTGTTTGTCTTGATGTGTCTGTTATTCAATGAAGATTATGTCTGCCAGCTTCCCTTGATACTGCTGTCATGCTATGGTAACAGGAGAAATAGTGGCCATTTGCTTATCTACAGATCCTACAGAATCAGGTAATTCCTTAGTGACTCTGCTCTTCACTCTGCACAAACCCAGAAAGTAGTATTCCCTGACTGCTCAGCTGCCTGAAAGTAGTTTTCACCCCGTGCTTGAAGTTTACTGAAGAAAAGGTAGAAAACCATTGTGTGAAGAAGTCCATGAGAGTTTCTGGTTGGTTCTCAAGCAGTAATCTGTAGTTTAGTGTTTGGCTGCAGAAGCTCACAGAAGGGCTTCTTCTGAGAAGCATATTTCAGAAGACTGGAAGGACATTGATGGGATATTCTAAAGAAAGGTTTTACTCTCGCATGTGTGTGCAGTGGGAACATGTTCTGAGGAAACTGAGGCCAATCCTATTCCAATCAACATTGTACCAGAACACAGTTTTAATTGTACATGAATCCCTCTTGTTCATCCAGCAACTGAATCTGGCCCTAATGCTTACAAAATGGGGAAAAAAATAATAAAAAAAAGGAACATCTTTGCTCTAATACTTTAAAAATTTTACATATCTGTGATGAGGATGAATCACATATTTCATTCTGGGAAACAGCAAATACAAATATTTTCTGCATATTTTCACCTCCTGTGCATCAGAATAGAGTGACGTCAGTTCTGCCTCCACTTGAGGCCCGTATAATTCTGTGCCACCTTTTTTTTTTTTTTTTCCCCCAGCAGTTTATGGCTTATGGCTCTTGCGAAGTCTGCTGTCTAATAACATGTGTGACAAGGCTCTGACATGACTTCTCCATTCGGAAAGGAGGCTGTGTGGAGCCACCTATGTCATTCTGATGTTAGCTACATTTTCTTTTAGTCTGTGGGGTTTTACCTGCCATTTCAAGGCATCTTTGTGTCCTTTTATTAGCATGAAAAGAGACAAAGGGGCTGTTGTATGGGTTGAAATCACATCCTTTATTCTTACATGTTTTTGTAATAGAACAGCATAATAGAAAGTTGCTCAATGTATTTTATTTGGAAATTGCAATTAATCAGAAGACTGTAAGGAGTCAGACCCCAAACCTAGTTTTAATACCATTTCCTTTAGTGAGTTTTACACATTACCTTTTCAATAAGTGGTGACAGGCAGTGCATTTCTTAGTGATTATAGCATGTGTCAGGTGGGGTTAACAGGCACAAGGCCAGAGGGAAAGTAACTACTCGAGATGTACAATAATCCCTTAGAAATGCACTGCCTTATTTCCTCCTGATATTATAAAATGATGTTTATTAAACAATGTGATCCAAATCCTGAGGGGCGTCAGACCTCTGATAGTAATATTGAGTTCACCAGGAGACGTGATGCCAAATTGGTCAGGAAGTCTAGTATTTACCTCAAGTCTTTCCATGTACAAGAACCCATCCCTGATATGCTTATTGTATCTATGTCCCTCATCTTGCAATGATGAATGATACACATCTGGAGGCCAAGTCCTTAGATTATGGCATATGCTGATTAACACTGGCTAAGCAACTTAGCCTTAATTTAATGTGCTGTGTCGATGTGGCAGGGTCAGTAAACGACTGCAAATAAAGTGAGAGCCTTAATTTTTAGACTCAGAGAAACTGTGTATGTTGGAAAGACCGTTTAATCCATGCTGCTTTTCTTGGCAGAATTTTGTAGACCATCTTCAGAAAATGGCAGTCAGTTCTCAGCTTCTGAGTGATGAGCTTTAAATCAGATCCTTTGTGTTAGTCTCTTGGGTCAATTCAAAATTAACTGACTTGACTTTTCACCAGTTAAAAAAATATAAATCTAGATCTTCCCATCAGATTGTTTTTGGCCATAACTCTGTGCCCATATTTCAGCTATACTAATTTGTAAGAGAAGAAGCTTTGCCCTATGTATTTTAAAAATATTTCAAGTTATAGTCAGTAGCATTATAATAACCTTCTCCAAACTTAATCAAGCTTACTGATTTAATAGCAGTCAATAGTAGTATCTGATTTTCATTCCATTGTGAATGAAACAGATTTCTCATACTTGTAATTAATTATTTATTTTTATCAGATGTCTTGTTTTTGAGCCAACTTCTTGCTGAGTCTGAACTCAGATTTGGAGATATAATCGTCTGTAAGTTGTAACATCAGATGCATATATTGTATATCAGTTTAAGTCAAGCAACTTGACCAGATTTGGAGGAAGCTATAATGGCATCAATGCTACCACTTGCAATCGGCTTGGCAGATTTGACAGTATGTGGGCCAGATTTTAAGCTGATAATTATCAGTCTGATTAGACTATACACACAGAATCCCTTTTGAGAGATTTTTAAGGTCTTTTCAGAAAAAATAAAGTGAAATAAAAACCCCCAAAGCCCACAAAGAAGGGAACCTCCACCCTTCAGATGCAGCAACAGCCTGATTCGGAGATGTGAATCTGAGTTTCTGACACGCTACCTTGTTGTCTACAGTTCTGCATTTTCCCTCTTGGCTTCAGCTTTCTTATGCAGAACAGCTACGTGTTCCGGGAAAAAACACTGAAAAACTCAGTGGGATGGATAATCTTGCTTCCTGTCCAGCTTTACTGAGTAGGGGATTTGCTATGTGGAAAGCAAAATGAAAAAGGGGGAGGATGGCAGGAGAGGGGAGAAGTTATTACTTGGGCCAGGTGTGAGACAGGACAGAGATGAAGAGAATATGAGGAAACCAAGAAGAAAGGAAGTCATGGAGCAAATACCTAGTAAGAACAGGCCTAAAAACATCCAAACAGTTATGGGAATATCCAAAATCTCCTGCTTTCAACTCTGGCAGTTGAAATTTGTGGTTGAATTTTTTCCCTCTGAATCCACATGACAGCACTACAATAGCTTTAAAAACATAGTCATTATTTTGTACACTACTGTGACCTTTCCTGGAGGATTCTGAATCCCTGTTATTTGATAATACAAAACACAAAAGAAATCCTGTCTTTTTTTTTTTTTTTTTTTTGGTATAAATAAGCTGGGAGAAGAGTTCAGGGGAAGCTTCTTCCTCCATGTGTTTTCTCTGAAGAACATTTTGTCAGATGGGTAGTGCTGCTGTTGTATGTACGGTGGAGGTATACAAATGCCTTCTTCCTGGATGACTGAACAAATGCAATGGGCTATGTGACCCACTTGGATACCTGCGTGCCCAAACCATCGTACTCAGCATTGGCAAGATAGCCCTACCCTGTAATGGGACAAATTTGCATTATTTGGCTTTTGAAGAGACATTCTATGCATCCTTGAGTAAGTATATAATAGAGATTTAATAAGTTATGTTCAGTGTAGCAGCTCAGGAACAGCTAATTATGAAAAACATATTACTGTAGAACTAACAGGCATGCAATAAAAACATCTATTACATAAATTGTTAATCCATAAAAAATGTGTTTCTGGGACCATTGGTATTTATTTAACGTACAATTACTGTCTAATTTAATCTAAATTAAATGCCTTCTTAAGACATGTAATTTAAAGTGTTACTGAGCTTCCTTCTCTGGAATTAAAAGCAAGAAATCAGCAGCTAATGCCTGGAGGCCAGGTCTTTACCATTTAAATTCAGGTATCTTAGCACTAACATTCATAATTTCAGCCATTTGGAAAATGTTTTTCATAAGAATATATTTGGCTTTAAAATCTCCCTTTTCCCCTCACTCAGGGCCACATCCTGCCAACTGAATCAAGCCTCTGACTTAATCCAAATGAAGTTTTGATTGAATAAAAGGTACAGAATTAAGACCTGAGAATAAAATGTCTTTTCTTATCACAGAAGACAAGTTTTGCAAAATGTTCTAGCTCCTGCCAGTGCTGGAAGGGTAAATTATCATTTGACTCCCGTATGGATGTATTTATTTAGGACACGTAGCCTGATGACTCAGGAAGTTATGTAAAAACTGATCCAGTTAATTTTAGATGCTATTGTTGGAAGAATATCAATGAAAATTAATCAAATAGTCACGAAGGAACCACAGGGATGGAGTGCAGAACACTGGTGGGTAGACTTTTGGCAGCAATCATCGCAATAGTTTTAATGAGAGGAAAACACATTCTCAAGTAAATTAGAGAGTAATGACATGATTAAATGGTAAATAATAGTTAAATACATGCTTGGAGGTCCAGGATAGAGACTGTGGAGTTTTTGTGTTTTGGGTGTATTCCTCTCAAGGCTGCTCTGAATAGCCAAAGGAGCTCACCAGAACTCTGCCTGTAATTTGGGGTCAGATTGTAGCTTTTAAGACGCTGAAGCTGAAAGAGCTGTTGGGGCCCTGCTGCAGCAGGAGACTTGCTGAGGCTTTCTCCATAACCCCAGAGCCTTGCCAGCCTTTTGGTTGTTGACGTGTCCTCGTTTTTGCAGGAGCTGCCTCCCCTGAGCAAGGGCCAGTGCTACGGCTCTGCTCAGCTCAGGCTGCTGTCACCCAGAACGACCATGCGGGAGACATCTGCTCTCCTTACGTGCAGCGAGGGAGAGGGAAGGGGTCTGTCTTCTTCCGAGGCAGGTTTAGACCCCATTAGGTAGGTGTTTGCGCATTCAGTGGTGGGCAAAGTGAATTGCATATATGATTGTTTCTGCAAATGAGGAGTGCTGCAATGTCACCTGGGCCGGACCCCTCCTATATGGGCCCCTCCCTGTCTACTAAGAAATGGACGGGGAAAGGATCACATCCACAAGTTGTCTTGCTTCTCAAATGTTTCTTCTAGAATATGAGGCTGTATGTACAAACTCTGTTTTGTTAGCTTTACCTCATCTAGCTGTACTACACACCAAGGTTTTGCGATTGAAGGGGACTGGCCTGGGTCAAAAGTGTTTTACCTGCTCTTTACCACTTTCTGTTTCAGGTTGTCATGGTAAGCATAACCCGAAAGCAAAAAAAGAAAATTAAAATACTTCCTGGTTCTCTTTTTATAGGTTTTAGCATATTTTCTTGGTTTTCAGTAAGTCCAGGTAGAATATAGGTGCCCCAGCCACTTTGGTCAAATGAAGCAGAAGTGTCACCAAACATTCCTTGCTGTTTGGCAAAACTAGAGGGAGCACGTGGGGAGGCTGTCTGTTACAAAAGGAAATAAATAAATAAGTAAAAATGCAACCAAAAAAAAAAAACAGAACTCAGTGCTAAACTGGGACATCAGTCCACTAAAAGCTGACTTACTTGATTAAATGGTAATTCAAGTGAGCAGCACACTGTGTCCTCCAATAACAACCTGGCAGCTTGTTCATTAGCATAATACAGCATTAATTTTCTCTCTTTCTGCCTTCCCACAATAGAACATGTTCTAACATGAGGCTGAGTATTGTATTTCCTCCAATAATAACATTGGAGGAGGGGAAAGGGCATAATTGAAGAATACTTGTTATGTTTTTGTTTTAAAAGTTTATATTTTCACTTCAAAGGTCAGTAGATAACAGCTCATATACTGTGTAATTCTCTAATGCATAACAATGCCCAATAACAGACGTTCAAGTTGTCCACTAGAAAGTAAAATTCATGATTTGCAATCTGCAGTAAAATAATTTAGTTATGCCACTCAAAGTTTATGAGTATATGTCTGTTAATGCATTATTTGAATGCAATATGGTACTTAGATGATTGATGCAGTTTGTAACCATGATTAGAGTGTTGGCTGCTGCCACAATTACATGGATTCAGGGGGCATAGAAGCAAATCTGGCTCTTGGAAAATTGTATCAAGTTGGTAAATAAGAAATCAGAAAGCAAAACATTAATAGCATTATTTCTCAAAGGTTATCGTAAATTTGGCACATTAGTAAATTTGTTAGTACTGTAAAGTATCCAGATATTTTAAAATATTTTTTCTGACTTTTTTCTGACTTCTGTATATAATACACACAACTGCATTGTTCCAAGAGGATCTTGCAGCATCTTCTCCTCTTCATATTTAGATAGTGTCTTATAATGATCTCAGTTTTAATCTGCTCTTCATTTTTTGCTTAGGTGTACAGTTGTTCATACATGCTACTTTTTTGTCAGCAAAAAGCAAACCAACTGGTGAGTGAGATTTTCAGAAATAGTTCATATAGAACATTCAGAATAGTGTTTTATTGCTGTTTCTTGTGTAAATCAGAGGTTTTTCACTGTATTTACAAGGATCATAGCAAGTCAATATTAAGTGCTTTTGCAGATTCTGCCCTAGATGAATAAATATATGCAAAGGAAACAGGCACTTTTAATATTTAAATTATAAAAAACATACCTGAAAATAAATGTTGGCACAAAACCATGCTCACAATTTCCTGGTGCACCACAAGAGCATAATTGTAAAAAAAAAAAAGTGCTACTTCTCTGAAGTACAGTATCACTGAGCACATTTACAAGAAGATTTGAAAAATACCCCGTACGTATAATATTTTCTCACTTATTGACTGAAATGATCGGAAATACTATATATATTCTTTAAATAATGTGACATTTGTACTCATGCTCATGGACACAAATAATTGTAGATGCTCCTAAGGCTATTTCAAACCTTGAGTGATACGTGTCTGTCATTGAGCCAGTACTCAGATTGTAAATGGCCCAAAGGCAGCCGTGTGGACAAATTGAATCCTCAAAGAAGGGATGCCCATTTCAGGCTGGTCTGAAAATCAAGTGCTGGTGTTTTAACATGACTTTCTACTTTATATCTGAACCTTCTTAAGTTTTTATAAAATGCCACTAATCTGTAATTCTTATGCACCAGAGCAAACCCATACAGTTTTAGAATATGGCAAATCCAAACTGAAATGATCTTTTAAAGCCCGCATTACAGCTGGCATCTTTGTCAGCAGGCAGAGTAGAAGGGCCAAGAATTTCCGCTGATTTCTAGAAATCCATGTGAATTGGGAGATCCGGGATACTGCATGTTTATCTGACTGCTTTTTTGCCTTAGAGTTGTTCAGTGGGGCATCAAATATGTGCTTAATCTCCTTTTATCAGGGGAGATGACTACTTCTTTTCATGGTGCTTGTTACTATTTTCTTCTTGTTTTCCTTAATTATTTGGCATGAACTATAGTCCATCTTAAAACTATTACTTGACTGGGATTCCTTTCTTTCCATTTTGTTACTTCTGTGCTCCAGGGGATTTCCTTGAGGAAGCTAATATCTTTCCTAGGTTGCTGCAGTGACACAGAATCCAAGTTTCTTTGTTAAGAATTTCCATAACTCATTCAGTCTCAGGCAACATTGGTACTGTTGGCTAAAGTTATTTCCTCCCTTCCTAGCAAGACACCTTTACTGTCTTGGGTATTTATACTGAAGAAAAGACCCCATCATGTTGATTTGGTTTGGCAACATTCTTTTGTTTGTTTGTTTTTGTTTTGTTTTGTTACTGTGATTTGTGTTGGGAAAGATACTTTCTGTGTGGCTCATTGCATATATCCCCACTCAGCCAGTAATGGTTATTATAACATTGATATTAGGAGAATTATTAGGAAAGCAAGCAGACAAATTAACATTACAATGGCTATGAGATATATTTTGTATGGTTGTTTAAAAGAAGAAAAAGCCACTGAGACGGTCTTTACCTTTATTGCCACACATAATCCAAAAAATTATGGTGTGGCTGCAGCAGCATTTAGTCACATAATATTTTCAAAATGTGCAGGGAAAATAGGGAAGATCTTTCCCTTTTTCACAGAAGCTCTGTGATGTCAGGATGACAGTGCTTAAAAGTGCTGTTGGATTTCTCACAGAGCCCAGGAGTGGGTTGTAGAGTTTGTAGATGTGGGGAGTCTGTGCCTGTTCATTCTTCATTTCCTTTAAATGCTATATGTACGACTCACTTTATGCTGCTGGCACTCTCTTGTTATGAATCTGAAGATCACATGTGTAACATGCAGACAGAAATAAATCCTGTAGGTAAAAGAAAGTAGAAATTGGCTAAAGATCAAAGGTTATCCTCATTCCACTCCTTCCTTCACTTTTATTATCCTGTCTAAATTCAGTCTTTTGTAGAGAGGCTTTGTTTTTTTTCATGAAGAAAGGTTGAGCTTAAATGAGAGTTTAAGATTTTATTTGTTTTTCAACCCTGTATGTAATTTGAACCATGGTGTAGTTACTTTGGTAGAATCAAAACCGCAGTTCTTAGACGGTACAGAAGATTGTGGAGTGGTTTAAGGAAACAATATTTCACCCTAAGTGTTCTGTGATCATCTATAGATTAAGTGACAAGTAGATCTTTCTCTTTTTCTTTTTATTCTTCTCTTTCCTTTTTTGTTTGTTTTTGTGTTTCTCTTTTTCTTTTTCTTCTTCTTTCTTCTTTTTCTTCTTTTTCTTTTTCTTTTTCTCTTTTTCTTTTTCTTTTTCTTTTTCTCTTTTTCTTTTTCTTTTTCTTTTTCTTTTTCTTTTTCTTTTTCTTTTTCTTTTTCTTTTTCTTTTTCTTTTTCTTTTTCTTTTTCTTCTTTTTCTTTTTCCTTTTCTTTTTCTTTTTCTTTTTCTCTTTTTTTCTTTTTCTTTTTCTTTCTTTTTCTTTCTTTTTCTTTTTCTTTTTCTTTTTCTTTTTCTTTTTCTTTTTCTTTTTCTTTTTCTTTTTTTTCTTTTTCTTTTATTTCTTTTTCTTTTTCTTTTTCTTTTTCTTTCTTCTTTTTCTTTTTCTTTTTCTTTTTCTTTTTCTCTTTTTCTTTTTCTTTTTCTTTTTCTTTCTTCTTTTTCTTTTTCTTTTTCTTTTTCTTTTTCTTTTTCCTTTTCTTTTTCTTTTTCTTTTTCTTTTTCTTTTTCTTTTTCTTTTTCTTTTTCTTTTTCTTTTTCTTTTTCTTTTTCTTTTTCTTTCTTTTTCTTTCTTCTTCTTTTTCTTTTTCTTTTTCTTTTTCTTTTTCTTTTTCTTTTTCTTTTTCTTTTTCTTTTTCTTTTTCTTTTTCTTCTTCTTCTTCTTCTTCTTTTTCTTTTTCTTCTTCTTTTTCTTTTTCTTTTTCTTCTTCTTTTTCTTCTTCTTTTTCTTCTTCTTCTTCTTCTTCTTCTTCTTTTTCTTTTTCTTTTTCTTTTTCTTTTTCTTTTTCTTTTTCTTTTTCTTCTTCTTCTTCTTTTTCTTTTTCTTTTTCTTTTTCTTTTTCTTTTTCTTTTTCTTTTTCTTTTTCTTTTTCTTTTTCTTTCTTCTTTTTCTTTTTTTTTTCTTTTTCCTTCTCTTTCTCTTTTTGACAGAATAACTAAACTAAATCTGGTATCATTAAAGTTCCTGTTCTAAAAACAGTTGTCTTCAGGCTTAACAGAGTCCTAAGATGTAAATTGAACTAATTGTGCATTTACTTTTTTGCCAGATCAAGCCTTAAGTTTGTTCTGGAAAATTTCTTTGGAAAATATGCTTGTAATTTTTGTTTTTTTGAATATTTGGTGACCTTCTTCACTAGAACATGAAAAAAAGGGTGGTGATTTTCCTGTCTTTAAAGAACCACAGACTTTAGCAGGTATTTTCAAAGTGCTTTATTTAAGACTATGAAATGCACTGGAATTAGTAGTGATGGCCATCAGTAGAGCAACTAAACCAGGCCAAGTAGAACAGTTAAGAACATGTGATGGGTATTTAACTTCAGTAGTTTCAAAGCTTTACTTATCATTTCTCACTTAAAGGAGTGAGTAACAAAAACAAACAACAGCTGTTCTGGGAAACCAACACAAAACTTGAAATTTCTCTTCTCTCCAAATTAACATTTGTTCATGTAATTTGTTTACTTTGTTTAATTAAAAGTCAAATAAATTATTTTTACTTGAATCACAGATGAAAACTTTGTGGCAATATTTTTGTAGTTATAGATCACCATTGAAAATGGAGTACCATCATTTCTGACTGTGATGCAGAATTGCTTAGAACGTTGTGGGGCAGTAGTGAGCAACACTGGTAGAGACATACTGAAATGCTGGACAGTTTCATCTTATACCAAAACTTTGAATCAAAAAAGCGATCCAGTTCTTAGTGTTGTTTCTAAAAACACTTACAAAATGGAGCTAAGACGTGACATGTTTCCACTATTTTTCACTCCACGGCTGTATATTAGACTCAAAGACCAAATACAAAGAAGCAAGCTGTAAACAAAAATTTCATTATCTCATTTGAAAAATACAATTATTTTTAACTATATATAACAGCTTAACTACAAATGTTATTTGTCATATCAATGCCATGACTGACCAGGGTCGCGTTATCTATATCTAAATAACATGGTTATTTGTTACATTGATGTGCAAATGAGACAAGAATCCGGAGTGACAGTGGTTAATGATGTTACAAAGGGAGAGACAACCTCATGTTTCAACTAATCTCCAGCTATTAAGGATCAGCATGAAGGACATTATCTCACATCTGCCTCATACAAAATTCCATATACCTAACTCCAAAGCATCTGGTGTGAGCCATAGTCAGAAACAGGATACTGGACTAAATATATCCCATGCACCCTGTGCAATATCTTTGAGCTTTCTACATTCTTACACAACAGATGTGAAATATGCCAGTAATATCTGTTCTGCTTTAATTATTTGCATTACTGTATTTGAATAATAGGTTTTGGTCACCTAACCAAGCAATTGCTGAAGCTAGCGGATGGCCGTGTTGTGCTGGCACTGGAGGGAGGACATGACCTTACTGCCATCTGTGATGCATCTGAAGCCTGCATAAACGCCCTTTTAGGAAATGAGGTAAAACATAAATCATAATAGGTGGAGAGAATGATCCAAGTTTGCTGAAACTCCTATCTTTGATTTTCTTTTAGTAACAAAGGCAGCAGACCTTTTTTCTTTGGGTATTAAAAACCATGCAAGTTGAACACATCTCAGATGAGCTAAAAGCATGCTTTGGTTTGGATAAATATCTCTAAACAATATTATTATATAAATCCTTTAGTGTTTTCCTAAATTATTCCCAGTTCTGAGCGAGATTTAATACTTCAAAATTTGCATTTGGTGATGTACTAAATAACAGGCTTGACTAACTGGTAGTCATTGCTGAGCATATCATTTATCAGGATCAGACCTTCCAGCCAATTATCATGGAAAAAAAAAAAGGCTTTTGCAAGGCATCTGATAATCTTAACGACTGGATATTGCAAAGACTTTTTTTTTTTTTTTTTTCAGTATTCTGACACTGCTTCTACTGGTGAGTAGAAGAAAAAAAAATAAATCAGAGGTTCTTGAAATTGAAAAACATTAATAAAAAGTGTCCAAGACTTTAAAAAAAAATTCAAGTTAGAAATGAAGATTCATGTTGGTCTGTATGCAGTTTAAATGGAATGTCCAATTTGTCTGTATCAAACACTGTATATATTATGAAAAAAGTTTTGAGAGTGGACTGACAGACTAACTAGACATGAGTACATACTATTTATGTAAACAAGCACAAGATAATCACTCGTCTTTGTAAAAATTGGTTCTGTTGTATGGAAAATATCTTTTCTCCTAGAAATACAGTGAGAAGGAAGATAAGCTTGCTGAAGGTGCAGACAAAGTCATTTATGAAAGGACTGAAGTTTTTACCATAAACTGTGAATTTTGTGAGATCTTGTTATTAAGTTCAGTGTGTTACCATTTCTCCCCAGGAGAAATGGTAATAGCTAAATAATTTCACCAATCAAGTGTATTAGTGCTAAATTGCAAGCTAGTCTGCTCATTCCCTTCCGCTTAAGTCTTCATACCTATGAGAATAATGTGAAGTAATGTATCTTCTGATGGAAATTGGATAGAAGGCTTTTCTAAATGTTCTTTTTAACCTTTGCTTTTTATCTTTATGACCCACCAAGAAAAAAAAATATGCTTATTGTTTTTTACATTATACATATAATGTATCTAGTGATAGCTTTCTCAACAGTATTCTCAGAAATATACAGAAGTAGACATGTCCACACAAAAAAAATATAATCCTTCATCTGGGCTTTATCTACTGTTACCCTTGACAAGACCCATAAGAAGCATTTTCCAGTCTTGTGACGTGTACTATTGAAACGGATGCTCAGCTCAGTGCTAGTCCTTTTATTTAGGTGCTGAAATCTGAAAACCTAGCTTGAAGCATTTGGCAGTCTTAGTGAATGCAGTGTTGCCTTCCCAATGAGTAACTTCCAGGGCACTCATTCATATTCTCTGCCATGACTTTCCCTGTGGTAGTATCTTATGATGTTAGTGGCTTTTCATAGCTCTTCTAATCCCACTCTCTGAAATTTGCACCTTTATGGGACTAATGCTAATAATACAATGCTGATGATATGATGTATCTTCCTCTGCGTAGGTGCCTGGGTCCCTCTATCCAGTTATGACCATTTGGTGGTGCTACCCATTTATGAAAAATGCCTTGTTTTGTTTTAACACTATATCACACCCAACTACCATTTCTGCTGTTACTGACCAGCCATTGTCTAATACTGACTGTGAGAAAAAGGAATGGGATAAGTGGATTGGAATAAAAACTTTCTTCCGTTTTCTTTTAGAATAAACAGGGACTGGGAAATTAGATAAGTTATGAATCTATCTGTTTGCAAAATTTAGCAAAGCAAATTTCAAGAGAGACAAAAATGTAGTAACAGATTGAAGACAAACGTAACCACACAGCCATTTATAATCCACTTATAAAAGAACATGATCATTAATAACTTGAAACATCTCATGCAATAAGCATTATTCTCATGTGCTCTTACTCACAGTTGTATCCTTAGGGGCATGCATTAAATGGTCTGGTGCAGTAGAATTTCAAAGAGAAAATACGCTGTGGCTGCTAAGAAGACAAAAATACTCCAGAGACGATGTCATTACCAGTACTACCATAAGAAATTGATGTTTGCTTAAAAGAATAAGTAAAGGTGTTACCGAGGAGCAGACACTAATGAGGAAGTCTGATACAGAGTTAGCAGTTAGAAGTCAGCACGTCTGTTGACGTCTATAGATTTATGGCAATCTACACCACATGGCCTATAGCATATACACTGCTTGATTTCAGCATAGTATTCATGAACTTGCACAGCAAACTACAAGCGTATTCCTGCCGAGGGCAGGAAAAAAAAATGGTTTTCTTCTAATAATCAATTATTGTAATTTGAGGATGCATTCTTTCTTGAATGCAATTCTTTACAGGTGATTAATAGGATAATTATAACTTATTATCTGCCCTTCACTTTTACAAATAATGGTGTATTCTAGTTTTTAAATGTTGGCAAGATGAACTTCAGTTTTTAAACACTACATATATAATTGAACTCAAATTAAAAAGGTTGGGAAAGGCCTTTGGAAGGTACTCTGCAGTTTGTCAAATGTATTTATTCATGTGCTGAGGATTAGAATTCATAAACATTTTGCAGAGTTTTTGAAAACTTTTTTTTTTTTTGCTTTTGTTGTTTTTGGCCAGGACTTGTCAATACAAGAATCCATGGCTTCATATGTTCTATTACCAGCAGAATAACATACCAAAAGGAAAAAAAAAGAATTGTTAAACTAGCAGCAACTTCTAGCTTTCATGAGAGCTGGTCTGATATGTAGAGGTAACATCAAACTTAAAGGAAAGCCTTCTTTTCTTAATTTGTATTAAGAAGGAAAACAGTTTGACACCCAAAATAGACATACTTTGCTCTTAGTTGTATGTAGCCTGTAGGAGAGAGATCTGTTTAGCAAGATAACTTTTTACTCATCTCTTAACAAATGCAAGTGGAGTCACTAGGAAAAGAATACACTATCAAGTTAATCTTCTTTAAATAATTTGAGCATGGCACAGGAAATTCCTGCATGCAGTTGTTGATTTTGAAGACTAACCAAAAAACTATTAAAAGGTCTCTTTTTCTTGGAAGAGCTCAGAATTTAAATGAGCTATCAGCCCCATCTATGTGTGGGGAATACTTCTGAACTTCTCTGCAGAAGTACTTTTGAACAGCAATTTCAAAATTGAACAGAAAGCCACGTAGGATTATAATTGTCTTTTTTACTGATTAGAAGTACTCATATTGGTAATTGTTTATTACTAAACCCCAATACTGTTCCCTAAACATAGGCACCCAGTCCCTTTTTAGATGCTGTAGGGGTACCTAGGACATTTGCACAGGACTGGTAGAAGTAACATAGAATGTAGAGGAGACCCACACTTGTTCTGTGTGGCCACATGAGATCAGGCAGAACACCCCATAATGTCTGAAATGGGTCCATTTGGTTTGGTTGTGTTTGGGCAGCTCATTACCCCCTTAAATAATGAGAAAAATAAAATAGAAAGTATAGAGATAAATGCAAAGGTAAATTTTATAAAGACAAATTTATTAATTAGAAATTTTATATTTTTTTTTTTAAATAAAGATTTGGAGATCTCAGGTTTGTTGTCCTTATATCTGCGTACAAGCAGAAAATTTCCATGTCGCATTGAGAAAAATCTATTTGACCATTTGCAGAGCTAATTAGGAGCAATGTAGGTTATCTTCTTGGAAGGAAATCTTCCCAAGAGGTGGGAAGAGATTAAGCAGCTGGATTCCCTTGAAATCCAGAATAAAAACATGGAAATCCTTCTGGAAGGTAAAAGGCAGGGTAAGCATAAGTTGCTTTAAAATGTTCCTGAGATTTCTGAACATGATTTTAAAACTTCTCCATTAAACGAGCATCTGTCAAAACAAAGGAAATGCTAGATTCAGATATTTAGAAAAGAGACATTTCTTTTAAGCCTAAACTTATTCTGAGTTATGGTCTTGTGCTTAAAATTCAGTTCTCTCACTTATTAAGACAATCTTTAAACAGTTCTTCAGTTTTTCACAGATAGGTTATATAATTTCAAGTACTTATCTTTAAAGCATATATAAATACATATCAAGTAAGAAATTAATTAAATTTATTTGTATTTTATTCCAAGAAATGTGTGAAAATGGGGTTCAATATTCAGATTTTCCCCCAGATCTATCCCTTTTCATGACAGGAGGTAAGGCTGCTGTAAACGTGCAGAGATAGGTTATGTTTTCTTTCCTCTACATTACTTTTGAAGAGGCACTACTGGGATTTGAAAAGCCCTCCGGGATAAGCTCTCCTTGAGTTCAGTATCCTGAATCCTGAAGCTTATTTCCAACATAACTACATTAATTTTGGGGGTTCTTTGGCAGCCAGAAAGAATAAGGAAGGATTCCGCCAAGCACAAAACTCTTCAGATCAAAACCTAAGGATTTAGTTCTTTCTTCATCCCATCCCATGTCAAGAAGCCAGGCGGGGCATTTCCGTGGGACACAGAAGTCAGTCTAACATCCTGGGCCCTCTGATCTGTCTACAGGTTTGGTCAGAGTCTCTTAAGCTCTACAGGGTACAGCAGTTTTTTCTGTTGTCTATAACAAGTGATAATTGGTCACAGATGGGGTCATATTCTCCTTTGCACAGAGGAAATGGTAAAGTGCAGTCCACAGTGTGCTCTGCCCAGCGGGACCCTGCAACAAAGGCACGCAGGGGATGCATGTCTGCTCTCATTGACTGCGGCGGCCAAGGCTGAATTTGGCCCCAAGTGCAACAACATTTTTAAGTGACTAAATTTAACATCTTCTAGTAAATATTCTTCTGGCTTGAATTTCAGTCTGAAGCAGAATTGACAAAAACATTGTGATTGGTGGGCTCCCAAGCATGCTTAAAATCTTATACTGGACAATTTTCTTGCAGAGTGTGAAGTATGTGCTTCTTTCTTGCAATCTGTTGAGCTGGCATTTAGGAGGGGATGGTAATTGAAGTGGAAAGCTTGTACTCTACAGCTTTCCCGCTGATGATGAAAAGTTGGCATTTTCCCCTTTGTGGAATTCAGTGTGAATCTGGGGCTGCTTGCCAGCTAGGCAACAAGCTCTGCCAAGAGGGCCTGGACTGCGTTAAAAAGGGGTTATTTGCCAGAACAGGTAAGCATTTCTCTCTCCAAAATGGAAATATTCATGTAAGTGAATATGGCCTGAGATCAGTTTAAAATTGCATGGTAAACTTGGTCACAATCTTACATCCTTGTTCTTAATCTGATTCTAATACTAGAAAATAATTAACACTGAGTCTAAGCCACCTGTCAACTGCTGCTTGCATAAGCATGAAGCCCAGAAATTGGCCCAAAAATAGAAAATTAGATGGGAAAGGAAAGTGGAGCGAGGTACATGCCAGAGGTCAGTATGGTGGCATCAAAGTCCACAAAAAGAGCAGTACTACTCAGGAAGCTGTTTGGCCGAGGGAGCAAAATATTCCTAGTTCAAATTTACATATTTCCAAAGCAAGGCATGCACTGGTTTTCAGGAACAGGTAGTTGCTAATAACCCTTCAGGCTTTTGAACCTATTTCCTAGGGAAAACTGTCATTTACGTACAACACTGTAACTGTGGATCACAAAAATACCTGCCTAAAGTGTTTATATATAAAATCAGAAAGTGCAGAAACTTTGAGAAGATCACTAATATAAGAACATAGAGGACCAGAGGGCCTGTGAGATCTTTGAGCTTAGTCCTCTGTAATCATGGCAAGACCCAGAACAACAAAGCCCAATCTTTGTGCTGGTATGCTTCTCACACAGTAAACCTGGGAGAGGGAGGTTGTAGCACTTCCCTCCGCAGCCTAAGCATCCCTGTGAATCTCACCTGCCTTCTCCTCTTCCTCCATGCCTGTCAGGACTCTCCATGCTCCTCACCACACTGCAACAATCTTCCTTGAAGCTAATCTTGGTGCTTTAAAACATGACAGGGCTAAGACTATGCAGATACAGCTAGATATTCCCATTCAGTACAGACTGCTGTAGTTTCAGATTCTCCCCACATTCCCAAAGATCATTTCAGATCACCTCCTGGGTGAATGCAATTTCGATCTTTATTTCCATCTTCAGATATCTGTTGATATGACTCTGGCAGCCTTTGATGACCCAAGTGATTTTTGCCCATTTACATTGTTTTTCCTACTTTGAAAATGATTAGCAAATACAGTTTCTGCTTTCATCTGCTGCTTTGGGCACAAAAGCCCGATTCAGCCATGTAAAAGCTTTGAAAATATGACTCTTTGTTTCTGGTCCAAACTGTCTCTCCAGTGGTTTGGTTATTTCTGCACTGACTTGAGCTGTTCTTCTGTGAAAGATTTCTTTCCTAGCAATGTATTTCCAGTGCTCTTTTCAGCTTCCATTCTGCTAGCCTCCAGGTTTAATAGACTTCATGATCTGAATGCCAATAAGTGTAGGAGGGAAGGCAATGGTGCCATATATGCCAGGTGTAGAGTAATTGCTTTTGTTCACTGTTGGGTCTAACTGTTGATATTTTCCAGGGTCACCGCTATGTCTGTACAGTTCTATCCAACCAGTGAATAGCTGCCAACAGAAATTGGACTTTCAAATGCAGACAGTCTCATTTTAAAGTGTATAGAAATAGCTGCCATAAGCCACTGGCTTTATTTCTACAGTGTTTTTGTAACAGTACTGCATTTGGACTGAACAGGATATATGATATAATAAACTTACTTCTGGAACCTGATGTTTCCCTGATATGGAAGAGGATCCAAGTCGTGTCTGGTTATCCTTAAGGTTAGGAGGCAGAATAGCTGTGGAGCAGAAGTTGAGTTTTGAATATGACATGAAAGTGTTGTGGAAAAAGGAGTTAAGCAAATGATCAAACAAAACTATTATACTCACATCACCTACAGATCTGTTAGTAGAGCTAATAGATAGGATAATGATTGGAATAATAATTGTTGGACATTTGACCCTTTTTCATCTTCTCTTTAGTGATTGATCAGTGTATTCTGATTTCTGAAAACAGATTTGCCATTTCTAAATATTGGTCTGATATGTCTAGATATTCAAATGCGTTCTACATGTTAAACAATTTACTTCTGTACTGATGAAAAGAGGTGTAATTTATATATTAAGAAAAAGCAAGACAATTTTTTTTGGATCCTGAAAGAATCTGAGAAGAAGGCAAAAAAAAATTTCCTTTTAATAGGAAATATCTTCTAGCTATGTCTACATTGTTTGCTCCTAGCTTGCTATTTAGTACAAGAGATCTGCAGAAAGAATCTCAAGGTGCTCAAAGAGAAAAGCAAGATACAGCTTTGAAATCTTTCATTTTGGCCATTTCATACCTTGTACTCCAGCATTGTTTATACTTTTACAGCCTGGAACTATTATTTCCTTTCTAGGGAGTGAATTGATCATCAAGACCTTAGGAATTAGGAAATTGTCAAAATAGAACCTTAAGCTACTCTTTAATTCCTCTTCTGTGTTCCTACACCCAGTACAACCAAACAGAACTTCAGGACTTTTTCCTTTTCTGGGCCAAATGATAGATTGCTTTAAAAAGAAGCTAGCAAGTGATAAAAGCAAGTGCTACTTACCTACATAACTCAAGGTATGAATTATTAAGAAAACAGTCTTTATTCTAAGATCTGTGAAGCTTGAGCTGTTGGTGGCCATTTTCATAAATGCACAGTTTTACCTCAGGAACCTGCAAGTAATCAAATAGAGTAATCTGTGGAGATCGTGAAGTGTAAATGTTTCTGTAAATCTGATTTTCATTGTAATTGCTCTCTTGGTTCTAATCCATGATACCTATTAGATAGCAACAATCTTCCTTTGCAGTCTGGCCTTCTCAGTAACTGAGTAGAGCTGGGACCAAGTCAGGTTCTACCAGCACTTCTCTGCATACTTGATCACTGTGCAGAATGGAGTGATTTATGCTATTTGAAAACAAAACATAGTGCTATTGTTTCTAGCCACAAGTAAATCTTCCAGCTGCAATCCCATATGGTATTCTAAGGAAATAATGACGTGAACAGGCCTATTCATTTTAGTACTGAGACACCAAAAGTCTGGTGATATTTGCTATGTCTTTATCACTGACAGGCATCCACTGCTGATCATACTGGTAGGATCCAAGAAGTTCTGGGATATGTAGCTGAGCTTGCTTAAAATAGCACCACTAAGGGGATATCTACACTGCAGTTGCTTCTTACTTTGTGTGCTTGGATCAAAGCTGTTTTTATCTAGTTGGTGGGTAGCAATGCAGTGGTAGCAACCCCGAGGACAATCTGTGATGGCTACTGAAGTATTTACTTCACAGGGGAAGCTGCTTGGGTGGGCTTCACTTGACCTAGTTTAAAGTAGGCCCAGGCATGCTTAATAAAGGAGTTTTATCTGCAGTACAGATGTCTCCTATCAATGATGGTTGAACTTCCTTAGCTTTTGAGAAGAGAGACTGATGATATTATTCTTGTTCACCTTGACATGGTTGGCACTACTGACTCTGCAGAAAGCACACCTCCACCACCAGCAGCCTGTGTGGGGAAGTGGTAAAGTTGGCTGGTCTCTAAGCACAGTTCAAGGAAAACTTAGTTGTTTGAAGATTTAGTACAAGAAGGGGCATTTAGCCCAAACTATGCTTTACCCTTTTTCTAGGAAAAAATATATGGACAAAAAACACAAGTAGATGAATTTCAAAATACAGTTGTTTTTCAGTTGGTTGTCATCCTCATGAATTGATAGGGTATAGTAATTTCTGATGATAATAATAGTAATTTATTATGATAATAATAGTAAATACTATCATATGTTTATCTTTTGCAAATCTGAAATCCAAATTAGGACTAATCCACGTCCTATGAACAGAAGAAAAGTACAGTATGTCGCCATGTACTGAAGTATCAGAGTAAAACGGAAAAATACTGTTATCTCCAGATCATAAATGGGGATTTAAAATGAGTGAGCAATTGTTACGGAAAATTAGTGTTAAAAAGGTGGATATAACAAAAGTGTCTAGGGACACTTTGTCCTGGTTTCAGTTAGGACAGAGTTAATTTTCCTCCTAGTAGCTGGTAGGGTGCTGTGTTTTGGATTAGGATGAGAAGAGCGCTGATAACATGCTGATGTTTTAATTGTTGCAGAGCAGTGCTTACGCTAAGCCAAGGACTTTTCAGCTTCTCGCTCTGTCCTGCCAGCGGGCAGGCTGGGGGGTGCAGCAGGAGCTGGGAGGGGACAGACCCAGGACAGCTGACCCAAACTGGCCAAAGGGGTATTCCATACCATCTGACGTCATGCTAAATAATATATAGGGGTAGCTAGCCGGGGTGGGGGGGCCGGCTGCTCAGGGATAGGCTGTGCATCGGTCAGCGGGTGGTGAGCAATTGCATTGTGCATCACTTGTTTCATACACATTATTATTATTAATACTATTATCACTATTATTATTATTATTGTTATTATTATTTTCCTGTCTTAATAAACTGTCTTTATCTCAACTCACAGGCTTCACTTTCCCGTTTCTCTCCCCCATCCCAGAGAGGGAGGGGGGAGGGTGAGCGAAGGGCTGTGTGGTGTTTAGCTGCCAGCCAGGTTAAACCACAACACACTTTTTAAAATATTTAGGTACCTAATTTTCCTCCATGGGAAGTGGTGAAGGATGGCTCATATTCATTGCAGGGAATAAATAAATATGTGTAGTATCTCAACACATCCTTCTGCTACTTTATTATGATGCAGCCCCACGCAAAGAATACACAATTAAAACTGGCTAATTAAAATGCAGTTGGTTCTAAAAAAAACTTACTTAGAGAACTCTTACTGCTGATCTGCATAACCATTTTTATATACTACTTTATTTGAAATTAATGCAAAGCTAGTAAAAACAGCTGTTTTATGTTTTTCTTCTATAAATCTTAAAATGTGTAAGATGGTTAGATGCAGTAACACTAGAAAAATGAAGATAATAGAGTGTACACTTCAGTTCCAGTGTGGCTTCAGTAAGGTTTTATTTGGAGTACCCAGCTGCATATACAGACACAGTGGAATTTGGTTTGTGAGGAACCTACAAAAATTACACAAATAACTAGCATTTTTTTAATGAATAATACACAGACATGCACCTGCTTCAGAGACTCGATAGATTAGTCTTGCAGCCAATAGAAAAGCCCCTTGGAATTCAATTACATGGCTGAAAAACAGAAAACAAAATCATGGCTATACTTTTAGAACTCTAACCAGCAAAATGTTAGCAGTTCCTGGGCTGAGCTTTTCCTGAGGATTAGATTGTTTCAGTTTGTTTTACTTCCCTGTGTCTTATTGAAAATTTATATTATCCTATTCTATTCTTGCAGCTGGAGCCTCTCCCAGAAGATATTGTGCACCAAATTCCCAATAAGAATGCAATAGCTTCTTTAAAAAAGACCACTGAAATTCAAAGTATGTTTCTCAGTTTGGGTTGTTGGGTTTGGGGTATTTGTTTATTATTAATTAATGTCATAGAAGTTAAACTGCGTTTCACAGAAAGCAGCAGGCAAGCTTTTTATGTATAAATCCACATGCTGTGTCAGTATGTGTATATACATATGTATATATATATATACACACACTTTTGTTTCTTTGCCATCTCTTTGTTTGTGCTACGTATTTATCTCTGAAGAATTAAGCCACTTTAATTATTTAGAGCTTTCTGATGCTTGAATATTCCCAAATCTCTCCATTCCAGATTAGTTAAATGAAATAGGTGTTTGTCAGTGAGGGACAGGAACAGACAAGTAAATCAGAATTCTAAAAAATATTTTTTTCAGTCTGTGTAGTCCTTTACAAGATACTCACTTTAAGGTGTAGAAGAATTTGAAATAAAATGTAAAAGCTCAAACTGGGCACTGATCCCTGGAACAATGGTGACAAATATGTTGTGATTTTATCCTATTTCTAGTGCAGGCAATACTTTGCTTCATTTGTGCGCCTTGCTTCCAATCCTTTATTAACCAGATGCTTTGGGGCTTTTGCTCTGCCCTCACAGAAAATTTTTCACTTTGCCATCAGTTGCCTTAATACATCTAAGCAGACCTTCCTTCATTTCTCTAATCTTCTGCTCTGTGCCATTTTACCAAGGCAGCAGGAGCTTCCTGACTTCTACTGTTTGCTGGCTCCTTAACAAAAACAAATGGATAACAAATGTTTTTATTATGTTAGGTTAATCACAAATAATTGGGAGTCATCTCTATAAAATAAAAGCAGCTTTTCCATCATGCATTATCCACTGATAATGCAGTACTTTTAAATCTGACGTTAGTAAAGAGACGATGAAAATTTATTGTAGGTGTATAATTTATCCTTCATATCCAGTAGTTACCCAAATATGTATGTGCTCTAAGTAAATTAGCTGTATATGATAAATTTCAGTATGTTATTTTTGCTGAGTGGTATGTCCTAGGGTAGCTTGTGAGGTAGAGTCTTTCTTAAAGTTCTCTGTTAATTACCCGGTAGGAGTCAGCAATGTAAGGAAATTTAAATCCTGTGCAAGATAGTATTGATTTACAAATGATGATAAGGACTGAAAGCTACACACAGGGCACCAGAGATCTTAAAGACAGCAGGAAAGAATATCTAAATCTGTTTGGAATTTAATGTATGTGTTAAATGCAATACATGTTTAAATGTAATGCAGGTACTTAATGAAAAATGAATCTGAAACAGACAAAAAGTGGAGATGAAAAAATAAATAATACTGGATCTAGAAAGGCATAGTGTTTTACCGGCAATGCTTACGCATCAATGATGGCCATTTAGAGAGAAGGAAGAGACTTAGGAACAAGGATATGTTGTGTGTCTCAAAACACAGTCCAGAGCTCTGCAGAGTGGCTTAATTTTGCTTGTTCAGAGCAAACTTTTGTTTGAGCAGACCCAGTACAGCCATGGCAGTCCAATGAACTTCTGTAACCTATACCAGGCTGCTCAGGATTTGGAGTTATTTGTACATAATATTTTTGTCTGTTTGATTTTTGGTCATTTTGATGTTGTTGTTTGTTTGTTTCCCAGCTATTACCTAAAAAGTTATGTGTGCATCATTTTGTCTGGAGAGAGGCCAAGTATTAGAAAGGAATGTGTGTGGATGACAGAAAGGAATACTGAGGAAGTTTAGTAGGTTTTATGCAGGACACATAATTAGATGGAATTCAGAGAAGCAAGTACATGTTGAATGTTACAGAGTTATGCAGGCTGAAAGTGGTGGAGGTGCAGGAGCACCTACAAAGGTGTTGAGAAAGCCTGCTTTTTCTAGATGATTGCATGTGTCTTGGGCCTATTTCTGTGATCCAATTTTGATAAAGAATATTAGCAATATTTTAGACCAAAAAAAAGTCCCTCCTTTGTGTTTGTTTCAAAAAAAAATATTGAAGATGCAATACCTAGACAATGAGAGGAAACAATTTTTTTTTTGTAAGTGGGATGGAATTTGTATAAATGTTTTGTTTGTGACAGTGATCTAAAGCTCTTTTGGAAATGTAATACATTTGGAAGTAGTAGTTCCCACACCCATGTAATATGGTATTTCTAAACAATCCTGTTCATTAGCTTTAATACAACCCCCAAAACAATTTTTTTCAAGCAAGCCGTGGTACAGCATGTCCAAAGCTATTGGTGAAAGGCAATTACAAATGCCTGTAACCAGGACAGAATCATTCACTTTTCTTATTTCCTGGTTATAAACAGTGCTCCCACAAATCTTTGAGGGGGACTTAAGCACATATTCATGCTGAAAGCCAAAGCATATCTAGAAGACTGATTTGGTTTGACTGTTACTTCTTTCAAACAGTGACTGCTCTTCAAGTTTTGTATGAATGAAAACAGCAGCATGCTCCCTTCTTTTCCCTGTACTCCACAATGTTATCAATGAATGTAACAGGACTGGTAGAAATCCACATCCCAGCATAGCACAGTGGAAACAGCATTTTCAAAGATGTGAGCAGTTTGAGGTAGATGTGTCTCCTTTAAGCTCATCTAATTGTCAATCCACAGCATATCTAGGGTTCCTAACAAAGCTCCTTTGCAGCTGCGATTGCCTCTCCGTTCCACGAGACTTTGCCTGCAAATCTTTCGGTTGAAAACATATTCAAGCACTGTGTTCTTTATGCACACTATATATTTGTTGTTCTTTGTTAAGGAAAACTTGCAAATCTGTTCTGCTTACCACAGGTGTGCATAAGCTTTCTGATTTTAAAGAAAAATCTACCGGTGCTTTTTCACCAGCATCAGAAAGCCCTGCACAAGGTACCTGCTACTACCTGGATGCTATTCCTAATTGGAACTGCTTTAAAATTTCCTCCCACAAACCACAAACAGCCTGCCATGTACTCCCCTTCTCCAAAATCCTCCACTGCAGCATAGGTGCTGCCACCTGCTTCCTCACCAGACTTTGCTACCCCTCGCTATCGCTGAAATGCCTCTGTAACACAATTCATAGTGCAGGGAAACAAGAAAAATCACTGATCGCTTGGGAGCGAAGGGCAGTTAAATGGGCACAGAGAGCCTGCTAATATGCTTGAATTGGCCCTGAGTTTTAGCGTTACAAGAAAGCCCGGATTCAGGGGGCAGCTGGTGTGTGAGCCTGTGTGTGAATGAACGAATGTGATGTAGCAATACTCACTGATGCTGTTTTATTGTTGCTGCAGGAGAGCAGCACAGTGGTAGCTGGGTACTAATATTTTATTTTATGAATAAGAGCCCTTGAAAACTCCAGCAGTGAACATGGGTTCATTTCTTTTATAGGCAAGAGGGGGTATTATTCCCATGCCAACAGATTTGATTTTCTTGCACATCTGTTTCTGCAACAAAAACCCCACCCACTCTGTGAACATTTAGCTCATAAATTATAGGGTTTGAATTGGGTGTATATTGCAAAGACTGACTTTTGCACATATGATCTGTGAGAACACTGTGGAATGCCCGTATAAATTTTTGTTTGTTTTTAGTGTATTTTTTAATGAATAGAGAATATGGTCTCTGAGCACAGTAATAATAGAGAATATTTTTGTCTTGTTTTTATAAAATTTGCCAGGCTCCAATCACTGAGCCTACTGCTATGTACATAACTTTTTAGCTGTGTCTTTCATGCTTTTGGAGCAAAGCCAACCTTCTAACACTTAATCTCAACTTTGTAGGATACTTAATACACTTTACATTTTATCCCCAGAAGGTCCCTGTTATTTAAAGATTCTGCTAACTACTCAAACGTGCACACTATTAGAGTTCAAAGAAACACTCTGGCCATGCTCACTGGTTGTTCTTGCAGATTGACTTGGGCTTTCATCTTGCAATGATATTTTTGAATAAAGACATTTTCAGGCTTTATTGACAGCTGCTTTCTCACTGGAGGGAAAAGTTCATCTTTGAAAAAGCCTGAAACAGTGCTGAGAGCCATGTTACCAGTGAGGGAGTTTTCAGCAGCCTTTGTGCAGCACAGACAGCACCACCACTGGCCTGGCCTCCCAGCTGTCAAAGCCTCCAGCTACCCTCCGGATAAGCACCTCTCCTCAGCCTGCTGCCCAGCTGCCAAAATTCTCCTTTTAGCCCTTGGAAAAGTCCCCTACTTGATCCCCTCTCTTTCACAGCTGTTGAAACCCTCCGTCTAATTCCCAGATAAGTACCCTGACCCAACCTCTGCAGCAGCTGCTGGAAGCCTCTTGCTAAACACTGCATAAGCACTGGTCCAGAGCTCCCAGCCTTCCCAAAGCTCCTCATTTCCAGGTGTCATCCACCTGGCAATTAGTGAGTGCTTGGTGGATTACTGGGTTGTAAGAAATACATATGTAAATTCTTACTTTTCACTGGGTCACCACTAATCATCCTCCTTTTCTTAACAGCTCTGCAGTAGTGGGACATTTTTTATGTTGCCCATAAGTCACCTGCCACTGTTGTTGGTGTGACTCAAGAAGCTCCTTACTGTCTCTTCTGTAGCAGGCTGAAAGATGAGGATGCTCATGTTTTAAACCCACTGCTGTGTTTTTACACTGCAAACTAGAAAGCTCTATTCCTTATGATACCTGGCAGCTTTCCAGCAACGGTCAGTTCATATATGAAAGTTTTAAAGAAATTATTGTTCTAGTATACGCCCTGAGGTTGGAGGAGAAAGAACATCCAGGACTAACAAACCTGATTGTTCTGGCAACATCCCTTCAGTCCAAGCTGGCATTTCTGACTTTTTTCCATTTTGAGACAGTGCTGTGTGAGCATGTTGTAAAACAATGTTCATTTTTCTAGTCCTATTTATTGTGTATGCATCAGCTGTCTGCAATACCAGAGCTTCCAGGTATTAACCCTGCCCTGAACTCCCTTTACCTTGTGAAGATAAAGCCAATAGCCTGTCTGACAGTATGAGTTCATTAGGCTGCATGTTACTCCACCAGTTTATTACCTTCTGGGGAAGGGTGTGACACAGCCATTGGAATGAAAGCGCTTTCCAACTTGGCATTTGTAGGTTCAGAAATATACTTTGCTGCAGTTTGAAATTTCAATTGTGCTGCTTACACTGCAGTGATTTTAAATTATAATCACCCGGTGTTGAACTAAGTGATTACTATGCTTGTACCACCGTGCTAGCTAAAATTCCCATAAATTATGATGTTATGTTTTCCTTAGGCAAGTACTGGAAGTCAGTGGAGCCATATTCTGTGCCAGTGGATTGTGCTCTGGCTGAGTCTCAGAAACAAGAGAGGGAGGAGACAGAAACAGTATCTGCTATGGCCTCCCTTTCAGTGGATGTTGAACAGTGCTTTCCTCAGGAAGGCAGCAGGTAAGCATATGCAGTTTTTGCAGAGAGCAAGGCTTTTACTTTCCAGTCACACGAGATGCAGAAGACAGATAGACTAAGACTTGTTTCAAAATTGTCTGCTAATTGAGCTACCTGGAATTTGTCATCCCTGAATTTAAGTTCTCCCTACTTGGCTGCTGGAAACAGAGGTATTCTATGCTAACATATTTTTGATGTGTGTAATTCTTTACTAAGGTTCATGAGTAGTAAAACAACCTTATTTTCTCCTCGTGTCTAAAGCTCTCTACTATAGAAAAAGTGCACAATTGGCATTACCTGTATGAAGATAATAGACATATTCAAGTGTAATCAACTGTATTCTTTTTATTGGAAGCAATTCAAAACTGTTTTAGCTTTAACTTTCTAGGAAAGCATCTAACACATGGTCAGATAAATTTAATAAGGATGGACTTGAATCATTATTAAATGATATTAGATAGGCATTAAACGTTACTTCCCTGGAAGCGATGGAACAGGGCCAGTATAAAACTTAAAGCAATCCTGACCAGGATCAGGGCCAACATCTTCTGCCTACTGTGCTGAAGGTACCAGCTAAGAAGGAGAATGATGTTTTTTCCAGCTTGTCAGCTGCTTTTTTAGGTTAATGAACATTGCTTTCATTTTCGCAGCCTGAGAAAATGATACAGTAACTGCTGTTGGTTTTCTGCCAATTAAAGATGAAAAAAAAAAAAAAAAAAAAAAAAAGGCCACTGAAGACTATGTGGTCTACAAAACAGTACTTGTTCAAAGTGACACCAGCAATCAGAAGAATCAGAAGAGCCACTGCAGAAGTTCTCGAAGTTTCCTATTTACTCATCTGAAGGACAAACTTCTGTCCTTCTCCAACTGAGGAAGACCCAAAGTGCGGGGAAGTGTTCAGTTTCCATCACGAGAAAACAAGGAAGGGAGGAGGAAAGGAGAAAAAACCCTTATAAGGAGACTCATCAGCTCCCTTCATGCTGTGGATTGGAGCTGCATAACAGCAGGAGAGAAAGGAGGGAGCTGTGGGTAGGCAGAAGGGTGGTGGGAGTGGGGCCAAAAGGATCCATGGTCCTACGCCGTGACAGTGATTTGTTTGATTTGATTCTTGACTCCTTCACGGGCTCTTTTATTCAAAACTGGTCCGATAGGCAGCTGAAAGCATCCAGGGGGATAGTGTGGAGACAGCTAAAAGCTATGGCTGCATTTGGAAGTGAACGTCTCTCTCAACCATGAGAACATTCATCTGTCAATAAGTTAGCATATGGGGCTCAAAGGGACACACGGGGCAGAGCTAGCTAGTAAAGTTTGCAGTGTTTACATAATTACCTTTCTGATTTTAATTACATTTTCGTATGCTATGGCTATTTTTGGTCTAATATTATTACAAAAAAATCCATAAATCTTAGGGAAGGATCCAGTGACGAATGCGAGACATATTTTAGATCTGTGAGTGTATTAATCAGTGCTAGGCTAAGGAATAATGCAAAGTTTTTCATATAGATTTCTGACAGTCACGAGACACTTCTGTTAGCCAGGGACAGAAAACTGGGGATCCTATTCATGTATGTATGCACAGCTCTGAAAGACATGGAATTTTAATTAAAGTGTTGGAACAAAAACAGTCAAACAAAGTAAAGTTTTAAATTGTGTGAAAAAGGGTCTGGTTAATTTTGTATATTTTTATATTGCTCAGAATAACCAAGAACTGTATTTGTTATGAGCCTCTAGTCACTTAAAACTACAGCCATCAAGAGCAACCACTGATCTTACATGACTTGAACAAAATAACCCTTTGACTAATGCTGTACTTAATTATTGTATTTATTACCTACCCACTGATAACCTGTGACAGTTTCCACCCACTCTGAAAACAGCATTTCAGAGCAGAGCTGAGAGAAATGGAAAAAAAACGGATGTGCTGAAATGTACACAAGTGGAATTCATGTGGCTGCCAGATTCATTACACTTCATCAGTCCTGGGCTCTTATGGGGGTGAAGCCCATCGTGATGAATTGTTCTGTGGAAAAAATGGCTTCGTTTGAAATGTCTTTGGTGCTGCAGAAGTTTTTCAGCGGCACAAATAAATCTTACATGCATGTATCCCTGATTCTGTTTCCACATTTGTAACTCTAAGTTACCCAAAGTCACCCAAAGCCAGAGAGCAACAGCACAACATAAGCATTATCTCACTGAGCCAAAAGTGACACCTAGGTTTTGTGAGGCTTCAGGATATCACTCTCTTGGCTTTCTTCCTGCTGAATGTAAAGAGGAATATGGGATCAAAAAGGGTCACCCTGACAGTCTGATTTCAAAGGCGCAGGCCACAGAGCCGCAGGGAGACCTGAGGGGACCTGGCTGCACTTTGAGCATGAATGAAACTCTAGCACAGGATTATAAATCCAGGGATTGATTTGACATTGCACACTACAGTTCCATGCCAGAATAACTTCATTCATTTAACAAAAGCATACTGTTCAGTTCATAGATGCATACCAACACAAGCTGGAGTAACGTAGTGATGTCACAACTTTACTTTTTCACATTTGTTCCATTTGTTATAATTAAGGACCAAGTATATGATGCTCCTTCTCTAGCCTCCTTCTATGACAACTGGCAGGTCTGCAGGGACATGAGGAGTCCTTGGGGCTCTTAAGTGGACCCCTCTTCCCTATTGTAGGTGGCAGTCACCTTCTGAAGATCTATCGAAAGCCTTTGCATTGAGTATTTTTGGGGAAAAATTAGTTGTGGCTGGCAGGGCAAGTTCAGAGCAGAAGGTGCCATGGCTAACGGGGCAGCCTGAAAGATTCCTTCATTATGCCAGGAGCCAATTAACTTTCTCTTAATAGCCACCATGGCTAGCCAGGCTGGTAATTCTGGTCCTGTTTCATTGAATCAATGACAGACATCCTGTTGACTTCAGTTTTGGATGGTTGGGCCTGCAGATGAAGAGTGGCAGCAAAACTCTTTGTGGGAAACTCTTGCCAGTTATGTTGGAGGATATATTGGTGTTTGAAGTGAGATGACTCATTTTAAACTCAGATTTTGGGTAAAGCAGCTCTTTTCCTGGCCAAGTCATATCTGACTCATTTACCACTGATGAATAAACGATAAAATGCTCCTGGCTAAGGCCCCTCTTAAGTTTTTCCCTTTCTTTCGTCTCTCTTTCTTTCTTTTCTTCAAGTGACAGTGCAGATTATTTTTTTTTATTTGATTTTCTCTGACAGGCTAAATGAAGAAAACCGTGAAAGCTGCTACGCTTTTTGTGTTTAATTTTACCAAAGCACAACTCTGCATTTTAAGATTCAATTGAAACTTGATTACAGACTTCAGAAGAGAACAGATATAGAAAAAAGCCTTTGTGGATAGGAAAGAAAACATGCATGATGCTAACAAAGATTTAAATACAGATGCAATTAAAGGAACCAGCATGCCCTAGAAAGCATTTCTAACTACCATAACTTTTGTGTGTTGATAACTGCTTATTCCCTAAGTGAGATACAGATTTAACTGATTAGAATTTTGCTTTGGCCAGACATCTGTTTCAGAAATCTTGCTATGAAAATATTCAATACAATGCTGTCCATGATACACTGGAGCTTCTGTACATTTCTTCTTAAAATGGAAAAATAAAAGGGTGTGGAGGGAGATCTCTGGCACTTACTACTTTTACAGCAAACAGTAAATCTTGAGAATGACATTTATCAGGATTTGACTTTATGGCCCTCATTCAGCCAAGCATAGGTTTTACTCAAATGGAAATGAAAACAGTGTCATTTTTAGATATTTCTCTCAGTGTTACTGAGCTATCAGTTGCATTTTGAGTCATGCTGCAATATATTTTATAGCAGTGAGACTGGTTGAATTGTGGGGTACAGCTAGCTGCCACCTAGGGCCACATTCTGTGTTTGTGCATCAGCTCACAGAGCTTTGCTTAGCGTATTGCTGTTTGGGTATCCACTTCAGCTGGGCTGAAGAACCTACATCTACCTGGCCATACCCCACAGGATCTGAAATCACAGCCAGGCTCAGGGGCCAGAGGATCTGCAGCCTTATCTTGCCCACCTTCCTCTCATCCCCCGGTGGAGGGTGCCTGAGGAAGAGAACTGGGAACAGAGATGTTGAAAGACAGCCTTGCTCTGCTTAGTCTGTAGGTCTTGATGGCTGTATCTGACCCATCCTGTGTAAAAGCTTCCAGGATACCTACCCAGGATACCTTCCAGATATAAATTTTTCAAAGGTGTTTTTCAACCATCTTGCAGTTTTGGTGTTCAGGTAGTGAATCCCACAGTTTCATCAGGCATTGCACTTCTTTTTCTTTGCTCTAAACTTATTAACTGGTAAATTCACTGAACATTCTGTAGTTATGAGAAATCAAAGATTTTTTTCCTTACTTTCTTGTCCACACTTAGCTGTCTCAAGACATTTTATTCCTTCTGGTATGAAAATAATTTCTTCTAATCATTCTTCTTGCCCCTATCTATGTCTTTTCTATTTCAACTTTTATTTTTTGATGGAGTAAGGACTGCATCCGGGACACCAGGTGTTGGGCATACTATATATTTATAAGGAAGATTAATGATGGGCATTTTTGTTGTTTGTTGTTCTTTTCTACTCTCGTTAACTCCAAGCTCTCAGTAATTGCCATCATAGTATACAAAAAATTAAATCTGTCCCCTCCCCCGCTTTGTGTATTACTTTGTATCTGTTTACCTTCTTTTCCACTCAGAAATGGTGCTATGGGCTTGAGGTCTGTCTAGTATCTGTAATTTTGCATCATCAACAAATGTCATCACCTAAATGTACTGGTACTCTGCCACGTCTTCTTGAGATGCTGTGGAATATCCTTCCATGATGAACATTCACCAGTATTATTATCCATTTCCTACGTTTGATGGATTGTTAATCCATGGCAGGACCATCTCTCATAACCTAAGTTCCTCAAAGCACTTGGATAAAATTTTTGGAAGACTTTCTTTGCAGAGGTATCACTTGATCCCTCTTCCTTCAGTTCCTTCAGAAACTTCTAATAAATTCGGGAGGCTTGACTTCTCTGCAAGAGTTAAGTCTTAACTCATAGCCAAATTACTATTATCTAAATGCCTATTAATTCTGTAATTTATTATAGGTGCTATCAATTTCCCCAATACAAACTTACTGTATGTCCTGTAGTTTCCAAAATGGGGATTGCATTTCTTACCCTCTCTACCTCCGGCATGGATGCTGAATTAAGCAGTGGAATATGCTCAATAATTATTTATATAGAAACATCATGATTACATTCCCTTAGAACTCAGTGGACAAATATCATTTGCTCTTAGCAATTTGGCAATGTTTAATATATCAGCTTGTTCTAGTGCTGATTCAGTTTAAGACAGTTCATCTGCAAATAATAAGATCTGCCTGATGCTTCTCTAGTGAACAGAGATATAAATAGTTCATTTTGCTCTTGTGCTTTACCTTCCTTGATGCTCCTTTTATGCTTTGATCATTTCTTCTAATGTATTTTGAAAGATCCTTTTATTATTAGTTTTTATGCCTTTAACATGTTGCTCTTCAGATTCTCCTTTTGGCCTCATTGTGGGTTTATATTGAACTTGCCAGTGTTTCTACTTTGTTTGCCTTATTTAGTCATGACTTCCTCTTTTGAGAGCTTATGTGTATTTACCTTATTGTGCTCTTAAACTGTGAAGTTTTTTTTCTTTTAGTTCCTTTTCTTTGATTCATACAGAGTCAATTTTTACTAGGATATACACTTACCCAGGATCTCTAATATGATGTCTTTAGGCACTCTCCAAATCATCTTCATGGTTTAGAAATGTACCTCTTTTTCCCCAGCTCTTTGCTACCAGAGGATCACTTTTCAATTACAATGCTCTTCCTTGAGACAGCTGAGTTAAATTAGAAACAGATTACGGCATAAAACAGCCATACCCCACCAGAAAATCTATCTTCTGTTCAGCGATTTTTGCGACTTGGAAGCATACCTTGAATTTTTATTTTTATGTGTGTGATGATGTAGCTATGAGGAATCCCTGTAATTCTAATTTATAAAATAAGGTAAGATAAATATTTGCTTTTTTTGGATGGTTTACAGGATTTATCTGTTTTTAAATATTGACTTAAAAAAAAAAAGTGCAGATACGAGCTATTTTAAATAGCATTCACATTAAATAATATGGTTGCAATTTACTTACAACTGCCACAGAGCAGTACGTAAAATGTCACAAGTTTAGCCAGACTTTATCCTTATGGCAGGATTCTCTCATCTCCTCCAATTGTTTTAATATAATCATTTGTTTTAGCAGTAACTACGAAGAGACTATTTCACTCTACAAGAGTGTGAACTGCATATAGAGAGGGGCATAGGTGAGCACCCTTTATGGCATACCCAAGTAATTAGACCGAATGCAAGAGGGCTCTGCTCCTAGGCACTTGCAATTTCAGTGAGCCACCATGAAGCTTTATGAAAAATCACAGTTGTGATTCTACATTCATTACAGTCCCAATCTGTGCCATTTGGGATCTGCCAATCCCACAGATCAGCCCAGATCAGACCCAAGCTCACAGTTACATTTCTGAGGAATTAGTCAGAGCATACAATATGGGTTGATTTTTTGCCTGTTTTGTGTTTTTATGCCAACTTCTTGTCAGCTACAGGAAGACAGACTGAACTGATATAACTAACAATGACATAATTGAGGTAACATAAATTTGGCCTGTCAGACTCTGCCCCCTTGATTTTTTATTTTATTTTTTGGAAAACTTTTGATTTCAGCTGAATGGGTATATATTGATTCACCTCTCAGAGTTATATGATTACAGTGTTTTTCGTTCTGTGCAAAGGGCTCTAAAACTTTACTTGCTCTCTCAAAAAGCTCTGGCCTAAGCTGTTATCCCATAAAGATGCATGTTTTTAATGATAAGCTGTTGGATAGATCCAGTGACTTCTCTTGCACAAATAATTTGAAGTTAAAGCACATGCACGAATCTTCAAAGCAGACTGGAGAAGGTTGAAAATACTCACACTGAGAGACAGCAGTTGGATTTGCCAAGGCACCTGAACCTCCTCTCCATTTCCAAAAAGGGCTTAGCATCTTGTGCTCGCATATACAAATTTCTACTGGTGCCTAGGCTCTGGCTGTTGCAGAATATTGGGATGTTGTTGGAGTGTGTTAGAATATACTAGGACACAGCACTCAAGGTTAGTCCTGGTGCTCAGAAGTGCCCTCATCAGGGAGAAATTGCCCAGGACTCAAACCACGAACGCGATCATCTCTGAGTTGTGCTACGTTCATGAGAATGTCAGTCCTATAGGCCAAATACATGTGAGCAGACTTGCATGTACTTCTTCCTTATCTCTTTATAAATAACCCAAACTCCCATTTCCACTTCCAGAAGTTTTCCAGAGCTCCATTCCTTCCTACTCTGCCAATCTCCAATTGAAATCTATTGAAAACTATTTCTTCCCAGTCGTTTATTCACAGCACAACCTAAAAGCTTAACTGTTACCTGCTTTCAAACTGCTCTCTTCTCAGACAGCCCCATAAGTCCCCGAGTGTTTAAGAGGGCCTACTGCACTTTTACTTTATGCCAGAGAAGCAGGTCCTCCAAGAGTGGCTGTAGAAAGTAGGAACATATAGTCAGCACAGAAGCGATATACAACAAGCATGGTCTGTACATGGAGTATGTTCCTTTACTATACCTGAGGACCTGAGCAGCAGGCTGAGCTCCATCCCACCTCTGTTGCCAGTGTGCCGCCTCTGCCGCAAGCCAGAACAATGCAAGGAAAAATAAAAAGACAGCAATGATTTTTTTTTAAAGATGTCTCAATAAACATATTTTGGTAAGCTCTCTGGGCTTCTACTGCCTGTTGAGGAGAAGTGATGCCCTGCTGCATCTGTGCATAGGCAGGACAGTGCTTCCACCCAGCTTTGCTCTGTCCAAAGTGGCCCCTGCTGCAGCCTTCCTTGAAATCCTGCTTCACATCCCCACTCAGAAACAAGGGAGCTGCAGTGGTTATTGTACACATGAAAATGTCTCCGCTGTATAGAGAGGAACAAAAGACTAGAGATTTATAGATTAACAATCTTTTCTGGTTACTAACCCTTTGGAAAGTGATTAGTCTGAAAAACATCTTTTTCACGTAGCATTCATCCAACTTATTTTTCAATATACTAGCTGTAATCATTCCAAATCATAAAGGAATAACCTGTATAAAACCATTTAAAGAGACACTTCTGATTTTTTCATTGGGAAAGACTTTTAATAAAGTCCAGACTAATTTAAAATTCTCTGGCTTCCTTGCTAAATAAACTACCAAAGCCCATGCAAGCCCCCATTAATTACTTCCCTCTCCACTCCCCCCCATGGGATCTCATGAGCTTGTACTTTCTGAAGTATTTTTTACTGAAGCTAATCATTATACCGGCTTATCAGATTTAACTGTTAAATGCCTGTTTTATTTATTAATTTGTGTTTACTTTTTGCCCTCCCCTCATTTCAGAATTGCTTGAAGTGATTAGTTTTAAGGAGGTCTTAGACTCATTTCTATACTGTATCCTGCCAGATTGAGGTGACAAATGGTGTATGTCAAAATTCTTACACCCTTCAATGGTGAGGTCTCACCGTGGTCTCAAAAGCTCCCCATTTTATAATTACCAGCATAATCCTCGGTTGCAGTAGCTTGTTACGTACTAGGAATTATATCACTTCCCAACGGCTCAGTGTATGTCCCCATTTGATACTTACTGGATGTTTTAGAGCTCATCTTGCCTAAGCTGAATGTTTCCCAGAGGCTTTCAAATAAAAGAAACACTTATGATTTGATGAGATATTATTAATGGATATCTGTCTATGACAGCGATCTGTTAATAAGGTTTAGGATTTGGTCTCAGAAGTGGCAGGCAGACAGGCAGGCAGGCAGCCAGGCAAGGAATTTATTAAAGCACAGAATCAAAAGTCAGAGGACTGAGGAACTCCACAAGAAATGTTGCTAACTACTTGGCTACTAGTGAACCATTTTGTTTTAATGGTATGGGCCCACTTAGAAAAACAAATGCGTGTATTTTTAGTTGCAGATGCTTGCAAAATAAAAGTATCACAGCTATTTTTTTCGCAAAATTATTTGATTCTGTTGACACAAAGCATGTACATTTCTGGACAAAAAGTTATAAAATATTCTGACATATTTTAATATAAACAGGAACATTTTAAGTGATTGCTTGGATCTAAAATGTTTTTCCACTTGACATTTGTTTATACTTCCTAGGAAAGAAACTCTATTTATGGATAACTGAATAACACAAATAAACATCAGAGAGAGCTGAAAAATCAGCTTTGATTATGCATGAAAATCTACAATGTCATTGTGTACTCTTGTGCCGTGTTCTGATTGCCTGTTTATTTTTACAGAGCTGCTGGCGAGCCCATGGAAGAAGAGCCAGCCTTGTGAAGTGCCAAGTCCTCCCTGATATTTCCTGTGGGTGACATCATTGTGTATCCCCCCAAAGCACCCTCAGACATGTCTTGTCTGCTGCTTGGGTGGCACGGATCAGATGGAACATAAACACTGGGCACAAAACTCTGAATAGCAGCTTCACTTGTTCTTTGGATGAACTTGAAAGGGCCCTAAAGATTCCTTAAATGTAACCGCTACAATTCTAGAGTTACAGTAAAACAGGCTTGGGAGAAAGAGCCTAGAGCATGCTTTTTATATGCTGTTTGACCCACTCACCAACATGAATTGTGAAATAGAGTATTACAAAATTCTACATGATAGATTATAGATACAAGAGTTGCAACAGCCAGCAAAATACTTGGTAAACTCCATGAATCACTTTCTGACACTTTTTACTGGGTAATTTTTTTCATACTGTGTTAAACTGTTAATAGAATTTGTTTTCTTTGCTTTGTGTAATGAAGAAAAAAAACCTTTTATTTTACGTGCTGTTTTTAACCCCTTGTAATTAGTTCTAGCAGAACGAGTAAAAGGTGTGTAAACTAAGATGAGGGATTTTAGCTAAAGGGAAAGTACTTCTTATTGTACTATAAATCCCCCAAAGTACTGTGCTTGGTGGTGCTTTTTTTTTCTTTTCCCTTTTCCCGGACATATCTCCCCATTTTATGTAACCTTTTCTATCATAAAATCACATTCACGATTCCCTAAAATGAGCGACCTTCTGTCTTTAAAAAAGTGCTGTACCCGCCGTAGTTGACAGTAGCTCTCACCAGATGTGCAGCAGAGATCAAGTAGTCTCTGAAAAATGGATGGCTTTCCAAATGTGTTTTTAGTTTGTTCCAAAATGTTTCTGTGTCCTGACTCTGAGAGCAGCAATCGGCAGCGGCTGCGTGCAGCTCATTTGGAGCTCAGGTGTTTCCGTGGAGGTTGCGTGGGGAACGTTTTTACAGGTTGTCGTGTGAATACAGACTGATTCTTTTATGTAGTCCTGCACCGAGAGAGCTGATGTTGCTTGAGAAGTTTCCAAGGGTTTAGGCTTTATTTTAGATCCCCCAAATGCAGCAAGCTTTCCCTGCAATGTGACATTAGCTGTTTGATTCTGTGTTGGTGAACGTAACATAGAACTGTGCCTTTAGCTGATAATGAACGCTTAAACTATTACACGTGTTGCCTTACCATCAGAGAAAGAGATAGGGCATGTATGTAAGATGACTTCAAATGAACAAAATTGTGCTACAGCAACTTTTATTTTGTTTACAACTTTCTCACCTAATGAACCCTGGGAGATACCTTGAAGTATTCTGCTTGCAGCCAGTATTTGGTAGCTCGGTTGGCTTTTAAAATCAAATGATGTTCATTTTTATACATTTTCCAAACTCAAAGTATATATTAAAGCCATAAGTGAAGACTGTCATGCTTTTTATTGTGAAATCTGAAAGAAACCTTAATTAAAACAAGATTTTGGTGAAGGCCATGATATGAAAGATAGGGAACAATATGGTTTCAGTTATAGGCAGACTCAAACCTGTAAATCAAAGATGAAAGATTTCACTCAAATAGAATTATATAATTCTCTTTTGTTATGCAGTCAGACTATATCTTTCATGCATTTGGGTTTGTTTACGATTAGCATTTTAATTTTAAAGACTTTTATTACTTACACAAAAGCTCTCTGCTACAAGTTAGAAATCTGAGGCATGCTTTGAAAAGGGAAATCTAAAAAAGGAATGTCATTTCCTATAATGCAAAGTAAACTTTTATTCCAAAAGGCTTACTCTAAAATGGATGCATGCCCCTCAGAAAGTAAAATAAAATTCTACCTGCCATTTACAAGCCAAAACCATGCTCGTTTTAGTAATGCAAAGGGTCCCAGCCGGCTAAATTAACTCCTGGTGCAAGCCACCTTGCCTGACTTTGAGCTGTTCTGAAGGGACTGTTCACATGACTAAAGCAATCAGAAGTTCACCCTTTATTTTTAGCAGACTTGTGATGGCAATCTTACTTGCCATTTACTGCAATTTACTTGTGGTCTTCAAAGAAGTATCCCTTCAAGGAAACCAAGGACCATAGCTGATCAGTTGGGTAATTTGTAAAGCTTTTCACATTTTGAAATAATAGCTGCAAAATTTTAATTGAGTGCACAGTAAGATCATTTTAGAATTAACCCCACAAATGTAAAATCTGTGTCCTTAGCTTGCATGAAATGGAATATGAATTGCAGCTTGAAAAGTGATTTACAAACTTTGCCAATTAAAATCTATATTCTGGGGTGAAAATCAGCTAAAGCTGTCCTTTGTAGCTGGAAATGCTTTTAAAATTCCAGAATAATTTGAATTAAACCACATTATAAACTCACACTTATGCATTTATACAGGCATACTCCCAGACAGACAACTAGACATGCTATTGGTTAAAGTCAGGATCATTTGGATAAGCAAACGTGCAAATAAACTACACACAGATTGTGTCCAGAACTCTGCTCTCACTGAAGCCAATTGCAAAATCCTCTTTGATTTCGGTGGGAGATGGATCAGGACCTGTTGTTTTTTTTGTGTGTGTGTGTGCTTTCTTTTTTTTTTTTTTTTTAAGTCCAGAACACCATTACTTTTTGATTATGTCATTACAAGGCACCGTACAGCCCTCTGGGAAATGATTGAGGCTTATGGTGAATATCAACACTTCCTTCCAAGCAGACCTGGGCTTTCCGAGAGGGCAGTTTCACTTGCTGCTGTTTTCTTCTCACAGGATTTTTTATTACCATCAATAGCTCCCTATGGATTGCAGTTAAAACATCTCCCAGCAATTTCAGTCACACTTCCAGGGAAATATTCACATGGACACTCTTAAAAATGCCCGGTTTTAGCTGGACCCAACAACAGATTCCAAGAATTTCAGAAAGGTGCATGAACTGCATGTTTTTCTGCTTCTAATGTTCAAATCCAGAGGCTTAGGAGCTCTTTTTGAAGAAACGTCATAGACTCATGTCTCCTATGGACCTCTGCTTAGGTGAAGGAGATTGACACTTCTGAAAATTAAGTTCCAGATATTTCTAGCCAGCTGCCAAAATATCAACATCTGAGCTTAGATTACTTCTAAAAAATGATCTGAAATGGGTAAATAGTATGGGAGTAAATGATGATGCCTGTGTTCACAGAGACAGTGAAGCTGAGGAGGTGGCAGGGAGCCTTCAGAGCCAGGGTGGCCCTCTGGCTGGTGCTGGTGGCATGGGGCCTGCAGGTCCCACAGCACCACCATGCCAGGCTGTTAGCAGCAAACCCTTGCCTTGCAGGGATTGCACTCCACTTCTGGATCAAGATTTCCCTAAGCCAGTGATCAGCTGAATGAGAGATGCCACAGTGGGAAGTACCCCTGACATGCTTGCTCCAGTCAATATTCTTCCCTAGCGTTAGAGGCTGCATATTGAGCTCAATGGCATATTGGTCTTTTTGTGCATTCTTAGGTCCTTAAGTTCATAGTAGAGCTTGAAAACTAAAAAATTATATGGCCCAGGCTATCAAGAAAAAAATAAATCTTATTTAGCTTAACGCTTTTACCTGGACTGGAGAGGGAACAATGATAGGAACAGCAAATCTTGAAACTGCTAAATCCTGTCTTGCACTTCATTTCTGGACTCTCTGTGTAGGAGTTCTGTATGTACTAGTTTGGCTTTAATATGATCTGCAGCAATGAAATGCTTGATTATATTATCCTTCTTCAGGCAAAATGTCTAGCAACCAAACAAAGTTCATGGGAATTTTGCCAGTGTAAAGATGACAGAATGAGTCCCTTTTTAAGTTACGTACCTCCTTAATTTTACATTCAGTGAAAATTAAGTAACTAATTTGAGGCAAGTGAATTCAAGGAAAATAAAATCATTAAGCTATCTTAAATAAACACCATAAAATAAAAAGAAAATAAAAACAGCTGTCATGTAAACAAAGTTGACTATTTCTTTACTTTGCAAAAAAGTCAACAACAAACTGCCAGCTGAAAGAAGGTGGCAAAATGAATCCCTCTCTCGAGTATGTGATGTTTGATTTAATGTCTTATCTAAGTGCAGCCTCCCTAAAAAGCTGAGAGTCATAACCAGAGATGAAATATTAGAAGGGTTATGCTGCAGCCAACGCTGTAGAGAACAAGAATGTAGAGACTGACTAATTTGTGTAGACAGACAGCAGGACACTTCTGGGGCAATGTGTCTGGGACGAAGAATTAGAGGGAACTTTTCCAAAGGCGCTGGTGGCTGTGAGGCAACTAACTTCTATTAACTTGCAGGGACAGGAGGTGCCCAGCAAGCACTTGCTCTTTGGGAAATGCCCCCTGTCTCACAGACATGCCCATATGTTTACAGACATGAACCTCATTACACAGATTTTGTCCTAAACAGCAACAGCCAGGAGTGCTGCCTTGAAGTCTGTGCCACGTATTTGCCCAAGAAGCATTCAGCCCCTCGCAGACACTTCATGGCAGGAATGATAGAGGGGAGGGCTTTTTTCTATAGCAGCCTTTCCAGGAGTGTAACAGTGCATGGTTGTTGTATTTTGAAGGGTCACAGTGGAGCTTTCTGAACCATTATGCTTTTTTTTTTTTTTTTTTTTTTTTTTTACAGACTCCATATGGAAGTAAAACAGAATATGCATGTGGCAGGGCAGGGTGTGGGGGTGTGGGGTGTTTGTGTGGGGGGAAGGGAACCTGCTGGGAAGTCATTTCTCTAAAATCGAGCTTCTGCTACCTATTTTTTGTCCTGAATTTTGAGCAGTTTGGATTTTTAATTATGATTTAAGCTTCTATTTTGTCATGTCACTTGCTTCATTTTTTGCCTGTAATTGAATTTGCCCTTGTAGCACATAGAAAGCCAGAAAAAAGAAGTTGCCTTTTCTGACAGATGCCCCTGCCCTTGGTGTGGGAATGAGAATAGCTTATCTTTGTCACTTCTAGCAGCAATTAAATGTTTCATTTTTGTGACAGATCCAAACTGGAGTGGTATTTTATGAGTACGATTTAGCTGGCTGTCTGCTGATTGTTAAAAAAAAGAAATTGTGAAACTTGCATTCCTCTCTAACCTCAAAAGGGACCCATTTTGATTTTAACAATGTAATATTTTCACTTGATCCAAAAGGTTTTTTGTCCCATGACATCTTGTTACTAGCTCGGTTTTAGTCTCTAGCAAATAACACACCACAGAGAGCAAAGACCAAGGAGGACATTCCAGCAGCTATTAATTATAACTCTCATACACAATCCTTCATCCTGCTCTAGTGCTGTGCTCTGTGCTTCAGTATATTAGGAGAGTTTATAGCAAAGTATAGATTATTCTGCATAATCAAAGATACTCCTGTTCAGATGTTAATTAGTTCACTGTGATTTGGGCTGCAGTTTATAAGGAATACATGCTCCTGTGTGGATGGTCTAGAGGCAAGTGAGGTATGAAACTAATGGCATTGGTACTGCACAGTGAGAGTGATTCTGTGTTAAAATCTCTACACATCATCCCCTTCCTGACGGTATGCCTGAATGGCTAGAGGCACATTTGCAACAGCAGAGCCATAGGATGACCTTATTCAAAGACCACTGCAAACCCTTCTGTAACAGGCTGTGGATAAGGTCTGGGAGGTAGTTAGTGAAGAAGCCTTCACTTTGCACCAAGTCCACACCCAAACTGCAAAAAAAGTTCAGATACAAATCTGAACTCTGCTACACATCCCTATTTCTGATATGAAGTGCCAGTTCTGCCTCTAGAAAAGTCTGTCTGAAAGAGCGCTGGCACCAGTGGATATTTATCTATTGAGTTCTGCAGGCTTCAGAAGGGTGTATGCGTCATGTGTTATGGGAACAAGTTCATACTCATGTCTCTTGCTGCTTAATTTACTGCTATTTTATATTTTGTGATTGGCTTAATATTCTAAGTTAAGATGCAGTAGGAAAGCATAAAGCAATACCTGGTGAACTCATAACTAAAGCTTTCAAAACAAAATTACTGCTGTGGGTTTTTACAACACTGACTTTTCCATCTAGGGATGCACAGCTGAAATGTCTATTTTTTTCTTTGAAAATTGATGTTGCTATCTGTTTCTATGATAAAAAACAGTCCTTTTGCTCAGAGCACTAGAAGTTTATCTGTAATTTGTCTTTCCAGGCAGATCAGATTCTAAGAGATAAAGTACCAGTGGGACCAGTCCAAAGGGCAAAATTTTTAAAGGTCAATAGTAATATTTCTGTAAAAGTAAGGGGAACCTGTGGATTATTATTATTATTTCTGATACGTTTTTGTATCTGAAAGTATCCAATGAGTAACGTTAAGTAATATTGTGCTCCAAAACTTCATTGGTTATAGATATATGAGCATTGGATTGGCGTGAAATAGTCTTCAACTAAGTTGTAAAAATTTCTTTTGTTTTGTGTTTTGTAAAATTCTTTGGCTATAGTCTTGTCCTAGTGTGAATAAAAGCTATTTGAAGTAAGCTTGTTTGACACTCTGAGCCTTTTTTTTTTTTTTTTTTAATCAGCTCTGAAAAGAAGTGGAGCTTTGAACATGCCACCCTGGTTGGATCATAGGAATCTGACTGTTAAAATATAAAGGGCGGAGCATAGTGAAGCTGGAGTGCATAAAAAAGGAACCACAAATGTTAATATAAAAATAATGTTACATAGCAGGCTAAAACCCACACAAAACAGAGCGTTGCAGAGCTATGGCTTTAACACCAAGCTCATATTCTGTAGTTCTTTTGGCTCATTGTCCTGAGGCGTTGCAGAACACATAATTCTCCTCCCAGTTAAGCAATTTAAATAGTACATGCGCTGTTTTGAAAGCCATAAGGCCCCTACTTTGTGGGAGGTGGGGAATACGCAGCATGCTGCAGCAATGCTCTGGACCATGGTATCGCGCCAGCTCCACTGCTGTAAAACTTGGAGTTATATGGATACAACAGAACTGGTTTTAGAAAGGTACTCCACGAAAGCAGGGAGTAAGGAAGGGCTGTGCTTGCTGTGAGCATGCTTTGTTCACATGCACAACATCAAAAGTAGCTCACTGGTTTAGGCCTCTGAAATTGCTCCTGTACGTGGAGCTTCATGCACTTAAATTTGAAAATCGAGCAGGCAGAAGGGTAACTGGAAGTACAGGCACTGGATTTGCACATGCAAATCCCTACCTCCTGGCACATATCCAGAGTGGATATTCACATATTCAGAGGTGGATTAAAGCCAAAATGAAGCAAAGCACAATCCTGTGATTTTAGCTTATGTTCGTTCTTCAGAATAATGCATCTTTTTCCTTTCTGGGGAAAAGGACTCCAGTCCCAGAAAGCCATCTCTCTACTCCAATCAATAAAATACTGTTTGAAAATTGGGGCTTGTAGCATGCAATTTCCTTGGCATATTTCAAAGAAGTTCCATGCCCAAAGGAGCTTAATCTGTCCAGTCTATCTATCTGCTTCTCTGCTTTGCTTGCTTCCTGCGATACCATTGTGATAGATTGCAGAGCCCTGTGATAAATTGCATTCATCATGTCTTTCTGGCTGCCTCACCTGCATTTTGTACATTAAACCACCTCTCCCGGGACTACTTCTAACATTCCAACCTTGTGAGAGGTTTCAGATAGTCACTATTTCTGCTTTAAAATCAACCTGCCACAGATATGACCCTGCCTTTGAGAAGTGTAGTGGGTTTTCGGAAACCTTCAGACTAACGATACTTCTAGGAATCTCCTGTAGGTGGGTGGGAGTGAATTCTTCCACATTCCTTCTCCCGTGCTTTTTCACTGCTTCCCCTGGAGATCCTCCTCCCTGGGAAAAATCTTTCTTTCCACTGGCAGCTCTGAAAGGAGTAGCATGAGTTGGATGGCTCCTTGTCAGAAAGGCTAAATAGTATCTATAAAAGCTGGATGGATATGTGTTGAGCCATTGCTTTTCTTCTTTATTTCTGCCTTTTCCCATCCAAATGAGAGGAAGATGATGTCAAAACTGTGGATTCAGAATACTATTGAGATAATTTTATTATTATTATTTTTAATCAGAGAAGGCTCTTATTTTTCTTTTTGCTACCACAGTGCACCGGGTACAACACTTAATTCATACACCTCTCCTGGGCTCTTGGAAATGAAAGCGTTTGGGGATTTCTGTTATTTCCTTCCCTAGGTTTGCCTACAAATGGGAGCAGGTCCAGTGAAAACCCAAAGTGAAGTTCTGTACTTTAACAGAAATTGAGTAAAGGTATGGATCCAAGATTTTGTGCAAACTTTAGCTTATTTACAGCTCTTAGCTTGTATGCTGCTTCAAGCTGGGCTTCTCTATCCACGTATCACTGAAAAATGCCCATTATGACTGCCACATTAACGTTTTCATAGGTTAGTAATAGCTAAATAGAGCACTGCTGGTAAGATCCCAAATTTCCTCGTTTGTGATATGTTTAAATTATAGTAAACATCATATTACATCATTAATGTCATTATATCATTTGAATATGTTGGCTTTTGACTGTCTTCTAATTAAATATTAGCCTGTGCTAAAGTTACGAAAACACAAATCCACCAGTCAATCAATCAAGGTTAAAATATACATTACAAATTTATGTTCCTTCAACTCACTACAGGTTCACTTTCCATATTCACAGTACCTGATCTTAGCTTTGATGAATACACAGAGACCCAATCTAACCCTCCAACGTATGTGTAGGGTAACACAACCAGCAAAAATCTATCATTTTTCTCAGTGTTACAGTTAATATAGTTTTGAGCATCTTTCTGGAACATCTAGAGTTAATCTAGTCTTGTTATAGTTAATTGAGTCTATGAGCAGAGCTAAATTAGATGATTCCCTGTTCTAGCTACCAGGTGTGGCAGGAAACATCACAACTGATTCTTAGGAAACAAAACTCAAATGTATTCTGTAATGGATTTCTCTCAGTCTTAGCTATCGCTCATCCTTCCTTCATAACCATTTTGCATAAATATGCATGATGTTAAACAAAATGCTAAAGTATATTGGCTGTCACTAGAACCGACATGGAACAAATCTGTGTCTAATGCCTCAGCCAGTAGGAACTGGTTCCATCTGCCTCTGAGCTACTGCCTGCAGTGGGTGTTTGGGTTTGTACTGAAAGTTGAGTATGTAGCCTAAGAACAGCTGTGACACCATTTATAAACAGGAAAAAAAAAAAAAGGAAAAAACAAGAGAGAAAAAAAAAACAGAAATCTTTAAATTATGTGGATTCCAATTATCCTTTAAAATGTCCAGCACAATATTTCACGAGTAATAACATCAGAGTGTAGTGTTGCTTTGCCATGAAATCTTTGGAATTTCCAGGAATATCAGATCCTGAAAAATCACTCCATCTTCATTGACTTACAATGTTGCTTTCATTAGAGTCAGTATCTGCAATACGGATGTAAATCTGGAGTGGTGTCAGCTCCTCCTGAGCCCTCTTTGTAATGATAACCACACCTGGACAATCACGTACTCATGGTTGCTCTCCTTTCCTCCAGTGTAGGTCCATATAACACTGTCTCTGATTACTAATTGATGGTCCAACATGGAAGCAGTGGTACTAGCCACAAGCCATGTTTCCTTGGGCTCTCATGCAGATCTTTCTGCTTCTTGGTGTGACTGATCATGTCTCTCATTGGAAAGTGTTTTATTGATTGAGTTGAGAGGATCTAGAGAGGATTGATGGTGGCTAACAAGTATTTTTCTGCATGGGCCTTTTTATTTTTCCAGTTAGGAGAAAATTATGCAGGAAAAGAAAAAATTATTGAGATTAGTATTGAAGTGCTGAGGAATGGTCAGTACTACTACACACCAGGTCTCCTTCTCTTCCTTTTCAATAGGAATTAGACTTATTCTGAACAGCAGAATATCCTGAACTGTATTACTTTTTTTTTTTTTTTTTTTTTTTTTAGTACTTTGTAAAACTGAGTGAATTATAGAGGTCTTTCTATTGCAGTGGTACTCATCATGAAAACCCAAGACCCTTATAAACACTTAGAGTTTCATCTTCACAACAGCCACAAAAGCAAGCAAGTTTTTGCCTCTTTTCATAGATAGGATTAAAAGAGTTTTTTGAGCATCTACGAAAAAAAAAAAAATGTAGCTGATAGAAGAGCCTCCTGAGCTACAGTCCTAATGCCAGCACCCAGGCAGTCCATGTGACTATATTTCTTCCAGATGCCTTCACACCATAAAGTAAGTGTGTGTGTGCTTGTGACTTTAGATGCTGAATCTGCCTCTTCTAATTTTAGCTCATTGTTTGAGCTTGCTTGTTCTCTGGCATGTGTATTACTTACTGGAACATTGCTAAAGAACAAAAACATTTATTTTTTCACAGAAGACAGTATGAGCATATAGAGGAGATGTGGGATTTTTATGAATCATATCCTGTAGTTTCCTTGTTTTTTGGTATTTTTTTTTTCTTACTTGCTCTTTGTTATTCAATGACCTTTACAAAACAGAGAGAATTGTTTGGGTTGTGTAAAAATCCAGGCACAAGAACTAGACCTTTCTTTTATCCTGCTAGATGTGTTGGCTGTTGTAAGGCAGATGGCAAGGAACACAAAAATATCAGTAAATACCACACTTGTGCAAGGAATAACAACCGAACAACTTCAAATCAGGCTTCAGGGGATTTGAAAGGAAGTTATCTCAAGCCTATCACTGTCTATAAACATAAGATCGTGGTTCTTATTACCAAACAAAGACATGTTGCCACAGACCTTATGCCCCACAGTAACCTTAGAGGTTCAATAGATGGATAACCAGAATAGGCACAGGCTGCATGCACGCCAAACCTTCCTAAATGAATGAAAAGCAAAGCCCTAACTCACTGCAAGTAGAGTTGGGAATTTTGGAAAAACATGCTTCTTGCTAAACAGGTGATTTCTCAAAACTGCTTCTATCTTCTGTCTACTTAGACTTCCTTTGAGTAGCATTAGGGACTTTTTAAGATGTATTTTGCTTGAGCCTCCTACGTGCAGTTATCTAACCATCTTTTAATGCATGTAAGAAGCAGTGTGACACTGGTCATGGGATTACCCTTGCTAGGCTGTAACTTTATGTCTTCCTGTAAGACTCTTTTAGAAAGTCTGAGGTGCTATGCTCAAAATACATGCTCCTGATTAGAGGCAACCAAAAGGCTGGAAACAAGTATGTGTGTGTATCATGCATAAGGAGTGAGAACTGTGTGAGCACCAGCTGGCTGAGTGAGGCCTTCACAGCAAAGAGCACCAGGACATGATTCAAAAGGTCTGGGATATCCTTCATCCCCTTGCAGAATCAGAAGCTGTTGCCGACAACCCCGTGAGAGTCTATAGAAGGTCTAAGCCTGTGGTCAAATGCTGTGAATATCAGGGTCATTGGGAAGGATGAGAAAACTTCAGAGTTGCACCTGAAAATGGATCGTGAACCATGATATCAACACCAAGTGGTATCTGAGCAACTTGGAGGGAAGTTTAAAAGTGAGATCACAGCAGACAGTGTCTGCTGAGCTCCTGTCTTTAGTTCAAAAAGAATGAAGACGCAAGGTCACAATATAGGAAGAATTATTCTGTATAACACCCATCACCTCCTTGTGTTATGCACATATTCCTAGGAAAGGAATTTTAAGGACTGTAGGAGCTATGTCTAAACTCTGACATGAAAATATACTCCAGAGAGAGGCTACACCATATTCTACGTAATTCCATGATCTAATTCACAAATGGCACAATGTTTACTAAAGGAGGTGCGCTAAGTCAAACAAGAGTGACAGACAGGAACAGAAACATTGATCACATTAGATCTGCCATTTCTTCTCCATTCAGTAGTAATCATATACATAGTGGTGTGCTATTGCCAAGCTCCCTGGCAGCAGGCTGTGAGTTACTGCACGTGGAAGTCACACAATCCAGCAGGTTAGTGAGATGAGGTGGCTGGGATGCTGGCAGGCATGCTCCAATAGCACATCTGTTTGCTTTGCAGGCTTTTAGACAAAATTTAATGTGCATATGAAGGATGCTAGACTGACAGCCCTAGAAACTTGCTATGAGATTTGAGACAAGTGTATTATGTTTTCTTACTTGGTATTGTTGTTTATTTCTTGGGCTTCTTCTTTTAGTTGTGTTCATGCCTGTAGTATCTCAACCTACTATATCTTTTTCTGTATTATACCAGGAACAAACAAGTGTGAAGTCTGTTTATGCCTACAGAACCACACAAATCCAAAATACTTTTCTACGATAGTCATTATGGCATTAGACTGGCTGAAGTCACAATCCTAAAAATGTAACCAGTATGATTATTGAGGAATGCTACCTGCAGAATCAGAGTCAGGCCATTGTTAAAATTAGGGATCAGTATCTCCCGGTGCTGAGCTTCATAAATTTTGTGATGAACGCTCCCCTGCTCCTTAGTTCACCAGTCATAAAAGATTAATAATTACCTCATTTCTAGGTATTCCATGAAACAGAGAAGGCCTCTGTGAAATGCACTTTCCCTTGTATGCCCATGGTTTGAGCATTCTAACATTTTTCTGGGTAGATGTGCATCTGGCAATTTTAGACATTCTCATCCCTAGTCTTGTCTGATTTGGGAGATATGTCTGTTCTTCCCCTGCCTGGTCGCTCCCATTCCCACAGACAGCCCTAATCACTGGGACATGGAGCAGAGCTGGGCAGAATTCAGGAGATGGGAAATGCCAGTTTTTCAAATCCTGCTTTCATTTTTCTTCAGGGCAAATTGCTTTATATTTTCTTTTTCAATCCCATGAGAGGAAAACTTTAGGGAAGGGGGACAAAGGGAAATATTCAACCTTTTTTTTGTTGTTATTGTTTCGCTTAGTTTTGGAAACATGGCTGTGTGGTTATTCCCAGGATGAAATATATCCCCCAGTACCCTGTCAGCTGCTGACTATGTCTAATGGTGCTGTCAGCTTCACAGCTGCTGTTCATAGCCATGCTCTTCGTGCTGTGAGACTGCACCCCAATCTCCCAAGGCAGTGTCTGACCACCGAGCTATACATGCCTACTCTCTCTCCCAATGAATATTAAGAAGCATATATTTAGCTAACATATAAGGTGGTGCCCTCACTTTCAGATCCCTCCTGGCTGCTCTGAGTTATCATCCCACTCCAGCTAAGGACCAAAAGCCTGTCTTTCCCAAAGCCTGATGGTTATAAACATAGGAGAAAAAGCAGAAGCACATCTCTCCAGCTGTTTTTGGACGTGGTCTGATCCTGGAGGCATGCTAGGAGAAAATCTGACAGGTTGGGCCCAGTGGAGAATGTGGATTTGGATCAGTGGCGTGGGGCTGTGGGTCCTGAAACAGTGTGTCACTCTGGACTGGAAGGCCCAAAGGCAGTTTTAAGGAAACAGACTCAAGTTTTCCTTCTAAGTTTCAGCACCAAGGTTTACCACTAATAAGAACCGCACATTAATATGTATGTAACCCACTGGATTTTTGTCTGATTGGAATTCAGATCCAAATTCAGAGTTGCGTTTGAACTGTAGTGCATTTCTAACATTGCTATATGCAAGGACCCCAAGGACCTAATGATTACCACTCTTCCAGTGGTCTCTTTTCTTTTCAAAAATATTTTTCAATACATTTCATAAAGCAGCCAAGTTCAGAGAAGCCAGAGAGGAGCAGGAGAGTTATTTATGAAGATGTGCATAACCACCTACAGGGCAGGCTTGAACTCACAAAACATGAACTACAGCAGGCTGGACAGATGAGCCCTGGCTTCTGAGGTAAGAGAAACAGGAACAGTCCTGTGCCGAGGATTAAAATAGTAACAGTTGGGATTCCCATTGACGTTTTGGCTAGATCTTAAAAGCCTAGAGATATTCTCTGCTTTCCCTGGGCTAAATAATAAAATGTGAGGAAAAGTCTTCACTGCCTGTTGTTGCATTAGCCTCTTTTATCTGCAGAATTATTCTGTTACTTCTGCCCTGCTGCATCATCTTCCCTCTTATCTCACACATTTTCTGTGTGTTATAGCCCATTTGAATCAAGATACTAAAAATAAAGTTGCATTAGTTGCATGTGCCCTGGGAGGGCAAGTATGAAAAGAGAAGTTTGTAAAGCCAACAGAAGATATAATTTAAGTCATGTTCCTCTTAACAATTAACTGAGGTTAAGAATGAGAATAAAGTAACACTGATTGAAACTTGTCCTTCTAGCTATAGCTTTTATTCCCATTTGATTCCATTTATTTTTCTACCATAACCTTTGCCTCATTTGAATTATTGTTTCCCACAATCAAATATGTTAGTGTAATGGTAAAGATTTCCAGAAGGTTTTTTTTTTTTTTTTTTTTTCCCTCTGTTGCTTTGGGAAAAGCTCTGCATGTAAACTGCTATATGACTGCATGCAAAGTACACACACTAAACATGATACGTTTATTTTATCATTTGTAGCTAAAGAGATGTAATTATTTAAGTGGGTGTAATTTAATGTTATGGCATCCCTCAAATTGCAGTACTGAAATTACTTTAATCTATACTTTGGCTGGGGAAGTGTATGAGAAATTTTAAAGCTTACCAAAAAAAAAAAAAAAAACCTGAAACCCAGAAATGAGCTGATTCTATGGGTTGCACAGAAGTCCTAGTGACATCCTTTCAGGAAGAAGTAGCACAAGAGCCACTTTACCCTCACGGTAAAGAAATTTTTCCTGTTGTCCAGTCTGGAGCTCCCCTGGTGCAACTTTGTGCTGTTCCCTTGTGTTCTATCATTGTGTTCCATGGAGAAGAGACTGGCACCTCTGTCTCTGCCTCCCCTCCTCAGGAAGTTGTGGAGAGCAACGATGATGCCTCTCAGCCTTCCTTCCTCCAGACTAGACAACAAAAGTGTCCTCAGCCTCTCCTCATGGGACAGGCCTTCCAGCCCTTTTACTGGTTTTGTTGCCCTCCTCTGGACACTTTCAAGTACCTTAACATCCTTTTGATATAATGAAGCCCAAAAATCCACACAACATTCAAGGTGAGGCCACAGCAACACTAAATATAGTGGGAGAATCACCTCTTTGGACCAGCTGGCTATGCTGTGCTTAATGTACCACACAATGCGGTTTGCCCTCTTGGCTGCCAGGGCACGTGGCTGGCTCATGCCAAGCCTGCTTCCCCAGCACTCCCAGGCCCCTCTGCTGAGCTGCTCTCCAACCACTCCTCTCCCAGCCTGTGTCTGGCATTACTCCATTCCAGGTGCAGAACTCGGCATTTTTCTATGTTGAACTTCATGCCATTGCTGATTGCCCAGTGCTCCAATCTATCTAGATCCCCTT